>NW_027457642.1:2151840-2869120 GCF_050624435.1 Tenrec ecaudatus
GGTGCCCTAGCCTAACCCTAGGGGTGCCATAGCCTAAGCCTAGGGGTGCCCTAGCCTTAGCCTAGTGGAGCCCTAGCCTTACCCTTAGCCTAGGGGTGCCCTAGCCTAAACCTAGGGGTACCCTCGCGTAACCCCAGGGGTGCCCTAGCCTAAGCCTAGAGTTGCCCTAGCCTAAGCCTACGCGTGCCCTAGCCTTAGGCTAGGGGAGCAATAGCTTTAGCCTAAGCCTAGGGGTGCCCTAGCCTAAGCCTAGGGCTGCCCTAGCCTGAGCCCAGGGGTGCCCTAGCCTGAGCCTAGGGGTGCCCTAGCCTTAGGGTAGGGGAGCCCTAGCCTTAGCCTAATCCTAGGGGTACCCTAGCCTAAGCCTAGGGGTGCCCTAACCTAAGCCTAGGGGTGCCCTAGCCTTAGGCTAGGGGAGCCCTAGCCTTAGCCTAAGCCTAGGGGTGCCCTAGCCTAAGCCTAGGTTTGCCCTAGCCTAAGCCTAGGGGTGCCGTAGCCTAAGCCTAGGGGTGCTCTAGCCTTAGGCTAGGGGAACCCTAGCCTTAGCCTAAGCCTAGGGTTGCCCTAGCCTAAGCCTAGGGGTGCCCTAGCCTAACCCTAGGGGTGCCATAGCCTAAGCCAAGGGGTGCCCTAGCCTTAGCCTAGTGGAGCCCTAGCCTTACCCTTAGCCTAGGGGTGCCCTAGCCTAAACCTAGGGGTACCCTCGCGTAACGCTAGGGGTGCCCTAGCCTAAGCCTAGAGTTGCCCTAGCCTAAGCCTACGCGTGCCCTAGCCTTAGGCTAGGGGAGCAATAGCTTTAGCCTAAGCCTAGGGGTGCCCTAGCCTAAGCCTAGGGCTGCCCTAGCCTGAGCCCAGGGGTGCCCTAGCCTGAGCCTAGGGGTGCCCTAGCCTTAGGGTAGTGGAGCCCTAGCCTTAGCCTAATCCTAGGGGTACCCTAGCCTAAGCCTAGGGGTGCCCTAACCTAAGCCTAGGGGTGCCCTAGCCTTAGGCTAGGGGAGCCCTAGCCTTAGCCTAAGCCTAGGGTTGCCCTAGCCTAAGCCTAGGGGTGCCCTAACCTGAGGCTAGTGAAGCCCTAGCTTTAGCCTAAGCCCTGGGATTCCCTAGCCTAAGTCTAGTGGTTCCCTAGCCTGAACCCTGGGGTGCCCTAGCCTGAGCCTACAGGTGCCCTTTCCTTAGCATAGCCTAGGATTGCCCTAGCCTAAGCCTAGGTGTGCCATAGCCTGAGTCTAGGGGTGCCCTAGCCTGAGGCTAGGGGATCCATAGCCTTAGCCTAAGCCTAGCTGTGCCCTAGCCTAAGCATAGGGGTGCCCTAGCTTAAGCCTAGGGGTGCCCTAGCCTTAGGCTAGGGGAGCCCTAGCCTTAGCCTAAGCGTAGGGGTGCCCTAGCCTAAGCCTAGGAGTGCTGTAGCCTTAGGCTAGGGGAGCCCTAGCCTTAGCCTAAGTCTAGGGGTGCCCTAGCCTAGTCCTAGGGGTGCCCTAGCCTAAGCCTAGGTGTGCCCTAGCCTAATCCTTGGGGTGCCATAGCCTAAGCCTAGCGGTGCCCTTGACTAAGCCTAGGGGTGCCCTAACCTTAGGCTAGGGGAGCCCTAATCTTACCCTAAGCCTAGGGGTGCACTAGCCTAAGGCTAGGGTAGCCCTAGCCTTAGCCTAAGCGTAGGGGTGCCCTAGCCTAAGCCTAGGGGTACCCTAGCCTAAGCCTAGGGGTGCCCTAACCTAAGCCTAGGGGTGCCCTAGCCTTAGGCTAGGGCAGCCCTAGTCTTAGCCTAAGCCTAGGGTTACCCTAGCCTAAGCCTAGGGGTGCCCTAGCCTAAGCCTAGGGATGCCCTAACCTGAGGCTAGGGGAGCCCTAGCTTTAGCCTAAGCCCTTGGGTGCCCTAGCCGAAGCCTAGGGGTGCCCTAGCCTGAATCTAGGAGTGCCCTACCCTGAGCATACAGTTGCCCTTTCTTTAGTCTAGCCTAGGATTGCCCTAGCCTAAGCCTAAGGGTGCCATAGCCTGAGTCTAGCGGTGCCCTAGCCTGAGGCTAGGGGAGCCGTAGCCTTACCCTAAGCCTAGCTGTGCCCTAGCCTAAGCCTAGGGGTGCCCTAGCCTAAGCCTAGGGGTGCCCTAGGCTTAGGCTAGGGGAGCCCTAGCCTTAGCCTAAGCGTAGGGGTGCCCTAGCCTAAGCCTAGGGGTGCTCTATCCTTAGGCTAGGGGAGCCCTAGCCTTAGCCTAAGCCTAGCTGTGCCCTAGCCTAAGCCTAGGGGTGCCCTAGCCTAAGCCTAGGGGTGCCCTAGCCTTAGGTTAGGGGAGCCCTAGCCTTAGCCTAAGCGTAGGGGTGCCCTAGCCTAAGCCTAGGAGTGCTCTAGCCTTAGGCGAGGGGAGCCCTAGCCTTAGCCTAAGCCTAGGGGTGCCCTAGACTAAGCCTAGGGGTGCCCTAACCTTAGGCTAGGGGAGCCCTAATCTTACCCTAAGCCTAGGGGTGTCTTAGCCTAAGGCTAGGGGTGCCCTAGCCTAACTCTAGGGGTGCCCTAGCCTAAGCCTAAGGGTGCCCAAGCCTTAGCCTAGTGGAGCCCTAGCCTTAGCCTTAGCCTAGGGGTGCCCTAGCCTAAGCCTAGGGGTACCCTAACCTACACCTAGGGGTGCCCTAGCCTAAGCGTAGAGTTGCCCTAGCCTAAGCCTACGGGTGCCCTACCTTAGGCTAGTGGAGCCCTAGCTTTAGCCTAAGCCTTGGGTGCCCTAGCCTAAGCCTAGGGGTGCCCTAGCCAAAGCCTACGGGTGCCCTAGCCTAAGCCTAGAGGTGCCCTAGCCTGAGGCTAGGGGAGCCCTAGCTTTAGCCTAAGCCTAGGGGTGCCCTAGCCTAAGCCTAGGGGTGCCCTAACCTAAGCCTAGGGGTGCCCTAGCCTTAGGCTAGGGCAGCCCTAGTCTTAGCCTAAGCCTAGGGTTACCCTAGCCTAAGCCTAGTGGTGCCCTAGACTAAGCCTAGGGATGCCCTAACCTGAGGCTAGGGGAGCCCTAGCTTTAGCCTAAGCCCTGGGGTGCCCTAGCCGAAGCCTAGGGGTGCCCTAGCCTGAATCTAGGAGTGCCCTACCCTGAGCCTACAGTTGCCCTTTCCTTAGTCTAGCCTAGGATTGCCCAAGCCTAAGCCTAAGGGTGCCATAGCCTGAGTCTAGCGGTGCCCTAGCCTGAGGCTAGGGGAGCCGTAGCCTTACCCTAAGCCTAGCTGTGCCCTAGCCTAAGCCTAGGGGTGCCCTAGCCTAAGCCTAGGGGTGCCCTAGCCTTAGGCTAGGGGAGCCCTAGCCTTAGCCTAAGCGTAGGGGTGCCCTAGCCTAAGCCTAGGGGTGCTCTAGCCTTAGGCTAGGGGAGCCCTAGCCTTAGCCTAAGCCTAGGGGTGCCCTAGACTAAGCCTAGGGGTGCCCTAACCTTAGGCTAGGGGAGCCCTAATCTTACCCAAAGCCTAGGGGTGTCTTAGCCTAAGGCTAGGGGAGCCAAGCCTTAGCCTAAGCCTAGGGGTGGCCTAGCCTAAGCCTAGGGGTGCCCTAGCCTAAGCCTAGGGGTGCCCTAGCCTTAGGCTAGGGGAGCCCTAGCCTTAGTCTAAGCGTAGGGGTGCCCTAGCCTAAGCCTAGGGGTGCTCTAGCCTTAGGCTAGGGGAGCCCTAGCCTTAGCCTAAGCCTAGGGGTGCCCTAGACTAAGCCTAGGGGTGCCCTAACCTTAGGCTAGGGGAGCCCTAATCTTACCCTAAGCCTAGGGGTGTCTTAGCCTAAGGCTAGGGGAGCCCTAGCCTTAGCCTAAGCCTAGGGGTGGCCTAGCCTAAGCCTAGGGGTGCCCTAGCCTTAGGCTAGGGGAGCCCTAGCCTTAGCCTAAGCCTAGGTGTGCCCTAGCCTAAGCCTATGGGTGCCCTCGCCTAAGCCTCGGGGTACCCTAGCCGAAGGCAAGGGGTGCCATAGCCTTAGGCTAGGGATGCCTTAGCCTTAGCCTAAGCCTAGGGGTGCCCTAGCCTAAACCTAGGGGTGCCTTAGCCTAAGCCTAGGGGTGCCCTAGCCTTAGGCTTGGAGAGCCCTAGCCTTAGCCTAAGCCTAGGGGTGCCCTAGCCTAAGCCTAGGTGTGCCCTAGCCTAAGCCAAGGGGTGCCCTAGCCTAAGCCTAGGGGAGCCCTAGCCTTAGACTAAGCCTAGGGGTGCCCTAGCCTAAGACTAGGTGTGCCCTAGCCTAAGCCAAGGGGTGCCCTAGCCTAAGCCTATGGGAGCTCTAGCCTTAGCCCAAGCCTAGGTGTGCCCTAGCCTAAGCCTAGGGGTGCCCCAGCCTAAGCCTAGGGGTGACCTACCCTAAGCCTCGGGGTACCCTAACCTAAGCGTAGGGGATCCCTAGCCTTAGCCTAAGACTAGGGGTGCCCTAGCCTAAGCCAAGATGTGTCCTAGCCTAAGCCTAGGGGTGCCCTAGCCTAAGCCTAGGGGTACACTAGCCTAAGCCTAGGGGTGCCCTAGCCTAAGCCTAGGGGTGCATTAGCCTAACCCTAGGGGTGCCTTAGCCTAAGCCTAGGGGTGCCCTAGCCTTAGGCTAGTGGAGCCCTAGCCTTAGCCTTAGCCTAGGGGTGCCCTAGCCTAAACCTAGGGGTGCCCAACCAAAGCCTAGGGGGTGCCCGAGCCTTAGGCTAGGCGACCCCAAGCCTTAGCCTAAGCCTAAGGGTACCCTAGCCTAAACCTAGGGGTGCCCTAGCCTAAGCCTACGGGTGCCCTAGCCTAAGCCTAGGGGTGCCCTATCCTGAGGCTACGGGAGCCGTAGCTTTAGCCTAAGCCTAGGGGTGCCCTAAACTAAGACTACAGGTGCCCTAGCCTGAGGGTAGGGGAGCCCTAGCCTTAGTCTACCCTAGGATTCCCCTAGCCTAAGACTATGGGTGCCATAGCATGGGTCTAGAGGTGCCCAAGCCTGTGGCTAGGGGAGCCGTAGCCTTAGCCTAAGCCTAGGGGTGCCCTAGCCTAAGCCTACGGGTGCCCTAGCTTAAGCCTTTGGGTGCCCTAGCCTAAGCTTAGGGGTGCCCTAGCATAAGTCTAGGTGTGCCCTAGCCTAAGCCTAGGGGTGCCCTAGCCTAAGCCTAAGGGTGCCCTAGCTTAAGCCTAGGGGAGCCCTAGCCTAAGTCTAAGCCTAGGGGTGTCCTATCCTAAGCCTAGGGGTACCCTAGCCTTAGGCTAGGGGAGCCCTAGCCTTAACCTAAGCCTAGTGGTGCCCTAGCCTAAGCCTAGGGGGGCTCTAGCCTTAGGCTAGGGGAGCCCTAGCCTTAGCCTAAGCCTAGGGGTGCCCTAGCCTGAGCCTACGGGTGCCCTAGCCTGAGGATAGGGGAGCCTAGCGTTAGTCTAGCCTAGGATTGCCCTAGCCTTTGTCTAGGGGTGCCATAGCCTGAGTCTAGGGGTGCCCTAGCATGAGGCTAGGGGAGCCGTAGCCTTAGCCGAAGCCTAGGGGTGCCCTAGCCTAAGCCTAGGGGTGCCCTAGCCTAAGCCTTGGGGTGGCCTATCCTTAGGCTAGGGGAGCCCTATCCTTAGCATAAGCCTAGGGGTGCCCTAGCCTAAGCCTAGGGGTGCCCTAGCCTAAGCCTAGGGGTGCCTTAGCCTTAGGCTATGGGAGCCCAAGCCTTAGCCTAAGCTAGGGGTGCCCTAGTCTAAGCCTAGGGGTGCCCTAGCGTAAGCCTAGGGGTGCCCTAGCATTAGGCTAGGGGAGCCCAAGCCTTAGCCTAAGCTAGAGGTGCCCTAGCCTAAGCCTAGGGGTGCCCTAGCCTAAGCCTAGGGTTACCTAGCATAAGCCTAGGCTTGCCCTAGCCTTAGGTTTGGGGAGCCCTCGCCATAGCCTAAGCCTAGGGGTGCTCTAACTTAAGCCTAGGGGTGCCCTAGCCTTAGGCTAGGGGAGCCCTAGCCTTAGCCTAACCTAGCGGTGCCATAGCTTAAGCCTAGGGTTCCCTAGCCTAAGCCTAGGGATGCCCTAACCTAAGCCATGGGGTGCCCTAGCCTTAGTCTATGGGAGCCCTAGCCTTAGCTTAAGCCTAGGGGTGCCCTAGCCTAAGCCTAGGGGTGACCTAACCTGAGGCTAGGGAGCCCTAGCTTTAAGCTAAGCCCTGGGTTGCCCTAGACTAAGCCTATGGGTGCCCTAGACTGACCCTAGGGGTGCCCTAGCCTGAGAATACAGGTGCCCTTTCCTTAGTCTAGCCTAGGATTGCCCTAGCCTAAGCCTAGGTGTGCCATAGCCTGAATCTAGGGGTGCCCTAGCCTGAGGCTAGGGGAGCCGTAGCCTTAGCCTAAGCCTAGCTGTGCCCTAGCATAAACCTAGGGGTGCACTAGCCTAAGCCTAGGGGAGCCCTAGCCTTAGGCTAGGGGAGCCCTAGCCTTAGCCTAAGCGTAGGGGTGCCCTAGCCTAAGCCTAGGAGTGCTCTAGCCTTAGGCTAGGGGAGCCCTAGCCTTAGCCTAAGCCTAGGGGTGCCCTAGCCTAGGCCTTGGGGTGCCCTAGCCTAAGCCAAGGGGTGCCAAAGCCTAAACCTAGGGGTGCCCTAGACTAAGACTAGGGGTGCCCTAACCTTAGGCTAGGGGAGCCCTAATCTTACCCTAAGGCTAGGGGTGCCCTAGCCTAAGGCTAGGGAAGCCCTAGCCTTAGCTTAAGCCTAGGGGTGCCCTAGCCTAATCCTAGGGGTGCCTTAGCCTAAGCGTAGAGGTGCTCTAGCCTTAGGCTAGGGGAGCCCTAGCCTTAGCCTAAGCCTAGGGGTGCCCTAGCCTAAGTCTAGGTGTGCCGTAGCCTAAGCCAAGGGGTGCCCTAGCCTAAGGCTAGGGGAGCCCTAGCCTTAGCCTAAGCCAGGGGGTGCCCTAGCCTAAGCCTAGGTGTGCCCTAGCCTAAGCCAAGGGGTGCCCTAGCCTAAGCCTAGGGGAGCCCTAGCCTTAGCCTAAGCCTAGGTGTGCCCTAGCCTAAGCCTAGGGTGCCCTAGCCTAAGCCTAGGGGTGACCTACCCTAAGCCTCGGGGTACCCTAACCTAAGCGTAGGGGAGCCCTAGCCTTAGCCTAAGCCTAGGGGTGCCATAGCTTAAGGCTAGGGTTGCCCTAGCCTAAGCCAAGGTGTGTCCTAGCCTAAGCCTAGGGGTGCCCTAGCCTAACCCTAGGGGTGCCATAGCCTAAGACTAGGGGTGCCCTAGCCTTAGCCTAGTGGAGCCCTAGTATTACCCTGAGCCTAGGGGTGCCCTAGCCTAAACCTACGGGTACCCTCGCGTAACCCTAGGGGTGCCCTAGCCTAAGCCTAGAGTTGCCTTAGCCTAAGCCTACGCGTGCCCTAGCCTGAGCCTAGGGGTGCCCTAGCCTGAGCCTAGGGGTGCCCTAGCCTTAGGGTAGGGGAGACCTAGCCTTAGCCTAATCCTAGGGGTGCCCTAGCCTAAGCCTAGGGTTGCCCTAGCCTTAGGCTAGGGGAGCCCTAGCCTTAGCCTAAGCCTAGGGGTACCCTAGCCTAAGCCTAGGGGTGCCCTAGCCTAAGCCTAGGGGTGCCCTAACCTAAGCCTAGGGGTGCCCTAGCCTTAGGCTAGGGGAGCCCTAGCCTTAGCCTAAGCCTAGGGGTGCCCTAGCCTAGGCTTAGGGGTGCCCTAGCCTAAGCCTAGGGGTGCTCTAGCCTTAGGCTAGGGGAACCCTAGCCTTAGCCTAAGCCTAGGGGTACCCTAGCCTAAGCCTAGGGGTGCCCTAGCCTTAGCCTAGGGGTGCCCTAGCCTAAGCCTAGGGGTGCCCTAGCCTAAGCCTAGGGGTTGCCATAGCCTAAGCCTAGGGGTGCCCTAGACTAAGCCTAGGGGTGCCCTAACCTTAGGCTAGGGGAGCACTAATCTTACCCTAAGCCTAGGGGTGCCTTAGCCTAAGGCTAGGGGAGCCCTAGCTTTAGCCTAAGCCTAGGGGTGTCCTAGCCTAAGCCTCGGGGTACCCTAGCCCAAGCCAAGGGGTGCCCTAGCCTTAGGCTAGGGATGCCCTAGCCTTAGCCTAAGCCTAGGGGTGTCCTAGCCTAAGCCTAGGGGTGCCTTAGCCTAAGCCTAGGGGTGCCCTAGCCTTAGGCTTGGGGAGCCCTAACCTTAGCCTAAGCCTAGGGGTGCCCTAGCCTAAGCCTAGGTGTGCCCTAGCCTAAGCCAAGGGGTGCCCTAGCCTAAGCCTAGGGGAGCACTAACCTTAGCCTATGCCTAGGGGTGGCCTAGCCTAAGCCTAGGGGTGCACTAGCCTAAGCCAAGGTGTGTCCTAGCTTAATCCTAGGGGTGCCCTAGTCTAAGCCTAGGGGTGCACTAGCCTAAGCCTAGGGGTGCCCTAGCCTAAGCCTAGGGGTGCCCTAGCCTAAGCCTAGGGGAGCCCTAGTCTAAGGCTAGGGGAGCATTAGCCTTAGCCTAAGCCTAGGGGTGTCCTAGCCTAAGCCTAGGGGTGCCCTAGCCTAACCCTAGGGGTGCCCTAGCCTAAGCCTAGGGGTGCCCTAGCCAAAGCCCAGGGGTGCCCTAGAATAAGCCTAGAGTTGCCATAGGCTAAGCCTACGGGTACCCTAGCCTAAGACTAGGTGTGCTATAGCCTTAGGCTAGGGGAGCCCTAGCCTTAGCCTAAGCCTAGGGGTGCCCTAGCCTAAGCCTAGGGTTGCCCTAGCCAAAGCCTAAGGGTGCCCTAGCCTAAGCCGAGGGGTGCCCTAACCTAAGCCTAGGGGTGCCCTAGCCTTAGGCTAGGGGAGCCCTAGCCTTAGCCTAAGCCTATGCGTACCCAAGCTTAAGCCTAGGGGTGCCCTAGCCTAAGCCTAGGGGTGCTCTATCCTTAGGCTAGGGGAACCCTAGCCTTAGCCTAAGCCTAGGTGTGCCCTAGCCTAAGCCTAGGGGTGCCCTAACCTGAGGCAAGGGGAGCCCTAGCTTTAACCTAAGCCCTGGGGTGCCCTAGCCTAAGCCTATGGGTGCCCTAGACTGACCCTAGGGGTCCCCTAGCCTGAGAATACAGGTGCCCTTTCCTTAGTCTAGCCTAGGATTGCCCTAGCCTAAGCCTAGGTGTGCCATAGCCTGAATCTAGGGGTGCCCTAGCCTGAGGCTAGGGGAGCCGTAGCCTTAGCCTAAGCCTAGCTGTGCCCTAGCCTAAACCTAGGGGTGCACTAGCCTAAGCCTAGGGGAGCCCTAGCCTTAGGCTAGGGGAGCCCTAGCCTTAGCCTAAGCGTAGGGGTGCCCTAGCCTAAGCCTAGGAGTGCTCTAGCCTTAGGCTAGGGGAGCCCTAGCCTTAGCCTAAGCCTAGGGGTGCCCTAGCCTAGGCCTTGGGGTGTCCTAGCCTAAGCCAAGGGGTGCCATAGCCTAAACCTAGGGGTGCCCTAGACTAAGACTAGGGGTGCCCTAACCTTAGGCTAGGGGAGCCCTAATATTACCCTAAGGCTAGGGGTGCCCTAGCCTAAGGCTAGGGAAGCCCTAGCCTTAGCTTAAGCCTAGGGGTGCCCTAGCCTAATCCTAGGGGTGCCTTAGCCTAATCCTAGGGGTGCCTTAGCCTAAGCGTAGAGGTGCACTAGCCTTAGGCTAGGGGAGCCCTAGCCTTAGCCTAAGCCTAGGGGTGCCCTAGCCTAAGCCTAGGTGTGCCGTAGCCTAAGCCAAGGGGTGCCCTAGCCTAAGGCTAGGGGAGCCCTAGCCTTAGCCTAAGCCAGGGGGTGCCCTAGCCTAAGCCTAGGTGTGCCCTAGCCTAAGCCAAGGGGTGCCCTAGCCTAAGCCTAGGGGAGCCCTAGCCTTAGCCTAAGCCTAGGTGTGCCCTAGCCTAAGCCTAGGGTGCCCTAGCCTAAGCCTAGGGGTGACCTACCCTAAGCCTCGGGGTACCCTAACCTAAGCGTAGGTGAGCCCTAGCCTTAGCCTAAGCCTAGGGGTGCCCTAGCCTAACACTAGGGGTGCCATAGCCTAAGACTAGGGGTGCCCTAGTCTTAGCCTAGTGGAGCCCTAGTATTACCCTGAGCCTAGGGGTGCCCTAGCCTAAACCTACGGGTACCCTCGCGTAACCCTAGGGGTGCCCTAGCCTAAGCCTAGAGTTGCCCTAGCCTAAGCCTACGCGTGCCCTAGCCTTAGGCTAGGGGAGCAATAGCTTTAGCCTAAGCCTAGGGGTGCCCTAGCCTGAGCCTAGGGGTGCCCTAGCCTGAGCCTAGGGGTGCCCTAGCCTGAGCCTAGGGGTGCCGTAGCCTTAGGGTAGGGGAGACCTAGCCTTAGCCTAATCCAAGGGGTGCCCTAGCCTAAGCCTAGGGTTGCCCTAGCCTTAGGCTAGGGGAGCCCTAGCCTTAGCCTAAGCCTAGGGGTACCCTAGCCTAAGCCTAGGGGTGCCCTAGCCTAAGCCTAGGGGTGCCCTAACCTAAGCCTAGGGGTGCCCTAGCCTTAGGCTAGGGGAGCCCTAGCCTTAGCCTAAACCTAGGGGTGCCCTAGCCTAGGCCTAGGGGTGCCCTAGCCTAAGCCTAGGGGTGCTCTAGCCTTAGGCTAGGGGAACCCTAGCCTTAGCCTAAGCCTAGGGGTGCCCTAGCCTTAGCCTAGGGGTGCCCTAGCCTAAGCCTAGGGGTGCCCTAGCCTAAGCCTAGGGGTTGCCATAGCCTAAGCCTAGGGGTGCCCTAGACTAAGCCTAGGGGTGCCCTAACCTTAGGCTAGGGGAGCACTAATCTTACCCTAAGCCTAGGGGTGCCTTAGCCTAAGGCTAGGGGAGCCCTAGCTTTAGCCTAAGCCTAGGGGTGTCCTAGCCTAAGCCTAGGGGTGCCCTAGCCTTAGGCTAGGGGAGCCCTAGCCTTAGCCTAAGCCTAGGTTTGCCCTAGCCTTAGCCTAGAGGTGCCCTCGCCTAAGCCTCGGGGTACCCTAGCCCAAGCCAAGGGGTGCCCTAGCCTTAGGCTAGGGATGCCCTAGCCTTAGCCTAAGCCTAGGGGTGTCCTAGCCTAAGCCTAGGGGTGCCTTAGCCTAAGCCTAGGGGTGCCCTAGCCTTAGGCTTGGGGAGCCCTAGCCTTAGCCTAAGCCTAGGGGTGCCCTAGCCTAAGCCTAGGTGTGCCCTAGCCTAAGCCAAGGGGTGCCCTAGCCTAAGCCTAGGGGAGCACTAGCCTTAGCCTATGCCTAGGGGTGGCCTAGCCTAAGCCTAGGGGTGCACTAGCCTAAACCTACGGGTACCCTCGCGTAACCCTAGGGGTGCCCTAGCCTAAGCCTAGAGTTGCCCTAGCCTAAGCCTACGCGTGCCCTAGCCTTAGGCTAGGGGAGCAATAGCTTTAGCCTAAGCCTAGGGGTGCCCTAGCCTGAGCCTAGGGGTGCCCTAGCCTGAGCCTAGGGGTGCCCTAGCCTGAGCCTAGGGGTGCCGTAGCCTTAGGGTAGGGGAGACCTAGCCTTAGCCTAATCCAAGGGGTGCCCTAGCCTAAGCCTAGGGTTGCCCTAGCCTTAGGCTAGGGGAGCCCTAGCCTTAGCCTAAGCCTAGGGGTACCCTAGCCTAAGCCTAGGGGTGCCCTAGCCTAAGCCTAGGGGTGCCCTAACCTAAGCCTAGGGGTGCCCTAGCCTTAGGCTAGGGGAGCCCTAGCCTTAGCCTAAACCTAGGGGTGCCCTAGCCTAGGCCTAGGGGTGCCCTAGCCTAAGCCTAGGGGTGCTCTAGCCTTAGGCTAGGGGAACCCTAGCCTTAGCCTAAGCCTAGGGGTGCCCTAGCCTTAGCCTAGGGGTGCCCTAGCCTAAGCCTAGGGGTGCCCTAGCCTAAGCCTAGGGGTTGCCATAGCCTAAGCCTAGGGGTGCCCTAGACTAAGCCTAGGGGTGCCCTAACCTTAGGCTAGGGGAGCACTAATCTTACCCTAAGCCTAGGGGTGCCTTAGCCTAAGGCTAGGGGAGCCCTAGCTTTAGCCTAAGCCTAGGGGTGTCCTAGCCTAAGCCTAGGGGTGCCCTAGCCTTAGGCTAGGGGAGCCCTAGCCTTAGCCTAAGCCTAGGTTTGCCCTAGCCTTAGCCTAGAGGTGCCCTCGCCTAAGCCTCGGGGTACCCTAGCCCAAGCCAAGGGGTGCCCTAGCCTTAGGCTAGGGATGCCCTAGCCTTAGCCTAAGCCTAGGGGTGTCCTAGCCTAAGCCTAGGGGTGCCTTAGCCTAAGCCTAGGGGTGCCCTAGCCTTAGGCTTGGGGAGCCCTAGCCTTAGCCTAAGCCTAGGGGTGCCCTAGCCTAAGCCTAGGTGTGCCCTAGCCTAAGCCAAGGGGTGCCCTAGCCTAAGCCTAGGGGAGCACTAGCCTTAGCCTATGCCTAGGGGTGGCCTAGCCTAAGCCTAGGGGTGCACTAGCCTAAGCCAAGATGTGTCCTAGCTTAATCCTAGGGGTGCCCTAGTCTAAGCCTAGGGGTGCACTAGCCTAAGCCTAGGGGTGCCCTAGCCTAAGCCTAGGGGTGCCCTAGCCTAAGCCTAGGGGAGCCCTAGTCTAAGGCTAGGGGAGCATTAGCCTTAGCCTAAGCCTAGGGGTGTCCTAGCCTAAGCCTAGGGGTGCCCTAGCCTAACCCTAGGGGTGCCCTAGCCTAAGCCTAGGGGTGCCCTAGCCAAAGCCCAGGGGTGCCCTAGAATAAGCCTAGAGTTGCCCTAGGCTAAGCCTACGGGTACCCTAGCCTAAGCCTAGGTGTGCTATAGCCTTAGGCTAGGGGAGCCCTAGCCTTAGCCTAAGCCTAGGGGTGCCCTAGCCTAAGCCTAGGGTTGCCCTAGCCAAAGCCTAAGGGTGCCCTAGCCTAAGCCTAGGGGTGCCCTAACCTAAGCCTAGGGGTGCCCTAGCCTTAGGCTAGGGGAGCCCTAGCCTTAGCCTAAGCCTATGCGTACCCAAGCTTAAGCCTAGGGGTGCCCTAGCCTAAGCCTAGGGGTGCTCTATCCTTAGGCTAGGGGAACCCTAGCCTTAGCCTAAGCCTAGGTGTGCCCTAGCCTAAGCCTAGGGGTGCCCTAACCTGAGGCAAGGGGAGCCCTAGCTTTAACCTAAGCCCTGGGGTGCCCTAGCCTAAGCCTATGGGTGCCCTAGACTGACCCTAGGGGTGCCCTAGCCTGAGAATACAGGTGCCCTTTCCTTAGTCTAGCCTAGGATTTCCCTAGCCTAAGCCTAGGTGTGCCATAGCCTGAATCTAGGGGTGCCCTAGCCTGAGGATAGGGGAGCCGTAGCCTTAGCCTAAGCCTAGCTGTGCCCTAGCCTAAACCTAGGGGTGCACTAGCCTAAGCCTAGGGGAGCCCTAGCCTTAGGCTAGGGGAGTCCTAGCCTTAGCCTAAGCGTAGGGGTGCCCTAGCCTAAGCCTAGGAGTGCTCTAGCCTTAGGCTAGGGGAGCCCTAGCCTTAGCCTAAGCCTAGGGGTGCCCTAGCCTAGGCCTTGGGGTGCCCTAGCCTAAGCCAAGGGGTGCCATAGCCTAAACCTAAGGGTGCCCTAGACTAAGACTAGGGGTGCCCTAACCTTAGGCTAGGGGAGCCTTAATCTTACCCTGAGGCTAGGGGTGCCCTAGCCTAAGGCTAGGGAAACCCTAGCCTTAGCTTAAGCCTAGGGGTGCCCTAGCCTAATCCTAGGGGTGCCTTAGCCTAAGCGTAGAGGTGCGCTAGCCTTAGGCTAGGGGAGCCATAGCCTTAGCCTAAGCCAATGGGTGCCCTAGCCTAAGCCTAGGTGTGCCGTAGCCTAAGCCAAGGGGTGCCCTAGCTTAAGCCTAAGGGAGCCCTAGCCTTAGCCTACACCAGGGGGTGCCCTAGCCTAAGCCTAGGTGTGCCCTAGCCTAAGCCAAGGGGTGCCCTAGCCTAAGCCTAGGGGAGCCATAGCCTTAGCCTAAGCCTAGGTGTGCCCTAGCCTAAGCCTAGGGTGCCCTAGCCTAAGCCTAGGGGTGACCTACCCTAAGCCTCGGGGTACCCTAACCTAAGCGTAGGGGAGCCCTAGCCTTAGCCTAAGCCTAGGGGTGCCCTAGCTTAAGGCTAGGGTTGCCCTAGCCTAAGCCAAGGTGTGTCCTAGCCTAAGCCTAGGGGTGCCCTAGCCTAAGCCAAGGGGAGCCCTAGCCTTAGGCTAGGGGAGCACTAGCCTTAACCTAAGCTTAGGGGTGTCCTAGCCTAAGTCTAGGGGTGCCCTAGCCTAACCCTAGGGGTGCCATAGCCTAAGCCTAGGGGTGCCCTAGCCTTAGCCTAGTGGAGCCCTAGCCTTACCCTTAGCCTAGGGGTACCCTAGCCTAAACCTAGGGGTACCCTCGCGTAACCCTAGGGGTGCCCTAGCCTAAGCCTAGAGTTGCCCTAGCCTAAGCTTACGCGTGCCCTAGCCTTAGGCTAGGGGAGCAATAGCTTTAGCCTAAGCCTAGGGGTGCCCTAGCCTAAGCCTAGGGGTGCCCTAGCCTGAGCCTAGGGGTGCCCTAGCCTGAGCCTAGGGGTACCCTAGCCTTAGGGTAGGGGAGCCCTAGCCTTAGCCTAATCCTAGGGGTGCCCTAGCCTAAGCCTAGGGTTGCCCTAGCCTTAGGCTAGGGGAGCCCTAGCCTTAGCCTAAGCCTAGGGGTACCCTAGCCTAAGCCTAGTGGTGCCCTAGCCTAAGCCTAGGGGTGCCCTAACCTAAGCCTAGGGGTGCCCTAGCCTTAGGCTAGGGGAGCCCTAGCCTTAGCCTAAGCCTATGTGTACCCAAGCTTAAGCCTAGGGGTGCCCTAGCCTAAGCCTAAGGGTGCTCTATCCTTAGGCTAGGGGAACCCTAGCCTTAGCCTAAGCCTAGGGGTGCCCTAGCCTAAGCCTAGGGGTGCCCTAACCTGAGGCAAGGGGAGCCCTAGCTTTAACCTAAGCCCTGGGGTGCCCTAGCCTAAGCCTATGGGTGCCCTAGACTGACCCTAGGGGTGCCCTAGCCTGAGAATACAGGTGCCCTTTCCTTAGTCTAGCCTAGGATTGCCCTAGCCTAAGCCTAGGTGTGCCATAGCCTGAATCTAGGGGTGCCCTAGCCTGAGGGTAGGGGAGCCGTAGCCTTAGCCTAAGCCTAGCTGTGCCCTAGCCTAAACCTAGGGGTGCACTAGCCTAAGCCTAGGGGAGCCCTAGCCTTAGGCTAGGGGAGCCCTAGCCTTAGCCTAAGCGTAGGGGTGCCCTAGCCTAAGCCTAGGAGTGCTCTAGCCTTAGGCTAGGGGAGCCCTAGCCTTAGCCTAAGCCTAGGGGTGCCCTAGCCTAGGCCTTGGGGTGCCCTAGCCTAAGCCAAGGGGTGCCATAGCCTAAACCTAGGGGTGCCCTAGACGAAGACTAGGGGTGCCCTAACCTTAGGCTAGGGGAGCCCTAATCTTACCCTAAGGCTAGGGGTGCCCTAGCCTAAGGCTAGGGAAGCCCTAGCCTTAGCTTAAGCCTAGGGGTGCCCTAGCCTAATCCTAGGGGTGCCTTAGCCTAAGCGTAGAGGTGCTCTAGCCTTAGGCTAGGGGAGCCCTAGCCTTAGCCTAAGCCAAGGGGTGCCCTAGCCTAAGCCTAGGTGTGCCGTAGCCTAAGCCAAGGGGTGCCCTAGCTTAAGCCTAGGGGAGCCCTAGCCTTAGCCTAAGCCAGGGGTGCCCTAGCCTAAGCCTAGGTGTGCCCTAGCCTAAGACAAGGGGTGCCCTAGCCTAAGCCTAGGGGAGCCCTAGCCTTAGCCTAAGCCTAGGTGTGCCCTAGCCTAAGCCTAGGGTGCCCTAGCATAAGCCTAGGGGTGACCTACCCTAAGCCTCGGGGTACCCTAACCTAAGCGTAGGGGAGCCCTAGCCTTAGCCTAAGCCTAGGGGTGCCCTAGCTTAAGGCTAGGGTTGCCCTAGCCTAAGCCAAGGTGTGTCCTAGCCTAAGCCTAGGGGTGCCCTAGCCTAAGCCTAGGGGTGCACTAGCCTGAGCTTAGGGGTGCCCTAGCCTAAGCCTAGGGGTGCCCTAGCCTAAGCCAAGGGGAGCCCTAGCCTTAGGCTAGGGGAGCACTAGCCTTAACCTAAGCTTAGGGGTGTCCTAGCCTAAGCCTAGGGGTGCCCTAGCCTAACCCTAGGGGTGCCATAGCCTAAGCCTAGGGGTGCCCTAGCCTTAGCCTAGTGGAGCCCTAGCCTTACCCTTAGCCTAGGGGTGCCCTAGCCTAAACCTAGGGGTACCCTCGCGTAACCCTAGGGGTGCCCTAGCCTAAGCCTAGAATTGCCCTAGCCTAAGCCTACGCGTGCCCTAGCCTTAGGTTAGGGGAGCAATAGCTTTAGCCTAAGCCTAGGGGTGCCCTAGCCTAAGCCTAGGGGTGCCCTAGCCTGAGCCCAGGGGTGCCCTAGCCTGAGCCTAGGGGTGCCCTAGCCTTAGGGTAGGGGAGCCCTAGCCTTAGCCTAATCCTAGGGGTGCCCTAGCCTAAGCCTAGGGTTGCCCTAGCCTTAGGCTAGGGGAGCCCTAGCCTTAGCCTAAGCCAAGGGGTACCCTAGCCTAAGCCTAGGGGTGCCCTAGCCTAAGCCTAGGGGTGCCCTAACCTAAGCCTAGGGGTGCCCTAGCCTTAGGCTAGGGGAGCCCTAGCCTTAGCCTAAGCCTAGGGTTGCCCTAGCCTAAGCCTAGGGGTGCCCTAGCCTAAGCCTAGGGGTGCCCTAGCCTAAGCCTAGGGGTGCTCTAGCCTTAGGCTAGGGGAACCCTAGCCTTAGCCTAAGCCTAGGGATGCCCTAGCCTAAGCCTAGGGGTGCCCTAACCTGAGGCTAGTGAAGCCCTAGCTTTAGCCTAAGCCCTGGGATTCCCTAGCCTAAGTCTAGTGGTTCCCTAGCCTGAACCTAGGGGTGCCCTAGCCTGAGCCTACAGGTGCCCTTTCCTTAGCATAGCCTAGGATTGCCCTAGCCTAAGCCTAGGGGTGCCATAGCCTGAGTCTAGGGGTGCCCTAGCCTGAGGCTAGGGGATCCATAGCCATAGCCTAAGCCTAGCTGTACCCTAGCCTAAGCCTAGGGGTGCCCTAGCCTAAGCCTAGGGGTGCCCTAGCCTTAGGCTAGGGGAGCCCTAGCCTTAGCCTAAGCGTAGGGGTGCCCTAGCCTAAGCCTAGGAGTGCTGTAGCCTTAGGCTAGGGGAGCCCTAGCCTTAGCCTAAGCCTAGGGGTGCCCTAGCCTAGTCCTAGGGGTGCCCTAGCCTAAGCCTAGGTGTGCCCTAGCCTAATCCTTGGGGTGCCATAGCCTAAGCCTAGCGGTGCCCTTGACTAAGCCTAGGGGTGCCCTAACCTTAGGCTAGGGGAGCCCTAAACTTACCCTAAGCCTAGGGGTGCACTAGCCTAAGGCTAGGGTAGCCCTAGCCTTAGCCTAAGCGTAGGGGTGCCCTAGCCTAAGCCTAGGGGTACCCTAGCCTAAGCCTAGGGGTGCCCTAACCTAAGCCTAGGGTTACCCTAGCCTAAGCCTAGGGGTGCCCTAGCCTAAGCCTAGGGATGCCCTAACCTGAGGCTAGGGGAGCCCTAGCTTTAGCCTAAGCCCTGGGGTGCCCTAGCCGAAGCCTAGGGGTGCCCTAGCCTGAATCTAGGAGTGCCCTACCCTGAGCCTACAGTTGCCCTTTCCTTAGTCTAGCCTAGGATTGCCCTAGCCTAAGCCTAAGGGTGCTATAGCCTGAGTCTAGCGGTGCCCTAGCCTGAGGCTAGGGGAGCCGTAGCCTTACCCTAAGCCTAGCTGTGCCCTAGCCTAAGCCTAGGGGTGCCCTAGCCTAAGCCTAGGGGTGCCCTAGTCTTAGGCTAGGGGAGCCCTAGCCTTAGCCTAAGCGTAGGGGTGCCCTAGCCTAAGTCTAGGGGTGCTCTTGCCTTAGGCTAGGGGAGCCCTAGCCTTAGCCTAAGCCTAGCTGTGCCCTAGCTAAGCCTAGGGGTGCCCTAGCCTAAGCCTAGGGGTGCCCTAGCCTTAGGCTAGGGGAGCCCTAGCCTTAGCCTAAGCGTAGGGGTGCCCTAGCCTAAGCCTAGGAGTGCTCTAGCCTTAGGCTAGGGGAGCACTAGCCTTAGCCTAAGCCTAGGGGTGCCCGAGACTAAGCCTAGGGGTGCCCTAACCTTAGGCTAGGGGAGCCCTAATCTTACCCTAAGCCTAGGGGTGTCTTAGCCTAAGGCTAGGGGTGCCCTAGCCTAACTCTAGGGGTGCCCTAGCCTAAGCCTAAGGGTGCCCAAGCCTTAGCCTAGTGGAGTCCTAGCCTTAGCCTTAGCCTAGGTGTGCCCTAGCCTAAGCCTAGGGGTACCCTAGCCTACACCTAGGGGTGCCCTAGCCTAAGCCTAGGGTTGCCCTAGCCTAAGCCTACGGGTGCCCTAGCCTTAGGCTAGGGGAGCCCTAGCTTTAGCCTAAGCCTTGAGGTGCCCTAGCCTAAGCCTAGGGGTGCCCTAGCCAAAGCCTACGGGTGCCCTTGCCTAAGCCTAGAGGTGCCCTAGCCTGAGGCTAGGGGAGCCCTAGCTTTAGCCTAAGCCTAGGGGTGCCCTAGCCTAAGCCTAGGGGTGCCCTAACCTAAGCCTAGGGGTGCCCTAGCCTTAGGCTAGGGCAGCCCTAGTCTTAGCCTAAGCCTAGAGTTACCCTAGCCTAAGCCGTGCCCTAGCCTAAGCCTAGGGATGCCCTAACCTGAGGCTAGGGGAGCCCTAGCTTTAGCCTAAGCCCTGGGGTGCCCTAGCCGAAGCCTAGGGGTGCCCTAGCCTGAATCTAGGAGTGCCCTACCCTGAGCCTACAGTTGCCCTTTCCTTAGTCTAGCCTAGGATTGCCCTAGCCTAAGCCTAAGGGTGCCATAGCCTGAGTCTAGCGGTGCCCTAGCCTGAGGCTAGGGGAGCCGTAGCCTTACCCTAAGCGTAGCTGTGCCCTAGCCTAAGCCTAGGGGTGCCCTAGCCTAAGCCTAGGGGTGCCCTAGCCTTAGGCTAGGGGAGCCCTAGCCTTAGCCTAAGCGTAGGGGTGCCCTAGCCTAAGCCTAGGGGTGCTCTAGCCTTAGGCTAGGGGAGCCCTAGCCTTAGCCTAAGCCTAGGGGTGCCCTAGACTAAGCCTAGGGGTGCCCTAACCTTAGGCTAGGGGAGCCCTAATCTTACCCTAAGCCTAGGGGTGTCTTAGCCTAAGGCTAGGGGAGCCCTAGCCTTAGCCTAAGCCTAGGGGTGGCCTAGCCTAAGCCTAGGGGTGCCCTAGCCTTAGGCTAGGGGAGCCCTAGCCTTAGCCTAAGCCTAGGTGTGCCCTAGCCTAAGCCTATGGGTGCCCTCGCCTAAGCCTCGGGGTACCCTAGCCGAAGGCAAAGGGTGCCCTAGCCTTAGGCTAGGGATGCCTTAGCCTTAGCCTAAGCCTAGGGGTGCCCTAGCCTAAACCTAGGGGTGCCTTAGCCTAAGCCTAGGGGTGCCCTAGCCTTAGGCTTGGAGAGCCCTAGCCTTAGCCTAAGCCTAGGGGTGCCCTAGCCTAAGCCTAGGTGTGCCCTAGCCTAAGCCCAGGGGTGCCCTAGCCTAAGCCTAGGGGAGCCCTAGCCTTAGACTAAGCCTAGGGGTGCCCTAGCCTAAGACTAGGTGTGCCCTAGCCTAAGCCAAGGGGTGCCCTAGCCTAAGCCTATGGGAGCTCTAGCCTTAGCCCAAGCCTAGGTGTGCCCTAGCCTAAGCCTAGGGGTGCCCTAGCCTAAGCCTAGGGGTGACCTACCCTAAGCCTCGGGGTACCCTAACCTAAGCGTAGGGGATCCCTAGCCTTAGCCTAAGCCTAGGGGTGCCCTAGCCTAAGCCTAGGGGTACACTAGCCTAAGCCTAGGGGTGCCCTAGCCTAAGCCTAGGGGTGCATTAGCCTAACCCTAGGGGTGCCCTAGCCTAAGCCTAGGGGTGCCCTAGCCTTAGGCTAGTGGAGCCCTAGCCTTAGCCTTAGTCTAGGGGTGCCCTAGCCTAAACCTAGGGGTGCCCTAGCCAAAGCCTAGGGGGTGCCCGAGCCTTAGGCTAGGGGACCCCAAGCCTTAGCCTAAGCCTAAGGGTACCCTAGCCTAAACCTAGGGGTGCCCTAGCCTAAGCCTACGGGTGCCCTAGCCTAACCCTGGGGTGCCCTAGCCTGCGGCTAGGGGAGCCCTAGCTTTAACCTAAGCCTAGGGGTGCCCTAACCTAAGACTACATGTGCCCTAGCCTGAGGGTAGGGGAGCCCTAGCCTTAGTCTACCCTAGGATTCCCCTAGCCTAAGACTATGGGTGCCATAGCATGGGTCTAGAGGTGCCCAAGCCTGTGGCTAGGGGAGCCGTAGCCTTAGTCTAAGCCTAGGGGTGCCCTAGCCTAAGCCTACGGGTGCCCTAGCTTAAGCCTTTGGGTGCCCTAGCCTAAGCTTAGGGGTGCCCTAGCATAAGTCTAGGTGTGCCCTAGCCTAAGCCTAGGGGTGCCCAAGCCTAAGCCTAAGGGTGCCCTAGCCTAAGCCTAGGGGAGCCCTAGCCTAAGTCTAAGCCTAGGGGTGTCCCATACTAAGCCTAGGGGTGCCCTAGCCTTAGGCTAGGGGAGCCCTAGCCTTAACCTAAGCCTAGTGGTGCCCTAGCCTAAGCCTAGGGGTGCTCTAGCCTTAGGCTAGGGGAGCCCTAGCCTTAGCCTAAGCCTAGGGGTGCCTTAAACTGAGCCTACGGGTGCACTAGCCTGAGGATAGGGGAGCCTAGCGTTAGTCTAGCCTAGGATTGCCCTAGCCTTTGTCTAGGTGTGCCATAGCCTGAGACTAGGGGTGCCCTAGCATGAGGCTAGGGGAGACGTAGCCTTAGCCGAAGCCTAGGCGTGCCCTAGCCTAAGCCTAGGGGTGACCTAGCCTAAGCCTAGGGGTGCCCTAGCCTAAGCCTAGGGGTGCCCTAGCCTAAGCCTAGGGGTGCTCTAGCCTTAGGCTAGGGGAACCCTAGCCTTAGCCTAAGCCTAGGGATGCCCTAGCCTAAGCCTAGGGGTGCCCTAGCCTGAACCTACGGGTGCCCTAGCCTGAGCCTACAGGTGCCCTTTCCTTAGCATAGCCTAGGATTGCCCTAGCCTAAGCCTAGGGGTGCCATAGCCTGAGTCTAGGGGTGCCCTAGCCTGAGGCTAGGGGATCCATAGCCTTAGCCTAAGCCTAGCTGTGCCCTAGCCTAAGCCTAGGGGTGCCCTAGCCTAAGCTTAGGGGTGCCCTAGCCTTAGGCTAGGGGAGCCCTAGCCTTAGCCTAAGCGTAGGGGTGCCCTAGCCTAGTCCTAGGGGTGCCCTAGCCTAAGCCTAGGTGTGCCCTAGCCTAATCCTTGGGGTGCCATAGCCTAAGCCTAGCGGTGCCCTTGACTAAGCCTAGGGGTGCCCTAACCTTAGGCTAGGGGAGCCCTAAACTTACCCTAAGCCTAGGGGTGCACTAGCCTAAGGCTAGGGTAGCCCTAGCCTTAGCCTAAGCCTAGGGGTGCCCTAACCTAAGCCTACGGGTGCCCTTGCCTAAGCCTAGAGGTGCCCTAGCCTAAGCCTAGGGGTGCCCTAGCCTAAGCTTAGGGGTGCCCTAACCTAAGCCTAGGGGTGCCCTAGCCTAAGCCTAGGGGTGCCCTAGCCTAAGCCTAGGGGTGCCCTAGCCTAAGCTTAGGGGTGCCCTAACCTAAGCCTAGGGGTGCCCTAGCCTAAGCCTAGGGGTGCCCTAGCCTAAGCTTAGGGGTGCCCTAACCTAAGCCTAGGGGTGCCCTAGCCTAAGCCTAGGGGTGCCCTAACCTAAGCCTAGGGGTGCCCTAGCCTAAGCTTAGGGGTGCCCTAACCTAAGCCTAGGGGTGCCCTAGCCTAAGCCTAGGGGTGCCCTAACCTAAGCCTAGGGGTGCCCTAGCCTTAGGCTAGGGCAGCCCTAGTCTTAGCCTAAGCCTAGGGTTACCCTAGCCTAAGCCTAGGGGTGCCCTAGCCTAAGCCTAGGGATGCCCTAACCTGAGGCTAGGGGAGCTCTAGCTTTAGCCTAAGCCCTGGGGTGCCCTAGCCGAAGCCTAGGGGTGCCCTAGCCTGAATCTAGGAGTGCCCTACCGTGAGCCTACAGTTGCCCTTTCCTTAGTCTAGCCTAGGATTGCCCTAGCCTAAGCCTAAGGGTGCCAGAGCCTGAGTCTAGCGGTGCCATAGCCTGAGGCTAGGGGAGCCGTAGCCTTACCCTAAGCCTAGCTGTGCCCTAGCCTAAGCCTAGGGGTGCCCTAGCCTAAGCCTAGGGGTGCCCTAGCCTTAGGCTAGGGGAGCCCTAGCCTTAGCCTAAGCGTAGGGGTGCCCTAGCCTAAGCCTAGGAGTGCTCTAGCCTTAGGCTAGGGGAGCCCTAGCCTTAGCCTAAGCCTAGGGGTGCCCTAGCCTAGGCCTTGGGGTGCCCTAGCCTAAGCCAAGGGGTGCCATAGCCTAAACCTAGGGGTGCCCTAGACTAAGACTAGGGGTGCCCTAACCTTAGGCTAGGGGAGCCCTAATCTTACCCTAAGGCTAGGGGTGCCCTAGCCTAAGGCTAGGGAAGCCCTAGCCTTAGCTTAAGCCTAGGGGTGCCCTAGCCTAATCCTAGGGGTGCCTTAGCCTAAGCGTAGAGGTGCTCTAGCCTTAGGCTAGGGGAGCCCTAGCCTTAGCCTAAGCCTAGGGGTGCCCTAGCCTAAGCCTAGGTGTGCCGTAGCCTAAGCCAAGGGGTGCCCTAGCTTAAGCCTAGGGGAGCCCTAGCCTTAGCCTAAGCCAGGGGTGCCCTAGCCTAAGCCTAGGTGTGCCCTAGCCTAAGACAAGGGGTGCCCTAGCCTAAGCCTAGGGGAGCCCTAGCCTTAGCCTAAGCCTAGGTGTGCCCTAGCCTAAGCCTAGGGTGCCCTAGCATAAGCCTAGGGGTGACCTACCCTAAGCCTCGGGGTACCCTAACCTAAGCGTAGGGGAGCCCTAGCCTTAGCCTAAGCCTAGGGGTGCCCTAGCTTAAGGCTAGGGTTGCCCTAGCCTAAGCCAAGGTGTGTCCTAGCCTAAGCCTAGGGGTGCCCTAGCCTAAGCCTAGGGGTGCACTAGCCTGAGCTTAGGGGTGCCCTAGCCTAAGCCTAGGGGTGCCCTAGCCTAAGCCAAGGGGAGCCCTAGCCTTAGGCTAGGGGAGCACTAGCCTTAACCTAAGCTTAGGGGTGTCCTAGCCTAAGCCTAGGGGTGCCCTAGCCTAACCCTAGGGGTGCCATAGCCTAAGCCTAGGGGTGCCCTAGCCTTAGCCTAGTGGAGCCCTAGCCTTACCCTTAGCCTAGGGGTGCCCTAGCCTAAACCTAGGGGTACCCTCGCGTAACCCTAGGGGTGCCCTAGCCTAAGCCTAGAATTGCCCTAGCCTAAGCCTACGCGTGCCCTAGCCTTAGGTTAGGGGAGCAATAGCTTTAGCCTAAGCCTAGGGGTGCCCTAGCCTAAGCCTAGGGGTGCCCTAGCCTGAGCCCAGGGGTGCCCTAGCCTGAGCCTAGGGGTGCCCTAGCCTTAGGGTAGGGGAGCCCTAGCCTTAGCCTAATCCTAGGGGTGCCCTAGCCTAAGCCTAGGGTTGCCCTAGCCTTAGGCTAGGGGAGCCCTAGCCTTAGCCTAAGCCAAGGGGTACCCTAGCCTAAGCCTAGGGGTGCCCTAGCCTAAGCCTAGGGGTGCCCTAACCTAAGCCTAGGGGTGCCCTAGCCTTAGGCTAGGGGAGCCCTAGCCTTAGCCTAAGCCTAGGGTTGCCCTAGCCTAAGCCTAGGGGTGCCCTAGCCTAAGCCTAGGGGTGCCCTAGTCTAAGCCTAGGGGTGCTCTAGCCTTAGGCTAGGGGAACCCTAGCCTTAGCCTAAGCCTAGGGATGCCCTAGCCTAAGCCTAGGGGTGCCCTAACCTGAGGCTAGTGAAGCCCTAGCTTTAGCCTAAGCCCTGGGATTCCCTAGCCTAAGTCTAGTGGTTCCCTAGCCTGAACCTAGGGGTGCCCTAGCCTGAGCCTACAGGTGCCCTTTCCTTAGCATAGCCTAGGATTGCCCTAGCCTAAGCCTAGGGGTGCCATAGCCTGAGTCTAGGGGTGCCCTAGCCTGAGGCTAGGGGATCCATAGCCTTAGCCTAAGCCTAGCTGTACCCTAGCCTAAGCCTAGGGGTGCCCTAGCCTAAGCCTAGGGGTGCCCTAGCCTTAGGCTAGGGGAGCCCTAGCCTTAGCCTAAGCGTAGGGGTGCCCTAGCCTAAGCCTAGGAGTGCTGTAGCCTTAGGCTAGGGGAGCCCTAGCCTTAGCCTAAGCCTAGGGGTGCCCTAGCCTAGTCCTAGGGGTGCCCTAGCCTAAGCCTAGGTGTGCCCTAGCCTAATCCTTGGGGTGCCATAGCCTAAGCCTAGCGGTGCCCTTGACTAAGCCTAGGGGTGCCCTAACCTTAGGCTAGGGGAGCCCTAAACTTACCCTAAGCCTAGGGGTGCACTAGCCTAAGGCTAGGGTAGCCCTAGCCTTAGCCTAAGCGTAGGGGTGCCCTAGCCTAAGCCTAGGGGTACCCTAGCCTAAGCCTAGGGGTGCCCTAACCTAAGCCTAGGGTTACCCTAGCCTAAGCCTAGGGGTGCCCTAGCCTAAGCCTAGGGATGCCCTAACCTGAGGCTAGGGGAGCCCTAGCTTTAGCCTAAGCCCTGGGGTGCCCTAGCCGAAGCCTAGGGGTGCCCTAGCCTGAATCTAGGAGTGCCCTACCCTGAGCCTACAGTTGCCCTTTCCTTAGTCTAGCCTAGGATTGCCCTAGCCTAAGCCTAAGGGTGCTATAGCCTGAGTCTAGCGGTGCCCTAGCCTGAGGCTAGGGGAGCCGTAGCCTTACCCTAAGCCTAGCTGTGCCCTAGCCTAAGCCTAGGGGTGCCCTAGCCTAAGCCTAGGGGTGCCCTAGTCTTAGGCTAGGGGAGCCCTAGCCTTAGCCTAAGCGTAGGGGTGCCCTAGCCTAAGTCTAGGGGTGCTCTTGCCTTAGGCTAGGGGAGCCCTAGCCTTAGCCTAAGCCTAGCTGTGCCCTAGCTAAGCCTAGGGGTGCCCTAGCCTAAGCCTAGGGGTGCCCTAGCCTTAGGCTAGGGGAGCCCTAGCCTTAGCCTAAGCGTAGGGGTGCCCTAGCCTAAGCCTAGGAGTGCTCTAGCCTTAGGCTAGGGGAGCACTAGCCTTAGCCTAAGCCTAGGGGTGCCCGAGACTAAGCCTAGGGGTGCCCTAACCTTAGGCTAGGGGAGCCCTAATTTTACCCTAAGCCTAGGGGTGTCTTAGCCTAAGGCTAGGGGTGCCCTAGCCTAACTCTAGGGGTGCCCTAGCCTAAGCCTAAGGGTGCCCAAGCCTTAGCCTAGTGGAGTCCTAGCCTTAGCCTTAGCCTAGGTGTGCCCTAGCCTAAGCCTAGGGGTACCCTAGCCTACACCTAGGGGTGCCCTAGCCTAAGCCTAGGGTTGCCCTAGCCTAAGCCTACGGGTGCCCTAGCCTTAGGCTAGGGGAGCCCTAGCTTTAGCCTAAGCCTTGAGGTGCCCTAGCCTAAGCCTAGGGGTGCCCTAGCCAAAGCCTACGGGTGCCCTTGCCTAAGCCTAGAGGTGCCCTAGCCTGAGGCTAGGGGAGCCCTAGCTTTAGCCTAAGCCTAGGGGTGCCCTAGCCTAAGCCTAGGGGTGCCCTAACCTAAGCCTAGGGGTGCCCTAGCCTTAGGCTAGGGCAGCCCTAGTCTTAGCCTAAGCCTAGAGTTACCCTAGCCTAAGCCTAGGGGTGCCCTAGCCTAAGCCTAGGGATGCCCTAACCTGAGGCTAGGGGAGCCCTAGCTTTAGCCTAAGCCCTGGGGTGCCCTAGCCGAAGCCTAGGGGTGCCCTAGCCTGAATCTAGGAGTGCCCTACCCTGAGCCTACCGTTGCCCTTTCCTTAGTCTAGCCTAGGATTGCCCTAGCCTAAGCCTAAGGGTGCCATAGCCTGAGTCTAGCGGTGCCCTAGCCTGAGGCTAGGGGAGCCGTAGCCTTACCCTAAGCGTAGCTGTGCCCTAGCCTAAGCCTAGGGGTGCCCTAGCCTAAGCCTAGGGGTGCCCTAGCCTTAGGCTAGGGGAGCCCTAGCCTTAGCCTAAGCGTAGGGGTGCCCTAGCCTAAGCCTAGGGGTGCTCTAGCCTTAGGCTAGGGGAGCCCTAGCCTTAGCCTAAGCCTAGGGGTGCCCTAGACTAAGCCTAGGGGTGCCCTAACCTTAGGCTAGGGGAGCCCTAATCTTACCCTAAGCCTAGGGGTGTCTTAGCCTAAGGCTAGGGGAGCCCTAGCCTTAGCCTAAGCCTAGGGGTGGCCTAGCCTAAGCCTAGGGGTGCCCTAGCCTTAGGCTAGGGGAGCCCTAGCCTTAGCCTAAGCCTAGGTGTGCCCTAGCCTAAGCCTATGGGTGCCCTCGCCTAAGCCTCGGGGTACCCTAGCCGAAGGCAAAGGGTGCCCTAGCCTTAGGCTAGGGATGCCTTAGCCTTAGCCTAAGCCTAGGGGTGCCCTAGCCTAAACCTAGGGGTGCCTTAGCCTAAGCCTAGGGGTGCCCTAGCCTTAGGCTTGGAGAGCCCTAGCCTTAGCCTAAGCCTAGGGGTGCCCTAGCCTAAGCCTAGGTGTGCCCTAGCCTAAGCCCAGGGGTGCCCTAGCCTAAGCCTAGGGGAGCCCTAGCCTTAGACTAAGCCTAGGGGTGCCCTAGCCTAAGACTAGGTGTGCCCTAGCCTAAGCCAAGGGGTGCCCTAGCCTAAGCCTATGGGAGCTCTAGCCTTAGCCCAAGCCTAGGTGTGCCCTAGCCTAAGCCTAGGGGTGCCCTAGCCTAAGCCTAGGGGTGACCTACCCTAAGCCTCGGGGTACCCTAACCTAAGCGTAGGGGATCCCTAGCCTTAGCCTAAGCCTAGGGGTGCCCTAGCCTAAGCCTAGGGGTACACTAGCCTAAGCCTAGGGGTGCCCTAGCCTAAGCCTAGGGGTGCATTAGCCTAACCCTAGGGGTGCCCTAACCTAAGCCTAGGGGTGCCCTAGCCTTAGGCTAGTGGAGCCCTAGCCTTAGCCTTAGTCTAGGGGTGCCCTAGCCTAAACCTAGGGGTGCCCTAGCCAAAGCCTAGGGGGTGCCCGAGCCTTAGGCTAGGGGACCCCAAGCCTTAGCCTAAGCCTAAGGGTACCCTAGCCTAAACCTAGGGGTGCCCTAGCCTAAGCCTACGGGTGCCCTAGCCTAACCCTGGGGTGCCCTAGCCTGCGGCTAGGGGAGCCCTAGCTTTAACCTAAGCCTAGGGGTGCCCTAACCTAAGACTACATGTGCCCTAGCCTGAGGGTAGGGGAGCCCTAGCCTTAGTCTACCCTAGGATTCCCCTAGCCTAAGACTATGGGTGCCATAGCATGGGTCTAGAGGTGCCCAAGCCTGTGGCTAGGGGAGCCGTAGCCTTAGTCTAAGCCTAGGGGTGCCCTAGCCTAAGCCTACGGGTGCCCTAGCTTAAGCCTTTGGGTGCCCTAGCCTAAGCTTAGGGGTGCCCTAGCATAAGTCTAGGTGTGCCCTAGCCTAAGCCTAGGGGTGCCCAAGCCTAAGCCTAAGGGTGCCCTAGCCTAAGCCTAGGGGAGCCCTAGCCTAAGTCTAAGCCTAGGGGTGTCCCATACTAAGCCTAGGGGTGCCCTAGCCTTAGGCTAGGGGAGCCCTAGCCTTAACCTAAGCCTAGTGGTGCCCTAGCCTAAGCCTAGGGGTGCTCTAGCCTTAGGCTAGGGGAGCCCTAGCCTTAGCCTAAGCCTAGGGGTGCCTTAAACTGAGCCTACGGGTGCACTAGCCTGAGGATAGGGGAGCCTAGCGTTAGTCTAGCCTAGGATTGCCCTAGCCTTTGTCTAGGTGTGCCATAGCCTGAGACTAGGGGTGCCCTAGCATGAGGCTAGGGGAGACGTAGCCTTAGCCGAAGCCTAGGCGTGCCCTAGCCTAAGCCTAGGGGTGACCTAGCCTAAGCCTAGGGGTGCCCTAGCCTAAGCCTAGGGGTGCCCTAGCCTAAGCCTAGGGGTGCTCTAGCCTTAGGCTAGGGGAACCCTAGCCTTAGCCTAAGCCTAGGGATGCCCTAGCCTAAGCCTAGGGGTGCCCTAGCCTGAACCTACGGGTGCCCTAGCCTGAGCCTACAGGTGCCCTTTCCTTAGCATAGCCTAGGATTGCCCTAGCCTAAGCCTAGGGGTGCCATAGCCTGAGTCTAGGGGTGCCCTAGCCTGAGGCTAGGGGATCCATAGCCTTAGCCTAAGCCTAGCTGTGCCCTAGCCTAAGCCTAGGGGTGCCCTAGCCTAAGCTTAGGGGTGCCCTAGCCTTAGGCTAGGGGAGCCCTAGCCTTAGCCTAAGCGTAGGGGTGCCCTAGCCTAGTCCTAGGGGTGCCCTAGCCTAAGCCTAGGTGTGCCCTAGCCTAATCCTTGGGGTGCCATAGCCTAAGCCTAGCGGTGCCCTTGACTAAGCCTAGGGGTGCCCTAACCTTAGGCTAGGGGAGCCCTAAACTTACCCTAAGCCTAGGGGTGCACTAGCCTAAGGCTAGGGTAGCCCTAGCCTTAGCCTAAGCCTAGGGGTGCCCTAACCTAAGCCTACGGGTGCCCTTGCCTAAGCCTAGAGGTGCCCTAGCCTGAGGCTAGGGGAGCCCTAGCTTTAGCCTAAGCCTAGGGGTGCCCTAGCCTAAGCCTAGGGGTGCCCTAGCCTAAGCTTAGGGGTGCCCTAACCTAAGCCTAGGGGTGCCCTAGCCTAAGCCTAGGGGTGCCCTAACCTAAGCCTAGGGGTGCCCTAGCCTTAGGCTAGGGCAGCCCTAGTCTTAGCCTAAGCCTAGGGTTACCCTAGCCTAAGCCTAGGGGTGCCCTAGCCTAAGCCTAGGGATGCCCTAACCTGAGGCTAGGGGAGCTCTAGCTTTAGCCTAAGCCCTGGGGTGCCCTAGCCGAAGCCTAGGGGTGCCCTAGCCTGAATCTAGGAGTGCCCTACCGTGAGCCTACAGTTGCCCTTTCCTTAGTCTAGCCTAGGATTGCCCTAGCCTAAGCCTAAGGGTGCCAGAGCCTGAGTCTAGCGGTGCCATAGCCTGAGGCTAGGGGAGCCGTAGCCTTACCCTAAGCCTAGCTGTGCCCTAGCCTAAGCCTAGGGGTGCCCTAGCCTAAGCCTAGGGGTGCCCTAGCCTTAGGCTAGGGGAGCCCTAGCCTTAGCCTAAGCGTAGGGGTGCCCTAGCCTAAGCCTAGGAGTGCTCTAGCCTTAGGCTAGGGGAGCCCTAGCCTTAGCCTAAGCCTAGGGGTGCCCTAGACTAAGCCTAGGGGTGCCCTAACCTTAGGCTAGGGGAGCCCTAATCTTACCCTAAGCCTAGGGGTGTCTTAGCCTAAGGCTAGGGGAGCCCTAGTCTTAGCCTAAGCCTAGGGGTGGCCAAGCCTAAGCCTAGGGTTGCCCTAGCCTTAGGTTAGGGGAGCCCTAGCCTTAGCCTAAGCCTAGGTGTGCCCTAGCCTAAGCCTATGGGTGCCCTCGCCTAAGCCTCGAGGTACCCTAGCCGAAGGCAAAGGGTGCCCTAGCCTTAGGCTAGGGATGCCTTAGCCTTAGCCTAAGCCTAGGGGTGCCCTAGCCTAAACCTAGGGTTGCCTTATCCTAAGCCTAGGGGTGCCCTAGCCTTAGGCTTGGAGAGCCCTAGCCTTAGCCTAAGCCTAGGGGTGCCCTAGCCTAAGCCTAGGTGTGCCCTAGCCTAAGCCAAGGGGTGCCCTAGCCTAAGCCTAGGGGAGCCCTAGCCTTAGACTAAGCCTAGGGGTGCCCTAGCCTAAGACTAGGTGTGCCCTAGCCTAAGCCAAGGGGTGCCCTAGCCTAAGCCTATGGGAGCTCTAGCCTTAGCCCAAGCCTAGGTGTGCCCTAGCCTAAGCCTAGGGGTGCCCTAGCCTAAGCCTAGGGGTGACCTACCCTAAGCCTCGGGTACCCTAACCTAAGCGTAGGGGATCCCTAGCCTTAGCCTAAGACTAGGGGTGCCCTAGCCTAAGCCTAGGGGTGCCCTAGCCTAAGCCAAGATGTGTCCTAGCCTAAGCCTAGAGGTTTCCTAACCTAAGCCTAGGGGTGCACTAGCCTAAGCCTAGGGGTGCACTAGCCTGAGCCTAGGAGTGCCCTAGCCTAAGCCTAGGGGTGTCCTAGCCTAAGCCAAGGGGAGCCCTTGCCTTAGGCTAGGGGAGCACTAGCCTTATCCTAAGCTTAGGGGTGTCCTAGTCTAAGCCTATGGGTGCCCTAGACTAACCCTAGGGGTGCCATAACCTAAGCCTAGGGGTGCCCTAGCCTTAGCCTAGTGGAGCCCTAGCCTTACCCTTAGCCTAGGGGTGCCCTAGCCTAAGCCTAGGGGTACCCTCGCGTAAGCCTAGGGGTGCCCTAGCCTAAGCCTAGAGTTGCCCTAGCCTAAGCCTACGGGTGCCCTAGCTTTAGGCTAGGGGAGCCATAGCTTTAGCCTAAGCCTAGGGGTGCCCTAGCCTAAGCCTAGGGGTGCCCTAGCCTGAGCCTAGGGGTGCCCTAGCCTGAGCCTAGGGGTTCCCTAGCCTTAGGGTAGGGGAGCCCGAGCCTTAGCCTAATCCTAGGGGTGCCCTAGCCTAAGCCTAGGGTTGCCCTAGCCTTAGGCTAGGGGAGCCCTAGCCTTAGCCTAAGCCTAGGGGTACCCTAGCCTAAGCCTAGGGGTGCCCTAGCCTAAGCCTAGGGGTGCCCTAACCTAAGCCTAGGGGTGCCCTAGCCTTAGGCTAGGGGAGCCGTAGCCTTACCCTAAGCCTAGCTGTGCCCTAGCCTAAGCCTAGGGGTGCCCTAGCCTAAGCCTAGGGGTGCCCTAGCCTTAGGCTAGGGGAGCCCTAGCCTTAGCCTAAGCGTAGGGGTGCCCTAGCCTAAGCCTAGGAGTGCTCTAGCCTTAGGCTAGGGGAGCCCTAGCCTTAGCCTAAGCCTAGGGGTACCCTAGACTAAGCCTAGGGGTGCCCTAACCTTAGGCTAGGAGAGCACTAATCTTACCCTAAGCCTAAGGGTGTCTTAGCCTAAGGCTAGGGGAGCCCTAGCCTTAGCCTAAGCCTAGGGGTGGCCTAGCCTAAGCCTAGGGGTGCCCTAGCCTTAGGCTAGGGGAGCCCTAGCCTTAGCCTAAGCCTAGGTGTGCCCTAGCCTAAGCCTATGGGTGCCCTCGCCTAAGCCTCGGGGTACCCTAGCCGAAGGCAAGGGGTGCCCTAGCCTTAGGCTAGGGATGCCTTAGCCTTAGCCTAAGCCTAGGGGTGCCCTAGCCTAAACCTAGGGGTGCCTTAGCCTAAGCCTAGGGGTGCCCTAGCCTTAGGCTTGGAGAGCCCTAGCCTTAGCCTAAGCCTAGGGGTGCCCTAGCCTAAGCCTAGGTGTGCCCTAGCCTAAGCCCAGGGGTGCCCTAGCCTAAGCCTAGGGGAGCCCTAGCCTTAGACTAAGCCTAGGGGTGCCCTAGCCTAAGACTAGGTGTGCCCTAGCCTAAGCCAAGGGGTGCCCTAGCCTAAGCCTATGGGAGCTCTAGCCTTAGCCCAAGCCTAGGTGTGCCCTAGCCTAAGCCTAGGGGTGCCCTAGCCTAAGCCTAGGGGTGACCTACCCTAAGCCTCGGGGTACCCTAACCTAAGCGTAGGGGATCCCTAGCCTTAGCCTAAGACTAGGGGTGCCCTAGCCTAAGCCAAGATGTGTCCTAGCCTAAGCCTAGGGGTGCCCTAGCCTAAGCCTAGGGGTACACTAGCCTAAGCCTAGGGGTGCCCTAGCCTAAGCCTAGGGGTGCATTAGCCTAACCCTAGGGGTGCCCTAGCCTAAGCCTAGGGGTGCCCTCGCCTTAGGCTAGTGGAGCCCTAGCCTTAGCCTTAGCCTAGGGGTGCCCTAGCCTAAACCTAGGGGTGCCCTAGCCAAAGCCTAGGGGGTGCCCGAGCCTTAGGCTAGGGGACCCCATGCCTTAGCCTAAGCCTAAGGGTACCCTAGCCTAAACCTAGGGGTGCCCAGCCTAAGCCTACGGGTGCCCTAGCCTAACCCTGGGGTGCCCTAGCCTGCGGCTAGGGGAGCCCTAGCTTTAGCCTAAGCCTAGGGGTGCCCTAACCTAAGACTACAGGTGCCCTAGCCTGAGGGTAGGGGAGCCCTAGCCTTAGTCTACCCTAGGATTCCCCTAGCCTAAGACTATGGGTGCCATAGCATGGGTCTAGAGGTGCCCAAGCCTGTGGCTAGGGGAGCCGTAGCCTTAGTCTAAGCCTAGGGGTGCCCTAGCCTAAGCCTACGGGTGCCCTAGCTTAAGCCTTTGGGTGCCCTAGCCTAAGCTTAGGGGTGCCCTAGCATAAGTCTAGGTGTGCCCTAGCCTAAGCCTAGGGGTGCCCAAGCCTAAGCCTAAGGGTGCCCTAGCCTAAGCCTAGGGGAGCCCTAGCCTAAGTCTAAGCCTAGGGGTGTCCCATACTAAGCCTAGGGGTGCCCTAGCCTTAGGCTAGGGGAGCCCTAGCCTTAACCTAAGCCTAGTGGTGCCCTAGCCTAAGCCTAGGGGTGCTCTAGCCTTAGGCTAGGGGAGCCCTAGCCTTAGCCTAAGCCTAGGGGTGCCTTAAACTGAGCCTACGGGTGCACTAGCCTGAGGATAGGGGAGCCTAGCGTTAGTCTAGCCTAGGATTGCCCTAGCCTTTGTCTAGGGGTGCCATAGCCTGAGTCTAGGGGTGCCCTAGCATGAGGCTAGGGGAGACGTAGCCTTAGCCGAAGCCTAGGCGTGCCCTAGCCTAAGCCTAGGGGTGCCCTAGCCTAAGCCTAGGGGTGCCCTAGCCTAGTCCTAGGGGTGCCCTAGCCTAAGCCTAGGTGTGCCCTAGCCTAATCCTTGGGGTGCCATAGCCTAAGCCTAGCGGTGCCCTTGACTAAGCCTAGGGGTGCCCTAACCTTAGGCTAGGGGAGCCCTAAACTTACCCTAAGCCTAGGGGTGCACTAGCCTAAGGCTAGGGTAGCCCTAGCCTTAGCCTAAGCGTAGGGGTGCCCTAGCCTAAGCCTAGGGGTACCCTAGCCTAAGCCTATGGGTGCCCTAACCTAAGCCTACGGGTGCCCTTGCCTAAGCCTAGAGGTGCCCTAGCCTGAGGCTAGGGGAGCCCTAGCTTTAGCCTAAGCCTAGGGGTGCCCTAGCCTAAGCCTAGGGGTGCCCTAGCCTAAGCTTAGGGGTGCCCTAACCTAAGCCTAGGGGTGCCCTAGCCTAAGCCTAGGGTTACCCTAGCCTAAGCCTAGGGGTGCCCTAGCCTAAGCCTAGGGATGCCCTAACCTGAGGCTAGGGGAGCTCTAGCTTTAGCCTAAGCCCTGGGGTGCCCTAGCCGAAGCCTAGGGGTGCCCTAGCCTGAATCTAGGAGTGCCCTACCCTGAGCCTACAGTTGCCCTTTCCTTAGTCTAGCCTAGGATTGCCCTAGCCTAAGCCTAAGGGTGCCATAGCCTGAGTCTAGCGGTGCCATAGCCTGAGGCTAGGGGAGCCGTAGCCTTACCCTAAGCCTAGCTGTGCCCTAGCCTAAGCCTAGGGGTGCCCTAGCCTAAGCCTAGGGGTGCCCTAGCCTTAGGCTAGGGGAGCCCTAGCCTTAGCCTAAGCGTAGGGGTGCCCTAGCCTAAGCCTAGGAGTGCTCTAGCCTTAGGCTAGGGGAGCCCTAGCCTTAGCCTAAGCCTAGGGGTGCCCTAGACTAAGCCTAGGGGTGCCCTAACCTTAGGCTAGGGGAGCCCTAATCTTACCCTAAGCCTAGGGGTGTCTTAGCCTAAGGCTAGGGGAGCCCTAGCCTTAGCCTAAGCCTAGGGGTGGCCAAGCCTAAGCCTAGGGTTGCCCTAGCCTTAGGTTAGGGGAGCCCTAGCCTTAGCCTAAGCCTAGGTGTGCCCTAGCCTAAGCCTATGGGTGCCCTCGCCTAAGCCTCGAGGTACCCTAGCCGAAGGCAAAGGGTGCCCTAGCCTTAGGCTAGGGATGCCTTAGCCTTAGCCTAAGCCTAGGGGTGCCCTAGCCTAAACCTAGGGGTGCCTTAGCCTAAGCCTAGGGGTGCCCTAGCCTTAGGCTTGGAGAGCCCTAGCCTTAGCCTAAGCCTAGGGGTGCCCTAGCCTAAGCCTAGGTGTGCCCTAGCCTAAGCCAAGGGGTGCCCTAGCCTAAGCCTAGGGGAGCCCTAGCCTTAGACTAAGCCTAGGGGTGCCCTAGCCTAAGACTAGGTGTGCCCTAGCCTAAGCCAAGGGGAGCCCTAGCCTAAGCCTATGGGAGCTCTAGCCTTAGCCCAAGCCTAGGTGTGCCCTAGCCTAAGCCTAGGGGTGCCCTAGCCTAAGCCTAGGGGTGACCTACCCTAAGCCTCGGGTACCCTAACCTAAGCGTAGGGGATCCCTAGCCTTAGCCTAAGACTAGGGGTGCCCTAGCCTAAGCCTAGGGGTGCCCTAGCCTAAGCCAAGATGTGTCCTAGCCTAAGCCTAGAGGTTTCCTAACCTAAGCCTAGGGGTGCACTAGCCTAAGCCTAGGGGTGCACTAGCCTGAGCTTAGGGGTGCCCTAGCCTAAGCCTAGGGGTGCCCTAGACTAACCCTAGGGGTGCCATAACCTAAGCCTAGGGGTGCCCTAGCCTTAGGCTAGTGGAGCCCTAGCCTTACCCTTAGCCTAGGGGTGCCCTAGCCTAAGCCTAGGGGTACCCTCGCGTAAGCCTAGGGGTGCCCTAGCCTAAGCCTAGAGTTGCCCTAGCCTAAGCCTACGGGTGCCCTAGCTTTAGGCTAGGGGAGCCATAGCTTTAGCCTAAGCCTAGGGGTGCCCTAGCCTAAGCCTAGGGGTGCCCTAGCCTGAGCCTAGGGGTGCCCTAGCCTGAGCCTAGGGGTTCCCTAGCCTTAGGGTAGGGGAGCCCTAGCCTTAGCCTAATCCTAGGGGTGCCCTAGCCTAAGCCTAGGGTTGCCCTAGCCTTAGGCTAGGGGAGCCCTAGCCTTAGCCTAAGCCTAGGGGTACCCTAGCCTAAGCCTAGGGGTGCCCTAGCCTAAGCCTAGGGGTGCCCTAACCTAAGCCTAGGGGTGCCCTAGCCTTAGGCTAGGGGAGCCGTAGCCTTACCCTAAGCCTAGCTGTGCCCTAGCCTAAGCCTAGGGGTGCCCTAGCCTAAGCCTAGGGGTGCCCTAGCCTTAGGCTAGGGGAGCCCTAGCCTTAGCCTAAGCATAGGGGTGCCCTAGCCTAAGCCTAGGAGTGCTCTAGCCTTAGGCTAGGGGAGCCCTAGCCTTAGCCTAAGCCTAGGGGTACCCTAGACTAAGCCTAGGGGTGCCCTAACCTTAGGCTAGGAGAGCACTAATCTTACCCTAAGCCTAAGGGTGTCTTAGCCTAAGGCTAGGGGAGCCCTAGCCTTAGCCTAAGCCTAGGGGTGGTCTAGCCTAAGCCTAGGGGTGCCCTAGCCTTAGGCTAGGGGAGCCCTAGCCTTAGCCTAAGCCTAGGTGTGCCCTAGCCTAAGCCTATGGGTGCCCTCGCCTAAGCCTCGGGGTACCCTAGCCGAAGGCAAGGGGTGCCCTAGCCTTAGGCTAGGGATGCCTTAGCCTTAGCCTAAGCCTAGGGGTGCCCTAGCCTAAACCTAGGGGTGCCTTAGCCTAAGCCTAGGGGTGCCCTAGCCTTAGGCTTGGAGAGCCCTAGCCTTAGCCTAAGCCTAGGGGTGCCCTAGCCTAAGCGTAGGTGTGCCCTAGCCTAAGCCAAGGGGTGCCCTAGCCTAAGCCTAGGGGAGCCCTAGCCTTAGACTAAGCCTAGGGGTGCCCTAGCCTAAGACTAGGTGTGCCCTAGCCTAAGCCAAGGGGTGCCCTAGCCTAAGCCTATGGGAGCTCTAGCCTTAGCCCAAGCCTAGGTGTGCCCTAGCCTAAGCCTAGGGGTGCCCTAGCCTAAGCCTAGGGGTGACCTACCCTAAGCCTCGGGGTACCCTAACCTAAGCGTAGGGGATCCCTAGCCTTAGCCTAAGACTAGGGGTGCCCTAGCCTAAGCCTAGGGGTGCCCTAGCCTAAGCCAAGATGTGTCCTAGCCTAAGCCTAGGGGTGCCCTAACCTAAGCCTAGGGGTGCACTAGCCTAAGCCTAGGGGTGCCCTAGCCTAAGCCTAGGGGTGCCCTAGCCTAAGCCTAGGGGTGCATTAGCCTAACCCTAGGGGTGCCCTAGCCTAAGCCTAGGGGTGCCCTAGCCTTAGGCTAGTGGAGCCCTAGCCTTAGCCTTATCCTAGGGGTGCCCTAGCCTAAACCTAGGGGTGCCCTAGCCAAAGCCTAGGGGGTGCCCGAGCCTTAGGCTAGGGGACCCCAAGCCTTAGCCTAAGCCTAAGGGTACCCTAGCCTAAACCTAGGGGTGCCCTAGCCTAAGCCTACGGGTGCCCTAGCCTAAGCCTAGGGGTGCCCTAGCCTGAGGGTAGGGGAGCCCTAGCCTTAGTCTAGCCTAGGATTCCCCTAGCCTAAGACTATGGGTGCCATAGCATGGGTCTAGAGGTGCCCAAGCCTGTGGCTAGGGGAGCCTTAGCCTTAGCCTAAGCCTAGGGGTGCCCTAGCCTAAGCCTACGGGTGCCCTAGCTTAAGCCTTTGGGTGCCCTAGCCTAAGCTTAGGGGTGCCCTAGCCTAAGTCTAGGTGTGCCCTAGCCTAAGCCTAGAGGTGCCCTAGCCTAAGCCTAAGGGTGCCCTAGCCTAAGCCTAGGGGTGCCCTAGCCTAAGCCTCGGGGAGCCCTAGCCTAAGTCTAAGCCTAGGGGTGTCCTATCCTAAGCCTAGGGGTGCCCTAGCCTTAGGCTAGGGGAGCCCTAGCCTTAACCTAAGCCTAGTGGTGCCCTAGCCTAAGCCTAGGGGTGCTCTAGCCTTAGGCTAGGGGAGCCCTAGCCTTAGCCTAAGCCTAGGGGTGCCCTAGCCTGAGCCTACGGGTGCCCTAGCCTGAGGATAGGGGAGCCTAGCGTTAGTCTAGCCTAGGATTGCCCTAGCCTTTGTCTAGGGGTGCCATAGCCTGAGTCTAGGTGTGCCCTAGCATGAGGCTAGGGGAGCCGTAGCCTTAGCCGAAGCCTAGGTGTGCCCTAGCCTAAGCCTAGGGTGCCCTAGCCTAAGCCTAGGGGTGACCTACCCTAAGCCTCAGGGTACCCTAACCTAAGCGTAGGGGAGCCCTAGCCTTAGCCTAAGCCTAGGGGTGCCCTAGCTTAAGGCTTGGATTGCCCTAGCCTAAGCCAAGGTGTGTCCTAGCCTAAGCCTAGGGGTGCCCTAGCCTAAGCCTAGGGGTGCCCTAGCCTAAGCCTAGGGATGCCTTAGCCTTAGGCTATGGGAGCCCAAGCCTTAGCCTAAGCTAGGGGTGTCCTAGCCTAAGCCTAGGGGTGCCCTAGCGTAAGCCTAGGGGTGCCCTAGCATTAGGCTAGGGGAGCCCAAGCCTTAGCCTAAGCTAGAGGTGCCCTAGCCTAAGCCTAGGGGTGCCCTAGCCTAAGCCTAGGGTTACCTAGCATAAGCCTAGGTTTGCCCTAGCCTTAGGTTTGGGGAGCCCTCGCCATAGCCTAAGCCTAGGGGTGCTCTAACTTAAGCCTAGGGGTGACCTAACCTGAGGCTAGGGGAGCCCAAGCTTTAAGCTAAGCCCTGGGGTGCCCTAGACTAAGCCTATGGGTGCCCTAGACTGACCCTAGGGGTGCCCTAGCCTGAGAATACAGGTGCCCTTTCCTTAGTCTAGCCTAGGATTGCCCTAGCCTAAGCCTAGGTGTGCCATAGCCTGAGTCTAGGGGTGCCCTAGCCTGAGGCTAAGGGAGCCGTAGCCTTAGCCTAAGCCTAGCTGTGCCCTAGCCTAAACCTAGGGGTGCACTAGCCTAAGCCTAGGGGAGCCCTAGCCTTAGGCTAGGGGAGCCCTAGCCTTAGCCTAAGCGTAGGGGTGCCCTAGCCTAAGCCTAGGAGTGCTCTAGCCTTAGGCTAGGGGAGCCCTAGCATTAGCCTAAGCCTAGGGGTGCCCTAGCCTAGGCCTTGGGGTGCCCTAGCCTAAGCCCAGGGGTGCCATAGCCTAAACCTAGAGGTGCCCTAGACTAAGCCTAGGGGTGCCCTAACCTTAGGCTAGGGGAGCTCTAATCTTACCCTAAGGCTAGGGGTGCCCTAGCCTAAGGCTAGGGAAGCCCTAGCCTCAGCTTAAGCCTAGGGGTGCCCTAGCCTAAGCCTAGGGGTGCCTTAGCCTAAGCGTAGAAGTGCTCTAGCCTTAGGCTAGGGGAGCCCTAGCCTTAGCCTAAGCCTAGGGGTGCCCAGGCCTAAGCCTACGTGTGCCGTAGCCTAAGCCAAGGGGTGCCCTAGCCTAAGCCTAGGGGAGCCCTAGCCTTAGCCTAAGCCTGGGGGTGCCCTAGCCTAAGCCTAGGGGTGCCCTAGCCTAAGCCTAGGGGTGCCATAGCCTAAGCCTAGGGGTGACTTACCCTAAGACTCGGGGTACCCTAACCTAAGCGTAGGGCAGCCCTAGCCTTAGCCTAAGCCTAGGGGTGCCCTAGCCAAAGGCTAGGGTTGCCCTAGCCTAAGCCAAGGTGTGTCCTAGCCTAAGCCTAGGGGTGCCCTAGCCTAAGCCTAGGGGTGCACTAGCCTTAGCCTAGGGGTGCCCTAGCCTAAGCCTAGGGGTGCCCTAGCCTAAGCCAAGGGGAGCCCTAGCCTTAGGCTAGGGGAACACTAGCATTATCCTAAGCTTAGGCGTGTCCTAGCCTAAGCCTATGGGTGCCCTAACCTAAGCCTAGGGGTGCCCTAGCCTTAGGCTAGGGGAACCCTAGCCTTAGCCTAAGCCTAGAGGTGCCCTAGCCTAAGCCTAGGGGTGCCCTAACCTGAGGCAAGGGGAGCCCTAGCTTTAACCTAAGCCCTGGGGTGCCCTAGCCTAAGCCTATGGGTGCCCTAGACTGACCCTAGGGGTGCCCTAGCCTGAGAATACAGGTGCCCTTTCCTTAGTCTAGCCTAGGATTGCCCTAGCCTAAGCCTAGGTGTGCCATAGCCTGAATCTAGGGGTGCCCTAGCCTGAGGCTAGGGGAGACGTAGCCTTAGCCTAAGCCTAGCTGTGCCCTAGCCTAAACCTAGGGGTGCACTAGCCTAAGCCTAGGGGAGCACTAGCCTTAGGCTAGGAGAGCCCTAGCCTTAGCCTAAGCGTAGGGGTGCCCTAGCCTAAGCCTAGGAGTGCTCTAGCCTTAGGCTAGGGGAGCCCTAGCCTTAGCCTAAGCCTAGGGGTGCCCTAGCCTAGGCCTTGGGGTGCCCTAGCCTAAGCCAAGGGGTGCCATAGCCTAAACCTAGGGGTGCCCTAGACTAAGCCTAGGGGTGCCATAACCTTAGGCTAGGGGAGCCCTAATCTTACCCTAAGGCTAGGGGTGCCCTAGCCTAAGGCTAGGGAAGCCCTAGCCTTAGCTTAAGCCTAGGGGTGCCCTAGCCTAAGCCTAGGGGTGCCCTAGCCTAAGCGTAGAGGTGCTCTAGCCTTAGGCTAGGGGAGCCCTAGCCTTAGCCTAAGCCTAGGGGTTCCCTAGCATAAGCCTAGGTGTGCAGTAGCCTAAGCCAAGGGGTGCCGTAGCCTAAGCCTAGGGGAGCCCTAGCCTTAGCCTAAGCCTGGGGGTGCCCTAGCCTAAGCCTAGGGGTGCACTAGCCTGAGCCTAGGGGTGCCCTAGCCTAAGCCTACGGGTGCCCTAGCCTAAGCCAAGGGGAGCCCTAGCCTTAGGCTAGGGGAGCACTAGCCTTAATCTAAGCTTAGGGGTGTCCTTGCCTAAGCCTAGGGGTGCCCTAGCCTAAGCCAAGGGGTGCCCTAGCCTAAGCCTAAGCCTAGGTGTGCCCTAGCCTAAGCCTAGGGTGCCCTAGCCTAAGCCTAGGGGTGACCTACCCTAAGCCTCAGGGTACCCTAACCTAAGCGTAGGGGAGCCCTAGCCTTAGCCTAAGCCTAGGGGTGCCCTAGCTTAAGGCTTGGATTGCCCTAGCCTAAGCCAAGGTGTGTCCTAGCCTAAGCCTAGGGGTGCCCTAGCCTAAGCCTAGGGGTGCACTAGCCTGAGCCTAGGGGTGCCCTAGCCTAAGCCTACGGGTGCCCTAGCCTAAGCCAAGGGGAGCCCTAGCCTTAGGCTAGGGGAGCACTAGCCTTAATCTAAGCTTAGGGGTGTCCTTGCCTAAGCCTAGGGGTGCCCTAGCCTAACCCTAGGGGTGCCATAGCCTAAGCCTAGGGGTGCCCTAGCCTTAGCCTAGTGGAGCCCTAGCCTTACCCTTAGCCTAGGGGTGCCCTAGCCTAAACCTAGGGGTACCCTCGCGTAACCCTAGGGGTGCCCTAGCCTAAGCCTAGAGTTGCCCTAGCCTAAGCCTACGCGTGCCCTAGCCTTAGGCTAGGGGAGCAATAGCTTTAGCCTAAGCCTAGGGGTGCCCTAGCCTAAGCCTAGGGGTGCCCTAGCCTGAGCCTAGGGGTGCCCTAGCCTGAGCCTAGGGGTGCCCTAGCCTTAGGGTAGGGGAGCCCTAGCCTTAGCCTAATCCTAGGGGTACCCTAGCCTACACCTAGGGGTGCCCTAGCCTAAGCCTAGAGTTGCCCTAGCCTAAGCCTACGGGTGCCCTAGCCTTAGGCTAGGGGAGCCCTAGCTTTAGCCTAAGCCTTGGGGTGCCCTAGCCTAAGCCTAGGGGTGCCCTAGCCTAAGCCTACGGGTGCCCTAGCCTAAGCCTAGAGGTGCCCTAGCCTGAGGCTAGGGGAGCCCTAGCTTTAGCCTAAGCCTAGGGGTGCCCTAGCGTAAGCCTAGGGGTGCCCTAAACTAAGCCTAGGGCTGCCCTAGCCTTAGGCTAGGGCAGCCCTAGTCTTAGCCTAAGCCTAGGGGTACCCTAGCTTAAGCCTAGGGGTGCCCTAGCCTATGCCTAGTGATGCCCTAACCTGAGGCTAGGGGAGCCCTAGCTTTAGCCTAAGCCCTGGGGTGCCCTAGCCGAAGCCTAGGGGTGCCCTAGCCTGAACCTAGGAGTGCCCTAGCCTGAGCCTACAGTTGCCCATTCCTTAGTCTAGCCTAGGATTGCCCTAGCCTAAGCCTAAGGGTGCCATAGCCTGAGTCTAGGGGTGCCCTAGCCTGAGGCTAGGGGAGCCGTAGCCTTACCCTAAGCCTAGCTGTGCCCTAGCCTAAGCTTAGGGGTGCCCTAGCCTAAGCCTAGGGGTGCCCTAGCCTTAGGCTAGGGGAGCCCTAGCCTTAGCCTAAGCGTAGGGGTGCCCTAGCCTAAGCCTAGGAGTGCTCTAGCCTTAGGCTAGGGGAGCCCTAGCCTTAGCCTAAGCCTAGGGGTGCCCTAGACTAAGCCTAGGGGTGCCCTAACCTTAGGCTAGGGGAGCCCTAATCTTACCCTAAGCCTAGGGGTGTCTTAGCCTAAGGCTAGGGGAGCCCTAGCCTTAGCCTAAGCCTAGGGGTGGCCTAGCCTAAGCCTAGGGGTGCCCTAGCCTTAGGCTAGGGGAGCCCTAGCCTTAGCCTAAGCCTAGGTGTGCCCTAGCCTAAGCCTAGGGGTGCCCTCGCCTAAGCCTCGGGGTACCCTAGCCGAAGGCAAGGGGTGCCCTAGCCTTAGGCTAGGAATGCCTTAGCCTTAGCCTAAGCCTAGGGGTGCCCTAGCCTAAACCTAGGGGTTCCTTAGTCTAAGCCTAGGGGTGCCCTAGCCTTAGGCTTGGAGAGCCCTAGCCTTAGCCTAAGCCTAGGGGTGCCCTAGCCTAAGCCTAGGTGTGCCCTAGCCTAAGCCAAGGGGTGCCCTAACCTAAGCCTAGGGGAGCCCTAGCCTTAGACTAAGCCTACGGGTGCCCTAGCCTAAGACTTGGTGTGCCCTAGCCTAAGCCAAGGGGTGCCCTAGCCTAAGCCTATGGGAGCTCTAGCCTTAGCCCAAGCCTAGGTGTGCCCTAGCCTAAGCCTAGGGGTGCCCTAGCCTAAGCCTAGGGGTGACCTACCCTAAGCCTCGGGGTACCCTAACCTAAGCGTAGGGGATCGCTAGCCTTAGCCTAAGACTAGGGGTGCCCTAGCCTAAGCCTAGGGATGCCCTAGCCTAAGCCAAGTTGTGTCCTAGCCTAAGCCTAGGGGTGCCCTAGCCTAAGCCTAGGGGTGCACTAGCCTAAGCCTAGGGGTGCCCTAGCCTAAGCCTAGGGTTGCCCTAGCCTAAGCCTAGGGGTGCATTAGCCTAACCCTAGGGGTGCCCTAGCCTAAGCCTAGGTGTGCCCTAGCCTTAGGCTAGTCGAGCCCTAGCCTTAGCCTTAGCCTAGGGGTGCCCTAGCCTAAGCCTAGGGGTGCCCTAGCCAAAGCCTAGGGGGTGCCCTAGCCTTAGGCTAGGGGACCCCAAGCCTTAGCCTAAGCCTAAGGGTACCCTAGCCTAAACCTAGGGGTGCCCTAGCCTAAGCCTACGGGTGCCCTATCCTAAGCCTAGGGGTGCCCTAGCCTGAGGCTAGGGGAGCCCTAGCTTTAGCCTAAGCCTAGGGGTGCCCTAACCTAAGCATACAGGTGCCCTAACCTGAGGGTAGGGGAGCCCTAGCCTTAGTCTAGCCTAGGATTCCCCTAGCCTAAGACTATGGGTGCCATAGCATGGGTCTAGAGGTGCCCAAGCCTGTGGCTAGGGGAGCCGTAGCCTTAGCCTAAGCCTAGGGGTGCCCTAGCCTAAGCCTACGGGTGCCCTAGCTTAAGCCTTTGGGTGCCCTAGCCTAAGCTTAGGGGTGCCCTAGCCTAAGTCTAGGTGTGCCCTAGCCTAAGCCTAGAGGTGCCCTAGCCTAAGCCTAAGGGTGCCCTAGCCTAAGCCTAGGGGTGCCCTAGCCTAAGCCTCGGGGAGCCCTAGCCTAAGTCTAAGCCTAGGGGTGTCCTATCCTAAGCCTAGGGGTGCCCTAGCCTTAGGCTAGGGGAGCCCTAGCCTTAACCTAAGCCTAGTGGTGCCCTAGCCTAAGCCTAGGGGTGCTCTAGCCTTAGGCTAGGGGAGCCCTAGCCTTAGCCTAAGCCTAGGGGTGCCCTAGCCTGGGCCTACGGGTGCCCTAGCCTGAGGATAGGGGAGCCTAGCGTTAGTCTAGCCTAGGATTGCCCTAGCCTTTGTCTAGGGGTGCCATAGCCTGAGTCTAGGTGTGCCCTAGCATGAGGCTAGGGGAGCCGTAGCCTTAGCCGAAGCCTAGGGGTGTCCTAGCCTAAGCCTTGGGGTGGCCTAGCCTTAGGCTAGGGGAGCCCTATCCTTAGCATAAGCCTAGGGGTGCCCTAGCCTAAGCCTAGGGGTGCCCTAGCCTAAGCCTAGGGGTGCCTTAGCCTTAGGCTATGGGAGCCCAAGCCTTAGCCTAAGCTAGGGGTGTCCTAGCCTAAGCCTAGGGGTGCCCTAGCGTAAGCCTAGGGGTGCCCTAGCATTAGGCTAGGGGAGCCCAAGCCTTAGCCTAAGCTAGAGGTGCCCTAGCCTAAGCCTAGGGGTGCCCTAGCCTAAGCCTAGGGTTACCTAGCATAAGCCTAGGCTTGCCCTAGCCTTAGGTTTGGGGAGCCCTCGCCATAGCCTAAGCCTAGGGGTGCTCTAACTTAAGCCTAGGGGTGACCTAACCTGAGGCTAGGGGAGCCCAAGCTTTAAGCTAAGCCCTGGGGTGCCCTAGACTAAGCCTATGGGTGCCCTAGACTGACCCTAGGGGTGCCCTAGCCTGAGAATACAGGTGCCCTTTCCTTAGTCTAGCCTAGGATTGCCCTAGCCTAAGCCTAGGTGTGCCATAGCCTGAGTCTAGGGGTGCCCTAGCCTGAGGCTAAGGGAGCCGTAGCCTTAGCCTAAGCCTAGCTGTGCCCTAGCCTAAACCTAGGGGTGCACTAGCCTAAGCCTAGGGGAGCCCTAGCCTTAGGCTAGGGGAGCCCTAGCCTTAGCCTAAGCGTAGGGGTGCCCTAGCCTAAGCCTAGGAGTGCTCTAGCCTTAGGCTAGGGGAGCCCTAGCATTAGCCTAAGCCTAGGGGTGCCCTAGCCTAGGCCTTGGGGTGCCCTAGCCTAAGCCCAGGGGTGCCATAGCCTAAACCTAGAGGTGCCCTAGACTAAGCCTAGGGGTGCCCTAACCTTAGGCTAGGGGAGCCCTAATCTTACCCTAAGGCTAGGGGTGCCCTAGCCTAAGGCTAGGGAAGCCCTAGCCTCAGCTTAAGCCTAGGGGTGCCCTAGCCTAAGCCTAGGGGTGCCTTAGCCTAAGCGTAGAGGTGCTCTAGCCTTAGGCTAGGGGAGCCCTAGCCTTAGCCTAAGCCTAGGGGTGCCCAGGCCTAAGCCTACGTGTGCCGTAGCCTAAGCCAAGGGGTGCCCTAGCCTAAGCCTAGGGGAGCCCTAGCCTTAGCCTAAGCCTGGGGGTGCCCTAGCCTAAGCCTAGGGGTGCCCTAGCCGAAGCCTAGGGGTGCCATAGCCTAAGCCTAGGGGTGACCTACCCTAAGCCTCGGGGTACCCTAACCTAAGCGTAGGGCAGCCCTAGCCTTAGCCTAAGCCTAGGGGTGCCCTAGCCAAAGGCTAGGGTTGCCCTAGCCTAAGCCAAGGTGTGTCCTAGCCTAAGCCTAGGGGTGCCCGAGCCTAAGCCTAGGGGTGCACTAGCCTTAGCCTAGGGGTGTCCTAGCCTAAGCCTATGGGTGCCCTAACCTAAGCCTAGGGGTGCCCTAGCCTTAGGCTAGGGGAACCCTAGCCTTAGCCTAAGCCTAGAGGTGCCCTAGCCTAAGCCTAGGGGTGCCCTAACCTGAGGCAAGGGGAGCCCTAGCTTTAACCTAAGCGCTGGGGTGCCCTAGCCTAAGCCTATGGGTGCCCTAGACTGACCCTAGGGGTGCCCTAGCCTGAGAATACAGGTGCCCTTTCCTTAGTCTAGCCTAGGATGCCCTAGTCTAAGCCTAGGTGTGCCATAGCCTGAATCTAGGGGTGCCCTAGCCTGAGGCTAGGGGAGACGTAGCCTTAGCCTAAGCCTAGCTGTGCCCTAGCCTAAACCTAGGGGTGCACTAGCCTAAGCCTAGGGGAGCCCTAGCCTTAGGCTAGGGGAGCCCTAGCCTTAGCCTAAGCGTAGGGGTGCCCTAGCCTAAGCCTAGGAGTGCTCTAGCCTTAGGCTAGGGGAGCCCTAGCCTTAGCCTAAGCCTAGGGGTGCCCTAGCCTAGGCCTTGGGGTGCCCTAGCCTAAGCCAAGGGGTGCCATAGCCTAAACCTAGGGGTGCCCTAGACTAAGCCTAGGGGTGCCATAACCTTAGGCTAGGGGAGCCCTAATCTTACCCTAAGGCTAGGGGTGCCCTAGCCTAAGGCTAGGGAAGCCCTAGCCTTAGCTTAAGCCTAGGGGTGCCCTAGCCTAAGCCTAGGGGTGCCCTAGCCTAAGCGTAGAGGTGCTCTAGCCTTAGGCTAGGGGAGCCCTAGCCTTAGCCTAAGCCTAGGGGTGCCCTAGCCTAAGCCTAGGTGTGCCGTAGCCTAAGCCAAGGGGTGCCGTAGCCTAAGCCTAGGGGAGCCCTAGCCTAAGGCTAGGTATGCCCTAGCCTAAGCCAAGGGGTGCCCTAGCCTAAGCCTAAGCCTAGGTGTGCCCTAGCCTAAGCCTAGGGTGCCCTAGCCTAAGCCTAGGGGTGACCTACCCTAAGCTTCAGGGTACCCTAACCTAAGCGTAGGGGAGCCCTAGCCTTAGCCTAAGCCTAGGGGTGCCCTAGCTTAAGGCTTGGGTTGCCCTAGCCTAAGCCAAGGTGTGTCCTAGCCTAAGCCTAGGGGTGCCCTAGCCTAAGCCTAGGGGTGCACTAGCCTGAGCCTAGGGGTGCCCTAGCCTAAGCCTACGGGTGCCCTAGCCTAAGCCAAGGGGAGCCCTAGCCTTAGGCTAGGGGAGCACTAGCCTTAATCTAAGCTTAGGGGTGTCCTTGCCTAAGCCTAGGGGTGCCCTAGCCTAACCCTAGGGGTGCCATAGCCTAAGCCTAGGGGTGCCCTAGCCTTAGCCTAGTGGAGCCCTAGCCTTACCCTTAGCCTAGGGGTGCCCTAGCCTAAACCTAGGGGTACCCTCGCGTAACCCTAGGGGTGCCCTAGCCTAAGCCTAGAGTTGCCCTAGCCTAAGCCTACGCGTGCCCTAGCCTTAGGCTAGGGGAGCAATAGCTTTAGCCTAAGACTAGGGGTGCCCTAGCCTAAGCCTAGGGGTGCCCTAGCCTGAGCCTAGGGGTGCCCTAGCCTGAGCCTAGGGGTGCCCTAGCCTTAGGGTAGGGGAGCCCTAGCCTTAGCCTAATCCTAGGGGTGCCCTAGCCTAAGCCTAGGGTTGCCCTAGCCTTAGGCTAGGGGAGCCCTAGCTTTAGCCTAAGCCTAGGGGTGCCCTAGCCTAAGCCTAGGGGTGCCCTAGCCTGAGCCTAGGGGTGCCCTAGCCTGAGCCTAGGGGTGCCCTAGCCTTAGGGTAGGGGAGCCCTAGCCTTAGCCTAATCCTAGGGGTGCCCTAGCCTAAGCCTAGGGTTGCCCTAGCCTGAGGCTAGGGGAGCCCTAGCCTTAGCCTAAGCGTAGGGGTGCCCTAGCCTAAGCCTAGGAGTGCTCTAGCCTTAGGCTAGGGGAGCCCTAGCCTTAGCCTAAGCCTAGGGGTGCCCTAGCCTAGGCCTTGGGGTGCCCTAGCCTAAGCCAAGGGGTGCCATAGCCTAAACCTAGGGGTGCCCTAGACTAAGCCTAGGGGTGCCATAACCTTAGGCTAGGGGAGCCCTAATCTTACCCTAAGGCTAGGGGTGCCCTAGCCTAAGGCTAGGGAAGCCCTAGCCTTAGCTTAAGCCTAGGGGTGCCCTAGCCTAAGCCTAGGGGTGCCCTAGCCTAAGCGTAGAGGTGCTCTAGCCTTAGGCTAGGGGAGCCCTAGCCTTAGCCTAAGCCTAGGGGTGCCCTAGCCTAAGCCTAGGTGTGCCGTAGCCTAAGCCAAGGGGTGCCGTAGCCTAAGCCTAGGGGAGCCCTAGCCTTAGCCTAAGCCTGGGGGTGCGCTAGCCTAAGGCTAGGTATGCCCTAGCCTAAGCCAAGGGGTGCCCTAGCCTAAGCCTAAGCCTAGGTGTGCCCTAGCCTAAGCCTAGGGTGCCCTAGCCTAAGCCTAGGGGTGACCTACCCTAAGCTTCAGGGTACCCTAACCTAAGCGTAGGGGAGCCCTAGCCTTAGCCTAAGCCTAGGGGTGCCCTAGCTTAAGGCTTGGGTTGCCCTAGCCTAAGCCAAGGTGTGTCCTAGCCTAAGCCTAGGGGTGCCCTAGCCTAAGCCTAGGGGTGCACTAGCCTGAGCCTAGGGGTGCCCTAGCCTAAGCCTACGGGTGCCCTAGCCTAAGCCAAGGGGAGCCCTAGCCTTAGGCTAGGGGAGCACTAGCCTTAATCTAAGCTTAGGGGTGTCCTTGCCTAAGCCTAGGGGTGCCCTAGCCTAACCCTAGGGGTGCCATAGCCTAAGCCTAGGGGTGCCCTAGCCTTAGCCTAGTGGAGCCCTAGCCTTACCCTTAGCCTAGGGGTGCCCTAGCCTAAACCTAGGGGTACCCTCGCGTAACCCTAGGGGTGCCCTAGCCTAAGCCTAGAGTTGCCCTAGCCTAAGCCTACGCGTGCCCTAGCCTTAGGCTAGGGGAGCAATAGCTTTAGCCTAAGCCTAGGGGTGCCCTAGCCTAAGCCTAGGGGTGCCCTAGCCTGAGCCTAGGGGTGCCCTAGCCTGAGCCTAGGGGTGCCCTAGCCTTAGGGTAGGGGAGCCCTAGCCTTAGCCTAATCCTAGGGGTGCCCTAGCCTAAGCCTAGGGTTGCCCTAGCCTTAGGCTAGGGGAGCCCTAGCCTTAGCCTTAGCCTAGGGGTGCCCTAGCCTAAGCCTAGGGGTACCCTAGCCTACACCTAGGGGTGCCCTAGCGTAAGCCTAGAGTTGCCCTAGCCTAAGCCTACCGGTGCCCTAGCCTTAGGCTAGGGGAGCCCTAGCTTTAGCCTAAGCCTTGGGGTGCCCTAGCCTAAGCCTAGGGGTGCCCTAGCCTAAGCCTACGGGTGCCCTAGCCTAAGCCTAGAGGTGCCCTAGCCTGAGGCTAGGGGAGCCCTAGCTTTAGCCTAAGCCTAGGGGTGCCCTAGCGTAAGCCTAGGGGTGCCCTAACCTAAGCCTAGGGGTGCCCTAGCCTTAGGCTAGGGCAGCCCTAGTCTTAGCCTAAGCCTAGGGGTACCCTAGCTTAAGCCTAGGGGTGCCCTAGCCTAAGCCTAGTGATGCCCTAACCTGAGGCTAGGGGAGCCCTAGCTTTAGCCTAAGCCCTGGGGTGCCCTAGCCGAAGCCTAGGGGTGCCCTAGCCTGAACCTAGGAGTGCCCTAGCCTGAGCCTACAGTTGCCCTTTCCTTAGTCTAGCCTAGGATTGCCCTAGCCTAAGCCTAAGAGTGCCATAGCCTGAGTCTAGGGGTGCCCTAGCCTGAGGCTAGGGGAGCCGTAGCCTTACCCTAAGCCTAGCTGTGCCCTAGCCTAAGCTTAGGGGTGCCCTAGCCTAAGCCTAGGGGTGCCCTAGCCTTAGGCTAGGGGAGCCCTAGCCTTAGCCTAAGCGTAGGGGTGCCCTAGCCTAAGCCTAGGAGTGCTCTAGCCTTAGGCTAGGGGAGCCCTAGCCTTAGCCTAAGCCTAGGGGTGCCCTAGACTAAGCCTAGGGGTTCCCTAACCTTAGGCTAGGGGAGCCCTAATCTTACCCTAAGCCTAGGGGTGTCTTAGCCTAAGGCTAGGGGAGCCCTAGCCTTAGCCTAAGCCTAGGGGTGGCCTAGCCTAAGCCTAGGGGTGCCCTAGCCTTAGGCTAGGGGAGCCCTAGCCTTAGCCTAAGCCTAGGTGTGCCCTAGCCTAAGCCTAGGGGTGCCCTCGCCTAAGCCTCGGGGTACCCTAGCCGAAGGCAAGGGGTGCCCTAGCCTTAGGCTAGGAATGCCTTAGCCTTAGCCTAAGCCTAGGGGTGCCCTAGCCTAAACCTAGGGGTGCCTTAGCCTAAGCCTAGGGGTGCCCTAGCCTTAGGCTTGGAGAGCCCTAGCCTTAGCCTAAGCCTAGGGGTGCCCTAGCCTAAGCCTAGGTGTGCCCTAGCCTAAGCCAAGGGGTGCCCTAGCCTAAGCCTAGGGGAGCCCTAACCTTAGACTAAGCCTACGGGTGCCCTAGCCTAAGACTTGGTGTGCCCTAGCCTAAGCCAAGGGGTGCCCTAGCCTAAGCCTATGGGAGCTCTAGCCTTAGCCCAAGCCTAGGTGTGCCCTAGCCTAAGCCTAGGGGTGCCCTAGCCTAAGCCTAGGGGTGACCTACCCTAAGCCTCGGGGTACCCTAACCTAAGCGTAGGGGATCGCTAGCCTTAGCCTAAGACTAGGGGTGCCCTAGCCTAAGCCTAGGGGTGCCCTAGCCTAAGCCAAGTTGTGTCCTAGCCTAAGCCTAGGGGTGCCCTAGCCTAAGCCTAGGGGTGCACTAGCCTAAGCCTAGGGGTGCCCTAGCCTAAGCCTAGGGTTGCCCTAGCCTAAGCCTAGGGGTGCATTAACCTAACCCTAGGTGTGCCCTAGCCTTAGGCTAGTCGAGCCCTAGCCTTAGCCTTAGCCTAGGGGTGCCCTAGCCTAAGCCTAGGGGTGCCCTAGCCAAAGCCTAGGGGGTGCCCTAGCCTTAGGCTAGGGGACCCCAAGCCTTAGCCTAAGCCTAAGGGTACCCTAGCCTAAACCTAGGGGTGCCCTAGCCTAAGCCTACGGGTGCCCTATCCTAAGCCTAGGGGTGCCCTAGCCTGAGGCTAGGGGAGCCCTAGCTTTAGCCTAAGCCTAGGGGTGCCCTAACCTAAGCATACAGGTGCCCTAACCTGAGGGTAGGGGAGCCCTAGCCTTAGTCTAGCCTAGGATTCCCCTAGCCTAAGCCTATGGGTGCCATAGCATGGGTCTAGAGGTGCCCAAGCCTGTGGCTAGGAGAGCCGTAGCCTTAGCCGAAGCCTAGGGGTGCCCTAGCCTAAGCCTAGGGGTGCCCTAGCCTAAGCTTAGGGGTGCCCTAGCCTTAGGCTATGGGACCCCAAGCCTTAGCCTAAGCCTAAGGGTACCCTAGCCTAAACCTAGGGGTGCCCTAGCCTATGTCTAGGAGTGCCCTAGCCTATGCCTAGGGGTGCCCTAGCCTAAGCCTAAGGGTGCCCTAGCCTAAGCCTAGGGGTGCCCTAGCCTAAGCCTAGGGGAGCCCTAGCCTAAGTCTAAGCCTAGGGGTGTCCAACCTAAGCCTAGGGGTGCCCTAGCCTTAGGCTAGGGGAGCCCTAGCCTTAACCTAAGCCTAGTGGTGCCCTAGCCTAAGCCTAGGGGTGCTCTAGCCTTAGGCTAGGGGAGCCCTAGCCTTAGCCTAAGCCTAGGGGTGCCCTAGCCTGAGCCTAGGGGTGCCCTATCCTGAGCCTACGGGTGCCCTAGCCTGATTATAGGGGAGCCCTAGCGTTAATCTAGCCTAGGATTGCCCTAGCCTTTGTCTAGGGGTGCCATAGCCTGAGTCTAGGGGTGCCCTAGCCTGAGGCTAGGGGAGCCGTAGCCTTAGCCGAAGCCTAGGGGTGCCCTAGCCTAAGCCTAGGGGTGCCCTAGCCTAAGCCTAGGGGTGCCCTAGCCTTAGGCTATGGGAGCCCAAGCCTTAGCCTAAACTAGGGGTGCTCTAACTTAAGCCTAGGGGTGCCCTAGCCTTAGGCTAGGGGAGCCCTAGCCTTAGCCTAAGCCTAGCGGTGCCATAGCTTAAGCCTAGGGTTCCCTAGCCTAAGCCTAGGGATGCCCTAACCTAAGCCATGGGGTGCCCTAGCCTTAGTCTATGGGAGCCCTAGCCTTAGCTTAAGCCTAGGGGTTCCCTAGCCTAAGACTAGGGGTGTCATAGCCTAAGCCTAGGAGTGCCCTAGCATAAGACTAAGGGTTCCCTAGCCTAAGCCTAGGGGTGCACTAACCTAAGCCTAGGGGTGTCCTAGCCTTTGGCTAGAGAAGCCCTAGCCTTAGCTTTAGCCTAGGGGTGCCCTAGCCTGAGGCTAGGGGAGCCCTAGCCTTAGTCTAGGGGAGCCGTAGCATTTGCCTAAGCCTAGGGGTGCCCTAGCCTAAGCCTAGGGGTGCCTTAGCCTAAGCCTAGGGGAGCCCTAGCCCTAGCCTAAGCCTAGGGGTGCCCTAGCCTAAACCTAGGGGTGCCCTAGCCTTAGGCTAGGGGAGCCCTAGCCCTAGCCTAAGCCTAGGGGTGCCCTAGCCTAAGCCTTGGGGTGCTCTAGCCTTAGGCTACGGAAGACTTAGCCTTATACTAAGCCTAGGGGTGCCCAAGCCTGAGCCTAGGGGTGCCCTAACCTAAGCCTAGGGGTGCGATAGCTTGAGGCTATGGGAGTCCTAGCCTGAGTCTATCCTAGGATTGCCCTAGCCTAAGCCTAGGGGTGCCATAGCCTGAGTCTAGGGGTGCCCTAGACCTTAGGCTAGGGGAGCCGTAGCCGTAGCCTAAGCCTAGGGGTGCCCTAGTTTAAGCCTAGTTGTGACCTAGCCTAAGCCGAGCGGTGCCCTAGCCTAAGCCTTGGGGTGCCCTAGCCATAGGCTAGGGGAGCCCTAGCCTTAGCCTAAGCCTTGTGGTGCCCTAGCCTGAGCCTAGGGGTGCCCTAGCATGAGGCTAGGGGTGTCCTAGCCTAAGCCTAGGAGTGCCCTAGCATAAGCCTAAGGGTTCCCTAGCCTAAGCCTAGGGGTGCACTAACCTAAGCCTAGGGGTGTCCTAGCCTTTGGCTAGAGAAGCCCTAGCCTTAGCTTTAGCCTAGGGGTGCTCTAGCCTGAGGCTAGGGGAGCCCTAGCCTTAGTCTAGGGGAGCCGTAGCATTTGCCTAAGCCTAGGGGTGCCCTAGCCTAAGCCTAGGGGTGCCTTAGCCTAAGCCTAGGGGAGCCCTAGCCCTAGCCTAAGCCTAGGGGTGCCCTAGCCTAAACCTAGGGGTGCCCTAGCCTTAGGCTAGGGGAGCCCTAGCCCTAGCCTAAGCCTAGGGGTGCCCTAGCCTAAGCCTTGGGGTGCTCTAGCCTTAGGCTACGGAAGACTTAGCCTTATACTAAGCCTAGGGGTGCCCAAGCCTGAGCCTAGGGGTGCCCTAACCTAAGCCTAGGGGTGCGCTAGCTTGAGGCTAGGGGAGTCCTAGCCTGAGTCTATCCTAGGATTGCCCTAGCCTAAGCCTAGGGGTGCCATAGCCTGAGTCTAGGGGTGCCCTAGACCTTAGGCTAGGGGAGCCGTAGCCGTAGCCTAAGCCTAGGGGTGCCCTAGTTTAAGCCTAGTTGTGACCTAGCCTAAGCCGAGCGGTGCCCTAGCCTAAGCCTTGGGGTGCCCTAGCCATAGGCTAGGGGAGCCCTAGCCTTAGCCTAAGCCTTGTGGTGCCCTAGCCTGAGCCTAGGGGTGCCCTAGCATGAGGCTAGGGGAGCCCTAGCCTTAGCCTAACCCTAGGGGTGCCCTAGCCTAAGCCTAGGGTTGCCCTAGCGTAAGCCTAGGGGTGACCTAGCCTAAGCCCAGGGGTGCACTAGCCTAAGCCTAGGGGTGCCATAGCCTAAGCCTAGGGGTGCCCTCGCCTAAGCCTCGGGGTACCCTAGCCTAAGCCTAGGGGTGCCCTAGCCTAAGCCTAGGGGTGCCCTAGTCTAAGCCTAGGGGTGCTCTAGCCTTAGGCTACGGGAGCCTTAACCTTAGCCCAAAAGTAGGGGTGCCCTAGCCTAAGCCTAGTGGTGCCCTAGCCAAAGCCTAGGGGTGCCCTATCCTAAGCCTAGGGGTGCCCTAGCCTGAGGCTAGGTGAGCCGTAGTCTTAGCCTATGCCTAGGGGTGCCCTAGCCTGAGCCTAGGGGTGCCCTAGCCTGAGACTACGGGTGCCCTAACCTGAGGCTAGAGGAGCACTAGCATTAGTCTAGCCAAGGGGTGCCCTAGCCTAAGCCTAGGGGTGCCCTAGCCTGAGCCTAGGGGTGCCCTAGCCTTAGGGTAGGGGACCCCTAGCTTTAGCCTAAGCCTAGGGGTGCCCTAGCCTTAGGCTTGGAGAGCCCTAGCCTTAGCCTAAGCCTAGGGGTGCCCTAGCCTAAGCCTAGGTGTGCCCTAGCCTAAGCCAAGGGGTGCCCTAGCCTAAGCCTAGGGGAGCCCTAACCTTAGACTAAGCCTACGGGTGCCCTAGCCTAAGACTTGGTGTGCCCTAGCCTAAGCCAAGGGGTGCCCTAGCCTAAGCCTATGGGAGCTCTAGCCTTAGCCCAAGCCTAGGTGTGCCCTAGCCTAAGCCTAGGGGTGCCCTAGCCTAAGCCTAGGGGTGACCTACCCTAAGCCTCGGGGTACCCTAACCTAAGCGTAGGGGATCGCTAGCCTTAGCCTAAGACTAGGGGTGCCCTAGCCTAAGCCTAGGGGTGCCCTAGCCTAAGCCAAGTTGTGTCCTAGCCTAAGCCTAGGGGTGCCCTAGCCTAAGCCTAGGGGTGCACTAGCCTAAGCCTAGGGGTGCCCTAGCCTAAGCCTAGGGTTGCCCTAGCCTAAGCCAAGGGGTGCATTAACCTAACCCTAGGGATGCCCTAGCCTAAGCCTAGGTGTGCCCTAGCCTTAGGCTAGTCGAGCCCTAGCCTTAGCCTTAGCCTAGGGGTGCCCTAGCCTAAGCCTAGGGGTGCCCTAGCCAAAGCCTAGGGGGTTCCCTAGCCTTAGGCTAGGGGACCCCAAGCCTTAGCCTAAGCCTAAGGGTACCCTAGCCTAAACCTAGGGGTGCCCTAGCCTAAGCCTACGGGTGCCCTATCCTAAGCCTAGGGGTGCCCTAGCCTGAGGCTAGGGGAGCCCTAGCTTTAGCCTAAGCCTAGGGGTGCCCTAACCTAAGCATACAGGTGCCCTAACCTGAGGGTAGGGGAGCCCTAGCCTTAGTCTAGCCTAGGATTCCCCTAGCCTAAGCCTATGGGTGCCATAGCATGGGTCTAGAGGTGCCCAAGCCTGTGGCTAGGAGAGCCGTAGCCTTAGCCGAAGCCTAGGGGTGCCCTAGCCTAAGCCTAGGGGTGCCCTAGCCTAAGCTTAGGGGTGCCCTAGCCTTAGGCTATGGGACCCCAAGCCTTAGCCTAAGCCTAAGGGTACCCTAGCCTAAACCTAGGGGTGCCCTAGCCTATGTCTAGGAGTGCCCTAGCCTATGCCTAGGGGTGCCCTAGCCTAAGCCTAAGGGTGCCCTAGCCTAAGCCTAGGGGTGCCCTAGCCTAAGCCTAGGGGAGCCCTAGCCTAAGTCTAAGCCTAAGGGTGTCCAACCTAAGCCTAGGGGTGCCCTAGCCTTAGGCTAGGGGAACCCTAGCCTTAACCTAAGCCTAGTGGTGCCCTAGCCTAAGCCTAGGGGTGCTCTAGCCTTAGGCTAGGGGAGCCCTAGCCTTAGCCTAAGCCTAGGGGTGCCCTAGCCTGAGCCTAGGGGTGCCCTATCCTGAGCCTACGGGTGCCCTAGCCTGATTATAGGGGAGCCCTAGCGTTAATCTAGCCTAGGATTGCCCTAGCCTTTGTCTAGGGGTGCCATAGCCTGAGTCTAGGGGTGCCCTAGCCTGAGGCTAGGGGAGCCGTAGCCTTAGCCGAAGCCTAGGGGTGCCCTAGCCTAAGCCTAGGGGTGCCCTAGCCTAAGCCTAGGGGTGCCCTAGCCTTAGGCTATGGGAGCCCAAGCCTTAGCCTAAACTAGGGGTGCTCTAACTTAAGCCTAGGGGTGCCCTAGCCTTAGGCTAGGGGAGCCCTAGCCTTAGCCTAAGCCTAGCGGTGCCATAGCTTAAGCCTAGGGTTCCCTAGCCTAAGCCTAGGGATGCCCTAACCTAAGCCATGGGGTACCCTAGCCTTAGTCTATGGGAGCCCTAGCCTTAGCTTAAGCCTAGGGGTTCCCTAGCCTAAGACTAGGGGTGTCATAGCCTAAGCCTAGGAGTGCCCTAGCATAAGACTAAGGGTTCCCTAGCCTAAGCCTAGGGGTGCACTAACCTAAGCCTAGGGGTGTCCTAGCCTTTGGCTAGAGAAGCCCTAGCCTTAGCTTTAGCCTAGGGGTGCCCTAGCCTGAGGCTAGGGGAGCCCTAGCCTTAGTCTAGGGGAGCCGTAGCATTTGCCTAAGCCTAGGGGTGCCCTAGCCTAAGCCTAGGGGTGCCTTAGCCTAAGCCTAGGGGAGCCCTAGCCCTAGCCTAAGCCTAGGGGTGCCCTAGCCTAAACCTAGGGGTGCCCTAGCCTTAGGCTAGGGGAGCCCTAGCCCTAGCCTAAGCCTAGGGGTGCCCTAGCCTAAGCCTTGGGGTGCTCTAGCCTTAGGCTACGGAAGACTTAGCCTTATACTAAGCCTAGGGGTGCCCAAGCCTGAGCCTAGGGGTGCCCTAACCTAAGCCTAGGGGTGCGATAGCTTGAGGCTAGGGGAGTCCTAGCCTGAGTCTATCCTAGGATTGCCCTAGCCTAAGCCTAGGGGTGCCATAGCCTGAGTCTAGGGGTGCCCTAGACCTTAGGCTAGGGGAGCCGTAGCCGTAGCCTAAGCCTAGGGGTGCCCTAGTTTAAGCCTAGTTGTGACCTAGCCTAAGCCGAGCGGTGCCCTAGCCTAAGCCTTGGGGTGCCCTAGCCATAGGCTAGGGGAGCCCTAGCCTTAGCCTAAGCCTTGTGGTGCCCTAGCCTGAGCCTAGGGGTGCCCTAGCATGAGGCTAGGGGTGTCCTAGCCTAAGCCTAGGAGTGCCCTAGCATAAGCCTAAGGGTTCCCTAGCCTAAGCCTAGGGGTGCACTAACCTAAGCCTAGGGGTGTCCTAGCCTTTGGCTAGAGAAGCCCTAGCCTTAGCTTTAGCCTAGGGGTGCTCTAGCCTGAGGCTAGGGGAGCCCTAGCCTTAGTCTAGGGGAGCCGTAGCATTTGCCTAAGCCTAGGGGTGCCCTAGCCTAAGCCTAGGGGTGCCTTAGCCTAAGCCTAGGGGAGCCCTAGCCCTAGCCTAAGCCTAGGGGTGCCCTAGCCTAAACCTAGGGGTGCCCTAGCCTTAGGCTAGGGGAGCCCTAGCCCTAGCCTAAGCCTAGGGGTGCCCTAGCCTAAGCCTTGGGGTGCTCTAGCCTTAGGCTACGGAAGACTTAGCCTTATACTAAGCCTAGGGGTGCCCAAGCCTGAGCCTAGGGGTGCCCTAACCTAAGCCTAGGGGTGCGCTAGCTTGAGGCTAGGGGAGTCCTAGCCTGAGTCTATCCTAGGATTGCCCTAGCCTAAGCCTAGGGGTGCCATAGCCTGAGTCTAGGGGTGCCCTAGACCTTAGGCTAGGGGAGCCGTAGCCGTAGCCTAAGCCTAGGGGTGCCCTAGTTTAAGCCTAGTTGTGACCTAGCCTAAGCCGAGCGGTGCCCTAGCCTAAGCCTTGGGGTGCCCTAGCCATAGGCTAGGGGAGCCCTAGCCTTAGCCTAAGCCTTGTGGTGCCCTAGCCTGAGCCTAGGGGTGCCCTAGCATGAGGCTAGGGGAGCCCTAGCCTTAGCCTAACCCTAGGGGTGCCCTAGCCTAAGCCTAGGGTTGCCCTAGCGTAAGCCTAGGGGTGACCTAGCCTAAGCCCAGGGGTGCACTAGCCTAAGCCTAGGGGTGCCATAGCCTAAGCCTAGGGGTGCCCTCGCCTAAGCCTCGGGGTACCCTAGCCTAAGCCTAGGGGTGCCCTAGCCTAAGCCTAGGGGTGCCCTAGTCTAAGCCTAGGGGTGCTCTAGCCTTAGGCTACGGGAGCCTTAACCTTAGCCCAAAAGTAGGGGTGCCCTAGCCTAAGCCTAGTGGTGCCCTAGCCAAAGCCTAGGGGTGCCCTATCCTAAGCCTAGGGGTGCCCTAGCCTGAGGCTAGGTGAGCCGTAGTCTTAGCCTATGCCTAGGGGTGCCCTAGCCTGAGCCTAGGGGTGCCCTAGCCTGAGACTACGGGTGCCCTAACCTGAGGCTAGAGGAGCACTAGCATTAGTCTAGCCAAGGGGTGCCCTAGCCTAAGCCTAGGGGTGCCCTAGCCTGAGCCTAGGGGTGCCCTAGCCTTAGGGTAGGGGACCCCTAGCTTTAGCCTAAGCCTAGGGGTGCCCTAGCCTAAGCCTAGGGGTGCCCTAGCCAAAGCCTAGGGGTGCCCTAGCCTAAGCCTAGGGGTGCCCTAGCCTTAGCTTAAGCCAAGGGGTGCCCTAGCCTGACCCTACGGATGCCCTAGCCTGAGGCTAGGGGAGCACTAGCCTTAGTCTAGCCTAGGGGTGCCCTAGCCTAAGCCTAGGGGTGCCCAAGCCTAAACCTAGGGGTGCACTAGCCTGTGCCTAGGGGTGCCCTAGCCTGAGCCTATGGGTGCCCTAGCCTTAGGGTAGGGGAGCCCTAGCCTTAGCCTAAGCCTAGGGGTGCCCTAGCCTAAGCTTAGGGTTGCCCTAGCCAAAGACTAAGGGTGCCCTAGCCTGAGCCTAGGGGTGCCCTAGCCTGAGCCTACGGGTGCCCTTTCCTTAGTCTAGCCTAGGATTGCCGTAGACTAAGCCTAGGGGTGTCATAGCCTGAGTCTAGGGGTGCCCTAGCCTGAGGCTAGGGGAACCGTAGCCTTAGCCTAAGCCTAGCTGTGCCCTAGCCTAAGCCTAGGGGTGCCCTAACCTAAACCTAGGGGTGCCATAGCCTTAGGCTAGGGGAGCCCTAGCCTTAGCCTAAGCGTAGGGGTGCCCTAGCCTAAGGCTAGGGGTGCCATAGCCTAAGCCTAGGGGTGCCCTAAACTAAGCCTAGGGGTGCCATAACAATAGGCTAGGGGAGCACTAATCTTACCCTAAGCCTGGGGGTGCCCTAGCCTAAGCCTAGGGTTGCCCTAGCCAAAGACTAAGGGTGCCCTAGCCTAAGCCTAGGGGTGCCCTAACCTAAGCCTAGCGGTGCTCTAGCCTTAGGCTAAGGGATCGCTAGCCTTAGCCTAAGCCTAGGGGTGCCCTAGCCTAAGCCTAGGGGTGCCCTAGCCTGAGCCTAGGGGTGCCCTAGCCTGAGCCTACGGGTGCCCTTTCCTTAGTCTAGCCTAGGATTGCCCTAACTAAGCCTACGGGTGTCATAGCCTGAGTCTAGGGGTGCCCTAGCCTGAGGCTAGGGGAGCCGTAGCCTTAGCCTAAGCCTAGCTGTGCCCTAGCCTAAGCCTATGGGTGCCCTAGCCTAAACCTAGGCGTGCCCTAGCCTGAGGCTAGGGGAGCCCTAGCCTTAGCCTAAGCCTAGGGGTGCACTAGCCTGAGCCTATGGGAGCCCTAGCCTAAACCTAGGGGTGCCCTAGCCTGAGGCTAGGGGAGCCCTAGCCTTAGCCTAAGCGTAGGGGTGCCCTAGCCTAAGCCTAGGGGTGCCCTAGCATAAGCCTAGGGGTGTCCGACCCTAAGCCTAGGGTTGCCATAGCCGAAGCCTAGGGTTGCCCTAGACTAAGGCTAGGGGAACCCTAGATTTAGCCTAAGCCTAAGGGTGCCCTAGCCTAAGCCTAAGGGTGCCCTAGCCTTACGCTAGGGGAGCCCTAGCCTTAGCCTAAGCCGAGGTGTGCCCTAGCCTAAACCTAGGGGTGCCCTCACCAAGACTCAGAGTACCCTAGCCCAAGCCAAGGGGTGCCCTAGCCTTAGGCTAGGGATGCCCTAGCCTTAGCCTAAGCCCAGGGGTGCAAAACCAAAGCCTAGGGGTGCCCAAGCCTAAGCGTAGGCCTGCCCTAGCCTTAGGCTAGGGGAGCCCTAGCCTTAGCCTAAGCCTAGGGGTGCCCTAGCCTAAGCCTAGGGGTGCCCTAGCCTAAGCCATGGGGTGCCCTAGCCTAAGCCTAGGGGAGCCCTAGCCTTAGCCTAAGCATAGGGGTGCCCTAGCCTAAATCTAGGTGTGCCCTAGCCTAAGCCAAGGTGTGCCCTAGCCTAAGCCTAGGGGAGCCCTAGCCTTAGCCTAAGCCTAGGTGTGCCCTAGCCTAAGCCTAGGAGTGCCCTAGCCTAAGCCTAGGGGTGCCCTAGCCTTAGGCTAGGGGAGCCCTAGCCTTAGCCTAAGCGTAGGGGTTCCCTAGCCTAAGCCTAGGGGTGCCCGAGTCTGAGCCTAGGGGTACCCTAGCCTAAGCCTAGGGGTGCCCTAGCCTGAGGCTAGGGGAGCCCTAGCCTTAGCCTAAGCCTACGTGTGCACTAGCCTGAGCCTAGGGTGCCCTAGCCTGAGCCTACGGGTGACCTAGCCTGAGGCTAAGGGAGTCCTAGCCTGAGTCTAGCCTAGGATTGACCTAGCCTAAGCCTAGGGGTGCCATAGCCTGAGTCCAGGGGTGCCCTAGCCTTAGGCTAGTGGAGCCCTAGCCTTAGCCTAAGCCTAGCGGTGCCCTAGCCAAAATTAGGGGTGCCCTAGCCTAAGCCTAGGGGTGCCCTAGCCTTAGGCTATGGGAGCCCTAGCCTTAGCCTAAGGCTAGGGGTGCCCTAGCCTATGACTAGGGGTGCCCTAGCCTAAGCCTACGCTGTCCTAGCCTAAGCCTAGTGGTGTCCTAGCCTTAAGCTAGGGGAGCCCTAGCCTTAGCTTAAGCCTAGGGGTGCCCCAGCGTAAGCCTAGGGGTGCCCTAGCCTAAGCCTAGGGGTGCCCTCGCCTAAGCCTAGGGGTGCCCTAGCCTTAGGCTATGGGAGCCCAAGCCTTAGCCTAAACTAGGGGTGCTCTAACTTAAGCCTAGGGGTGCCCTAGCCTTAAGCTAGGGGAGCCCTAGCCTTAGCCTAAGCCTAGCGGTGCCATAGCTTAAGACTAGGGTTCCCTAGCCTAAGCCTAGGGGTGCCCTAGCCTAAGCCTAGGGGTGCCCTAGCCTGAGCCTAGGGGTGCCCTAGCCTGAGCCTACGGGTGCCCTTTCCTTAGTCTAGCCTAGGATTGCCCTAACTAAGCCTACGGGTGTCATAGCCTGAGTCTAGGGGTGCCCTAGCCTGAGGCTAGGGGAGCCGTAGCCTTAGCCTAAGCCTAGCTGTGCCCTAGCCTAAGCCTATGGGTGCCCTAGCCTAAACCTAGGCGTGCCCTAGCCTGAGGCTAGGGGAGCCCTAGCCTTAGCCTAAGCCTAGGGGTGCACTAGCCTGAGCCTATGGGAGCCCTAGCCTAAACCTAGGGGTGCCCTAGCCTGAGGCTAGGGGAGCCCTAGCCTTAGCCTAAGCATAGGGGTGCCCTAGCCTAAGCCTAGGGGTGCCCTAGCATAAGCCTAGGGGTGTCCGACCCTAAGCCTAGGGTTGCCATAGCCGAAGCCTAGGGTTGCCCTAGACTAAGGCTAGGGGAACCCTAGATTTAGCCTAAGCCTAAGGGTGCCCTAGCCTAAGCCTAAGGGTGCCCTAGCCTTACGCTAGGGGAGCCCTAGCCTTAGCCTAAGCCGAGGTGTGCCCTAGCCTAAACCTAGGGGTGCCCTCACCAAGACTCAGAGTACCCTAGCCCAAGCCAAGGGGTGCCCTAGCCTTAGGCTAGGGATGCCCTAGCCTTAGCCTAAGCCCAGGGGTGCAAAACCAAAGCCTAGGGGTGCCCAAGCCTAAGCGTAGGCCTGCCCTAGCCTTAGGCTAGGGGAGCCCTAGCCTTAGCCTAAGCCTAGGGGTGCCCTAGCCTAAGCCTAGGGGTGCCCTAGCCTAAGCCATGGGGTGCCCTAGCCTAAGCCTAGGGGAGCCCTAGCCTTAGCCTAAGCATAGGGGTGCCGTAGCCTAAATCTAGGTGTGCCCTAGCCTAAGCCAAGGTGTGCCCTAGCCTAAGCCTAGGGGAGCCCTAGCCTTAGCCTAAGCCTAGGTGTGCCCTAGCCTAAGCCTAGGGGTGCCCTAGCCTAAGCCTAGGGGTGCCCTAGCCTTAGGCTAGGGGAGCCCTAGCCTTAGCCTAAGCGTAGGGGTTCCCTAGCCTAAGCCTAGGGGTGCCCGAGTCTGAGCCTAGGGGTACCCTAGCCTAAGCCTAGGGGTGCCCTAGCCTGAGGCTAGGGGAGCCCTAGCCTTAGCCTAAGCCTACGTGTGCACTAGCCTGAGCCTAGGGTGCCCTAGCCTGAGCCTACGGGTGACCTAGCCTGAGGCTAAGGGAGTCCTAGCCTGAGTCTAGCCTAGGATTGACCTAGCCTAAGCCTAGGGGTGCCATAGCCTGAGTCCAGGGGTGCCCTAGCCTTAGGCTAGTGGAGCCCTAGCCTTAGCCTAAGCCTAGCGGTGCCCTAGCCAAAATTAGGGGTGCCCTAGCCTAAGCCTAGGGGTGCCCTAGCCTTAGGCTATGGGAGCCCTAGCCTTAGCCTAAGGCTAGGGGTGCCCTAGCCTATGACTAGGGGTGCCCTAGCCTAAGCCTACGCTGTCCTAGCCTAAGCCTAGTGGTGTCCTAGCCTTAAGCTAGGGGAGCCCTAGCCTTAGCTTAAGCCTAGGGGTGCCCCAGCGTAAGCCTAGGGGTGCCCTAGCCTAAGCCTAGGGGTGCCCTCGCCTAAGCCTAGGGGTGCCCTAGCCTTAGGCTATGGGAGCCCAAGCCTTAGCCTAAACTAGGGGTGCTCTAACTTAAGCCTAGGGGTGCCCTAGCCTTAAGCTAGGGGAGCCCTAGCCTTAGCCTAAGCCTAGCGGTGCCATAGCTTAAGCCTAGGGTTCCCTAGCCTAAGCCTAGGGATGCCCTAACCTAAGCCATGGGGTGCCCTAGCCTTAGTCTATGGGAGCCCTAGCCTTAGCTTAAGCCTAGGGGTTCCCTAGCCTAAGACTAGGGGTGTCCTAGCCTAAGCCTAGGAGTGCCCTAGCATAAGCCTAAGGGTTCCCTAGCCTAAGCCTAGGGGTGCACTAACCTAAGCCTAGGGGTGTCCTAGCCTTTGGCTAGAGAAGCCCTAGCCTTAGCTTTAGCCTAGGGGTGCCCTAGCCTGAGGCTAGGGGAGCCCTAGCCTTAGTCTAGGGGAGCCGTAGCATTTGCCTAAGCCTAGGGGTGCCCTAGCCTAAGCCTAGGGGTGCCTTAGCCTAAGCCTAGGGGAGCCCTAGCCCTAGCCTAAGCCTAGGGGTGCCCTAGCCTAAACCTAGGGGTGCCCTAGCCTTAGGCTAGGGGAGCCCTAGCCCTAGCCTAAGCCTAGGGGTGCCCTAGCCTAAGCCTTGGGGTGCTCTAGCCTTAGGCTACGGAAGACTTAGCCTTATACTAAGCCTAGGGGTGCCCAAGCCTGAGCCTAGGGGTGCCCTAACCTAAGCCTAGGGGTGCGATAGCTTGAGGCTAGGGGAGTCCTAGCCTGAGTCTATCCTAGGATTGCCCTAGCCTAAGCCTAGGGGTGCCATAGCCTGAGTCTAGGGGTGCCCTAGACCTTAGGCTAGGGGAGCCGTAGCCGTAGCCTAAGCCTAGGGGTGCCCTAGTTTAAGCCTAGTTGTGACCTAGCCTAAGCCGAGCGGTGCCCTAGCCTAAGCCTTGGGGTGCCCTAGCCATAGGCTAGGGGAGCCCTAGCCTTAGCCTAAGCCTTGTGGTGCCCTAGCCTGAGCCTAGGGGTGCCCTAGCATGAGGCTAGGGGTGTCCTAGCCTAAGCCTAGGAGTGCCCTAGCATAAGCCTAAGGGTTCCCTAGCCTAAGCCTAGGGGTGCACTAACCTAAGCCTAGGGGTGTCCTAGCCTTTGGCTAGAGAAGCCCTAGCCTTAGCTTTAGCCTAGGGGTGCTCTAGCCTGAGGCTAGGGGAGCCCTAGCCTTAGTCTAGGGGAGCCGTAGCATTTGCCTAAGCCTAGGGGTGCCCTAGCCTAAGCCTAGGGGTGCCTTAGCCTAAGCCTAGGGGAGCCCTAGCCCTAGCCTAAGCCTAGGGGTGCCCTAGCCTAAACCTAGGGGTGCCCTAGCCTTAGGCTAGGGGAGCCCTAGCCCTAGCCTAAGCCTAGGGGTGCCCTAGCCTAAGCCTTGGGGTGCTCTAGCCTTAGGCTACGGAAGACTTAGCCTTATACTAAGCCTAGGGGTGCCCAAGCCTGAGCCTAGGGGTGCCCTAACCTAAGCCTAGGGGTGCGCTAGCTTGAGGCTAGGGGAGTCCTAGCCTGAGTCTATCCTAGGATTGCCCTAGCCTAAGCCTAGGGGTGCCATAGCCTGAGTCTAGGGGTGCCCTAGACCTTAGGCTAGGGGAGCCGTAGCCGTAGCCTAAGCCTAGGGGTGCCCTAGTTTAAGCCTAGTTGTGACCTAGCCTAAGCCGAGCGGTGCCCTAGCCTAAGCCTTGGGGTGCCCTAGCCATAGGCTAGGGGAGCCCTAGCCTTAGCCTAAGCCTTGTGGTGCCCTAGCCTGAGCCTAGGGGTGCCCTAGCATGAGGCTAGGGGAGCCCTAGCCTTAGCCTAACTCTAGGGGTGCCCTAGCCTAAGCCTAGGGTTGCCCTAGCGTAAGCCTAGGGGTGACCTAGCCTAAGCCCAGGGGTGCACTAGCCTAAGCCTAGGGGTGCCATAGCCTAAGCCTAGGGGTGCCCTCGCCTAAGCCTCGGGGTACCCTAGCCTAAGCCTAGGGGTGCCCTAGCCTAAGCCTAGGGGTGCCCTAGTCTAAGCCTAGGGGTGCTCTAGCCTTAGGCTACGGGAGCCTTAACCTTAGCCCAAAAGTAGGGGTGCCCTAGCCTAAGCCTAGTGGTGCCCTAGCCAAAGCCTAGGGGTGCCCTATCCTAAGCCTAGGGGTGCCCTAGCCTGAGGCTAGGTGAGCCGTAGTCTTAGCCTATGCCTAGGGGTGCCCTAGCCTGAGCCTAGGGGTGCCCTAGCCTGAGACTACGGGTGCCCTAACCTGAGGCTAGAGGAGCACTAGCATTAGTCTAGCCAAGGGGTGCCCTAGCCTAAGCCTAGGGGTGCCCTAGCCTGAGCCTAGGGGTGCCCTAGCCTGAGCCTAGGGGTGCCCTAGCCTTAGGGTAGGGGACCCCTAGCTTTAGCCTAAGCCTAGGGGTGCCCTAGCCTAAGCCTAGGGGTGCCCTATCCAAAGCCTAGGGGTGCCCTAGCCTAAGCCTAGGGGTGCCCTAGCCTTAGCTTAAGCCAAGGGGTGCCCTAGCCTGACCCTACGGATGCCCTAGCCTGAGGCTAGGGGAGCACTAGCCTTAGTCTAGCCTAGGGGTGCCCTAGCCTAAGCCTAGGGGTGCCCAAGCCTAAACCTAGGGGTGCACTAGCCTGTGCCTAGGGGTGCCCTAGCCTGAGCCTAGGGGTGCCCTAGCCTTAGGGTAGGGGAGCCCTAGCCTTAGCCTAAGCCTAGGGGTGCCCTAGCCTAAGCTTAGGGTTGCCCTAGCCAAAGACTAAGGGTGCCCTAGCCTGAGCCTAGGGGTGCCCTAGCCTGAGCCTACGGGTGCCCTTTCCTTAGTCTAGCCTAGGATTGCCGTAGACTAAGCCTAGGGGTGTCATAGCCTGAGTCTAGGGGTGCCCTAGCCTGAGGCTAGGGGAACCGTAGCCTTAGCCTAAGCCTAGCTGTGCCCTAGCCTAAGCCTAGGGGTGCCCTAACCTAAACCTAGGGGTCCCATAGCCTTAGGCTAGGGGAGCCCTAGCCTTAGCCTAAGCGTAGGGGTGCCCTAGCCTAAGCCTAGGGGTGCCATAGCCTAAGCCTAGGGGTGCCCTAAACTAAGCCTAGGGGTGCCATAACAATAGGCTAGGGGAGCACTAATCTTACCCTAAGCCTGGGGGTGCCCTAACCTAAGCCTAGGGTTGCCCTAGCCAAAGACTAAGGGTGCCCTAGCCTAAGCCTAGGGTTGCCCTAACCTAAGCCTAGCGGTGCTCTAGCCTTAGGCTAAGGGATCGCTAGCCTTAGCCTAAGCCTAGGGGTGCCCTAGCCTAAGCCTAGGGGTGCCCTAGCCTGAGCCTAGGGGTGCCCTTGCCTGAGCCTACGGGTGCCCTTTCCTTAGTCTAGCCTAGGATTGCCCTAACTAAGCCTACGGGTGTCATAGCCTGAGTCTAGGGGTGCCCTAGCCTGAGGCTAGGGGAGCCGTAGCCTTAGCCTAAGCCTAGCTGTGCCCTAGCCTAAGCCTATGGGTGCCCTAGCCTAAACCTAGGCGTGCCCTAGCCTGAGGCTAGGGGAGCCCTAGCCTTAGCCTAAGCCTAGGGGTGCACTAGCCTGAGCCTATGGGAGCCCTAGCCTAAACCTAGGGGTGCCCTAGCCTGAGGCTAGGGGAGCCCTAGCCTTAGCCTAAGGGTAGGGGTGCCCTAGCCTAAGCCTAGGGGTGCCCTAGCATAAGCCTAGGGGTGTCCGACCCTAAGCCTAGGGTTGCCATAGCCGAAGCCTAGGGTTGCCCTAGACTAAGGCTAGGGGAACCCTAGATTTAGCCTAAGCCTAAGGATGCCCTAGCCTAAGCCTAAGGGTGCCCTAGCCTTACGCTAGGGGAGCCCTAGCCTTAGCCTAAGCCGAGGTGTGCCCTAGCCTAAACCTAGGGGTGCCCTCACCAAGACTCAGAGTACCCTAGCCCAAGCCAAGGGGTGCCCTAGCCTTAGGCTAGGGATGCCCTAGCCTTAGCCTAAGCCCAGGGGTGCAAAACCAAAGCCTAGGGGTGCCCAAGCCTAAGCCTAGGCCTGCCCTAGCCTTAGGCTAGGGGAGCCCTAGCCTTAGCCTAAGCCTAGGGGTGCCCTAGCCTAAGCCTAGGGGTGCCCTAGCCTAAGCCATGGGGTGCCCTAGCCTAAGCCTAGGGGAGCCCTAGCCTTAGCCTAAGCATAGGGGTGCCCTAGCCTAAATCTAGGTGTGCCCTAGCCTAAGCCAAGGTGTGCCCTAGCCTAAGCCTAGGGGAGCCCTAGCCTTAGCCTAAGCCTATGTGTGCCCTAGCCTAAGCCTAGGGGTGCCCTAGCCTAAGCCTAGGGGTGCCCTAGCCTTAGGCTAGGGGAGCCCTAGCCTTAGCCTAAGCGTAGGGGTTCCCTAGCCTAAGCCTAGGGGTGCCCGAGTCTGAGCCTAGGGGTACCCTAGCCTAAGCTTAGGGGTGCCCTAGCCTGAGGCTAGGGGAGCCCTAGCCTTAGCCTAAGCCTACGTGTGCACTACCCTGAGCCTAGGGTGCCCTAGCCTGAGCCTACGGGTGACCTAGCCTGAGGCTAAGGGAGTCCTAGCCTGAGTCTAGCCTAGGATTGACCTAGCCTAAGCCTAGGGGTGCCATAGCCTGAGTCTAGGGGTGCCCTAGCCTTAGGCTAGTGGAGCCCTAGCCTTAGCCTAAGCCTAGCGGTGCCCTAGCCAAAATTAGGGGTGCCCTAGCCTAAGCCTAGGGGTGCCCTAGCCTTAGGCTATGGGAGCCCTAGCCTTAGCCTAAGGCTAAGGGTGCCCTAGCCTATGACTAGGGGTGCCCTAGCCTAAGCCTACGCTGTCCTAGCCTAAGCCTAGTGGTGTCCTAGCCTTAAGCTAGGGGAGCCCTAGCCTTAGCTTAAGCCTAGGGGTGCCCTAGCGTAAGCCTAGGGGTGCCCTAGCCTAAGCCTAGGGGTGCCCTCGCCTAAGCCTAGGGGTGCCCTAGCCGTTGGCTAGAGGAGCCCTAGCCTTAGCCTTAGCCTAGGGGTGCCCAACCTAAGCCTACGGTTGCCCTAGCCAATGCCTAGGGGTGCCCTAGCCTAAGGCTAGGGGAGCCCTAGCTTTAGCCTTAGCCTAGAGGTGCCCTAGCCTAGGCTACGGGTGCCCTGGCCTTAAGCTAGGGGATCCCTAGATTTAGCCCAAGCCTAGGGGTGACCTAATCTAAGCCTAGGGGTGCCCTAGCCTAAGCCTAGAGGTGCTCAAGCCTTAGTCTAGGGGAGCCCTACCCTTAGCCTAAGCCTAGGTGTACCCTAGCCTAAGCCTAGGTGTACCCTAGCCTTAGCCTAGGGGTGCCCTAGCCTAAGCCTACGGGTTCCCTAGCCTGAGCCTAGGGGTGCCCTAGCCTGAGCCTACGGGTACCCTAGCCTGAGGCTAGGGGAGCCCTAGCCTTAGCCTAAGCCTAGGGGTGCCCTAGCCTAAGCCTAGGGGTGCCCTAGCCTAAGCCTTGGGGTGCCCTAGCCTAAGCGTAGGGGTGCCCTAGCCTAAGCCTAGTGGTGCCCTAGCCTTAGGCTAGGGGAGCCCTAGCCTTAGCCTAAGCCTAGGGGTGCCCTAGCCTAAGCCTAGGTGTGCCCTAGCCTGAGCCTAGGGGTGCCCTAGCCTGAGCCTACGGGTGCCCTTTCCTTAGTCTAGCCTAGGATTGCCGTAGACTAAGCCTAGGGGTGTCATAGCCTGAGTCTAGGGGTGCCCTAGCCTGAGGCTAGGGGAGCCGTAGCCTTAGCCTAAGCCTAGCTGTGCCCTAGCCTAAGCCTAGGGGTGCCCTAACCTAAACCTAGGGGTGCCCTAGCCTTAGGCTAGGGGAGCCCTAGCCTTAGCCTAAGCGTAGGGGTGCCCTAGCCTAAGCCTAGGGGTGCCATAGCCTAAGCCTAGGGGTGCCCTAAACTAAGCCTAGGGGTGCCATAACAATAGGCTAGGGGAGCACTAATCTTACCCTAAGCCTGGGGGTGCCCTAGCCTAAGCCTAGGGTTGCCCTAGCCAAAGACTAAGGGTGCCCTAGCCTAAGCCTAGGGGTGCCCTAGCCTAAGCCTAGTGGTGCCCTAGCCTGAGCTTAGGGGTGCCCTAGCCTTAGCCTACGGGTGCCCTTTCCTTAGTCTAGCCTAGGATTGCCCTAACTAAGCCTACGGGTGTCATAGCCTGAGTCTAGGGGTGCCCTACCCTGAGGCTAGGGGAGCCGTAGCCTTAGCCTAAGCCTAGCTGTGCCCTAGCCTAAGCCTATGGGTGCCCAAGCCTAAACCTAGGGGTGCCCTAGCCTGAGGCTAGTGGAGCCCTAGCCTTAGCCTAAGCCTAGGGGTGCACTAGCCTGAGCCTATGGGAGCCCTAGCCTAAATCTAGGGGTTCCCTAGCCTGAGGCTAGGGGAGCCCTAGCCTTAGCCTAAGCGTAGGGGTGCCCTAGCCTAAGCCTAGGGGTGCCCTAGCATAAGCCTAGGGGTGTCCGACCCTAAGCCTAGGGTTGCCATAGCCGAAGCCTAGGGGTGCCCTAGACTAAGGCTAGGGGAACCCTAGATTTAGCCTAAGCCTAAGGGTGCCCTAGCCTAAGCCTAAGGGTGCCCTAGCCTTACGCTAGGGGAGCCCTAGCCTTAGCCTAAGCCGAGGTGTGCCCTAGCCTAAACCTAGGGGTGCCCTCACCAAGACTCAGAGTACCCTAGCCCAAGCCAAGGGGTGCCCTAGCCTTAGGCTAGGGATGCCCTAGCCTTAGCCTAAGCCCAGGGGTGCCCTAGCCAAAGCCTAGGGGTGCCCAAGCCTAAGCCCAGGCCTGCCCTAGCCTTAGGCTAGGGGAGCCCTAGCCTTAGCCTAAGCCTAGGGGTGCCCTAGCCTAAGCCTAGGGGTGCCCTAGCCTAAGCCATGGGGTGCCCTAGCCTAAGCCTAGGGGAGCCCTAGCCTTAGCCTAAGCATAGGGGTGCCCTAGCCTAAATCTAGGTGTGCCCTAGCCTAAGCCAAGGTGTGCCCTAGCCTAAGCCTAGGGGAGCCCTAGCCTTAGCCTAAGCCTAGGTGTGCCCTAGCCTAAGCCTAGGGGTGCCCTAGCCTAAGCCTAGGGGTGCCCTAACCTTAGGCTAGGGGAGCCCTAGCCTTAGCCTAAGCGTAGGGGTTCCCTAGCCTAAGCCTAGGGGTGCCTGAGTCTGAGCCTAGGGGTGCCCTAGCCTAAGCCTAGGGGTGCCCTAGCCTGAGGCTAGGGGAGCCCTAGCCTTAGCCTAAGCCTAGGTGTGCACTAGCCTGAGCCTAGGGTGCCCTAGCCTGAGCCTACGGGTGACCTAGCCTGAGGCTAAGGGAGTCCTAGCCTGAGTCTAGCCTAGGATTGACCTAGCCTAAGCCTAGGGGTGCCATAGCCTGAGTCTAGGGGTGCCCTAGCCTTAGGCTAGTGGAGCCCTAGCCTTAGCCTAAGCCTAGCGGTGCCCTAGCCAAAATTAGGGGTGCCCTAGCCTAAGCCTAGGGGTGCCCTAGCCTTAGGCTATGGGAGCCCTAGCCTTAGCCTAAGGCTAGGGGTGCCCTAGCCTATGACTAGGGGTGCCCTAGCCTAAGCCTACGCTGTCTTAGCCTAAGCATAGGGGTGTCCTAGCCTTAAGCTAGGGGAGCCCTAGCCTTAGCTTAAGCCTAGGGGTGCCCTAGCGTAAGCCTAGGGGTGCCCTAGCCTAAGCCTAGGGGTGCCCTCGACTAAGCCTAGGGGTGCCCTAGCCGTTGGCTAGAGGAGCCCTAGCCTTAGCCTTAGCCTAGGGGTGCCCAAGCCTAAGCCTACGGTTGCCATAGCCAATGCCTAAGGGTGCCCTAGCCTAAGGCTAGGGGAGCCCTAGCTTTAGCCTTAGCCTAGAGGTGCCCTAGCCTAAGGCTACGGGTGCCCTGGCCTTAAGCTAGGGGATCCCTAGATTTAGCCTAAGCCTAGGGGTGACCTAATCTAAGCCTAGGGGTGCCCTAGCCTAAGCCTAGAGGTGCTCTAGCCTTAGTCTAGGGGAGCCCTACCCTTAGCCTAAGCCTAGGTGTACCCTAGCCTAAGCCTAGGTGTACCCTAGCCTTAGCCTAGGGGTGCCCTAGCCTAAGCCTACGGGTTCCCTAGCCTGAGCCTAGGGGTGCCCTAGCCTGAGCCTACGGGTACCCTAGCCTGAGGCTAGGGGAGCCCTAGCCTTAGCCTAAGCCTAGGGGTGCCCTAGCCTAAGCCTAGGGGTGCCCTAGCCTAAGCCTTGGGGTGCCCTAGCCTAAGCGTAAGGGTGCCCTAGCCTAAGCCTAGTGGTGCCCTAGCCTTAGGCTAGGGGAGCCCTAGCCTTAGCCTAAGCCTAGGGGTGCCCTAGCCTAAGCCTAGGTGTGCCCTAGCCTGAGCCTAGGGGTGCCCTAGCCTGAGCCTACGGGTGCCCTTTCCTTAGTCTAGCCTAGGATTGCCGTAGACTAAGCCTAGGGGTGTCATAGCCTGAGTCTAGGGGTGCCCTAGCCTGAGGCTAGGGGAGCCGTAGCCTTAGCCTAAGCCTAGCTGTGCCCTAGCCTAAGCCTAGGGGTGCCCTAACCTAAACCTAGGGGTGCCCTAGCCTTAGGCTAGGGGAGCCCTAGCCTTAGCCTAAGCGTAGGGGTGCCCTAGCCTAAGCCTAGGGGTGCCATAGCCTAAGCCTAGGGGTGCCCTAAACTAAGCCTAGGGGTGCCATAACAATAGGCTAGGGGAGCACTAATCTTACCCTAAGCCTGGGGGTGCCCTAGCCTAAGCCTAGGGTTGCCCTAGCCAAAGACTAAGGGTGCCCTAGCCTAAGCCTAGGGGTGCCCTAACCTAAGCCTAGCGGTGCTCTAGCCTTAGGCTAAGGGATCGCTAGCCTTAGCCTAAGCCTAGGGGTGCCCTAGCCTAAGCCTAGGGGTGCCCTAGCCTGAGCCTAGGGGTGCCCTAGCCTGAGCCTACGGGTGCCCTTTCCTTAGTCTAGCCTAGGATTGCCCTAACTAAGCCTACGGGTGTCATAGCCTGAGTCTAGGGGTGCCCTAGCCTGAGGCTAGGGGAGCCGTAGCCTTAGCCTAAGCCTAGCTGTGCCCTAGCCTAAGCCTATGGGTGCCATAGCCTAAACCTAGGGGTGCCCTAGCCTGAGGCTAGGGGAGCCCTAGCCTTAGCCTAAGCCTAGGGGTGCACTAGCCTGAGCCTATGGGAGCCCTAGCCTAAATCTAGGGGTGCCCTAGCCTGAGGCTAGGGGAGCCCTAGCCTTAGCCTAAGCGTAGGGGTGCCCTAGCCTAAGCCTAGGGGTGCCCTAGCATAAGCCTAGGGGTGTCCGACCCTAAGCCTAGGGTTGCCATAGCCAAAGCCTAGGGTTGCCCTAGACTAAGGCTAGGGGAACCCTAGATTTAGCCTAAGCCTAAGGGTGCCCTAGCCTAAGGCTAAGGGTGCCCTAGCCTTACGCTAGGGGAGCCCTAGCCTTAGCCTAAGCCGAGGTGTGCCCTAGCCTAAACCTAGGGGTGCCCTCACCAAGACTCAGAGTACCCTAGCCCAAGCCAAGGGGTGCCCTAGCCTTAGGCTAGGGATGCCCTAGCCTTAGCCTAAGCCCAGGGGTGCCCTAGCCAAAGCCTAGGGGTGCCCGAGCCTAAGCCTAGGCCTGCCCTAGCCTTAGGCTAGGGGAGCCCTAGCCTTAGGCTAAGCCTAGGAGTGCCCTAGCCTAAGCCTAGGGGTGCCCTAGCCTAAGCCATGGGGTGCCCTAGCCTAAGCCTAGGGGAGCCCTAGCCTTAGCCTAAGCATAGGGGTGCCCTAGCCTAAATCTAGGTGTGCCCTAGCCTAAGCCAAGGTGTGCCCTAGCCTAAGCCTAGGGGAGCCCTAGCCTTAGCCTAAGCCTAGGTGTGCCCTAGCCTAAGCCTAGGGGTGCCCTAGCCTAAGCCTAGGAGTGCCCTAGCCTGAGGCTAGGGGAGCCCTAGCCTTAGCCTAAGCCTAGGTGTGCACTAGCCTGAGTCTAGGGTGCCCTAGCCTGAGCCTACGGGTGACCTAGCCTGAGGCTAAGGGAGTACTAGCCTGAGTCTAGCCTAGGATTGACCTAGCCTAAGCCTAGGGGTGCCATAGCCTGAGTCTAGGGGTGCCCTAGCCTTAGGCTAGTGGAGCCCTAGCCTTAGCCTAAGCCTAGCGGTGCCCTAGCCAAAATTAGGGGTGCCCTAGCCTAAGCCTAGGGGTGCCCTAGCCTTAGGCTATGGGAGCCCTAGCCTTAGCCTAAGGCTAGGGGTGCCCTAGCCTATGACTAGGGGTGCCCTAGCCTAAGCCTACGCTGTCCTAGCCTAAGCCTAGGGGTGTCCTAGCCTTAAGCTAGGGGAGCCCTAGCCTTAGCTTAAGCCTAGGGGTGCCCAAGCGTAAGCCTAGGGGTGCCCTAGCCTAAGGCTAGGGGTGCCCTCGCCTAAGCCTAGGGGTTCCCTAGCCGTTGGCTAGAGGATCCCTAGCCTTAGCCTTAGCCAAGGGGTGCCCAAGCCTAAGCCTACGGTTGCCCTAGCCAATGCCTAGGGGTGCCCTAGCCTAAGGCTAGGGGAGCCCTAGCTTTAGCCTTAGCCTAGAGGTGCCCTAGCCTAAGGCTACGGGTGCCCTGGCCTTAAGCTAGGGGATCCCTAGATTTAGCCTAAGCCTAGGGGTGACCTAATCTAAGCCTAGGGGTGCCCTAGCCTAAGCCTAGAGGTGCTCTAGCCTTAGGCTAGGGGAGCCCTACCCTTAGCCTAAGCCTAGGTGTACCCTAGCCTAAGCCTAGGTGTACCCTAGCCTTAGCCTAGGGGTGCCCTAGCCTAAGCCTACGGGTTCCCTAGCCTGAGTCTAGGGGTGCCCTAGCCTGAGCCTACGGGTACCCTAGCCTGAGGCTAGGGGAGCCCTAGCCTTAGCCTAAGCCTAGGCGTGCCCTAGCCTAAGCCTAGGGGTGCCCTAGCCTAAGCCTTGGGGTGCCCTAGCCTAAGCGTAGGGGTGCCCTAGCCTAAGCCTAGTGGTGCCCTAGCCTTAGGCTAGGGGAGCCCTAGCCTTAGCCTAAGCCTAGGGGTGCCCTAGCCTAAGCCTAGGTGTGGCCTAGCCTAAGCCTAGGGGTGCCCTAGACTTAGGTTAGTGGAGCCAAAGCCTTAGCCTAAGCTAGGGGTGCCCTAGCCTAAGCCTAGGGGTGCCCTAGCGTAAGCCTAGGGGTGCCCTAGCATTAGGGGAGGAGAGCCCTAGCCTTAGCCTAAGGCTAGGGGTGCCCTAGCCTAAGCCTAGGGTTACCTAGCCTAAGCCTAGGCGTGCCCTAGCCTTAGGTTTGGGGTGCCCTCGCCATAGCCTAAGCCTAGGGATGCCCTAGCCTAAGCCTAGTGGTGCTCTAACCTAAGCCTAGGGGTGCCCTAGCCTTAGGCTAGGGGAGCCCTAGCCTTAGCCTAAGCCTAGCGGTGCCATAGCTTAAGCCTACGGGTGCCCTAGCCTAAGCCTAGGGTGCCCTAGCCTAAGCCTAGGGGTGCCCTAGCCTTAGACTACGGGAGCCCTAGTCTTAGCCTAAGCCTAGGGGTGCCCTAGCCTTAGCCTAAGACTAGGGGTGCCCTAGTCTAAGACTAGTGGTGCCCTAGCCTAAGCCTAGGTGTGCCCTAGCCTTAGGTTGGGGGAACCCTAGCCTTAGCCTAAGCCTAGGGGTGCCCTAGCGTAAGCCTAGGAGTGCCCTAGCCTAACCCTAGGGGTGCCCTAGCCTAACCCTAGGGGTGCCCTAGCCTAAGCCTAGGGGTGCCCTAGCCTTAGGCTAGAGAAGCCCTAGCCTTAGCCTTAGCCTAGGGGTGCCCTAGCCTAAGCCTAGGGGTGCCCTTGCCTAAGTCTAGGGGTGCCCTAGCCTAAACCTAGGGGAACCTAGCCTCAGGCTAGAGAAGCCCTAGCCTTAGCCTTAGACTAGGGGTGCCCAAGCCTAAGCCTAGGGGTACCCTAGCCTAAGTCTAAGGGGTGCCCTAGCCTTAGGCTAGGGGAGCCCTAGCTTTAGCCTAAGCCTAGGGGTGCCCTAGCCTAAGTCTAGGGGTGCCCTAGGCTGAGCCTATGGGTGCCCTAGCCTGAGGCTAGGGGAACCCTAGCCTTAGTCTACCCTAGGATTGCCCTAGCCTAAGCCTAGGGATGCCACAGCATGAGTCTAGGGGTGCCCTAGCCTGAGGCTAGTGTAGCCGTAGCCTTAGCCTACGCCTAGGGGTGCCCTAGCCTAAGCTTTGGGGTGCCCTAACCTAAGCCTACGGGTGCCCTAGCCTAAGCTTTGGGGTGCCCTACCCTTAGGCTAGGGGAGCCCTAGCCTTAGCCTAAGCCTAGGGGTACCCTAGCCTAAGCCTAAGGGTGTCCGAGCCTGAGCCTAGGGGTGCACTAGCCTGAGGCTAGGGGAGCCCTAGCCTTAGCCTAAGCCTGGGGGTGCACTAGCCTGAGCCTAGGGGTGCCCTAGCCTGAGCCTACGGGTGCCCTTGCCTGAGGCTAAGGGAGTCCTAGCCTGAGTCTAGCCTAGGATTGCCCTAGCCTAAGCCTAGGGGTTCCATAGCCTGAGTCTAGGGGTGTGCTAGCCTTAGGCTTGGGGAGCAGTGGCCTTAGCCTAAGCTTAGGGGCGACCTAGTTTAAGCCTAGGGGTGCCCTGGCCTAAGCCAAGCGGTGCCCTAGCCTAAGCCTAGGGGTGCCCTAGCCTTAGGCTAGGGGAGCCCTAGCCTTAGCCTAAGCCTAGGGGTGCCCTAGCCTGAGACTAGGTGTGCCCTAGCCTGAGCCTGGGATGCCCTAGCCTGAGGCTAGGGGAATCCTAGCCTTAGCCTAAGCCTAGGATTGCCCTAGCCTAAGTCTAAGGGTGCCCTAACCAAAGCCTAGGGGTGCCCTTGTCTAAGTCTAGGGGTGCCCTAGCCTAAACCTAGGGGAACCTAGCCTCAGGCTAGAGAAGCCCTAGCCTTAGCCTTAGAATAGGGGTGCCCAAGCCTAAGCCTAGGGGTACCCTAGCCTAAGTCTAAGGGGTGCCCTAGCCTTAGGCTAGGGGAGCCCTAGCTTTAGCCTAAGCCTAGGGGTGCCCTAGCCTAAGTCTAGGGGTGCCCTAGCCTGAGCCTAGGGGTGCCCTAGGCTGAGCCTATGGGTGCCCTAGCCTGAGGCTAGGGGAACCCTAGCCTTAGTCTACCCTAGGATTGCCCTAGCCTAAGCCTAGGGATGCCACAGCATGAGTCTAGGGGTGCCCTAACCTGAGGCTAGTGTAGCCATAGCCGTAGCCTACGCCTAGGGGTGCCCTAGCCTAAGCTTTGGGGTGCCCTAACCTAAGCCTACGGGTGCCCTAGCCTAAGCTTTGGGGTGCCCTACCCTTAGGCTAGGGGAGCCCTAGCCTTAGCCTAAGCCTAGGGGTACCCTAGCCTAAGCCTAAGGGTGTCCGAGCCTGAGCCTAGGGGTGCACTAGCCTGAGGCTAGGGGAGCCCTAGCCTTAGCCTAAGCCTGGGGGTGCACTAGCCTGAGCCTAGGGGTGCCCTAGCCTGAGCCTACGGGTGCCCTTGCCTGAGGCTAAGGGAGTCCTAGCCTGAGTCTAGCCTAGGATTGCCCTAGCCTAAGCCTAGGGGTTCCATAGCCTGAGTCTAGGGGTGCCCTAGCCTTAGGCTTGGGGAGCCGTGGCCTTAGCCTAAGCTTAGGGGCGACCTAGTTTAAGCCTAGGGGTGCCCTGGCCTAAGCCAAGCGGTGCCCTAGCCTAAGCCTAGGGGTGCCCTAGCCTTAGGCTAGGGGAGCCCTAGCCTTAGCCTAAGCCTAGGGGTGCCCTAGCCTGAGACTAGGTGTGCCCTAGCCTGAGCCTGGGATGCCCTAGCCTGAGGCTAGGGGAATCCTAGCCTTAGCCTAAGCCTAGGATTGCCCTAGCCTAAGTCTAAGGGTGCCCTAACCAAAGCCTAGGGGTGCCCTAGCCTTAGCCTAGGGAAGCCCTAGCCTTAGCCTAAGCCATGGGGTGCCCTAGCTTAAGCCTAGGTGTGCCCTAGCCTTCGGCTAGTGGAGCCCTAGCCTTAGCCTGAGCCTAGGGATGCCGTAGCCTAAGCCTAGGGGAGCCCTAGCCTTACCCTAAGACTAGGTGTGCCCTAGCCTAAGCCTTGGGGTGCCCTAACCTAAGCCTAGGGGTGGCCTAGCCTAAGCCTCGGGGTACCATAACCTAAGCCTAGGGGGGCCCTAGCCTTAGGCTAGGGGAGCCCTAGCTTTAGCTTAAGCCTTGGGGTGCCCTAGCCTAAGCCTATGTGTGCCCTAGCCTAAGTCTAGGTGTATCCTAGCCTAAACCTAGGGGTGCCCTAGCTTTAGGCTAGGGGAGCCCTAGCCTTAGTCTAAGCCTAGGGGTGTCCTAGCCTAAGCCTAGGGGTATCCTAGCCTAAGCCTACGGGTGCCCTAGCCTAAGCCTACGGGTGCCCTAGCCTAAGCCTAGGAGTGCCGTAGCATTAGGCGAGGTGAGCCCTAGCCTTAGCCTAAGGCTAGGGGTGCCCAAGCTTAAGCCTAGGGTTATCTAGCCTAAGCCGAGGCGTGCCCTAGCCTTAGGTTTGGGGAGCCCTAGCCTTAGCCTAAGCCTAGGAGTGCCATAGCCTAAGCCTAGTGGTGCCCTAACCTAAGCCTAGGCGTGCCCTAGCCTTACGCTAGTGGAGCCCTAGCCTTAGCCTAAGCCTAGCGGTGCCCTAGCCTAAGCTTAGGGGTGCCCTACCCTAAGCCTAGGGGTGCCCAGCCTTAGGCTATGGGAGCCCTAGCCTTAGCCTAAGGCTAGGGGTGCCCTAGCCTAAGACTATAGGTGCCCTAGCCTAAGCCTAGGGGTGCCCTAACCTAAGCCTAGGGGAGCCCTAGCCTTAGCTTAAGCCTAGGGGTGCCCTAGCGTAAGCCTACGGGTGCCCTAGCCTAACCCTAGGGGTGCCCTAGCCTAAGCGTAGGGGTGCCCTCGCCTAAGTCTAGGGGTGCCGTAGCCGTAGGCTAGAGGAGCCCTAGCCTTAGCCTTAGCCTAGGGGTGCCCTAGCCTAAGCCTAGTGGTGCCCTTGCCAAAGGCTAGGGGTGCTCTAACCTTAGGCTAGGGGAGCCCAAGCCTTAGCCTAAGCCTTGGGGTTCCCTAATCTAAGCCTTGGGGTGCCCTACTCTAAGCCTAGAGGTGCTCTAGCCCTAGGCTAGGGGAGCCCTAACCTTAGCCTAAGCCTTGGTGTGCCCTACTCTAAGCCAAGTGTACCCTAGCCTTAGCCTAGGGGTGCCCTAGCCTAAGCCTACGGGTGCCCTAGCCTGAGGCTAGGGGAGCCCTAGCCTTAGTCTAGCCTATGATTGCCCTAGCCTAAGCCTAGGGGTGCCATAGCCTGAGTGTAGGGGTGCCCAAGCCTGAGGCTAGTGGAGCCGTAGCCATAGCCTAAGCCTAGGTGTGCCCTAGCCTAAGCCTAGGGGTGCCCTAGCCTAAGCCTTGGGGTGCCCTAGCCTAAGCGTAGGGGTGCCCTAGCCTAAGCCTAGGGGTGCCCTAGCCTTAGGCTAGGGTAGCCCTAGCCTTAGCCTAAGCCTAGGGGTGCCCTAGCCTAAGCCTAGGTGTCCCTAGCCTATGCCTAGGGGTGCCCTAACCTTAGGCTAGGGGAGCCAATGCCTTAGCCTAAACACGGGGTGCCCTAGCCTAAGCCTAGGGGTGCCCTAGCGTAAGCATAGGGGTGCCCTAGCATTAGGGGAGAGAGCCTTAGCCTTAGCCTAAGCCTAGTGGTGCCATAGCTTAAGCCTAGGGGTGCCCGAGCCTAAGCCTAGGGTACCATAGCCTAAGCCTAGGGGTGCCCTAGCCTAAGACTAGGGGTGCCCTAGCCTAAGCCTAGGGGTGCCCTAGCCTTAGGCTAGGGGAACCCTAGCCTTAGCCTAAGCCTAGGAGTGCCCTATCCTAACCCTAGGGGTGCCCTAGCCTAACCCTAGGGGTGCCCTAACCTAAGCCTAGGGGTGCCCTAGCCTTAGGCTAGATAAGCCTTAGCCTTAGCCTTAGCCTAGGGGTGCCCTAGCCTAAGCCTAGGGGTGCCCTAGCCTAAGCCTAGGGGTGCCCTAGCCTAAGCCTAGGGTTGCCCTAGCCTTGGGCTAGAGAAGCCCTAGCCTTAGCCTTAGCCTAGGGGTGCCCTAACCTAAGCCTAGGGGTATCCTAGCCTAAGCCTGGGGGTGCCCTAGCCTAAGCCTAGGGGTACCCTAGCCTAAGCCTACGGGTGCCCTAACCTTAGGATAGGGGAGCCCTAGTTTAGCCTAAGCCTAGTTGTGCCCTAGCCTAAGCCTAGGGATGCCCTAGCCTAAGCCTAGGGGTGGTCTAGCCTTAGGCTAGGGATGCCTCAGCCTAAGCCTACGGGTGCCCTAGCCTGAGGCTAGGGGAGCCCTAGCTTTAGCCTAAGCCTAGGGGTGCCCTAGCCTAAGCCTAGGGGTGCCCTAGCCTGAGCCTAGGGGTGCCGTAGCCTGAACCTACGGGTGCCCTAGCCTGAGGCAAGGGGAACCCTAGCCTTAGTCTAGCCTAGGATTGCCCTAGCCTAAGCCTAGGGTGCCTCAGCATGAGTCTACGGGTGCCCTAGCCTGAGGCTAGGGGAGCCGTAGCCTTAGCCTAAGCCTAGGGGTGCCCTAGCCTAAGCCTAGGGGTGCCCTAGCTTAAGCTTTGGGGTGCCCTAGCCTTAGGCTAGGGGAGCCCTAGCTTTAGCCTAAGCCTAGGGCTGCCCTAGCCTAAGCTTAGGGATGCCATAGCCTAAGTCTACGGGTGCTCTACATTTAGGCTAGGGGAGCCCTAGCCTAATCCTAGGGGTGCCCTAGCCTAAGCCAAAGGGTGCCCAAGCCTAAGCCTAGGGGTGCCCTAGCCTGAGGCTAGGTGAGCCCTAGCCTTAGCCTAAGCCTAGGGGTGCCCTAGCCTAAGCCTAGGGGTGCCCTAGCCTAAGCCTTGGGGTGCTCTAGCCTTAGGTTACGGGAGCCTTAGGCTTAGTCTAAGCCTAGGGATGCACTAGCCTGAGCCTAGGGGTGCCCTAGCCCAAGCCTAGGAGTGCCCTAGCCTGAGGCTAGGGGAGTCCTAGCCTGAGTCTAGCCTAGGATTGCCCTAGCCTAAGCTTAGGGGTGCCATAGCCTGAGTCTAGGGGTGCCCTAGCCTTAGGCTACGGGAGCCTTAGCCTTAGCCTAAGCCTAGGGGTGCCCTAGCCTGAGCCTAGGGGTGCCCTAACCTAAGCCTAGGGGTGCCCTAGCCTGAGGCTAGGGGAGCCGTAGCCTTAGCCTAAGCCTAGGGGTGCCCTAGTTTATGCCTAGGGGTGCCCTAGCCTAAGCACAGCGGTGCCCTAGCCTAAGCCTTGGGGTGCCCTAGCCTTAGGCTAGGGGAGCCCTAGCCTTAGCCTAAGTCTAGGGATGCCCTTGCCTGAGACTAGGTGTGCCTTAGCTTGAGCCTGGGGTGCCCTAGCCTGAGGCTAGGGGAATCCTAGCCTTAGCCTAAGGCTAGGGGTGCCCTAGACGAAGCCTAGTGGTGCCCTAGCCTGAGCCTAGCGGTGCCATAGCCTGAGGCTAGGGGAGCCCTAGCCTTAGCCTAAGCCTAGGATTGCACTAGCCCAAGTCTACGGGTGCCCTAACCAAAGCCTAGGGGAGCCCTAGCCTTAGCCTAAGCCTAGGGGTGCCCTAGCCTAAGCCAAGGGGTAACCAAGCCTAAGACTAGGGGTGACCTAGCCTGAGGCTAGGTGAGCCCTAGCCTTAGCCTAAGTCTAGGGGTGCCCTAGCCTTAACCTAGGGGTGCCCTAGCCTAAGCCTTGGGGTGCTCTAACCTTAGGCTACGGGAGCCTTAGCCTTAGCCTAAGCCTAGGGGTGCCCTAGCCTGAGCCTACGGGTGCCCTAGCCTAAGCCTAGGGGTGCCCTAGCCTGAGGCTAGGGGAGCCCTAGCCTTAGCCTAAGCCTAGGGGTGCCCAAGCCTAAGCCTAGGTGTGCCCTAGCCTAAGCCTAGGTGTGTCCTAGCCTAAGCCTAGGGGTGCCCTAGAATAAGCCTAAGGGTGCACTAGCCTAAGCCTAGGGGTGCCCTAGCCTAAGCCTAGGGGTGCCCTAGCATTAGGCGAGGTGAGCCCTAGCCTTAGCCTAAGGCTAGGGGTGCCCTAGCTTAAGCCTAGGGTTACCTACCCTAAGCCTAGGCGTGCCCTAGCCTTAGGTTTGGGGAGCGATAGCCTTAGCCTAAGCCTAGGGGTGCCCTAGCCTAAGATTAGGGGTGCCCTAACCTAAGCCTAGGGGTGCCCTAGCCTTAGGTTAGTGGAGCCCTAGCCTTAGCCTAAGCCTAGCGGTGCCCTAGCCTAAGCTTAGGGGTGCCCTAGCCAAAGCCTAGGGGTGCCCTAGCCTAAGCCTAGGGGTGCCCTAACCTAAGCCTAGGGGATCCCTAGCTTAAGCCTAGCGGTGCCCTAGCCTAAGCCTTGGGGTGCCCTAGCCTAAGCGTAGGGGAGCCCTAGCCTAAGCTTAGGGGTCCCTAGCCTTAGGCTAGGGGAGCCCTAGCCTTAGCTTAAGCCTAGGGGTTCCCTAGCCTAAGCCTAGGGGTGCCCTAGCCTAAGCCTAGGGGAGCCCTAGCCTTAGGCTAGGGGAGCCAAAGCCTTAACCTAAGCTAGGGGTGCCCTAGCCTAGGCCTAGGGGTGCTCAAGCGTAAGCCTAGGGGTGCCCTAGCATTAGGGGAGGAGAGCCCTAGCCTTAGCCTAAGGCTAGGGGTGCCCTAGCCTAAGCCTAGGGTTACCTAGCCTAAGCCTAGGCGTGCCCTAGCCTTAGGTTTGGGGAGCCCTAGCCTTAGCCTAAGCCTAGGGGTGCCCTAGCCTAAGACTAGGGGTGCCCTAGCCTAAGACTAGGGGTGCCGTAGCATAAGCCTAGGGGTGCCCTAGCCTTAGGCTAGGGGAACCCTAGCCTTAGCCTAAGCCTAGGGGTGCCCTAGTGTAAGCCTACGAGTGCCCTAGCCTAAATCTAGGGGTGCCTTAGCCTAACCCTAGGGGTGCCCTAGCCTAAGCCTAGGGGTGCCCTAGCCTTAGGCTAGAGAAGCCCTAGCCTTAGCCTTAGCATAGGGGTGCCCTAGCCTAAGCCTAGGGGTGCCATAGCCTAAGCCTAGGGGTGCCCTATCCTAAGCCTTGGGTTGTTCTAGCCTTAGGCTACGGGAGCCTTAGCCTTAGCCTAAGCCTAGGGGTGCCCTAGCCTGAGTCTAGGGGTGCCCTAGCCTTAGGCTACGGGAGCCTTAGCCTTAGCCTAAGCCTAGAATTGCCCTAGCCTAAGTCTACGCGTGCCCTAACAAAAGCCTAGGGGTGCCCTAGCCTAAGCCTAGGGGTGCCCTCACCAAGACTCAGAGTACCCTAGCCCAAGCCAAGGGGTGCCCTAGCCTTAGGCTAGGGATGCCCTAGCCTTAGCCTAAGCCCAGGGGTGCCCTAGCCAAAGCCTAGGGGTGCCCAAGCATAAGCCTAGGCCTGCCCTAGCCTTAGGCTAGGGGAGCCCTAGCCTTAGCCTAAGTCTAGGGGTGCCCTAGCCTAAGCCTAGGGGTGCCCTAGCCTAAGCCATGGGGTGCCCTAGCCTAAGCCTAGGGGAGCCCTAGCCTTAGCCTAAGCATAGGGGTGCCCTAGCCTAAATCAAGGTGTGCCCTAGCCTAAGCCAAGGTGTGCCCTAGCCTAAGCCTAGGGGAGCCCTAGCCTTAGCCTAAGCCTAGGTGTGCCCTAGCCTAAGCCTAGGGGTGCCCTAGCCTAAGCCTAGGGGTGCCCTAGCCTGAGGCTAGGGGGGCCCTAGCCTTAGCCTAAGACTAGGTGTGCACTAGCCTGAGCCTAGGGTGCCCTAGCCTGAGCCTACGGGTGACCTAGCCTGAGGCTAAGGGAGTACTAGCCTGAGTCTAGCCTAGGATTGACCTAGCCTAAGCCTAGGGGTGCCATAGCCTGAGTCTAGGGGTGCCCTAGCCTTAGGCTAGTGGAGCCCTAGCCTTAGCCTAAGCCTAGCGGTGCCCTAGCCAAAATTAGGGGTGCCCTAGCCTAAGCCTAGGGGTGCCCTAGCCTTAGGCTATGGGAGCCCTAGCCTTAGCCTAAGGCTAGGGGTGCCCTAGCCTATGACTAGGGGTGCCCTAGCCTAAGCCTACGCTGTCCTAGCCTAAGCCTAGGGGTGTCCTAGCCTTAAGCTAGGGGAGCCCTAGCCTTAGCTTAAGCCTAGGGGTACCCTAGCGTAAGCCTAGGGGTGCCCAAGCCTAAGCCTACGGTTGCCCTAGCCAATGCCTAGGGGTGCCCTAGCCTAAGGCTAGGGTAGCCCTAGCTTTAGCCTTAGCCTAGAGGTGCCCTAGCCTAAGGCTACGGGTGCCCTGGCCTTAAGCTAGGGGATCCCTAGATTTAGCCTAAGCCTAGGGGTGACCTAATCTAAGCCTAGGGGTGCCCTAGCCTAAGCCTAGAGGTGCTCTAGCCTTAGGCTAGGGGAGCCCTACCCTTAGCCTAAGCCTAGGTGTACCCTAGCCTAAGCCTAGGTGTACCCTAGCCTTAGCCTAGGGGTGCCCTAGCCTAAGCCTACGGGTTCCCTAGCCTGAGCCTAGGGGTGCCCTAGCCTGAGCCTACGGGTACCCTAGCCTGAGGCTAGGGGAGCCCTAGCCTTAGCCTAAGCCTAGGCGTGCCCTAGCCTAAGCCTAGGGGTGCCCTAGCCTAAGCCCTGGGGTGCCCTAGCCTAAGCGTAGGGGTGCCCTAGCCTAAGCCTAGTGGTGCCCTAGCCTTAGGCTAGGGAAGCCCTAGCCTTAGCCTAAGCCTAGGGGTGCCCTAGCCTAAGCCTAGGTGTGGCCTAGCCTAAGCCTAGGGGTGCCCTAGACTTAGGCTAGTGGAGCCAAAGCCTTAGCCTAAGCTAGGGGTGCCCTAGCCTAAGCCTAGGGGTGCCCTAGCGTAAGCCTAGGGGTGCCCTAGCATTAGGGGAGGAGAGCCCTAGCCTTAGCCTAAGGCTAGGGGTGCCCAAGCCTAAGCCTAGGGTTACCTAGCCTAAGCCTAGGCGTGCCCTAGCCTTAGGTTTGGGGTGCCCTCGCCATAGCCTAAGCCTAGGGATGCCCTAGCCTAAGCCTAGTAGTGCTCTAACCTAAGCCTAGGGGTGCCCTAGCCTTAGGCTAGGGGAGCCCTAGCCTTAGCCTAAGCCTAGCGGTGCCATAGCTTAAGCCTAGGGGTGCCCTAGCCTAAGCCTAGGGTGCCCTAGCCTAAGCCTAGGGGTGCCCTAGCCTTAGGCTACGGGAGCCCTAGTCTTAGCCTGAGCCTAGGGGTGCCCTAGCCTTAGCCTAAGACTAGGGGTGCCCTAGTCTAAGACTAGTGGTGCCCTAGCCTAAGCCTAGGTGTGCCCTAGCCTTAGGCTAGGGGAACCCTAGCCTTAGCCTAAGCCTAGGGGTGCCCTAGCGTAAGCCTAGGGGTGCCCTAGCCTAACCCCAGGGGTGCCCTAGCCTAAGCCTAGGGGTGCCCTAGCCTTAGGCTAGAGAAGCCCTAGCCTTAGCCTTAGCCTAGGGGTGCCCTAGCCTAAGCCTAGGGGTGCCCTAGCCTAAGCCTAGGGGAACCTAGCCTCAGGCTAGAGAAGCCCTAGCCTTAGCCTTAGACTAGGGGTACCCTAGCCTAAGTCTAAGGGGTGCCGTAGCCTTAGGCTAGGGGAGCCCTAGCTTTAGCCTAAGCCTAGGGGTGCCCTAGCCTGAGCCTAGGGGTGCCCTAGGCTGAGCCTATGGGTGCCCTAGCCTGAGGCTAGGGGAACCCTAGCCTTAGTCTACCCTAGGATTGCCCTAGCCTAAGCCTAGGGATGCCACAGCATGAGTCTAGGGGTGCCCTAGCCTGAGGCTAGTGTAGCCGTAGCCTTAGCCTACGCCTAGGGGTGCCCTAGCCTAAGCTTTGGGGTGCCCTAACCTAAGCCTACGGGTGCCCTAGCCTAAGCTTTGGGGTGCCCTACCCTTAGGCTAGTGGAGCCCTAGCCTTAGCCTAAGCCTAGGGGTACCCTAGCCTAAGCCTAAGGGTGTCCGAGCCTGAGCCTAGGGGTGCACTAGCCTAAGGCTAGGGGTGCCCTAGCCTGAGGCTAGGGGAGCCCTAGCCTTAGCCTAAGCCTGGGGGTGCACTAGCCTGAGCCTAGGGGTGCCCTAGCCTGAGCCTACGGGTGCCCTTGCCTGAGGCTAAGGGAGTCCTAGCCTGAGTCTAGCCTAGGATTGCCCTAGCCTAAGCCTAGGGGTTCCATAGCCTGAGTCTAGGGGTGCCCTAGACTTAGGCTTGGGGAGCCGTGGCCTTAGCCTAAGCCTAGGGGCGACCTAGTTTAAGCCTAGGGGTGCCCTGGCCTAAGCCAAGCGGTGCCCTAGCCTAAGCCTAGGGGTGCCCTAGCCTTAGGCTAGGGGAGCCCTAGCCTTAGCCTAAGCCTAGGGGTGCCCTAGCCTGAGACTAGGTGTGCCCTAGCCTGAGCCTGGGATGCCCTAGCCTGAGGCTAGGGGAATCCTAGCCTTAGCCTAAGCCTAGGATTGCCCTAGCCTAAGTCTAAGGGTGCCCTAACCAAAGCCTAGGGGTGCCCTAGCCTTAGCCTAGGGAAGCCCTAGCCTTAGCCTAAGCCATGGGGTGCCCTAGCTTAAGCCTAGGTGTGCCCTAGCCTTTGGCTAGTGGAGCCCTAGCCTTAGCCTGAGCCTAGGGATGCCGTAGCCTAAGCCTAGGGGAGCCCTAGCCTTAGCCTAAGACTAGGTGTGCCCTAGCCTAAGCCTTGGGGTGCCCTAACCTAAGCCTAGGGGTGGCCTAGCCTAAGCCTCGGGGTACCATAACCTAAGCCTAGGGGGGCCCTAGCCTTAGGCTAGGGGACCCCTAGCTTTAGCTTAAGCCTTGGGGTGCCCTAGCCTAAGCCTATGTGTGCCCTAGCCTAAGCCTAGGTGTATCCTAGCCTAAACCTAGGGGTGCCCTAGCTTTAGGCTAGGGGAGCCCTAGCCTTAGTCTAAGCCTAGGGGTGTCCTAGCCTAAGCCTAGGGGTATCCTAGCCTAAGCCTACGGGTGCCCTAGCCTAAGCCTACGGGTGCCCTAGCCTAAGCCTAGGAGTGCCGTAGCATTAGGCGAGGTGAGCCCTAGCCTTAGCCTAAGGCTAGGGGTGCCCAAGCTTAAGCCTAGGGTTACCTAGCCTAAGCCGAGGCGTGCCCTAGCCTTAGGTTTGGGGAGCCCTAGCCTTAGCCTAAGCCTAGGAGTGCCATAGCCTAAGCCTAGTGGTGCCCTAACCTAAGCCTAGGCGTGCCCTACCCTTACGCTAGTGGAGCCCTAGCCTTAGCCTAAGCCTACCGGTGCCCTAGCCTAAGCTTAGGGGTGCCCTACCCTAAGCCTAGGGGTGCCCAGCCTTAGGCTATGGGAGCCCTAGCCTTAGCCTAAGACTAGGGGTGCCCTAGCCTAAGATTATAGGTGCCCTAGCCTAAGCCTAGGGGTGCCCTAACCTAAGCCTAGGGGAGCCCTAGCCTTAGCTTAAGCCTAGGGGTGCCCTAGCGTAAGCCTACGGGTGCCCTAGCCTAACCCTAGGGGTGCCCTAGCCTAAGCGTAGGGGTGCCCTAGCCTAAGTCTAGGGGTGCCGTAGCCGTAGGCTAGAGGAGCCCTAGCCTTAGCCTTAGCCTAGGGGTGCCCTAGCCTAAGCCTAGTGGTGCCCTTGCCAAAGCCTAGGGGTGCTCTAACCTTAGGCTAGGGGAGCCCAAGCCTTAGCCTAAGCCTTGGGGTTCCCTAATCTAAGCCTAGGGGTGCCCTACTCTAAGCCTAGAGGTGCTCTAGCCCTAGGCTAGGGAAGCCCTAACCTTAGCCTAAGCCTAGGTGTGCCCTACCCTAAGCCAAGTGTACCCTAGCCTTAGCCTAGGGGTGCCCTAGCCTAAGCCTACGGGTGCCCTAGCCTGAGGCTAGGGGAGCCCTAGCCTTAGTCTAGCCTATGATTGCCCTAGCCTAAGCCTAGGGGTGCCATAGCCTGAGTGTAGGGGTGCCCTAGCCTGAGGCTAGGGGAGCCGTAGCCATAGCCTAAGCCTAGGTGTGCCCTAGCCTAAGCCTAGGGGTGCCCTAGCCTAAGCCTTGGGGTGCCCTAGCCTAAGCGTAGGGGTGCCCTAGCCTAAGCCTAGGGGTGGCCTAGCCTTAGGCTAGGGGAGCCCTAGCCTTAGCCTAAGCCTAGGGGTGCCCTAGCCTAAGCCTAGGTGTCCCTAGCCTATGCCTAGGGGTGCCCTAACCTTAGGCTAGGGGAGCCAATGCCTTAGCATAAACACGGGGTGCCCTAGCCTAAGCCTAGGGGTGCCCTAGCGTAAGCATAGGGGTGCCCTAGCATTAGGGGAGAGAGCCTTAGCCTTAGCCTAAGCCTAGTGGTGCCATAGCTTAAGCCTAGGGGTGCCCGAGCCTAAGCCTAGGGTGCCATAGCCTAAGCCTAGGGGTGCCCTAGCCTAAGACTAGGTGTGCCCTAGCCTAAGCCTAGGGGTGCCCTAGCCTTAGGCTAGGGGAACCCTAGCCTTAGCCTAAGCCTAGGAGTGCCCTATCCTAACCCTAGGGGTGCCCTAGCCTAACCCTAGGGGTGCCCTAACCTAAGCCTAGGGGTGCCCTAGCCTTAGGCTAGATAAGCCTTAGCCTTAGCCTAGGGGTGCCCTAGACTAAGCCTAGGGGTGCCCTAGCCTAAGCCTAGGGGTGCCCTAGCCTAAGCCTAGGGGTGCCCTAGCCTAAGCCTAGGGTTGCCCTAGCCTTGGGCTAGAGAAGCCCTAGCCTTAGCCTTAGCCTAGGGGTGCCCTATCCTAAGCCTAGGGGTATCCTAGCCTAAGCCTGGGGGTGCCCTAGCCTAAGCCTAGGGGTACCCTAGCCTAAGCCTACGGGTGCCCTAACCTTAGGATAGGGGAGCCCTAGTTTAGCCTAAGCCTAGTTGTGCCCTAGCCTAAGCCTAGGGATGCCCTAGCCTAAGCCTAGGGGTGGTCTAGCCTTAGGCTAGGGATGCCTCAGCCTAAGCCTACGGGTGCCCTAGCCTGAGGCTAGGGGAGCCCTAGCTTTAGCCTAAGCCTAGGGGTGCCCTAGCCTAAGCCTAGGGGTGCCCTAGCCTGAGCCTAGGGGTGCCGTAGCCTGAACCTACGGGTGCCCTAGCCTGAGGCAAGGGGAACCCTAGCCTTAGTCTAGCCTAGGATTGCCCTAGCCTAAGCCTAGGGTGCCTCAGCATGAGTCTACGGGTGCCCTAGCCTGAGGCTAGGGGAGCCGTAGCCTTAGCCTAAGCCTAGGGGTGCCCTAGCCTAAGCCTAGGGGTGCCCTAGCTTAAGCTTTGGGGTGCCCTAGCCTTAGGCTAGGGGAGCCCTAGCCTTAGCCTAAGCCTAGGGCTGCCCTAGCCTAAGCTTAGGGATGCCCTAGCCTAAGTCTACGGGTGCTCTACATTTAGGCTAGGGGAGCCCTAGCCTTAGCCTAATCCTAGGGGTGCCCTAGCCTAAGCCAAAGGGTGCCTAAGCCTAAGCCTAGGGGTAACCTAGCCTGAGGCTAGTGGAGTCCTAGCCTGAGTCTAGCCTAGGATTGCCCTAGCCTAAGCTTAGGGGTGCCATAGCCTGAGTCTAGGGGTGCCCTAGCCTTAGGCTACGGAAGCCTTAGCCTTAGCCTAAGCCTAGGGGTGCCCTAGCCTGAGCCTAGGGGTGCCCTAACCTAAGCCTAGGGGTGCCCTAGCCTGAGGCTAGGGGAGCCGTAGCCTTAGCCTAAGCCTAGGGGTGCCCTAGTTTATGCCTAGGGGTGCCCTAGCCTAAGCACAGCGGTGCCCTAGCCTAAGCCTTGGGGTGCCCTAGCCTTAGGCTAGGGGAGCCCTAGCCTTAGCCTAAGTCTAGGGATGCCCTTGCCTGAGACTAGGTGTGCCTTAGCTTGAGCCTGGGGTGCCCTAGCCTGAGGCTAGGGGAATCCTAGCCTTAGCCTAAGGCTAGGGGTGCCCTAGACGAAGCCTAGTTGTGCCCTAGCCTGAGCCTAGCGGTGCCATAGCCTGAGGCTAGGGGAGCCCTAGCCTTAGCCTAAGCCTAGGATTGCACTAGCCCAAGTCTACGGGTGCCCTAACCAAAGCCTAGGGGAGCCCTAGCCTTAGCCTAAGCCTAGGGGTGCCCTAGCCTAAGCCAAGGGGTAACCAAGCCTAAGACTATGGGTGACCTAGCCTGAGGCTAGGTGAGCCCTAGCCTTAGCCTAAGTCTAGGGGTGCCCTAGCCTTAACATAGGGGTGCCCTACCCTAAGCCTTGGGGTGCTCTAGCCTTAGGCTACGGGAGCCTTAGCCTTAGCCTAAGCCTAGGGGTGCCCTAGCCTGAGCCTACGGGTGCCCTAGCCTAAGCCTAGGGGTGCCCTAGCCTGAGGCTAGGGTAGTCCTAGCCTGAGTCTAGCCTAGGATTGCCCTAGCCTATGCCTAGCGGTGCCAAAGCCTGAGTCTAGGGGTGCCCTAGCCTTTAGCTACGGGAGCCTTAGCCTTAGCCTAAACCTAGGGGTGCCCTAGCCTGAGCCTAGGGGTGCCCTAGCCTAGCCTAGGGGTGCCCTAGCCTGAGGCTAGGGGAGCCCTAGCCTTAGCCTAAGCCTAGGGGTGCCCAAGCCTAAGCCTAGGTGTGCCCTAGCCTAAGCCTAGGTGTGTCCTAGCCTAAGCCTAGGGGTGCCCTAGAATAAGCCTAAGGGTGCACTAGCCTAAGCCTAGGGGTGCCCTAGCCTAAGCCTAGGGGTGCCCTAGCATTAGGCGAGGTGAGCCCTAGCCTTAGCCTAAGGCTAGGGGTGCCCTAGCTTAAGCCTAGGGTTACCTACCCTAAACCTAGGCGTGCCCTAGCCTTAGGTTTGGGGAGCGATAGCCTTAGCCTAAGCCTAGGGGTGCCCTAGCCTAAGATTAGGGGTGCCCTAACCTAAGCCTAGGGGTGCCCTAGCCTTAGGCTAGTGGAGCCCTAGCCTTAGCCAAAGCCTAGCGGTGCCCTAGCCTAAGCTTAGGGGTGCCCTAGCCAAAGCCTAGGGGTGCCCTAGCCTAAGCCTAGGGGTGCCCTAACCTAAGCCTAGGGGATCCCTAGCCTAAGCCTAGGGGTGCCCTAGCCTAAGCCTTGGGGTGCCCTATCCTAAGCGTAGGGGTGCCCTAGCCTAAGCTTAGGGGTCCCTAGCCTTAGGCTAGGGGAGCCCTAGCCTTAGCCTAAGCCTAGGGATTCCCTAGCCTAAGCCTAGGTGTGCCCTAGCCTAAGCCTAGGGGAGCCCTAGCCTTAGGCTAGGGGAGCCAAAGCCTTAACCTAAGCTAGGGGTGCCCTAGCCTAGGCCTAGGGGTGCCCAAGCGTAAGCCTAGGGGTGCCCTAGCATTAGGGGAGGAGAGCCCTAGCCTTAGCCTAAGGCTAGGGGTGCCCTAGCCTAAGCCTAGGGTTATCAAGCCTAAGCCTAGGCGTGCCCTAGCCTTAGGTTTGGGGAGCCCTCGCCATAGCCTAAGCCTAGACGTGCCCTAGCCTAAGCCTAGGGGTGCTCTAACCTAAGCCTAGGGGTGCCCCAGCCTTAGGCTAAGGGAGCCCTAGCCTTAGGCTAGGGGAACCCTAGCCTTAGCCTAAGCCTAGGGGTGCCCTAGTGTAAGCCTACGAGTGCCCTAGCCTAAATCTAGGGGTGCCCTAGCCTAACCCTAGCGGTGCCCTAGCCTAAGCCTAGGGGTGCCCTAGCCTTAGGCTAGAGAAGCCCTAGCCTTAGCCTTAGCATAGGGGTGCCCTAGCCTAAGCCTAGGGGTGCCATAGCCTAAGCCTAGGGGTGCCCTATCCTAAGCCTTGGGTTGTTCTAGCCTTAGGCTACGGGAGCCTTAGCCTTAGCCTAAGCCTAGGGGTGCCCTAGCCTGCGTCTAGGGGTGCCCTAGCCTTAGGCTACGGGAGCCTTAGCCTTAGCCTAAGCCTAGAATTGCCCTAGCCTAAGTCTACGCGTGCCCTAACAAAAGCCTAGGGGTGCCCTAGCCTAAGCCTAGGGGTGCCTTAGCCTAAGCCTAGGGGAGCACTAGCCTAAGTCTAGGGGTGCCATATCCTAAGCTTACGGGTGCCTTAGCATAAGCCTAGGTGTGCCCTAGCCTAAGTCTAGGGGTGCTCTAGCCTAAGCCTAGGGGTGCCCTCGCCTAAGCCTCGGGGTACCCTAGCCTAAGACTAGGGGTGCCCTATCCTTAGACTAGGGGAGCCCTAGCCTTAGCCAAAGCCTAGGGGTGCCCTAGCCTAAGCCTAGGGGTGCCCTAGCCTAAGCCTAGGGGTGCCCTAGCCTTAGGCTAGGGGAGCCCTAGCCTTAGCCTAATCCTAGGGGTACCCTAGCCTAAACCTAGGGGTGCCCTAGCCTAAACCAAGGGGTGCCCAAGCCTAAGCTTAGGGGTGCCCTAGCCTTACGCTAGGGGAGCCCTAGTTTAGCCTAAGCCTCGTTGTGCCCTAGCCTAAGCCTAGGGGTGCCCTAGCATAAGCCTAGGGGTGGTCTAGCCTTAGGCTAGGGGTGCCTTAGCCTAAGCCTAGGGGTGACCTAGCCTGAGGCTAGGTGAGCCCTAGCCTTAGCCTAAGCCTAGGGGTGCCCAAGCCTAAGCCTAGGTGTGCCCTAGCCTAAGCCTAGGGTTACCTAACCTAAGCCTAGGCGTGCCCTAGCCTTAGGTTTGGGGAGCCCTCGCCACAGCCTAAGCCTAGTGGTGCCCTAGCCTAAGCCTAGGGGTGCTCTAACCTAAGCCTAGGGGTGCCCCAGCCTTATGCTAGGGGAGCCCTAGCCTTAGCCTAAGCCTAGGGGTGCCCTATCCTAAGACTAGGGGAGCCCTAGCCTAAGACTAGGGGTGCCTTAGCCTAAGCCTAGGGGTGCCCTAGCCTTAGGCTAGGGGAACCCTAGCCTTAGCCTAAGCCTAAGGGTGCCCTAGCGTAAGCCTACGAGTGCCCTAGCCTAAACCTAGGGGTGCCCTAGCCTAACCCTAGGGGTGCCCTAGCCTAAGCCTAGGGGTGCCCTAGCCTTAGGGTAGAGAAGCCCTAGCCTTAGCCTTAGCATAGGGGTGCCCTAGCCTAAGCCTAGGGGTGCCATAGCCCAAGCCTAGGGGTGCCCTAGCCTAAGCCTTGGGTTGTTCTAGACTTAGGCTACGGGAGCCTTAGCCTTAGCCTAAGCCTAGGGTTGCCCTAGCCTGAGCCTAGGGGTGCCCTAGCCTAAGCCTAGGGGTGCCCTAGCCTGAGGCTAGGGGAGTCCTAGCCTGAGTCTAGCCTAAGATTGCCCTAGCCTAAGCCTAGGGGTGCCATAGCCTGAGTGTAGGGGTGCCCTAGCCTTAGGCTACGGGAGCCTTAGCCTTAGCCTAAGCCTAGGATTGCCCTAGCCTAAGTCCACGGGTGCCCTAACAAAAGACTAGGGGTGCCCTAGCCTTAGGGTAGGGGAGCCCTACCTTTAGCCTAAGCCTAGGGGTGCCCTAGTCTAAGCCTAGGGGTGCCTTAGCCTAAGCCTAGGGGAGCACTAGCCTAAGTCTAGGGGTGCCATAGCCTAAGTTTACGGGTGCCTTAGCATAAGCCTAGGTGTGCCCTAGCCTAAGTCTAGGGGTGCCCTAGCCTAAGCCTAGGGGTGCCCTCGCCTAAGCCTCGGGGTACCCTAGCCTAAGCCTAGGGGTGCCCTATCCTTAGACTAGGGGAGCCCTAGCCGTAGCCAAAGCCTAGGGGTGCCCTAGCCTAAGAGTAGGGGTGCCCTAGCCTAAGCCTAGGGGTGCCCTAGCCGTAGGCTAGGGGAGCCCTAGCCTTAGCCGAATCCTAGGGGTACCCTAGCCTAAGCCTAGGGGTGCCCTAGCCTAAATCAAGGGGTGCCCAAGCCTAAGCTTAGGGGTGCCCTAGCCTTACGCTAGTGGAGCCCTAGTTTAGCCTAAGCCTAGTTGTGCCCTAGCCTAAGCCTAGGGGTGCCCTAGCATAAGCCTAGGGGTGGTCTAGCCTTAGGCTAGGGGTGCCTTAGCCTAAGCCTAGGTGTGCCCTAGGCTGAGGCTAGGGGAGCCCTAGCTTTAGCCTAAGCCTAGGGGTAACCAAGCCTAAGACAAGGGGTGACCTAGCCTGAGGCTAGGTGAGCCCTAGCCTTAGCCTAAGCCTAGGGGTGCCCAAGCCTAAGCCTAGGTGTGCCCTAGACTAAGCCTAGGTGTGTCCTAGCCTAAACCTAGGGGTGCCCTAGAATAAGCCTAAGGGTGCACTAGCCTAAGCCTAGGGGTGCCCTAGCCTAAGGCTAGGGGTGCCCTAGCTTAAGCCAAGGGTTACCTACCCTAAGCCTAGGCGTGCCCTAGCCTTAGGTTTGGGGAGCCCTAGCCTTAGCCTAAGCCTAGGGGTGCCCTAGCCTAAGCCTAGGGGTGCCCTAACCTAAGCCTAGGGGTGCCCTAGCCTTAGGCTAGTGGAGCCCTAGCCTTAGCCAAAGCCTAGCGGTGCCCTAGTCTAAGCTTAGGGGTGCCCTAGCCTAAGCCTAGGGGTGGTCTAGCCTTAGGTTAGGGGTGCCTTAGCCTAAGCCTAGGGGTGCCCTAGGCTGAGGCTAGGGGAGCCCTAGCTTTAGCCTAAGCCTAGGGGTAACCAAGCCTAAGACTAGGGGTGACCTAGCCTGAGGCTACGTGAGCCCTAGCCTTAGCCAAAGCCTAGGGGTGCCCAAGCCTAAGCCTAGGTGTGCCCTAGACTAAGCCTAGGTGTGTCTGAGCCTAAGCCTAGGGGTGCCCTAGAATAAGCCTAAGGGTGCACTAGCCTAAGCCTAGGGGTGCCCTAGCCTAAGCCTAGGGGTGCCCTAGCATTAGGCGAGGTGAGCCCTAGCCTTAGCCTAAGGCTAGGGGTGCCCTATCTTAAGCCTAGTGTTACCTACCCTAAGCCTAGGCGTGCCCTAGCCTTAGGTTTGGGGAGCCCTAGCCTTAGCCTAAGCCTAGGGGTGCCCTAGCCTAAGCCTAGGGGTGCCCTAACCTAAGCCTAGGGGTGCCCTAGCCTTAGGCTAGTGGAGCCCTAGCCTTAGCCAAAGCCTAGCGGTGCCCTAGTCTAAGCTTAGGGGTGCCCTAGCCTAAGCCTAGGGGTGCCCTAGCCTAAGCCTAGGGGTGCCCTAACCTAAGCCTAGGGGTTCCCTAGCCTAAGCCTAGGGGTGGCCTAGCCTAAGCCTTGGGGTGCCCTAGCCTAAGCGTAGGGGTGCCCTATCCTTAGGCTAGGGGAGCCCTAGCCTTAGCCTAAGCCTAGGGGTTCCCTAGCCTAAGCCTAGGTGTCCCCTAGCCTAAGCCTAGGGGTGCCCTAGCCTTAGGCTAGGGGAGCCAGAGCCTTAACCTAAGCTAGGGGTGCCCTAGCCTAAGCCTAGGGGTGCCCTAGCGTAAGCCTAGGGATGCCCTAGCATTAGGGGAGGAGAGCCCTAGCCTTAGCCTAAGGCTAGGGGTGCCCTAGCCTAAGCCTAGTGTTACCTAGCCTAAGCCTAGGCGAGCCCTAGCCTTAGGTTTGGGGAGCCCTCGCCATAGCCTAAGCCTAGAGGTGCCCTAGCCTAAGCCTAGGGGTGCTCTAACCTAAGCCTAGGGGTGCCCCAGCCTTAGGCTAGGGGAGCCCTAGCCTTAGCCTAAGCCTAGGGGTGCCCTAGCGTAAGCCTGCGAGTGCCCTAGCCTAAACCTAGGGGTGCCCTAGCCTAACCCTAGGGGTGCCCTAGCCTAAGCCTAGGGGTGCCAGAGCCTTAGGCTAGAGAAGCCCTAGCCTTAGCCTTAGCATAGGGGTGCCCTAGCCTAAGCCTAGGGGTGCCATAGACTAAGCCTAGGGGTGCCCTAGCCTGAGGGTAGGGGAGTCCTAGCCTGAGTCTAGCCTAGGATTGCCCTAGCCTAAGCCTAGGGGAGCACTAGCCTAAGTCTAGGGGTGCCATAGCCTAAGCTTACGGGTGCCTTAGCATAAGCCTAGGTGTGCCCTAGCTTAAGTCTAGGGGTGCCCTAGCCTAAGCCTAGGGGTGCCCTCGCCTAAGCCTCGGGGTACCTTAGCCTAAGCCTAGGGGTGCCCTATCCTTAGACTAGGGGAGCCCTAGTCTTAGCCAAAGCCTAGGGGTGCCCTAGCCTAAGCCTAGGGGTGCCCTAGCCTAAGCCTAGGGGTGCCCTAGCCTTAGGCTAGGGGAGCCCTAGCCTTAGCCTAATCCTAGGGGTACCCTAGCCTAAGCCTAGGGGTGCCCTAGCCAAAACCAAGGGGTGCCCAAGCCTAAGCTTAGGGGTGCCCTAGCCTGAGGCTACGTGAGACCTAGCCTTAGCCTAAGCCTAGGTGTGCCATAGCCTAATCCTAGGGGTGCCCTAGCCTAAGCCTACGGGTGCCCTAGCCTTACGCTAGGGGAGCCCTAGTTTAGCCTAAGCCTAGTTGTGCCCTAGCCTAAGCCTTGGGGTGCCCTAGCCTAAGCCTAGGGGTGGTCTAGCCTTAGGCTAGGGGTGCCTTAGCCTAAGCCTAGGGGTGCCCTAGGCTGAGGCTAGGGGAGCCCTAGCTTTAGCCTAAGCCTAGGGGTGCCCTAGGCTAAGCGTACGGGTGCCCTAGCCTGAGCCTAGGGGTGCCCTAGCCTGAGGCTAGTGGAACCCTAGCCTTAGTCTAGCCTAGGATTGCCCTAGCCTAAGCCTAGGGGTGCCACAGCATGAGTCTAGGGGTGCCCTAGCCTGAGGCTAGGGGAGCCATAGCCTTAGCCTAAGCCTAGGGGTGCCCTAGCCTAAGCCTAGGGGTTCCCTAACCTAAGCCTAGGGGTGCCCTAGCCTAAGCTTTGGGGTGCCCCAGCCTTAGGCTAGGGGAGCCCTAGCCTTAGCCTAAGCCTAGGGGTGCCCTAGCCTAAGCCTAGGGATGCCCTCGCCTAAGTCTAGGGGTGCTCTACATTTAGGCTAGGGGAGCCCTAGCCTTAGCCTAAGCCTAGGGGTGCCCTAGCCTAAACCATGGTGTGCCTAAACCTAAGCTTAGGGGTGCCCTAGCCTGAGGCTAGGTGAGCCCTAGCCTTAGCCTAAGCTTAGGGGTGCCCTAGCCTAAGCCTAGGGGTGCCCTAGCCTAAGCCTTGGGGTGTTCTAGCCTTAGGCTACGGGAGCCTTAGCCTTAGCCTAAGCCTAGGGGTTCCCTAGCCTGAGCCTAGGGGTGCCCTAGCCTAAGCCTAGGGGTGCCCTAGCCTGAGGCTAGGGGAGTCCTAGCCTGAGTCTAGCCTAGGATTGCCCTAGCCTAAGCCTAGGGGTGCCATAGCCTGAGTGTAGGGGTGCCCTAGCCTTAGGCTACGGGAGCCTTAGCCTTAGCCTAAGCCTAGGATTGCCCTAGCCTAAGTCTACGGGTGCCCTAACAAAAGCCTAGGGGTGCCCTAGCCTTAGGGTAGGGGAGCCCTACCTTTAGCCTAAGCCTAGGGGTGCCCTAGCCTAAGCCTAGGGGTGCCCTAGCCTAAGCCTAGGGGTGCACTAGCCTAAGCCTAGGGGTGCCCTAGCCTAAGCCTAGGGGTGCCCTAGCCTAAGCCTAGGGGTACCCTAGCCTTAGGCTAGGAGAGCCCTAGCCTTAGCCTAATCCTAGGGGTACCCTAGCCTAAGCATAGTGGTGCCCTAGCCTAAGCCTAGGGGTGCCCTAGTCTAAGCCTAGGGGTGCTCTAGCCTGAGGCCAGGGGAGCCCAACCCTTAGCCTAAGCCTAGGCATGCCCTAGCCTGAGCCTAGGGGTGCCCTAACCTGAGGCTAGAGGAGCACTAGCCTTAGTCTAGCCAAGGGGGCCCTAGCCTCAGCCTACGGGTGCCCTACCCTGAGCCTAGGGGTGCCCTAGCCTGAGCCTAGGGGTGCCCTAGGCTTAGGGTAGGGGAGCCCTACCTTTAGCCTAAGCCTAGGGGTGCCCTAGCCTAAGCCTACGGGTGCCCTAGCCAAAGCATAGGGGTGCCCTAGCCTAAGCTTAGGGGTGCTCTAGCCTTAGGTTAGGGGAGACCTAGCCTTAGCCTAAGCCTAGGGGTGCCCTAACCTAAGCCTACGGGTGCCCTAGCTTAAGCCTAGAGGTGCCCTAGCCCGAGGCTAGGGGAACCCTAGCTTTAGCCTAAGCCTAGGGGTGCCCTAGCCTAAGCCTTGGGGTGCCCTAGCCTGAGCCTAGGGGTGCCCTAGCCTGAGCCTAGGGGTGCCCTAGCCTGAGCCTAGGGGTGCCCTAGGCTTAGGGTAGGGGAGCCCTGCCTTTAGCCTAAGCCTAGGGGTGCCCTAGCCTAAGCCTACGGGTGCCCTAGCCAAAGCATAGGGGTGCCCTAGCCTAAGCCTAGGGGTGCCCTAGCCTTAGGCTAGGGGAGCCCTAGCCTTAGCCTAAGCGTAAGTGTGCCCTAGCCTAAGCCTAGGAGTGCTCTAGCCCAAGCCTAGGGGTGCCCTAGCCTAAGCCTAGGGGTGTCCTAGCCTAAGCCTAGGGGTGCCATAGCCTAAGCCTAGGGGTGCCCTAGACTAAGCCTAGGGGTGCCCTAACAATAGGCTAGGGGAGCACTAATCTTACCCTAAACCTAGGGGTGCCCTAACCTAAGGCTAGGGGAGCCCGAGCCTTAGCCTAAGCCTAGGTGTGCCCTAGCCTAAGCCTAGGGGTGCCCTCGCCTAAGCCTCGGGGTACCCTAGCCCAAGCCAAGGGGTGCCCTAGCCTTAGGCTAGGGATGCCCTAGCCTTAGCCTAAGCCTAGTGGTGCCCTAGCCTAAGTCTAGGGGTGCCCTACCCTAAGCCTAGTGGTGCGCAAGCCTTCGGCTAGGGGAGCCCTAGCCTTAGCCTAAGCCTAGGGGTGCCCTAGCCTAAGCCTAGGTGTGCCCTAGCCTAAGCCAAGGGGTGCCCTAGCCTAAGCCTAGGAGTGCCCTAGCCTTAGGCTAGGGGAGCCCTAACCTTAGCCTAAGCCTAGGGGTGCCCTAGCCTAAGCCTAGGGGTGCCCTCGCCTAAGCTCGGGGTACCCTAGCCTAAGCCTAGGGGTGCCATAGCCTAAGTCTAGGGGTGCCCTAGACTAAGCCTAAGGGTGCCCTAACAATAGGCTAGGGGAGCACTAATCTTACCCTAAACCTAGGGGTGCCCTAGCCTAAGCCTAGGGGTGCACTAGCCTAAGCCAAGGTGTGTCCTAGCCTAAGCCTAGGGGTGCCCTAGCCTAAGCCTAGGGGTGCACTAGCCTTAGGCTAGTGGAGCCCTAGCCTTAGCATTAGCCTAGGGGTGCCCTAGCCTAAGCCTAGAGTTGCCCTAGCCTAAGCCTACGGGTGCCCTAGCCTTAGGCTAGGGGAGCCCTAGCTTTAGCCTAAGCCTTGGGGTGCCCTAGCCTAAGCCTAGGGGTGCCCTAGCCTAAGCTTAGGGGTGCTCTAGCCTTAGGTTAGGGGAGACCTAGCCTTAGCCTAAGCCTAGGGGTGCCCTAACCTAAGCCTACGGGTGCCCTAGCTTAAGCCTCGAGGTGCCCGAGCCCGAGGCTAGGGGAACCCTAGCTTTAGCCTAAGCCTAGGGGTGCCCTAGCCTAAGCCTTGGGGTGCCCTAGCCTGAGCCTAGGGGTGCCCTAGCCTGAGCCTAGGGGTGCCGTAGCCTTAGGGTAGGGGAGCCCTAGCCTTAGCCTAATCAAAGGGGTGCCCTAGCCTAAGCCTAGGGTTGCCCTAGCCAAAGCCTAAGGGTGCCCTAGCCTAAGCCTAGGGGTGCCCTAGCCTAAGCCTAGGGGTGCCCTAACCTAAGCCCTGGGGTGCCCTAGTCTAAGCCTAGGGGTGCCCTAGCCTGAACCTAGGGGTGCCCTAGCCTGAGCCTACAGGTGCCCTTTCCTTAGTCTAGCCTAGGATTGCCCTAGCCTAAGCCTAGGGATGCCTTAGCCTGAGTCTACTTGTGCCCTAGCCTGAGGCTAGGGGAGCCGTAGCCTTAGCCTAAGCCTAGCTGTGCCCTAGCCTAAGCCTAGGGGTGCCCTAGCCTTAGTCTAGGGGAGCCCTAGCCTTAGCCTAAGCGTAGGGGTGCCCTAGCCTAAGCCTAGGAGTGCGCTAGCCTTAGGCTAGGGGAGCCCTAACCTTTGCCTAAGCCTAGGGGTGCCCTAGCCTAGGCCTAGGGGTGCCCTAGCCTAAGCCTAGGGGTGCCCTAACCTTAGGCTAGGGGAGCCCTAATCTTACCCTAAGCCTAGGGGTGCCCTAGCCTAAGGCTAGGGGAGCCCTAATCTTAGCCAAAGCCTAGGGGTGCCCTAGCCTAAGCCTATGGGTGCCTTAGCCTAAGCCTAGGGGTGCCCTATCCTTAGGCTAGGGGAGCCGTAGCCTTGGCGTAAGCCTAGGGGTGCCCTAGCCTAAGCCTAGGTGTGCCCTAGCCTAAGCCAAGGGGTGCCCTAGCCTAAGCCTAGGGGAGCCCTAGCCTTAGCCTAAGCCTAGGGGTGCCCTAGCCTAAGCCTAGGTGTGCCCTAGCCTAAGCCAAGGGGTGCCCAAGCCTAAGCCTAGGGGAGCCCTAGCCTTAGCCTAAGCCTAGGGGTGCCCTAGCCTTAGCCAAAGCCTAGGGGTGCCCTAGCCTAAGCCTAGGGGTGCCCTAGCCTTAGGCTAGGGGAGCCCTTGCCTTAGCCTAAGCCTAGGGGTGCCCTAGACTAAGCCTAGGTGTGCCCTAGCCTAAGCCAAGGGGTGCCCTAGCCTAAGGCTAGGGGAGCCCTAGCCTTAGCCTAAGCCTAGGGGTGCCCTAGCCTAAGCCTAGGAGTGCCCTAGCCTTAGGCTAGGGGAGCCCTAGCCTTAGCCTAAGCCTAGGTGTGCCCTAGCCTAAGCCTAGGGGTGCCCTCACCTAAGCCTCGGGGTACCCTAGGCCAAGCCAAGGGGTGCCTAGGCTTAGGCTAGGGGAGCCCTATCCTTAGCCTAAGCCTAGGGGTGCCCTAGCCTAAGCCAAGGTGTGCCCTAGCCTAAGCCTAGGGGTGCCCTAGCCTAAGCCTAGGGGTGACCTACCCTAAGCCTCAGGGTACCCTAACCTAAGCGTAGGGGAGCCCTAGCCTTAGCCTAAGCCTAGGGGTGCCCAAGCCTAAGCCTAGGGGTGCCCTAGCCTAAGCCTATGGGTGCCCTAGCCTGAGCCTAGGGGTGCCCTAGCCTTAGGGTAGGGGAGCCCTAGCTTCAGCCTAATCCTAGGGGTGCCCTAGCCTAAGCCTAGGGTTGCCCTAGCCAAAGCCTAAGGTTGCCCTAGCCTAAGCCTAGGGGTGCCCTAACCTAAGCCTAGGGGTGCCCTAGCCTTAGGCTAGGGGAGCCCTAGCCTTAACCTCAGCCTAGGGGTGCCGTAGCCTAAGCCTAGGGGTGCTCTAGCCTTAGGCTAGGGGAACCATAGCCTTAGCCTAAGCCTAGGGGTACCCTAGCCTAAGCCTAGTGGTGCACTAGCCTAAGCCAAGGTGTGTCCTAGCCTAAGCCTAGGGGTGCCCTAGCCTAAGCCTAGGGGTGCACTAGCCTAAGCCTAGGGGTGCCCTAGCCGTAGGCTAGTGGAGCCCTAGCCTTAGCCTTAGCCTAGGGGTGCCCTAGCCTAAGCCTAAGGGTGCCCTAGCCAAAGCCTAGGGGTGCCCTAGCCTAAGCCTAGAGTTGCCCTAACCTAAGCCTACGGGTGCCCTAGCCTTAGGTTAGGGGAGCCCTAGCTTTAGCCTAAGCCTAGGGGTGCCCTAGCCTAAGCTTAGGGGTGCTCTAGCCTTAGGCGAGGGGAGCCCTAGCCTTAGCCTAAGCCTAGGGGTGTCCTAGCCTAAGCCTACGGGTGCCCTAGCTTAAGCCTAGAGGTGCCTTGTCCTAAGGCTAGGGGAGCCCTAGCTTTAGCCTAAGCCTAGGGGTGCCCTAGCCTAAGCCTTGGGGTGCCCTAGCCTGAGCCTAGGGGTGCCCTAGCCTAAGCCTAGGGGTGCAATAACCTAAGCCCTGGGGTGCCCTAGCCTAAGCCTAGGGGTGCCTAGCCTGAAACTAGGGGTGCCCAAGCCTGAGCCTACAGGTGCCCTTTCCTTAGTCTACCCAAGGATTGCCCTAGTCTAAGCCTAGGGATGCCATAGCTTGAGTCTAGGTGTGCCCTAGCCTGAGGCTAGGGGAGCCGTAGCCTTAGCCTAAGCCTAGCTGTGCCCTAGTCTAAGCCTAGGGGTGCCCTAGCCTTAGGCTAGGGGAGCGCTAGCCTTAGCCTAAGCGTAGAGGTGCCCTAACCTAAGCCTAGGAGTGCGCTAGCCTTAGGCTAGGGGAGCCCTAGCCTTAGCCTAAGCCTAGGTGTGCCCTAGCCTAGACCTAGGGGTGCCCTAGGCTAAGCCTAGGGGTGCCATAGCCTAAGCCTAGGGGTGCCCTAACCTTAGGCTAGGGGAGCCCTAATCTTACCCTAAGCCTAGGGGTGCCCTAGCCTAAGGCTAGGGGAGCCCTAATCTTAGCCTAAGCCTAGGGGTGCCTTAGCCTTAGGCTAGGGGAGCCCTAGCCTTGGACTAAGCCTAGGGGTGCCCTAGCCTAAGCCTAGGTGTGCACTAGCCTAAGCCAAGGGGTGCCCTAGCCTAAGCCTAGGGAAGCCCTAGCCTTAGCCTAAGCCTAGGGGTGCCCAAGCCTAAGCCTAGGTGTGCCCTAGCCTAAGCCAATGGGTGCCCTAGCCTAAGCCTAGGGGAGCCCTAGCCTTAGCCTAAGCCTATGGGTGCCCTAGCCTAAGTCTAGGGATGCGCTAGCCTAAGACAAGGTGTGTCCTAGCCTAAGCCTAGGGGTGCCCTAGCCTAAGCCTAGGGGTGCCCTAGCGTAAGCCTAGGGGAGCCCTAGCCTTAGGCTAGGGGAGCACTAGCCTTAGCCTAAGCCTAGGGGTGTCCTAGCCTAAGCCTAGGGGTGCCATAGCCTAACTCTAGGGGTGCCCTAGCCTAAGACTAGGGGTGCCGTAGCCTTAGCCTAGTGGAGCCCTAGCCTTAGCCTTAGCCTAGGGGTGCCCTAGCCTAAGCCTAGGGGTACCGTACCCTAAGCCTAGGGGTGCCCTAGCCTAAGCCTAGGGGTGCCCTAGCGTAAGCCTAGTGGTGCCCTAGCATTAGGGGAGGAGAGCCCTAGCCTTAGCCTAAGGCTAGGGGTGCCCTAGCCTAAGCCTAGGGTTACCTAGCCTAAGCCTAGGCGTGCCCTAGCCTTAGGTTTGGGGAGCCCTCGCCATAGCCTAAGCCTAGAGGTGCCCTAGCCTAAGCCTAGGGGTGCTCTAACCTAAGCCTAGGGGTGCCCCAGCCTTAGGCTAGGGGAGCCCTAGCCTTAGCCTAAGCCTAGGTGTGCCCTAGCCTAAGACTAGGGGTGCCCTAGCCTAAGACTAGGGGTGCCCTAGCCTAAGCCTAGGGGTGCCCTAGGCTTAGGCTAGGGGAACCCTAGCCTTAGCCTAAGCCTAGGGGTGCCCTAGCGTAAGCCTACGAGTGCCCTAGCCTAAACCTAGGGGTGCCCTAGCCTAACCCTAGGGGTGCCCTAGCCTAAGCCTAGGGGTGCCATAGCCTTAGGCTAGAGAAGCCCTAGCCTTAGCCTTAGCATAGGGGTGCCCTAGCCTAAGCCTAGGGGTGCCATAGACTAAGCCTAGGGGTGCCCTAGCCTAAGCCTTGGGTTGTTCTAGCCTTAGGCTACGGGAGCCTTAGCCTTAGCCTAAGCCTAGGGGTGCCCTAGCCTGAGCCTAGGGGTGCCCTAGCCTAAGCCTAGGGGTGCCCTAGCCTGAGGCTAGGGGAGTCCTAGCCTGAGTCTAGCCTAGGATTGCCCTAGCCTAAGCCTATGGGTGCCATAGCCTGAGTCTAGGGGTGCCCTAGCCTTAGTCTACAGGAGCCTTAGCCTTAGCTTAAGCCTAGGAATGCCCTAGCCTAAGACTACGGGTGCCCTAACAAAAGACTAGGGGCGCCCTATCCTTAGGGTAGGGGAGCCCTACTTTTAGCCTAAGCCTAGGGGTGCCCTAGCCTAAACCAAGGGGTGCCCAAGCCTAAGCTTAGGGGTGCCCTAGCCTGAGGCTACGTGAGCCCTAGCCTTAGCCTAAGCCTAGGGGTGCCATAGCCTAAGCCTAGGGGTGCCCTAGCCTAAGCCTACGGGTGCCCTAGCCTTACGCTAGGGGAGCCCTAGTTTAGCCTAAGCCTAGTTGTGCCCTAGCCTAAGCCTAGGGGTGCCCTAGCCTAAGCCTAGTGGTGGTCTAGCCTTAGGCTAGTGGTGCCTTAGCCTAAGCCTAGGGGTGCCCTAGGCTGAGGTTAGGGAAGCCCTAGCTTTAGCCTAAGCCTAGGGGTGCCCTAGCCTAAGCGTAGGGGTGCCCTAGCCTGAGCCTAGGGGTGCCCTAGCCTGAGGCTAGTGGAACCCTAGCCTTAGTCTAGCCTAGGATTGCCCTAGCCTAAGCCTAGGGGTGCCACAGCATGAGTCTAGGGGTGAACTAGCCTGAGGCTAGGGAAGCCGTAGCCTTAGCCTAAGCCTAGGGGTGCCCTAGCCTAAGCCTAGGGGTTCCCTAACCTAAGCCTAGGGGTGCCCTAGCCTAAGCTTTGGGGTGCCCCAGCCTTAGGCTAGGGGAACCCTAGCCTTAGCCTAAGCCTAGGGGTGCCCTAGCCTAAGCCTAGGGATGCCTTCGCCTAAGTCTAGGGGTGCTCTACTTTTAGGCTAGGGGAGCCCTAGCCTTAGCCTAAGCCTAGGGGTGCCCTAGCCTAAACCAAGGGGTGCCCAAGCCTAAGTTTAGGGGTGCCCTAGCCTGAGGCTAGGTGAGCCCTAGCCTTAGCCTAAGCTTAGGGGTGCCCTAGCCTAAGCGTAGGGGTGCCCTAGCCTGAGCCTAGGGGTGCCCTAGCCTAAGCCTTGGGGTGTTCTAGCCTTAGGCTACGGGAGCCTTAGCCTTAGCCTAAGCCTAGGGGTGCCCTCACCTAAGCCTCGGGGTACCCTAGCCCAAGCCAAGGGGTGCCTAGGCTTAGGCTAGGGGAGCCCTATCCTTAGCCTAAGCCTAGGGGTGCCCTAGCCTAAGCCAAGGTGTGCCCTAGCCTAAGCCTAGGGGTGCCCTAGCCTAAGCCTAGGGGTGACCTACCCTAAGCCTCAGGGTACCCTAACCTAAGCGTAGGGGAGCCCTAGCCTTAGCCTAAGCCTAGGGGTGCCCAAGCCTAAGCCTAGGGGTGCCCTAGCCTAAGCCTAGGGGTGCCCTAGCCTGAGCCTAGGGGTGCCCTAGCCTTAGGGTAGGGGAGCCCTAGCTTCAGCCTAATCCTAGGGGTGCCCTAGCCTAAGCCTAGGGTTGCCCTAGCCAAAGCCTAAGGTTGCCCTAGCCTAAGCCTAGGGGTGCCCTAACCTAAGCCTAGGGGTGCCCTAGCCTTAGACTAGGGGAGCCCTAGCCTTAACCTCAGCCTAGGGGTGCCGTAGCCTAAGCCTAGGGGTGCTCTAGCCTTAGGCTAGGGGAACCATAGCCTTAGCCTAAGCCTAGGGGTGCCCTAGCCTAAGCCTAGGGGTGCACTAGCCTAAGCCAAGGTGTGTCCTAGCCTAAGCCTAGGGGTGCCCTAGCCTAAGCCTACGGGTGCACTAGCCTTAGCCTAGGGGTGCCCTAGCCTTAGGCTAGTGGAGCCCTAGCCTTAGCCTTAGCCTAGGGGTTCCCTAGCCTAAGCCTAAGGGTGCCCTATCCAAAGCCTAGGGGTGCCCTAGCCTAAGCCTAGAATTGCCCTAACCTAAGCCTACGGGTGCCCTAGCCTTAGGTTAGGGGAGCCCTAGCTTTAGCCTAAGCCTAGGGGTGCCCTAGCCTAAGCTTAGGGGTGCTCTAACCTTAGGCTAGGGGAGCCCTAGCCTTAGCCTAAGCCTAGGGGTGTCCTAGCCTAAGCCTACGGGTGCCCTACCTTAAGCCTAGAGGTGCCTTGGCCTGAGGTTAGGGGAGCCCTAGCTTTAGCCTAAGCCTAGGGGTGCCCTAGCCTAAGCCTTGGGGTGCCCTAGCCTGAGCCTAGGGGTGCCCTAGCCTGAGCCTAGTTGTGCCCTAGTCTAAGCCTAGGGGTGCAATAACCTAAGCCCTGGGGTGCCCTAGCCTAAGCCTAGGGGTGCCTAGCCTGAAACTAGGGGTGCCCAAGCCTGAGCCTACAGGTGCCCTTTCCATAATCTACCCAAGGATTGCCCTAGCCTAAGCCTAGGGATGCCATAGCTTGAGTCTAGGTGTGCCCTAGCCTGAGGCTAGGGGAGCCGTAGACTTAGCCTAAGCCTAGCTGTGCCCTAGCCTAAGCCTAGGGGTGCCCTATCCTTAGGCTAGGGGAGCGCTAGCCTTAGCCTAAGCGTAGGGGTGCCCTAACCTAAGCCTAGGAGTGTGCTAGCCTTAGGCTAGGCGAGCCCTAGCCTTAGCCTAAGCCTAGGTGTGCCCTAGCCTAGACCTAGGGGTGCCCTAGGCTAAGCCTAGGGGTGCCATAGCCTAAGCCTAGGGGTGCCCTAACCTTAGGCTAGGGGAGCCCTAATCTTACCCTAAGCCTAGGGGTGCCCTAGCCTAAGGCTAGGGGAGCCCTAATCTTAGCCTAAGCCTAGGGGTGCCTTAGCCTTAGGCTAGGGGAGCCCTAGCCTTGGCCTAAGCCTAGGGGTGCCCTAGCCTAAGCCTAGGTGTGCACTAGCCTAAGCCAAGGGGTGCCCTAGCCTAAGCCTAGGGAATCCCTAGCCTTAGCCTAAGCCTAGGGGTGCCCAAGCCTAAGCCTAGGTGTGCCCTAGCCTAAGCCAAGGGGTGCCCTAGCCTAAGCCTAGGGGAGCCCTAGCCTTAGCCTAAGCCTATGGGTGCCCTAGCCTAAGTCTAGGGATGCCCTAGCCTAAGATAAGGTGTATCCTAGCCTAAGCCTAGGGGTGCCCTAGCCTAAGCCTAGGGGTGCCCTAGCCTAAGCCTAGGGGAGCCCTAGCCTTAGGCTAGGGGAGCACTAGCCTTAGCCTAAGACTAGGGGTGTCCTAGCCTAAGCCTAAGGGTGCCCTAGCCTAACTCTAGGGGTGCCCTAGCCTAAGACTAGGGGTGCCGTAGCCTTAGCCTAGTGGAGCCCTAGCCTTAGCCTTAGCCTAGGGGTGCCCTAGCCTAAGCCTAGGGGTACCCTACCCTAAGCCTAGGGGTGACCTAGCCTAAGCCTAGAGTTGCCCTAGCCTAAGCCTACGGGTGCCCTAGCCTTAGGCTAGGGGAGCCCAGCTTGAGCATAATCCTAAGGGTGCCCTAGCCTAAGCCTAGGGGTGCCCTAGCCTGAGCTTAGGGGTGCCCTAGCCTGAGCCTAGGGGTGCCCTAACCTAAGCCTAGGGGTTCCCTAGCCTAAGCCTAGGGGTGCCCTAGCCTAAGCCTTGGGGTGCCCTACCCTAAGCGTAGGGGTGCCCTAGCCTTAGGCTAGGGGAGCCCTAGCCTTAGCCTAAGCCTAGGGGTTCCCTAGCCTAAGCCTATGTGTGCCCTAGCCTAAGCCTAGGGGTGCCCTAGCCTTAGGCTAGGGGAGCCAAAGCCTTAACCTAAGCTAGGGGTGCCCTAGCCTAAGCCTAGGGGTGCCCTAGCGTAAGCCTAGGGGTGCCCTAGCATTAGGGGAGGAGAGCCCTAGCCTTAGCCTACGCCTAGGGGTGTCCTAGCCTAAGCCTAGGGGTGCCCTAGCCTAACTCTAGGGGTGCCCTAGCCTAAGCCTAGGGGTACCCTACACTAAGCCTAGGGGTGCCCTAGCCTAAGCCTAGGGGTGCCCTAGCGTAAGCCTAGGGGTGCCCTAGCATTAGGGGAGGAGAGCCCTAGCCTTAGCCTAAGGCTAGGGGTGCCCTAGCCTAAGTCTAGGGTTACCTAGCCTAAGCCTAGGCGTGCCCTAGCCTTAGGTTTGGGGAGCCCTCGCCATAGCCTAAGCCTAGAGGTGCCCTAGCCTAAGCCTAGGGGTGCTCTAACCTAAGCCTAGGGGTGCCCCAGCCTTAGGCTAGGGGAGCCCTAGCCTTAGCCTAAGCCTAGGTGTGCCCTAGCCTAAGACTAGGGGTGCCCTAGCCTAAGACTACGGGTGCCCTAGCCTAAGCCTAGGGGTGCCCTAGGCTTAGGCTAGGGGAACCCTAGCCGTAGCCTAAGCCTAGGGGTGCCCTAGCGTAAGCCTACGAGTGCCCTAGCCTAAACCTAGGGGTGCCCTAGCCTAACCCTAGGGGTGCCCTAGCCTAAGCCTAGGGGTGCCATAGCCTTAGGCTAGAGAAGCCCTAGCCTTAGCCTTAGCATAGGGGTGCCCTAGCCTAAGCCTAGGGGTGCCATAGACTAAGCCTAGGGGTGCCCTAGCCTAAGCCTTGGGTTGTTCTAGCCTTAGGCTACGGGAGCCTTAGCCTTAGCCTAAGCCTAGGGGTGCCCTAGCCTGAGCCTAGGGGTGCCCTAGCCTAAGCCTAGGGGTGCCCTAGCCTGAGGCTATGGGAGTCCTAGCCTGAGTCTAGCCTAGGATTGCCCTAGCCTAAGCCTAGGGGTGCCATAGCCTGAGTCTAGGGGTGCCCTAGCCTTAGTCTACGGGAGCCTTAGCCTTAGCCTAAGCCTAGGAATGCCCTAGCCTAAGACTACGGGTGCCCTAACAAAAGACTAGGGGCGCCCTATCCTTAGGGTAGGGGAGCCCTACTTTTAGCCTAAGCCTAGGGGTGCCCTAGCCTAAGCCTAGGGGTGCCTTAGCCTAAGCCTAGGGGAGCACTAGCCTAAGTCTAGGGGTGCCATAGCCTAAGCTTACGGGTGCCTTAGCATAAGCCTAGGTGTGCCCTAGCTTAAGTCTAGGGGTGCCCTAGCCTAAGCCTAGGGGTGCCCTCGCCTAAGCCTCGGGGTACCTTAGCCTAAGCCTAGGGGTGCCCTATCCTTAGACTAGGGGAGCCCTAGCCTTAGCCAACGCCTAGGGGTGCCCTAGCCTAAGCCTAGGGGTGCCCTAGCCTAAGCTTAGGGGTGCCCTAGCCTTAGGCTAGGGGAGCCCTAGCCTTAGCCTAATCCTAGGGGTACCCTAGCCTAAGCCTAGGGGTGCCCTAGCCTAAACCATGGGGTGCCCAAGCCTAAGCTTAGGGGTGCCCTAGCCTGAGGCTACGTGATCCCTAGCCTTAGCCTAAGCCTAGGGGTGCCATAGCCTAAGCCTAGGGGTGCCCTAGCCTAAGCCTACGGGTGCCCTAGCCTTACGCTAGGGGAGCCCTAGTTTAGCCTAAGCCTAGTTGTGCCCTAGCCTAAGCCTAGGGGTGCCCTAGCCTAAGCCTAGTGGTGGTCTAGCCTTAGGCTAGTGGTGCCTTAGCCTAAGCCTAGGGGTGCCCTAGGCTGAGGCTAGGGGAGCCCTAGCTTTAGCCTAAGCCTAGGGGTGCCCTAGCCTATGCGTAGGGGTGCCCTAGCCTGAGCCTTGGGGTGCCCTAGCCTGAGGCTAGTGGAACCCTAGCCTTAGTCTAGCCTAGGATTGCCCTAGCCTAAGCCTAGGGGTGCCACAGCATGAGTCTAGGGGTGAACTAGCCTGAGGCTAGGGGAGCCGTAGCCTTAGCCTAAGCCTAGGGGTGCCCTAGCCTAAGCCTAGGGGTTCCCTAACCTAAGCCTAGGGGTGCCCTAGCCTAAGCTTTGGGGTGCCCCAGCCTTAGGCTAGGGGAGCCCTAGCCTTAGCCTAAGCCTAGGGGTGCCCTAGCCTAAGCCTAGGGATGCCCTCGCCTAAGTCTAGGGGTGCTCTACTTTTAGGCTAGGGGAGCCCTAGCCTTAGCCTAAGGCTAGGGGTGCCCTAGCCTAAACCAAGGGGTGCCCAAGCCTAAGCTTAGGGGTGCCCTAGCCTGAGGCTAGGTGAGCCCTAGCCTTAGCCTAAGCTTAGGGGTGCCCTAGCCATACCTAGGGGTGCCCTAGCCTAAGCCTTGGGGTGTTCTAGCCTTAGGCTACGGGAGCCTTAGCCTTAGCCTAAGCCTAGGGGTGCCCTAGCCTGAGCCTAGGGGTGCTCTAGCCTAAGCCTAGGGTTGCCCTAGCCTGAGGCTAGGTGAGCCCTAGCCGTAGACTAAGCTTAGGGGTGCCCTAGCCTAAGCCTAGGGGTGCCCTAGCCTAAGCCTTGGGGTGTTCTAGCCTTAGGCTACGGGAGCCTTAGCCTTAGCCTAAACCTAGGGGTGCCCTCACCTAAGCCTCGGGGTACCCTAGCCCAAGCCAAGGGGTGCCTAGGCTTAGGCTAGGGGAGCCCTATCCTTAGCCTAAGCCTAGGGGTGCCCTAGCCTAAGCCAAGGTGTGCCCTAGCCTAAGCCTAGGGGTGCCCTAGCCTAAGCCTAGGGGTGACCTACCCTAAGCCTCAGGGTACCCTAACCTAAGCGTAGGGGAGCCCTAGCCTTAGCCTAAGCCTAGGGGTGCCCAAGCCTAAGCCTAGGGGTGCCCTAGCCTAAGCCTAGGGGTGCCCTAGCCTGAGCCTAGGGGTGCCCTAGCCTTAGGGTAGGGGAGCCCTAGCTTCAGCCTAATCCTAGGGGTGCCCTAGCCTAAGCCTAGGGTTGCCCTAGCCAAAGCCTAAGGTTGCCCTAGCCTAAGCCTAGGGGTGCCCTAACCTAAGCCTAGGGGTGCCCTAGCCTTAGACTAGGGGAGCCCTAGCCTTAACCTCAGCCTAGGGGTGCCGTAGCCTAAGCCTAGGGGTGCTCTAGCCTTAGGCTAGGGGAACCATAGCCTTAGCCTAAGCCTAGGGGTGCCCTAGCCTAAGCCTAGGGGTGCACTAGCCTAAGCCAAGGTGTGTCCTAGCCTAAGCCTAGGGGTGCCCTAGCCTAAGCCTACGGGTGCACTAGCCTAAGCCTAGGGGTGCCCTAGCCTTAGGCTAGTGGAGCCCTAGCTTTAGCCTAAGCCTAGGGGTGCCCTAGCCTAAGCTTAGGGGTGCTCTAGCCTTAGGCTAGGGGAGCCCTAGCCTTAGCCTAAGCCTACGGGTGCCCTAGCTTAAGCCTAGAGGTGCCTTGGCCTGAGGCTAGGGGAGCCCTAGCTTTAGCCTAAGCCTAGGGGTGCCCTAGCCTAAGCCTTGGGGTGCCCTAGCCTGAGCCTAGGGATTGCCCTAGCCTGAGCCTAGGTGTGCCCTAGCCTAAGCCTAGGGGTGCAATAACCTAAGCCCTGGGGTGCCCTAGCCTAAGCCTAGGGGTGCCTAGCCTGAAACTAGGGGTGCCCAAGCCTGAGCCTACAGGTGCCCTTTCCATAATCTACCCAAGGATTGCCCTAGCCTAAGCCTAGGGATGCCATAGCTTGAGTCTAGGTGTGCCCTAGCCTGAGGCTAGGGGAGCCGTAGACTTAGCCTAAGCCTAGCTGTGCCATAGCCTAAGCCTAGGGGTGCCCTATCCTTAGGCTAGGGGAGCGCTAGCCTTAGCCTAAGCGTAGGGGTGCCCTAACCTAAGCCTAGGAGTGCGCTAGCCTTAGGCTAGGGGAGCCCTAGCCTTAGCCTAAGCCTAGGTGTGCCCTAGCCTAGACCTAGGGGTGCCCTAGCCTAAGCCTAGGGGTGCCATAGCCTAAGCCTAGGGGTGCCCTAACCTTAGGCTAGGGGAGCCCTAATCTTACCCTAAGCCTAGGGGTGCCCTAGCCTAAGGCTAGGGGAGCCCTAATCCTAGCCTAAGCCTAGGGGTGCCTTAGCCTTAGGCTAGGGGAGCCCTAGCCTTGGCCTAAGCCTAGGGGTGCCCTACCCTAAGCCTAGGAGTGCACTAGCCTAAGCCAAGGGGTGCCCTAGCCTAAGCCTAGGGAAGCCCTAGCCTTAGCCTAAGCCTAGGGGTGCCCTAGCCTAAGCCTAGGGGAGCCCTAGCCTTGGGCTAGGGGAGCACTAGCCTTAGCCTAAGCCTAGGGGTGTCCTAGCCTAAGCCTAGGGGTGCCCTAGCCTAACTCTAGGGGTGCCCTAGCCTAAGACTAGGGGTGCCGTAGCCTTAGCCTAGTGGAGCCCTAGCCTTAGCCTTAGCCTAGGGGTGCCCTAGCCTAAGCCTAGGGGTACCCTACCCTAAGCCTAGGGGTGACCTAGCCTAAGCCTAGAGTTGCCCTAGCCTAAGCCTACGGGTGCCCTAGCCTTAGGCTAGGGGAGCCCAGCTTGAGCCTAATCCTAAGGGTGCCCTAGCCTAAGCCTAGGGGTGCCCTAGCTTGAGCCTAGGGGTGCCCTAGCCTGAGCCTAGGGGTGCCCTAACCTAAGCCTAGGGGTTCCCTAGCCTAAGCCTAGGGGTGCCCTAGCCTAAGCCTTGGGGTGCCCTAGCCTAAGCGTAGGGGTGCCCTAGCCTTAGGCTAGGGGAGCCCTAGCCTTAGCCTAAGCCTATGTTTGCCCTAGCCTAAGCCTAGGGGTGCCCTAGCCTTAGGCTAGGGGAGCCAAAGCCTTAACCTAAGCTAGGGGTGCCCTAGCCTAAGCCTAGTGGTGCCCTAGCGTAAGCCTAGGGGTGCCCTAGCATTAGGGGAGGAGAGCCCTAGCCTTAGCCTAAGGCCAGGGGTGCCCTAGCCTAAGCCTAGGGTTACCTAGCCTAAGCCTAGGCGTGCCCTAGCCTTAGGTTGGGGAACCCTCGCCATAGCCTAAGCCTAGAGGTGCCCTAGCCTAAGTCTAGGGGTGCTCTAACCTAAGCCTAGGGGTGGCCATGCTTAGGCTAGGGGAGCCCTAGCCTTAGCCTAAGCCTAGGGGTGCCCTAGCCTAAGACTAGGGGTGCCCTAGCCTAAGACTAGGGGTGCCCTAGCCTAAGCCTAGGGGTGCCCTAGGCTTAGGCTAGGGGAACCCTAGCCTTAGCCTAAGCCTAGGGGTGCCCTAGCGTAAGCCTACGAGTGCCCTAGCCTAAACCTAGGGGTGCCCTAGCCTAACCCTAGGGGTGCCCTAGCCTAAGCCTAGGGGTGCCATAGCCTTAGGCTAGAGAAGCCCTAGCCTTAGCCTTAGCATAGGGGTGCCCTAGCCTAAGCCTAGGGGTGCCATAGACTAAGCCTAGGGGTGCCCTAGCCTAAGCCTTGGGTTGTTCTAGCCTTAGGCAACGGGAGCCTTAGCCTTAGCCTAAGCCTAGGGGTGCCCTAGCCTGAGCCTAGGGGTGCCCTAGCCTAAGCCTAGGGGTGCCCTAGCCTGAGGCTAGGGGAGTCCTAGCCTGAGTCTAGCCTAGGATTGCCCTAGCCTAAGCCTAGGGGTGCCATAGCCTGAGTCTAGGGGTGCCCTAGCCTTAGTCTACGGGAGCCTTAGCCTTAGCCTAAGCCTAGGAATGCCCTAGCCTAAGACTATGGGTGCCCTAACAAAAGACTAGGGGCGCCCTATCCTTAGGGTAGGGGAGCCCTACTTTTAGCCTAAGCCTAGGGGTGCCCTAGCCTAAGCTTAGGGGTGCCTTAGCCTAAGCCTAGGGGAGCACTAGCCTAAGTCTAGGGGTGCCATAGCCTAAGCTTACGGGTGCCTTAGCATAAGCCTAGGTGTGCCCTAGCTTAAGTCTAGGGGTGCCCTAGCCTAAGCCTAGGGGTGCCCTCGCCTAAGCCTCGGGGTACCTTAGCCTAAGCCTAGGGGTGCCCTATCCTTAGACTAGGGGAGCCCTAGCCTTAGCCAATGCCTAGGGGTGCCCTAGCCTAAGCCTATGGGTGCCCTAGCCTAAGCCTAGGGGTGCCCTAGCCTTAGGCTAGGGGAGCCCCAGCCTTAGCCTAATCCTAGGGGTACCCTAGCCTAAGCCTAGGGGTGCCCTAGCCTAAACCAAGGGGTGCCCAAGCCTAAGGTTAGGGGTGCCCTAGCCTGAGGCTACATGAGCCCTAGCCTTAGCCTAAGCCTAGGGGTGCCATAGCCTAAGCCTAGGGGTGCCCTAGCCTAAGCCTACGGGTGCCCTAGCCTTACGCTAGGGGAGCCCTAGTTTAGCCTAAGCCTAGTTGTGCCTTAGCCTAAGCCTAGGGTTGCCCTAGCCTAAGCCTAGTGGTGGTCTAGCCTTAGGCTAGTGGTGCCTTAGCCTAAGCCTAGGGGTGCCATAGGCTGAGGCTAGGGGAGCCCTAGCTTTAGCCTAAGCCTAGGGGTGCCCTAGCCTAAGCGTAGGGGTGCCCTAGCCTGAGCCTAGGGGTGCCCTAGCCTGAGGCTAGTGGAATCCTAGCCTTAGTCTAGCCTAGGATTGCCCTAGCCTAAGCCTAGGGGTGCCACAGCATGAGTCTAGGGGTGAACTAGCCTGAGGCTAGGGGAGCCGTAGCCATAGCCTAAGCCTAGGGGTGCCCTAGCCTAAGCCTAGGGGTTCCCTAACCTAAGCCTAGGGGTGCCCTAGCCTAAGCTTTGGGGTGCCCCAGCCTTAGGCTAGGGGAGCCCTAGCCTTAGCCTTAGCCTAGGGGTGCCCTAGCCTAAGCCTAGGGATGCCGTCGCCTAAGTCTAGGGGTGCTCTACTTTTAGGCTAGGGGAGCCCTAGCCTTAGCCTAAGCCTAGGGGTGCCCTAGCCTAAACCAAGGGGTGCCCAAGCCTAAGCTTAGGGGTGCCCTAGCCTGAGGCTAGGTGAGCCCTAGCCTTAGCCTAAGCTTAGGGGTGCCCTAGCCTAAGCCTAGGGGTGCCCTAGCCTAAGCCTTGGGGTGTTCTAGCCTTAGGCTACGGGAGCCTTAGCCTTAGCCTAAGCCTAGGGGTGCCCTAGCCTGAGCCTAGGGGTGCCCTAGCCTAAGCCTAGGGTTGCCCTAGCCTGAGGCTAGGTGAGCCCTAGCCTTAGCCTAAGCTTAGGGGTGCCCTAGCCTAAGCCTAGGGGTGCCCTAGCCTAAGCCTTGGGGTGTTCTAGCCTTAGGCTACGGGAGCCTTAGCCTTAGCCTAAGCCTAGGGGTGCCCTCACCTAAGCCTCGGGGTACCCTAGCCCAAGCCAAGGGGTGCCTAGGCTTAGGCTAGGGGAGCCCTATCCTTAGCCTAAGCCTAGGGGTGCCCTAGCCTAAGCCAAGGTGTGCCCTAGCCTAAGCCTAGGGGTGCCCTAGCCTAAGCCTAGGGGTGACCTACCCTAAGCCTCAGGGTACCCTAACCTAAGCGTAGGGGAGCCCTAGCCTTAGCCTAAGCCTAGGGGTGCCCAAGCCTAAGCCTAGGGGTGCCCTAGCCTAAGCCTAGGGGTGCCCTAGCCTGAGCCTAGGGGTGCCCTAGCCTTAGGGTAGGGGAGCCCTAGCTTCAGCCTAATCCTAGGGGTGCCCTAGCCTAAGCCTAGGGTTGCCCTAGACAAAGCCTAAGGTTGCCCTAGCCTAAGCCTAGGGGTGCCCTAACCTAAGCCTTGGGGTGCCCTAGCCTTAGACTAGGGGCGCCCTAGCCTTAACCTCAGCCTAGGGGTGCCGTAGCCTAAGCCTAGGGGTGCTCTAGCCTTAGGCTAGGGGAACCATAGCCTTAGCCTAAGCCTAGGGGTGCCCTAGCCTAAGCCTAGGGGTGCACTAGCCTAAACCAAGGTGTGTCCTAGCCTAAGCCTAGGGGTGCCCTAGCCTAAGCCTACGGGTGCACTAGCCTAAGCCTAGGGGTGCCCTAGCCTTAGGCTAGTGGAGCCCTAGCCTTAGCCTTAGCCTAGGGGTTCCCTAGCCTAAGCCTAAGGGTGCCCAAGCCAAAGCCTAGGGGTGCCCTAGCCTAAGCCTAGAGTTGCCCTAACCTAAGCCTACGGGTGCCCTAGCCTTAGGTTAGGGGAGCCCTAGCTTTAGCCTAAGCCTAGGGGTGCCCTAGCCTAAGCTTAGGGGTGCTCTAGCCTTAGGCTAGGGGAGCCCTAGCCTTAGCCTAAGCCTAGGGGTGTCCTAGCCTAAGCCTACGGGTGCCCTAGCTTAAGCCTAGAGGTGCCTTGGCCTGAGGCTAGGGGAGCCCTAGCTTTAGCCTAAGCCTAGGGGTGCCCTAGCCTAAGCCTTGGGGTGCCCTAGCCTGAGCCTAGGGGTGCCCTAGCCTGAGCCTAGGTGTGCCCTAGCCTAAGCCTAGGGGTGCAATAACCTAAGCCCTGGGGTGCCCTAGCCTAAGCCTAGGGGTGCCTAGCCTGAAACTAGGGGTGCCCAAGCCTGAGCCTACAGGTGCCCTTTCCATAATCTACCCAAGGATTGCCCTAGCCTAAGCCTAGGGATGCCATAGCTTGAGTCTAGGTGTGCCCTAGCCTGAGGCTAGGGGAGCCGTAGCCTTAGCCTAAGCCTAGCTGTGCCCTAGCCTAAGCCTAGGGGTGCCCTAGCCTTAGGCTAGGGGAGCGCTAGCCTTAGCCTAAGCGTAGGGGTGCCCTAACCTAAGCCTAGGAGTGCCCTAGCCTTAGGCTAGGGGAGCCCTAGCCTTAGCCTAAGCCTAGGTGTGCCCTAGCCTAGACCTAGGGGTGCCCTAGCCTAAGCCTAGGGGTGCCATAGCCTAAGCCTAGGGGTGCCCTAACCTTAGGCTAGGGGAGCCCTAATCTTACCCTAAGCCTAGGGGTGCCCTAGCCTAAGGCTAGGGGAGCCCTAATCTTAGCCTAAGCCTAGGGGTGCCTTAGCCTTAGGCTAGGGGAGCCCTAGCCTTGGCCTAAGCCTAGGGGTGCCCTAGCCTAAGCCTAGGTGTGCACTAGCCTAAGCCAAGGGGTGCCCTAGCCTAAGCCTAGGGAAGCCCTAGCCTTAGCCTAAGCCTAGAGGTGCCCAAGCCTAAGCCTAGGTGTGCCCTAGCCTAAGCCAAGGGGTGCCCTAGCCTAAGCCTAGGGGAGCCCTAGCCTTAGCCTAAGCCTATGGGTGCCCTAGCCTAAGTCTAGGGATGCCCTAGCCTAAGATAAGGTGTGTCCTAGCCTAAGCCTAGGGGTGCCCTAGCCTAAGCCTAGGGGTGCCCTAGCCTAAGCCTAGGGGAGCCCTAGCCTTAGGCTAGGGGAGCCCTAGCCTTAGCCTAAGCCTAGGGGTGTCCTAGCCTAAGCCTAGGGGTGCCCTAGCCTAACTCTAGGGGTGCCCTAGCCTAAGACTAGGGGTGCCGTAGCCTTAGCCTAGTGGAGCCCTAGCCTTAGCCTTAGCCTAGGGGTGCCCTAGCCTAAGCCTAGGGGTACCCTACCCTAAGCCTAGGGGTGACCTAGCCTAAGCCTAGAGTTGCCCTAGCCTAAGCCTACGGGTGCCCTAGCCTTAGGCTAGGGGAGCCCAGCTTGAGCCTAATCCTAAGGGTGCCCTAGCCTAAGCCTAGGGGTGCCCTAGCCTGAGCCTAGGGGTGCCCTAGCCTGAGCCTAGGGGTACCCTACCCTAAGCCTAGGGGTGCCCTAGCCTAAGCCTAGGGGTGCCCTAGCGTAAGCCTAGGGGTGCCCTAGCATTAGGGGAGGAGAGCCCTAGCCTTAGCCTAAGGCTAGGGGTGCCCTAGCCTAAGCCTAGGGTTACCTAGCCTAAGCCTAGGCGTGCCCTAGCCTTAGGTTTGGGGAGCTCTCGCCATAGCCTAAGCCTAGAGGTGCCCTAGCCTAAGCCTAGGGGTGCTCTAACCTAAGCCTAGGGGTGCCCCAGCCTTAGGCTAGGGGAGCCCTAGCCTTAGCCTAAGCCTAGGTGTGCCCTAGCCTAAGAATAGGGGTGCCCTAGCCTAAGACTAGGGGTGCCCTAGCCTAAGCCTAGGGGTGCCCTAGCGTAAGCCTACGAGTGCCCTAGCCTAAACCTAGGGGTGCCCTAGCCTAACCCTAGGGGTGCCCTAGCCTAAGCCTAGGGGTGCCATAGCCTTAGGCTAGAGAAGCCCTAGCCTTAGCCTTAGCATAGGGGTGCCCTAGCCTAAGCCTAGGGGTGCCATAGACTAAGCCTAGGGGTGCCCTAGCCTAAGCCTTGGGTTGTTCTAGCCTTAGGCAACGGGAGCCTTAGCCTTAGCCTAAGCCTAGGGGTGCCCTAGCCTGAGCCTAGGGGTGCCCTAGCCTAAGCCTAGGGGTGCCCTAGCCTGAGGCTAGGGGAGTCCTAGCCTGAGTCTAGCCTAGGATTGCCCTAGCCTAAGCCTAGGGGTGCCATAGCCTGAGTCTAGGGGTGCCCTAGCCTTAGTCTACGGGAGCCTTAGCCTTAGCCTAAGCCTAGGAATGCCCTAGCCTAAGACTATGGGTGCCCTAACAAAAGACTAGGGGCGCCCTATCCTTAGGGTAGGGGAGCCCTACTTTTAGCCTAAGCCTAGGGGTGCCCTAGCCTAAGCTTAGGGGTGCCTTAGCCTAAGCCTAGGGGAGCACTAGCCTAAGTCTAGGGGTGCCATAGCCTAAGCTTACGGGTGCCTTAGCATAAGCCTAGGTGTGCCCTAGCTTAAGTCTAGGGGTGCCCTAGCCTAAGCCTAGGGGTGCCCTCGCCTAAGCCTCGGGGTACCTTAGCCTAAGCCTAGGGGTGCCCTATCCTTAGACTAGGGGAGCCCTAGCCTTAGCCAATGCCTAGGGGTGCCCTAGCCTAAGCCTAGGGGTGCCCTAGCCTAAGCCTAGGGGTGCCCTAGCCTTAGGCTAGGGGAGCCCCAGCCTTAGCCTAATCCTAGGGGTACCCTAGCCTAAGCCTAGGGGTGCCCTAGCCTAAACCAAGGGGTGCCCAAGCCTAAGGTTAGGGGTGCCCTAGCCTGAGGCTACATGAGCCCTAGCCTTAGCCTAAGCCTAGGGGTGCCATAGCCTAAGCCTAGGGGTGCCCTAGCCTAAGCCTACGGGTGCCCTAGCCTTACGCTAGGGGAGCCCTAGTTTAGCCTAAGCCTAGTTGTGCCTTAGCCTAAGCCTAGGGTTGCCCTAGCCTAAGCCTAGTGGTGGTCTAGCCTTAGGCTAGTGGTGCCTTAGCCTAAGCCTAGGGGTGCCATAGGCTGAGGCTAGGGGAGCCCTAGCTTTAGCCTAAGCCTATGGGTGCCCTAGCCTAAGCGTAGGGGTGCCCTAGCCTGAGCCTAGGGGTGCCCTAGCCTGAGGCTAGTGGAATCCTAGCCTTAGTCTAGCCTAGGATTGCCCTAGCCTAAGCCTAGGGGTGCCACAGCATGAGTCTAGGGGTGAACTAGCCTGAGGCTAGGGGAGCCGTAGCCATAGCCTAAGCCTAGGGGTGCCCTAGCCTAAGCCTAGGGGTTCCCTAACCTAAGCCTAGGGGTGCCCTAGCCTAAGCTTTGGGGTGCCCCAGCCTTAGGCTAGGGGAGCCCTAGCCTTAGCCTTAGCCTAGGGGTGCCCTAGCCTAAGCCTAGGGATGCCGTCGCCTAAGTCTAGGGGTGCTCTACTTTTAGGCTAGGGGAGCCCTAGCCTTAGCCTAAGCCTAGGGGTGCCCTAGCCTAAACCAAGGGGTGCCCAAGCCTAAGCTTAGGGGTGCCCTAGCCTGAGGCTAGGTGAGCCCTAGCCTTAGCCTAAGCTTAGGGGTGCCCTAGCCTAAGCCTAGGGGTGCCCTAGCCTAAGCCTTGGGGTGTTCTAGCCTTAGGCTACGGGAGCCTTAGCCTTAGCCTAAGCCTAGGGGTGCCCTAGCCTGAGCCTAGGGGTGCCCTAGCCTAAGCCTAGGGTTGCCCTAGCCTGAGGCTAGGTGAGCCCTAGCCTTAGCCTAAGCTTAGGGGTGCCCTAGCCTAAGCCTAGGGGTGCCCTAGCCTAAGCCTTGGGGTGTTCTAGCCTTAGGCTACGGGAGCCTTAGCCTTAGCCTAAGCCTAGGGGTGCCCTCACCTAAGCCTCGGGGTACCCTAGCCCAAGCCAAGGGGTGCCTAGGCTTAGGCTAGGGGAGCCCTATCCTTAGCCTAAGCCTAGGGGTGCCCTAGCCTAAGCCAAGGTGTGCCCTAGCCTAAGCCTAGGGGTGCCCTAGCCTAAGCCTAGGGGTGACCTACCCTAAGCCTCAGGGTACCCTAACCTAAGCGTAGGGGAGCCCTAGCCTTAGCCTAAGCCTAGGGGTGCCCAAGCCTAAGCCTAGGGGTGCCCTAGCCTAAGCCTAGGGGTGCCCTAGCCTGAGCCTAGGGGTGCCCTAGCCTTAGGGTAGGGGAGCCCTAGCTTCAGCCTAATCCTAGGGGTGCCCTAGCCTAAGCCTAGGGTTGCCCTAGACAAAGCCTAAGGTTGCCCTAGCCTAAGCCTAGGGGTGCCCTAACCTAAGCCTTGGGGTGCCCTAGCCTTAGACTAGGGGCGCCCTAGCCTTAACCTCAGCCTAGGGGTGCCGTAGCCTAAGCCTAGGGGTGCTCTAGCCTTAGGCTAGGGGAACCATAGCCTTAGCCTAAGCCTAGGGGTGCCCTAGCCTAAGCCTAGGGGTGCACTAGCCTAAACCAAGGTGTGTCCTAGCCTAAGCCTAGGGGTGCCCTAGCCTAAGCCTACGGGTGCACTAGCCTAAGCCTAGGGGTGCCCTAGCCTTAGGCTAGTGGAGCCCTAGCCTTAGCCTTAGCCTAGGGGTTCCCTAGCCTAAGCCTAAGGGTGCCCAAGCCAAAGCCTAGGGGTGCCCTAGCCTAAGCCTAGAGTTGCCCTAACCTAAGCCTACGGGTGCCCTAGCCTTAGGTTAGGGGAGCCCTAGCTTTAGCCTAAGCCTAGGGGTGCCCTAGCCTAAGCTTAGGGGTGCTCTAGCCTTAGGCTAGGGGAGCCCTAGCCTTAGCCTAAGCCTAGGGGTGTCCTAGCCTAAGCCTACGGGTGCCCTAGCTTAAGCCTAGAGGTGCCTTGGCCTGAGGCTAGGGGAGCCCTAGCTTTAGCCTAAGCCTAGGGGTGCCCTAGCCTAAGCCTTGGGGTGCCCTAGCCTGAGCCTAGGGGTGCCCTAGCCTGAGCCTAGGTGTGCCCTAGCCTAAGCCTAGGGGTGCAATAACCTAAGCCCTGGGGTGCCCTAGCCTAAGCCTAGGGGTGCCTAGCCTGAAACTAGGGGTGCCCAAGCCTGAGCCTACAGGTGCCCTTTCCATAATCTACCCAAGGATTGCCCTAGCCTAAGCCTAGGGATGCCATAGCTTGAGTCTAGGTGTGCCCTAGCCTGAGGCTAGGGGAGCCGTAGCCTTAGCCTAAGCCTAGCTGTGCCCTAGCCTAAGCCTAGGGGTGCCCTAGCCTTAGGCTAGGGGAGCGCTAGCCTTAGCCTAAGCGTAGGGGTGCCCTAACCTAAGCCTAGGAGTGCCCTAGCCTTAGGCTAGGGGAGCCCTAGCCTTAGCCTAAGCCTAGGTGTGCCCTAGCCTAGACCTAGGGGTGCCCTAGCCTAAGCCTAGGGGTGCCATAGCCTAAGCCTAGGGGTGCCCTAACCTTAGGCTAGGGGAGCCCTAATCTTACCCTAAGCCTAGGGGTGCCCTAGCCTAAGGCTAGGGGAGCCCTAATCTTAGCCTAAGCCTAGGGGTGCCTTAGCCTTAGGCTAGGGGAGCCCTAGCCTTGGCCTAAGCCTAGGGGTGCCCTAGCCTAAGCCTAGGTGTGCACTAGCCTAAGCCAAGGGGTGCCCTAGCCTAAGCCTAGGGAAGCCCTAGCCTTAGCCTAAGCCTAGAGGTGCCCAAGCCTAAGCCTAGGTGTGCCCTAGCCTAAGCCAAGGGGTGCCCTAGCCTAAGCCTAGGGGAGCCCTAGCCTTAGCCTAAGCCTATGGGTGCCCTAGCCTAAGTCTAGGGATGCCCTAGCCTAAGATAAGGTGTGTCCTAGCCTAAGCCTAGGGGTGCCCTAGCCTAAGCCTAGGGGTGCCCTAGCCTAAGCCTAGGGGAGCCCTAGCCTTAGGCTAGGGGAGCACTAGCCTTAGCCTAAGCCTAGGGGTGTCCTAGCCTAAGCCTAGGGGTGCCCTAGCCTAACTCTAGGGGTGCCCTAGCCTAAGACTAGGGGTGCCGTAGCCTTAGCCTAGTGGAGCCCTAGCCTTAGCCTTAGCCTAGGGGTGCCCTAGCCTAAGCCTAGGGGTACCCTACCCTAAGCCTAGGGGTGACCTAGCCTAAGCCTAGAGTTGCCCTAGCCTAAGCCTACGGGTGCCCTAGCCTTAGGCTAGGGGAGCCCAGCTTGAGCCTAATCCTAAGGGTGCCCTAGCCTAAGCCTAGGGGTGCCCTAGCCTGAGCCTAGGGGTGCCCTAGCCTGAGCCTAGGGGTACCCTACCCTAAGCCTAGGGGTGCCCTAGCCTAAGCCTAGGGGTGCCCTAGCGTAAGCCTAGGGGTGCCCTAGCATTAGGGGAGGAGAGCCCTAGCCTTAGCCTAAGGCTAGGGTTGCCCTAGCCTAAGCCTAGGGTTACCTAGCCTAAGCCTAGGCGTGCCCTAGCCTTAGGTTTGGGGAGCTCTCGCCATAGCCTAAGCCTAGAGGTGCCCTAGCCTAAGCCTAGGGGTGCTCTAACCTAAGCCTAGGGGTGCCCCAGCCTTAGGCTAGGGGAGCCCTAGCCTTAGCCTAAGCCTAGGTGTGCCCTAGCCTAAGAATAGGGGTGCCCTAGCCTAAGACTAGGGGTGCCCTAGCCTAAGCCTAGGGGTGCCCTAGCGTAAGCCTACGAGTGCCCTAGCCTAAACCTAGGGGTGCCCTAGCCTAACCCTAGGGGTGCCCTAGCCTAAGCCTAGGGGTGCCATAGCCTTAGGCTAGAGAAGCCCTAGCCTTAGCCTTAGCATAGGGGTGCCCTAGCCTAAGCCTAGGGGTGCCATAGACTAAGCCTAGGGGTGCCCTAGCCTAAGCCTTGGGTTGTTCTAGCCTTAGGCTACGGGAGCCTTAGCCTTAGCCTAAGCCTAGGCGTGCCTTAGCCTGAGCCTAGGGGTGCCCTAGCCTAAGCCTAGGGGTGCCCTAGCCTCAGGCTAGGGGAGTCCTAGCCTGAGTCTAGCCTAGGATTGCCCTAGCCTAAGCCTAGGGGTGCCATAGCCTGAGTCTAGGGGTGCCCTAGCCTTAGTCTACGGGAGCCTTAGCCTTAGCCTAAGCCTAGGAATGCCCTAGCCTAAGACTACGGGTGCCCTAACAAAAGACTAGGGGCGCCCTATCCTTAGGGTAGGGGAGCCCTACTTTTAGCCTAAGCCTAGGGGTGCCCTAGCCTAAGCCTAGGGGTGCCTTAGCCTAAGCCTAGGGGAGCACTAGCCTAAGTCTAGGGGTGCCATAGCCTAAGCTTACGGGTGCCTTAGCATAAGCCTAGGTGTGCCCTAGCTTAAGTCTAGGGGTGCCCTAGCCTAAGCCTAGGGGTGCCCTCGCCTAAGCCTCGGGGTACCTTAGCCTAAGCCTAGGGGTGCCCTATCCTTAGACTAGGGGAGCCCTAGCCTTAGCCAAAGCCTAGGGGTGCCCTAGCCTAAGCCTATGGGTGCCCTAGCCTAAGCCTAGGGGTGCCCTAGCCTTAGGCTAGGGGAGCCCTAGCCTTAGCCTAATCCTAGGGGTACCCTAGCCGAAGCCTAGGGGTGCCCTAGCCTAAACCAAGGGGTGCCCAAGCCTAAGCTTAGGGGTGCCCTAGCCTGAGGCTACGTGAGCCCTAGCCTTAGCCTAAGCCTAGGGGTGCCATAGCCTAAGCCTAGGGGTGCCACAGCATGAGTCTAGGGGTGAACTAGCCTGAGGCTAGGGGAGCCGTAGCCATAGCCTAAGCCTAGGGGTGCCTTAGCCTAAGCCTAGGGGTTCCCTAACCTAAGCCTAGGGGTGCCCTAGCCTAAGCTTTGGGGTGCCCCAGCCTTCGGCTAGGGGAGCCCTAGCCTTAGCCTAAGCCTAGGGGTGCCCTAGCCTAAGCCTAGGGATGCCCTCGCCTAAGTCTAGGGGTGCTCTACTTTTAGGCTAGGGGAGCCCTAGCCTTAGGCTAAGCCTAGGGGTGCCCTAGCCTAAACCAAGGGGTGCCCAAGCCTAAGCTTAGGGGTGCCCTAGCCTGAGGCTAGGTGAGCCCTAGCCTTAGCCTAAGCTTAGGGCTGCCCTAGCCTAAGCCTAGGGGTGCCCTAGCCTAAGCCTTGGGGTGTTCTAGCCTTAGGCTACGGGAGCCTTAGCCTTAGCCTAAGCCTAGGGGTGCCCTAGCCTGAGACTAGGGGTGCCCTAGCCTAAGCCTAGGGTTGCCCTAGCCTGAGGCTAGGTGAGCCCTAGCCTTAGCCTAAGCTTAGGGGTGCCCTAGCCTAAGCCTAGGGGTGCCCTAGCCTAAGCCTTGGGGAGTTCTAGCCTTAGGCTACGGGAGCCTTAGCCTTAGCCTAAGCCTAGGGGTGCCCTCACCTAAGCCTCGGGGTACCCTAGCCCAAGCCAAGGGGTGCCTTGGCTTAGGCTAGGGGAGCCCTATCCTTAGCCTAAACCTAGGGGTGCCCTAGCCTAAGCCAAGGTGTGCCCTAGCCTAAGCCTAGGGGTGCCCTAGCCTAAGCCTAGGGGTGACCTACCCTAAGCCTCAGGGTACCCTAACCTAAGCGTAGGGGAGCCCTAGCCTTAGCCTAAGCCTAGGGGTGCCCAAGCCTAAGCCTAGGGGTGCCCTAGCCTAAGCCTAGGGGTGCCCTAGCCTGAGCCTAGGGGTGCCCTAGCCTTAGGGTAGGGGAGCCCTAGCTTCAGCCTAATCCTAGGGGTGCCCTAGCCTAAGCCTAGGGTTGCCCTAGCCAAAGCCTAAGGTTGCCCTAGCCTAAGCCTAGGGGTGCCCTAACCTAAGCCTAGGGGTGCCCTAGCCTTAGACTAGGGGAGCCCTAGCCTTAACCTCAGCCTAGGGGTGCCGTAGCCTAAGCCTAGGGGTGCTCTAGCCTTAGGCTAGGGGATCCATAGCCTTAGCCTAAGCCTAGGGGTGCCCTAGCCTAAGCCTAGGGGTGCACTAGCCTAAGCCAAGGTGTGTCCTAGCCAAAGCCTAGGGGTGCCCTAGCCTAAGCCTAGAGTTGCCCTAACCTAAGCCTACGGGTGCCCTAGCCTTAGGTTAGGGGAGCCCTAGCTTTAGCCTAAGCCTTGGGGTGCCCTAGCCTAAGCTTAGGGGTGCTCTAGCCTTAGGCTAGGGGAGCCCTAGCCTTAGCCTAAGCCTAGGGGTGTCCTAGCCTAAGCCTACGGGTGCCCTAGCTTAAGCCTAGAGGTGCCTTGGCCTGAGGCTAGGGGAGCCCTAGCTTTAGCCTAAGCCTAGGGGTGCCCTAGCCTAAGCCTTGGGGTGCCCTAGCCTGAGCCTAGGGGTGCCCTAGCCTGAACCTAGGTGTGCCCTAGCCTAAGCCTAGGGGTGCAATAACCTAAGCCCTGGGGTGCCCTAGCCTAAGCCTAGGGGTGCCTAGCCTGAAACTAGGGGTGCCCAAGCCTGAGCCTACAGGTGCCCTTTCCATAATCTACCCAAGGATTGCCCTAGCCTAAGCCTAGGGATGCCATAGCTTGAGTCTAGGTGTGCCCTAGACTGAGGCTAGGGGAGCCATAGCCTTAGCCTAAGCCTAGCTGTGCCCTAGCCTAAGCCTAGGGGTGCCCTAGCCTTAGGCTAGGGGAGCGCTAGCCTTAGCCTAAGCGTAGGGGTGCCCTAACCTAAGCCTAGGAGTTCGCTAGCCTTAGGCTAGGGGAGCCCTAGCCTTAGCCTAAGCCTAGGTGTGCCCTAGCCTAGACCTAGGGGTGCCCTAGCCTAAGCCTAGGGGTGCCATAGCCTAAGCATAGGGGTGCCCTAACCTTAGGCTAGGGGAGCCCTAATCTTACCCTAAGCCTAGGGGTGCCCTAGCCTAAGGCTAGGGGAGCCCTAATCTTAGCCTAAGCCTAGGGGTGCCTTAGCCTTAGGCTAGGGGAGCCCTAGCCTTGGCCTAAGCCTAGGGGTGCCCTAGCCTAAGCCTAGGTGTGCACTAGCCTAAGCCAAGGGGTGCCCTAGCCTAAGCCTAGGGAAGCCCTAGCCTTAGCCTAAGCCTAGGGGTGCCCAAGCCTAAGCCTAGGTGTGCCCTAGCCTAAGCCAAGGGGTGCCCTAGCCTAAGCCTAGGGGAGCCCTAGCCTTAGCCTAAGCCTATGGGTGCCCTAGCCTAAGTCTAGGTATGCCCTAGCCTAAGATAAGGTGTGTCCTAGCCTAAGCCTAGGGGTGCCCTAGCCTAAGCCTAGGGGTGCCCTAGCCTAAGCCTAGGGGAGCCCTAGCCTTAGGCTAGGGGAGCACTAGCCTTAGCCTAAGCCTAGGGGTGTCCTAGCCTAAGCCTAGGGGTGCCCTAGCCTAACTCTAGGGGTGCCCTAGCCTAAGACTAGGGGTGCCGTAGTCTTAGCCTAGTGGAGCCCTAGCCTTAGCCTTAGCCTAGGGGTGCCCTAGCCTAAGCCTAGGGGTACCCTACCCTAAGCCTAGGGGTGACCTAGCCTAAGCCTAGAGTTGCCCTAGCCTAAGCCTACGGGTGCCCTAGCCTTAGGCTAGGGGAGCCCAGCTTGAGCCTAATCCTAAGGGTGCCCTAGCCTAAGCCAAGGGGTGCCCTAGCCGGAGCCTAGGGGTGCCCTAGCCTGAGCCTATGGGTGCCCTAACCTAAGCCTAGGGGTTCCCTAGCCTAAGCCTAGGGGTGCCCTAGCCTAAGCCTTGGGGTGCCCTAGCCTAAGCGTAGGGGTGCCCTAGCCTTAGGCTAGGGGAGCCCTAGCCTTAGCCTAAGCCTAGGGGTTCCCTAGCCTAAGCCTATGTGTGCCCTAGCCTAAGCCTAGGGGTGCCCTAGCCTTAGGCTAGGGGAGCCAAAGCCTTAACCTAAGCTAGGGGTGCCCTAGCCTAAGCCTAGGGGTGCCCTAGCGTAAGCCTAGGGGTGCCCTAGCATTAGGGGAGGAGAGCCCTAGCCTTAGCCTAAGGCTAGGGGTGCCCTAGCCTAAGCCTAGGGTTACCTAGCCTAAGCCTAGGCGTGCCCTAGCCTTAGGTTTGGGGAGCCCTCGCCATAGCCTAAGCCTAGAGGTGCCCTAGCCTAAGCCTAGGGGTGCTCTAACCTAAGCCTAGGGGTGCCCCAGCCTTAGGCTAGGGGAGCCCTAGCCTTAGCCTAAGCCTAGGTGTGCCCTAGCCTAAGACTAGGGGTGCCCTAGCCTAAGACTAGGGGTGCCCTAGCCTAAGCCTAGGGGTGCCCTAGGCTTAGGCTAGGGGGACCCTAGCCTAAGCCTAAGCCTAGGGGTGCCCTAGCGTAAGCCTACGAGTGCCCTAGCCTAAACCTAGGGGTGCCCTAGCCTAACCCTAGGGGTGCCCTAGCCTAAGCCTAGGGGTGCCATAGCCTTAGGCTAGAGAAGCCCTAACCTTAGCCTTAGCATAGGGGTGCCCTAGCCTAAGCCTAGGGGTGCCATAGACTAAGCCTAGGGGTGCCCTAGCCTAAGCCTTGGGTTGTTCTAGCCTTAGGCTACGGGAGCCTTAGCCTTAGCCTAAGCCTAGGGGTGCCCTAGCCTGAGTCTAGGGGTGCCCTAGCCTAAGCCTAGGGGTGCCCTAGCCTGAGGCTAGGGGAGTCCTAGCCTGAGTCTAGCCTAGGATTGCCCTAGCCTAAGCCTAGGGGTGCCATAGCCTGAGTCTAGGGGTGCCCTAGCCTTAGTGTACGGGAGCCTTAGCCTTAGCCTAAGCCTAGGAATGCCCTAGCCTAAGACTACGGGTGCCCTAACAAAAGACTAGGGGCGCCCTATCCTTAGGGTAGGGGAGCCCTACTTTTAGCCTAAGCCTAGGGGTGCCCTAGCCTAAGCCTAGGGGTGCCTTAACCTAAGCCTAGGGGAGCACTAGCCTAAGTCTAGAGGTGCCATAGCCTAAGCTTACGGGTGCCTTAGCATAAGCCTAGGTGTGCCCTAGCTTAAGTCTAGGGGTGCCCTAGCCTAAGCCTAGGGGTGCCCTCGCCTAAGCCTCGGGGTACCTTAGCCTAAGCCTAGGGGTGCCCTATCCTTAGACTAGGGGAGCCCTAGCCTTAGCCAAAACCTAGGGGTGCCCTAGCCTAAGCCTAGGGGTGCCCTAGCCTAAGCCTAGGGGTGCCCTAGCCTTAGGCTAGGGGAGCCCTAGCCTTAGCCTAATCCTAGGGGTACCCTAGCCTAAGCCTAGGGGTGCCCTAGCCTAAACCAAGGGGTGCCCAAGCCTAAGCTTAGGGGTGCCCTAGCCTGAGGCTACGTGAGCCCTAGCCTTAGCCTAAGCCTAGGGGTGCCATAGCCTAAGCCTAGGGGTGCCCTAGCCTAAGCCTACGGGTGCCCTAGCCTTACGCTAGTGGTGCCTTAGCCTAAGCCTAGGGGTGCCCTAGGCTGAGGCTAGGGGAGCCCTAGCTTTAGCCTAAGCCTAGGGGTGCCCTAGCCTAAGCGTAGGGGTGCCCTAGCCTGAGCCTAGGGGTGCCCTAGCCTGAGGCTAGTGGAACCCTAGCCTTAGTCTAGCCTAGGATTGCCCTAGCCTAAGCCTAGGGGTGCCACAGCATGAGTCTAGGGGTGAACTAGCCTGAGGCTAGGGGAGCCGTAGCCTTAGCCTAAGCCTAGGGGTGCCCTAACCTAAGCCTAGGGGTGCCCTAGCCTAAGCTTTGGGGTGCCCCAGCCTTAGGCTAGGTGAGCCCTAGCCTTAGCCTCAGCTTAGGGGTGCCCTAGCCTAAGCCTAGGGGTGCCCTAGCCTAAGACTAGGGATGCCCTTGCCTAAGTCTAGGGGTGCTCTACTTTTAGGCTAGGGGAGCCCTAGCCTTAGCCTAAGCCTAGGGGTGCCCTAGCCTAAACCAAGGGGTGCCCAAGCCTAAGCTTAGGGGTGCCCTAGCCTGAGGCTAGGTGAGCCCTAGCCTTAGCCTAAGCTTAGGGGTGCCCTAGCCTAAGCCTAGGGGTGCCCTAGCCTAAGCCTTGGGGTGTTCTAGCCTTAGGCTACGGGAGCCTTAGCCTTAGCCTAAGCCTAGGGGTGCCCTATGCTGAGCCTAGGGGTGCCCTAGCCTAAGCCTAGGGTTGCCCTAGCCTGAGGCTAGGTGAGCCCTAGCCTTAGCCTAAGCTTAGGGGTGCCCTAGCCTAAGCCTAGGGGTGCCCTAGCCTAAGCCTTGGGGTGTTCTAGCCTTAGGCTACGGGAGCCTTAGCCTTAGCCTAAGCCTAGGGGTGCCCTCACCTAAGCCTCGGGGTACCCTAGCCCAAGCCAAGGGGTGCCTAGGCTTAGGCTAGGGGAGCCCTATCCTTAGCCTAAGCCTAGGGGTGCCCTAGCCTAAGCCAAGGTGTGCCCTAGCCTAAGCCTAGGGGTGCCCTAGCCTAAGCCTAGGGGTGACCTACCCTAAGCCTCAGGGTACCCTAACCTAAGCGTAGGGGAGCCCTAGCCTTAGCCTAAGCCTAGGGGTGCCCAAGCCTAAGCCTAGGGGTGCCCTAGCCTAAGCCTAGGGGTGCCCTAGCCTGAGCCTAGGGGTGCCCTAGCCTTAGGGTAGGGGAGCCCTAGCTTCAGCCTAATCCTAGGGGTGCCCTAGCCTAAGCCTAGGGTTGCCCTAGCCAAAGCCTAAGGTTGCCCTAGCCTAAGCCTAGGGGTGCCCTAACCTAAGCCTAGGGGTGCCCTAGCCTTAGACTAGGGGAGCCCTAGCCTTAACCTCAGCCTAGGGGTGCCGTAGCCTAAGCCTAGGGGTGCTCTAGCCTTAGGCTAGGGGAACCATAGCCTTAGCCTAAGCCTAGGGGTGCCCTAGCCTAAGCCTAGGGGTGCACTAGCCTAAGCCAAGGTGTGTCCTAGCCTAAGCCTAGGGGTGCCCTAGCCTAAGCCTACGGGTGCACTAGCCTAAGCCTAGGGGTGCCCTAGCCTTAGGCTAGTGGAGCCCTAGCCTTAGCCTTAGCCTAGGGGTTCCCTAGCCTAAGCCTAAGGGTGCCCTAGCCAAAGCCTAGGGGTGCCCTAGCCTAAGCCTAGAATTGCCCTAACCTAAGCCTACGGGTGCCCTAGCCTTAGGTTAGGGGAGCCCTAGCTTTAGCCTAAGCCTAGGGGTGCCCTAGCCTAAGCTTAGGGGTGCTCTAGCCTTAGGCTAGGGGAGCCCTAGCCTTAGCCTAAGCCTAGGGGTGTCCTAGCCTAAGCCTACTGGTGCCCTAGCTTAAGCCTAGAGGTGCCTTGGTCTGAGGCTAGGGGAGCCCTAGCTTTAGCCTAAGCCTAGGGGTGCCCTAGCCTAAGCCTTGGGGTGCCCTAGCCTGAGCCTAGGGGTGCCCTAGCCTGAGCCTAGGTGTGCCCTAGCCTAAGCCTAGGGGTGCAATAACCTAAGCCCTGGGGTGCCCTAGCCTAAGCCTAGGGGTGCCTAGCCTGAAACTAGGGGTGCCCAAGCCTGAGCCTACAGGTGCCCTTTCCATAATCTACCCAAGGATTGCCCTAGCCTAAGCCTAGGGATGCCATAGCTTGAGTCTAGGTGTGCCCTAGCCTGAGGCTAGGGGAGCCGTAGACTTAGCCTAAGCCTAGCTGTGCCCTAGCCTAAGCCTAGGGGTGCCCTAGCCTTAGGCTAGGGGAGCGCTAGCCTTAGCCTAAGCGTAGGGGTGCCCTAACCTAAGCCTAGGAGTGCGCTAGCTTTAGGCTAGGGGAGCCCTAGCCTTAGCCTAAGCCTAGGTGTGCCCTAGCCTAGACCTAGGGGTGCCCTAGCCTAAGCCTAGGGGTGCCATAGCCTAAGCCTAGGGGTGCCCTAACCTTAGGCTAGGGGAGCCCTAATCTTACCCTAAGCCTAGGGGTGCCCTAGCCTAAGGCTAGGGGAGCCCTAATCTTAGCCTAAGCCTAGGGGTGCCTTAGCCTTAGGCTAGGGGAGCCCTAGCCTTGGCCTAATCCTAGGGGTGCCCTAGCCTAAGCCTAGGTGTGCACTAGCCTAAGCCAAGGGGTGCCCAAGCCTAAGCCTAGGGAAGCCCTATCCTTAGCCTAAGCGTAGGGGTGCCCAAGCCTAAGCCTAGGTGTGCCCTAGCCTAAGCCAAGGGGTGCCCTAGCCTAAGCCTAGGGGAGCCCTAGCCTTAGCCTAAGCCTATGGGTGCCCTAGCCTAAGTCTAGGGATGCCCTAGCCTAAGATAAGGTGTGTCCTAGCCTAAGCCTAGGGGTGCCCTAGCCTAAGCCTAGGGGTGCCCTAGCCTAAGCCTAGGGGAGCCCTAGCCTTAGGCTAGGGGAGCACTAGCCTTAGCCTAAGCCTAGGGGTGTCCTAGCCTAAGCCTAGGGGTGCCCTAGCCTAACTCTAGGGGTGCCCTAGCCTAAGACTAGGGGTGCCGTAGCCTTAGCCTAGTGGAGCCCTAGCCTTAGCCTTAGCCTAGGGGTGCCCTAGCCTAAGCCTAGGGGTACCCTACCCTAAGCCTAGGGGTGACCTAGCCTAAGCCTAGAGTTGCCTTAGCCTAAGCCTATGGGTGCCCTAGCCTAAGCCTAGAGTTGCCCTAGCCTAAGCCTTGGGGTGCCCTAGCCTAAGCGTAGGGGTGCCCTAGCCTTAGGCTAGGGGAGCCCTAGCCTTAGCCTAAGCCTAGGGGTTCCCTAGCCTAAGCCTATGTGTGCCCTAGCCTAAGCCTAGGGGTGCCCTAGCCTTAGGCTAGGGGAGCCAAAGCCTTAACCTAAGCTAGGGGTGCCCTAGCCTAAGCCTAGGGGTGCCCTAGCGTAAGCCTAGGGGTGCCCTAGCATTAGGGGAGGAGAGCCCTAGCCTTAGCCTAAGGCTAGGGGTGCCCTAGCCTAAGCCTAGGGTTACCTAGCCTAAGCCTAGGCGTGCTCTAGCCTTAGGTTTGGGGAGCCCTCGCCATAGCCTAAGCCTAGAGGTGCCCTAGCCTAAGCCTAGGGGTGCTCTAACCTAAGCCTAGGGGTGCCCCAGCCTTAGGCTAGGGGAGCCCTAGCCTTAGACTAAGCCTAGGTGTGCCCTAGCCTAAGACTAGGGGTGCCCTAGCCTAAGACTAGGGGTGCCCTAGCCTAAGCCTAGGGGTGCCCTAGGCTTAGGCTAGGGGAACCCTAGCCTTAGCCTAAGCCTAGGGGTGCCCAGCGTAAGCCTACGAGTGCCCTAGCCTAAACCTAGGGGTGCCCTAGCCTAACCCTAGGGGTTCCCTAGCCTAAGCCTAGGGGTGCCATAGCCTTAGGCTAGAGAATCCCTAGCCTTAGCCTTAGCATAGGGGTGCCCTAGCCTAAGCCTAGGGGTGCCATAGACTAAGCCTAGGGGTGCCCTAGCCTAAGCCTTGGGTTGTTCTAGCCTTAGGCTACGGGAGCCTTAGCCTTAGCCTAAGCCTAGGGGTGCCCTAGCCTCAGGCTAGGGGAGTCCTAGCCTGAGTCTAGCCTAGGATTGCCCTAGCCTAAGCCTAGGGGTGCCATAGCCTGAGTCTAGGGGTGCCCTAGCCTTCGTCTACGGGAGCCTTAGCCTTAGCCTAAGCCTAGGAATGCCCTAGCCTAAGACTACGGGTGCCCTAACAAAAGACTAGGGGCGCCCTATCCTTAGGGTAGGGGAGCCCTACTTTTAGCCTAAGCCTAGGGGTGCCCTAGCCTAAGCCTAGGGGTGCCTTAGCCTAAGCCTAGGGGAGCACTAGCCTAAGTCTAGGGGTGCCATAGCCTAAGCTTACGGGTAACTTAGCATAAGCCTAGGTGTGCCCTAGCTTAAGTCTAGGGTGCCCTAGCCTAAGCCTAGGGGTGCCCTCGCCTAAGCCTCGGGGTACCTTAGCCTAAGCCTAGGGGTGCCCTATCCTTAGACTAGGGGAGCCCTAGCCTTAGCCAAAGCCTAGGGGTGCCCTAGCCTAAGTCTAGGGGTGCCCTAGCCTAAGCCTAGGGGTGCCCTAGCCTTAGGCTAGGGGAGCCCTAGCCTTAGCCTAATCCTAGGGGTACCCTAGCCTAAGCCTAGGGGTGCCCTAGCCTAAACCAAGGGGTGCCCAAGCCTAAGCTTAGGGGTGCCCTAGCCTGAGGCTACGTGAGCCCTAGCCTTAGCCTAAGCCTAGGGGTGCCATAGCCTAAGCCTAGGGGTGCCCTAGCCTAAGCCTACGGGTGCCCTAGCCTTACGCTAGGGGAGCCCTAGTTTAGCCTAAGCCTAGTTGTGCCCTAGCCTAAGCCTAGGGGTGCCCTAGCCTAAGCCTAGTGGTGGTCTAGCCTTAGGCTAGTGGTGCCTTAGCCTAAGCCTAGGGGTGCCCTAGGCTGAGGCTAGGGGAGCCCTAGCTTTAGCCTAAGCCTAGGGGTGCCCTAGCCTAAGCGTAGGGGTGCCCTAGCCTGAGCCTAGGGGTGCCCTAGCCTGAGGCTAGTGGAACCCTAGCCTTAGTCTAGCCTAGGATTGCCCTAGCCTAAGCCTAGGGGTGCCACAGCATGAGTCTAGGGGTGAACTAGCCTGAGGCTAGGGGAGCCGTAGCCTTAGCCTAAGCCTAGGGGTGCCCTAGCCTAAGCCTAGGGGTTCCCTAACCTAAGCCTAGGGGTGCCCTAGCCTAAGCTTTGGGGTGCCCCAGCCTTAGGCTAGGGGAGCCCTAGCCTTAGCCTAAGCCTAGGGGTGCCCTAGCCTAAGCCTAGGGATGCCCTCGCCTAAGTCTAGGGGTGCTCTACTTTTAGGCTAGGGGAGCCCTAGCCTTAGCCTAAGCCTAGGGGTGCCCTAGCCTAAACCAAGGGGTGCCCAAGCCTAAGCTTAGGGGTGCCCTAGCCTGAGGCTAGGTGAGCCCTAGCCTTAGCCTAAGCTTAGGGGTGCCCTAGCCTAAGCCTAGGGGTGCCCTAGCCTAAGCCTTGGGGTGTTCTAGCCTTAGGCTACGGGAGCCTTAGCCTTAGCCTAAGCCTAGGGGTGCCCTAGCCTGAGCCTAGGGGTGCCCTAGCCTAAGCCTAGGGTTGCCCTAGCCTGAGGCTAGGTGAGCCCTAGCCTTAGCCTAAGCTTAGGGGTGCCCTAGCCTAAGCCTAGGGGTGCCCTAGCCTGAGCCTAGGGGTGCCCTAGCCTAAGCTTAGGGTTGCCCTAGCCTGAGGCTAGGTGAGCCTTAGCCTTAGCCTAAGCCTAGGGGTGCCCTCACCTAAGCCTAGGGGTACCCTAGCCCAAGCCAAGGGGTGCCTAGGCTTAGGCTAGGGGAGCCCTATCCTTAGCCTAAGCCTAGGGGTGCCCTAGCCTAAGCCAAGGTGTGCCCTAGCCTAAGCCTAGGGGTGCCCTAGCCTAAGCCTAGGGGTGACCTACCCTAAGCCTCAGGGTACCCTAACCTAAGCGTAGGGGAGCCCTAGCCTTAGCCTAAGCCTAGGGGTGCCCAAGCCTAAGCCTAGGGGTGCCCTAGCCTAAGCCAAGGTGTGCCCTAGCCTGAGCCTAGGGGTGCCCTAGCCTTAGGGTAGGGGAGCCCTAGCTTCAGCCTAATCCTAGGGGTGCCCTAGCCTAAGTCTAGGGTTGCCCTAGCCAAAGCCTAAGGTTGCCCTAGCCTAAGCCTAGGGGTGCCCTAACCTAAGCCTAGGAGTGCCCTAGCCTTAGACTAGGGGAGCCCTAGCCTTAACCTCAGCCTAGGGGTGCCGTAGCCTAAGCCTAGGGGTGCTCTAGCCTTAGGCTAGGGGAACCATAGCCTTAGCCTAAGCCTAGGGGTGCCCTAGCCTAAGCCTAGGGGTGCACTAGCCTAAGCCAAGGTGTGTCCTAGCCTAAGCCTAGGGGTGCCCTAGCCTTAGGCTAGTGGAGCCCTAGCCTTAGCCTTAGCCTAGGGGTTCCCTAGCCTAAGCCTAAGGGTGCCCTAGCCAAAGCCTAGGGGTGCCCTAGCCTAAGCCTAGAGTTGCCCTACCTAAGCCTACGGGTGCCCTAGCCTTAGGTTAGGGGAGCCCTAGCTTTAGCCTAAGCCTAGGGGTGCCCTAGCCTAAGCTTAGGGGTGCTCTAGCCTTAGGCTAGGGGAGCCCTAGCCTTAGCCTAAGCCTAGGGGTGTCCTAGCCTAAGCCTACGGGTGCCCTAGCTTAAGCCTAGGGGTGCCCTAACCTAAGACTAGGGGTGCCCTAGCCTTAGACTAGGGGAGCCCTAGCCTTAACCTCAGCCTAGGGGTGCCGTAGCCTAAGCCTAGGGGTGCTCTAGCCTTAGGCTAGGGGAACCATAGCCTTAGCCTAAGCCTAGGGGTGCCCTAGCCTAAGCCTAGGGGTGCACTAGCCTAAGCCAAGGTGTGTCCTAGCCTAAGCCTAGGGGTGCCCTAGCCTAAGCCTACGGGTGCACTAGCCTAAGCCTAGGGGTGCCCTAGCCTTAGGCTAGTGGAGCCCTAGCCTTAGCCTTAGCCTAGGGGTTCCCTAGCCTAAGCCTATGGGTGCCCTAGCCAAAGCCTAGGGGTGCCCTAGCCTAAGCCTAGAGTTGCCCTACCTAAGCCTACGGGTGCCCTAGCCTTAGGTTAGGGGAGCCCTAGCTTTAGCCTAAGCCTAGGGGTGCCCTAGCCTAAGCTTAGGGGTGCTCTAGCCTTAGGCTAGGGGAGCCCTAGCCTTAGCCTAAGCCTAGGGGTGTCCTAGCCTAAGCCTACGGGTGCCCTAGCTTAAGCCTAGGGGTGCCCTAACCTAAGACTAGGGGTGCCCTAGCCTTAGACTAGGGGAGCCCTAGCCTTAACCTCAGCCTAGGGGTGCCGTAGCCTAAGCCTAGGGGTGCTCTAGCCTTAGGCTAGGGGAACCATAGCCTTAGCCTAAGCCTAGGGGTGCCCTAGCCTAAGCCTAGGGGTGCACTAGCCTAAGCCAAGGTGTGTCCTAGCCTAAGCCTAGGGGTGCCCTAGCCTAAGCCTATGGGTGCACTAGCCTAAGCCTAGGGGTGCCCTAGCCTTAGGCTAGTGGAGCCCTAGCCTTAGCCTTAGCCTAGGGGTTCCCTAGCCTAAGCCTAAGGGTGCCCTAGCCAAAGCCTAGGGGTGCCCTAGCCTAAGCCTAGAGTTGCCCTACCTAAGCCTACGGGTGCCCTAGACTTAGGTTAGGGGAGCCCTAGCTTTAGCCTAAGCCTAGGGGTGCCCTAGCCTAAGCTTAGGGGTGCTCTAGCCTTAGGCTAGGGGAGCCCTAGCCTTAGCCTAAGCCTAGGGGTGTCCTAGCCTAAGCCTACGGGTGCCCTAGCTTAAGCCTAGAGGTGCCTTGGCCTGAGGCTAGGGGAGCCCTAGCTTTAGCCTAAGCCTAGGGGTGCCCTAGCCTAAGCCTTGGGGTGCCCTAGCCTGAGCCTAGGGGTGCCCTAGCCTGAGCCAAGGGGTGCCCTAGCCTAAGCCTAGGGGTGCAATAACCTAAGCCTTGGGGTGCCCTAGCCTAAGCCTAGTGGTGCCTAGCCTGAAACTAGGGGTGCCCAAGCCTGAGCCTACTGGTGCCCTTTCCTTAGTCTACCCAAGGATTGCCCTAGCCTAAGCCTAGGGATGCCATAGCTTGAGTCTAGGTGTGCCCTAGCCTGAGGCTAGGGGAGCCGTAGCCTTAGCCTAAGCCTAGCTGTGCCCTAGCCTAAGCCTAGGGGTGCCCTAGCCTTAGGCTAGGGGAGCGCTAGCCTTAGCCTAAGCGTAGGGGTGCCCTAACCTAAGCCTAGGAGTGCGCTAGCCTTAGGCTAGGGGAGCCCTAGCCTTAGCCTAAGCCTAGGTGTGCCCTAGCCTAGGCCTAGGGGTGCCCTAGCCTAAGCCTAGGGGTGCCATAGCCTAAGCCTAGGGGTGCCCTAACCTTAGGCTAGGGGAGCCCTAATCTTACCCTAAGCCTAGGGGTGCCCTAGCCTAAGGCTAGGGGAGCCCTAGCCTTGGCCTAAGCCTAGGGGTGCCCTAGCCTAAGCCTAGGTGTGCACTAGCCTAAGCCAAGGGGTGCCCTAGTCTAAGCCTAGGGAAGCCCTAGCCTTAGCCTAAGCCTAGGGGTGCCCAAGCCTAAGCCTAGTTGTGCCCTAGCCTAAGCCAAGGGGTGCCCTAGCCTAAGCCTAGGGGAGCCCTAGCCTTAGCCTAAGCCTATGGGTGCCCTAGCCTAAGTCTAGGGATGCCCTAGCCTAAGACAAGGTGTGTCCTAGCCTAAGCCTAGGGGTGCCCTAGCCTAAGCCTAGGGGTGCCCTAGCCTAAGCCTAGGGGAGCCCTAGCCTTAGGCTAGGGGAGCACTAGCCTTAGCCTAAGCCTAGGGGTGTCCTAGCCTAAGCCTAGGGGTGCCCTAGCCTAACTCTAGGGGTGCCCTAGCCTAAGACTAGGGGTGCCGTAGCCTTAGCCTAGTGGAGCCCTAGCCTTAGCCTTAGCCTAGGGGTGCCCTACCCTAAGCCTAGGGGTGACCTAGCCTAAGCCTAGAGTTGCCCTAGCCTAAGCCTACGGGTGCCCTAGCCTTAGGCTATGGGAGCCCAGCTTGAGCCTAATCCTAAGGGTGCCCTAGCCTAAGCCTAGGGGTGCCCTAGCCTGAGCCTAGGGGTGCCCTAGCCTGAGCCTAGGGGTGCCCTAGCCTTAGGGTAGGGGAGCCCTAGCCTTAGCCTTATCATAGGGGTGCCATAGCCTAAGGCTAGGGTTGCCCTAGCCAAAGCCTAAGGGTGCCCTAGCCTAAGCCTAGGGGTGCCCTAACCTAAGCCTAGGGGAGCCCTAGTCTTAGGCTAGGGGAGCACTAGCCTTAGCCTAAGCCTAGGGGTACCCTAGCCTAAGCCTACGGGTGCCCTAGTCTAACCTAGGGGTGCCCTAACCTGAGGCTAGGGGAGCCCTAGCTTTACCCTAAGCCCTGGGGTGCCCTAGCCTAAGTCTAGGGGTGCCCTAGCCTGAACCTAGGGGTGCCCTAGCCTGAGCCTACAGGTGCCCTTTCCTTGGTCTAGCCTAGGATTGCCCTAGCCTAAGCCTAGGGGTGCCATAGCCTGAGTCTAGGTGTGCCCTAGCCTGAGGCTAGGGGAGCCGTAGCCTTAGCCTCAGCCTAGCTGTGCCCTAGCCTAAGCCTAGGGGTGCCCTATCCTAAGCCTAGGAGTGTTGTAGCCTTAAGCTAGGTGAGCCCTAGCCTTAGCCTAAGTCTAGGGGTGCCCTAGCCTAGGCCTAGGGTTGTCCTAGCCTAAGCTTAGGGGTGCCCAAGCCTAATCCTAGGGGTGCCATAGCCTAAGCCTAGGGGTGCCATAGACTAAGCCTAGGGGTGCCCTAACCTTAGGCTAGGGGAGCCCTAATCTTACCCTAAGCCTAGGGGTGCCCTTGCGTAAGGCTAGGGGAGCCCTAGCCTTAGCTTAAGCCTAGGGGTGCCCTAGCCTTAGGCTAGGGGAGCCCTAGCCTTAGCCTAAGCGTAGGGGTGCCCTATCCTTAGACTAGGGGAGCCCTAGCCTTAGCCTAAGCCTAGGGGTGCCATAGCCTAAGCCTAGGGGTGCCCTAGACTAAGCCTAGGGGTGCCCTAACCATAGGCTAGGGGAGCCCTAATCTTACCCTAAGCCTAGGGGTGCCCTAGCCTAAGGCTAGGAGAGCCCTAGCCTTAGCCTAAGCCCTGGGGTGCCCTAGCCTAAGCCTAGGTGTGCCCAAGCCTAAGCCAAGGGGTGCCCTAGCCTAAGCCTAGGGGAGCCCTAGCCTTAGCCTAAGCTTACGGGTGCCTTAGCATATGCCTAGGTGTGCCCTAGCCTAAGTCTAGGGGTGCCCTAGCCTAAGCCTAGGGGTGCCCTCGCCTAAGCCTCGGGGTACCCTATCCTAAGCCTAGGGGTGCCCTATCCTTAGAGTACGGGAGCCCTAGCCTTAGCCTAAGCCTAGGGGTGCCCTATCCTAAGCCTACTGGTGCCCAAGCCTAAGCCTAGGGGTGCCCTAGCCTTAGGCTAGGGGAGCCGTAGCCTTAGCCTAAGCCTAGGGGTGCCCTAGCCTAAGCTTAGGTGTGCCCTAGCCTAAGCCAAGGGGTGCCCTAGCCTAAGGCTAGGGGAGCCCTATCATTAGCCTAAGCCTAGGGGTGCCCTAGCCTAAGCCTAGTTGTGCCCTAGCCTAAGACAAGGGGTGCCCTAGCCTTAGGCTATGGGAGCCCTAGCCTTAGCCTAAGCCTAGGTGTACCCTAGCCTAAGCCTAGCGGTGCCCTCGCCTACGCCTCGGGGTACCCTAGCCCAAGCCAAGGGGTGCCCTAGCCTTAGGCTAGGGATGCCCTAGCCTTAGCCTAAGCCTAGGGGTGCCCTAGCCTAAGCCAAGGGGTGCCCTAGCCTTAGGCTAGGGGAGCCCTAGCCTTAGCCTAAGCCTAGGGGTGCCATAGCCTAAGCCTAGGTGTGCCCTAGCCTAAGCCAAGGGGTGCCCTAGCCTAAGGCTATGGGAACCCTCGCCTTAGCCTAAGCCTAGGGGTGCGCTAGCCTAAGCCTAGGTGTGCCCTAGCCTAAGCCTAGGGGTCCCCTAACCTAAGCCTAGGGGTGACTTACCGTAAGCCTCAGGGTACCCTAACCTAAGCGTAGGGGAGCCCTAGCCTTAGCCTAGGGTGCCCTAGCCTAAGCCTAGGGGTGCCCTAGCCTGAGCCTAGGCGTGCCCTAGCCTTAGGGTAGGGGAGCCCTAGCTTTAGCCTAATCCTAGGGGTGCCCTAACCTAAGCCTAGGGTTGCCCTAGACAAAGCCTAAGGGTGCCCTAGCCTAAGCCTAGGGGTGCCCTAACCTAAGCCTAGGGGTGCCCTAGCCTTAGGCTAGGGGAGCCCTAGCCTTAGCCTAAGCCTAGGGGTGCCGTAGCCTAAGCCTAGGGGTGCTCTAGCCTAAACCTAGGGGTGCCCTAACCTGAGCCTAGGGGAGCCCAGCTTTAGCCTAAGCCTTGGGGTGCCCTAGCCTAAGCCTACAGGTGCCCTTTCCTTAGTCTAGCCTAGGATTGCCCTAGTCTAAGCCTAGGGGTGCCATAGCCTGAGTCTAGGGGTGCAGTAGCCCTAGCCTAAGCCTAGCTGTGCCCAGCCTAAGACTAGGGGTGCCCTAGCCTAAGCCTAGGGGTGCCCTAGCCTAAGCCTAGGGGTGCTCTAGCCTTAGGCTAGGGGAGCCCTAGCCTCAGCCTAAGCCTAGGGGTGCCCTAGCCTTAGCCTAGGGGTGTCCTAGCCTAAGCCTAGGGGTGTCAATGCCTAAGCCTAGGGGTGCCCTGAACTAAGCCTAGGGGTGCCATAACCTTAGGGTAGGGGAGCCCTAATCTTACCCTAAGCCTAGGGGTGCCCTAGCCTAAGCCTAAGTGTGCCCTAGCCTAAGCCAAGGCGTGCCCTAGCCTAAGCCTAGGGGAGCACTAGCCTTAGCCTAAGCCTAGGTGTGCCCTAGCCTAAGCCTAGGGGAGCCCTAGCCTTAGCCTAAGCCTAGGTGTGCCCTAGCCTAAGCCTCGGGGTACCCTAACCTAAGCGTAGGGGAGGCCTAGCCTTACCCTAAGCCTAGGGGTGCCCTGGCCTATGGCTAGGGTTGCCCTAGCCTAAGCCAAGGTATGTCCTAGCCTATGCCTAGGGGTGCCCAAGCCTAAGCCTAGGGGTGCACTAGCCTAAGCCAAGGTGTGTCCTAGCCTAAGCCTAGGGGTGCCCTAGCCTAATCCTAGGGGTGCACTAGCCTAAGCCTAGGGGTGCCCTAGTCTAAGCCTAGGGGTGCTCTAGCCTTAGGCTTGGGGAGCATTAACCTTAGCCCAAGACTAGGGGTGCCCTAACCTAAGCCTAGTGGTGCCCTAGCCTAAGCCTAGGGGTGGCCTAGCCTAAGCCTAGGGGTGCCCTAGCCTGAGGCTAGGGGAGCCCTAGGCTTAGCCTAAGCCTAGAGGTGCCCTAGCCTGAGCCTAGGGGTGCTCTAGCCTGAGCCTACTGGTGCCCTAACCTGAGGCTAGAGGAGCACTAGCCTTAGTCTAGCCAAGGGGTGCCCTAGCCTAAGCCTAGGGGTGCCCTAGCCTGAGCCTAGGGGTGCCCAAGCCTAAGCCTAGGGGTGCCCTAGCCTTTGCCTAGGGGTGCCCTAGCCTGAGCCTAGGGGTGCCCTAGCCTTAGGGTAGGGGAGCCCTAGCCTTAGCCTAAGCCTAGGGGTGCCCTAGCTAAGCCTAGGGTTGCCCTAGCCAAAGACTAAGGGTGCCCTAGCCTAAGCCTAGGGGTGCCCTAACCTAAAACTATGGGTGCCCTAGCCTTAGGCTAGGGGAGCCCTAGCCTTAGCCTAAGCCTAGGGGTACCCTAGCCTAAGCCTAGGGGTGCCCTAGCCTAAGCCTAGCTAGCGGTGCTCTAGCCTTTGGCTAAGGGAACGCTAGCCTTAGCCTAAGCCTAGGGATGCCCTAGCCTAAGCCTAGGGGTGCCCTAGCCTGAGCCTAGGGGTGCCCTAGCCTGAGCCTACGGGTGCCCTTTCCTTAGTCTAGCCTAGGATTGCCCTAGCCTAAGCCAAGGGGTGTCATAGCCTGAGTCTAGGGGTGCCCTAGCCTGAGGCTAGGGGAGCCGTAGCCTTAGCCTAAGCCTAGCTGTGCCCTAGCCTAAGCCTAGGGGTGCCCTAGTTTAAGCCTAGGGGTGCCCTAGCCTAAGCCCAGCGGTGCCCTAGCCTAAGCCTTGGGGTGCCCTAGCCTTAGGCTAGGGGAGCCTTAGCCTTACCCTAAGCCTAGTGGTGCCCTAGCCTGAGCCTAGGGATGCCCTAGACTAAACCTAGGGGTGCCCTAGCCTAAGCCTAGGGGTGCTCTAGCCTACGCCTAGGGGTGCCATACCCTAAGCCTAGGGGTGCCCTAGATTAAGCCTAGGGGTGCCATAACAATAGGCTAGGGGAGCACTAATCTTACCCTAAGCCTAGGGGAGCCCTAGCCTTAGGCTAGGGGAGCCCTAGACTTAGCCTAAGCCTAGGGGTGCCCTCACCTAAACCTCGGGGTACCCTAGCCCAAGCCAAGGGGTGCCCTAGCCTTAGGCTAGGGATGCCCTAGCCTTAGCCTAAGCCTAGGGGTGCCCTAGCCAAAGCCTATGGGTGCCCTAGCCTAAGCCTAGGGGTGCCCTAGCCTTAGGCTAGGGGAGCCCTAGCCTTAGCCTAAGCCTAGGGGTAACCTAGCCTAAGCCTAGGTGTGCCCTAGACTAAGCCATGGGGTGCCCTAGCCTAAGCCTAGGGGAGCCCTAGCCTTAGCCTAAGCATAGGGGTGCCCTAGCCTAAGCCTAGGTGTGCCCTAGCCTAAGCCAATGGGTGCCCTAGCCCAAGCCTAGGGGAGCCCTAGCCTTAGCCTAAGCCTAGATGTGCCCTAGCCTAAGCCTAGGGGTGCCCTAACCTAAGCCTAGGGGTGCCCTAGCCTTAGGCTAGGGGAGGCTTAGCCTTAGCCTAAGCCTAGGGGTACACTAGCCTAAGCCTAGGGGTGCCCAAGCCTAAGCCTAGGGGTGCTCTAGCCTTAGTCCAGGGGAACTCTAGCTTTAGCCTAAGCCTTGGGGTGCCATAGCCTAAGACTAGGGGTGCCCTAACCTGAGCCTACAGGTGCCCTTTCCTTAGTCTAGCCTAGGTATGCCCTAGCCTAAGCCTAGGGGTGCACTTGCCTTAGGCTAGGGGAGCCCTAGCCTTAGCCTAAGCCTAGGGGTGCCCTAGCCTAAGCCTAGGGGTGCCCTAGCCTAAGCCTAGGGGTGCCCTAGCCTAAGCCTAGGGGTGCCATAGCCTAAGCCTAGGGGTGCCCTAGACTAAACCTAGGTGTGCCCTAACCTTAGGCTAGGGGAGCCCTAATCTTACCCTAAGCCTAGTGGTGCCCTAGCCTGAGCCTAGGGGTGCCCTAGCCTGAGGCTAGGGGAGCCCTAGCCTTAGCCTAAGCCTAGGATTGCCCTAGCCAAAGCCTAGGGGTGCCCTAGCCTAAGCCTAGGGTTGCACTAGCCTAAGCCTAGGGGTGCCCTAGCCTAAGCCTAGGGGTGCCCTAGCCTTAGGCTAGGGGAGCCCTAGCCTTAGCCTAAGTCTAGGTGTGCCCAAGCCTAAGCCTAGGGGTGCCCTCGCCTAAGCCTCGGGGTACCCTAGCCCAAGCCAAGTGGAGCCCTAGCCTTAGCCTAAGCCTAGGGGTACCCTAGCCTAAGCCTAGGGGTGCCCTAACCTAAGCCTAGCGGTGCTCTAGCCTTAGGCTAAGGGAACGATAGCCTTAGCCTAAGCCTAGGGGTGCCCTAGTCTAAGCCTAGGGGTGCCCTAGCCTGAGCCTAGGGGTGCCCTAGCCTGAGACTATGGGTGCCCTTTCCTTACTCTAGCCTAGGATTGCCCTAGCCTAAGCCTAGGGGTGTCATAGGCTGAGTCTAGGTGTGCCCTAGCCTGAGGCTAGGGGAGCCGTAGCCTTAGCCTAAGCCTAGCTGTGCCCTAGCCTAAGCCTAGGGGTGCCCTAGCCTAAAGCTAGGGGTGCCCTAGCCTTAGCCTAAGCGTAGGGGTGCCCTAGCAGAAGCCTAGGGGTGCTCTAGCCTAAGCCTATGGGTGCCCTAGCCTAAGCCTAGGGGTGTCCTAGTTAAAAGCCTAGGGGTGCCATAGCCTAAGCCTAGGGGTGCCCTAGACTAAGTCTAGTGGTGCCATAACAATAGGCTAGGGGAGCACTAATCTTACCCTAAGCCTAGGGGTGCCATAGCTTAAGCTTAGGGGTGCCCTCTCCTTAGGCTAGGGGAGCCCTAGCCTTAGCCTAAGCCTAGGTGTGCCCTAGCCTAAGCCTAGGGGTGCCCTCGCCTAAGCCTCTGGGTACCCTAGCCCAAGCCAAGGGGTGCCCTAGCCTTAGGCTAGGGATGTCCTAGCCTTACCCTAAGCCTAGGGGTGCCCTAGCCAAAGCCTAGGGGTGCCTTAGCCTAAGCCTAGGGGTGCCCTAGCCTTAGGCTAGGGAAGCCCTAGCGTTAGCCTAAGCCTAGGGGTGTCCTAGACTAAGCCTAGATGTACCCTAGCCTAAGCCATGGGGTGCCGTAGCCTAAGCCTAGGGGTGCCCTAACCTAAGCCTAGCGGTGCTCTAGCCTTAGGCTAAGGGAACGCTAGCCTTAGCCTAAGCCTAGGGGTGCCCTAGCCTGAGACTAGGGGTGCCCTAGCCTGAGCCTATGGGTGCCCTTTCCTTAATCTAGCCTAGGATTACACTAGCCTAAGCCTAGGGGTGTCATAGCCTGAGTGTAGGTGTGCCCTAGCCTGAGGCTAGGGGAGCCATAGCCATAGCCTAAGCCTAGCTGTGCCCTAGCCTAAGCCTAGGGGTGCCCTAGCCTAAACCTAGGGGTGCCCTAGCCTTAGCCTAAGCGTAGGGGTGCCCTAGCCTAAGCCTAGGGGTGCTCTAGCCTAAGCCTAGGGGTGCCCTAGCCTAAGCCTAGGGGTGTCCTAGCCTAAGCCTAGGGGTGCCATAGCCTAAGCCTAGGGGTGCCCTAGACTAAGTCTAGTGGTGCCATAACAATAGGCTAGGGGAGCACTAATCTTACCCTAAGCCTAGGGGTGCCCTAGCCTAAGCTTAGGGGTGCCCTCTCCTTAGGCTAGGGGAGCACTAGCCTTGCCTAAGCCTAGGTGTGCCCTAGCCTAAGCCTACGGGTGCCCTCGCCGAAGCCTCGGGGTACCCTAGCCCAAGCCAAGGGGTGCCCTAGCCTTAGGCTAGGGATGCCCTAGCCTTACCCTAAGCCTAGGGCTGCCCTAGCCAAGGCCTAGGGGTGCCCTAGCCTAAGCCTAGGGGTGCCCTAGCCTTAGGCTAGGGAAGACCTAGCCTTAGCCTAAGCCTAGCGGAGTCCTAGCCTAAGCCTAGGTGTGCCCTAGCCAAAGCCATGGGGTGCCGTACCCTAAGCCTAGGGAAGCCCTAGCCTTAGCCTAAGCCTAGGTGTGCCATAGCCTAAGCCTAGGGGTGCCCTAGCCTAAGCCTAGGGGTGCCCTAGCCTTAGGCTAGGGGAGCACTAGCCTTAGCCTAAACCTAGGTGTACCCTAGCCTAAGCCTAGGGGTGCTCTATCCTTAGGCTAGGGGAACTCTAGCCTTAGCCTAAGCCTAGGGGTGCCCTAGCCTAAGCCTAGGGGTGCCCTAACCTGAGCCTAGGGGAGCGCTAGCTATAGCTTTAGCCTTGGGGTACCCTAGCCTAAGCCTAGGGGTGCCCTAGCCTGAGCCTAGGGGTGCCCTATCCTGAGCCTACAGGTGCCCTTTCCTTAGTCTAGCCTAGGATTGCCGTAGCTTAAGCCTAGGGGTGCCCTAGCCTTAGCCTAAGCCTAGGGGTACCCTAGCCTAAGACTAGGGGTGGCCTAACCTAAGCCTAGGGGTGCCATAGCCTAAGCCTAGGGGTGCCCTAGACTAAGCCTAGGGGTGCCCTAACCTTAGGCTAGGGGAGCCCTAGCCTTTGCCTAAGCCTAGGTGTGCCCTAGCCTAAGCCTAGGGGTGCCCTAGCCTGAGCCTAGGGGTGCCCTAGTCTGAGCCTAGGGGTGCCCTACCCTGAGCCTAGGGGTGCCCTAGCCTTAGGGTAGGGGAGCCCTAGCCTTAGCCTAAGCCTAGGGGTACCCTAGCCTAAGCCTAGGGGTGCCCTAGCCTAAGCCTAGGGGTGCTCTAGCCTTAGGCTAGGGGATCCCTAGCTTTGCCTAAGCCTAGGGGTGCCCTAGCCTAAGCCTAGGGGTGCCCTAACCTGAGGCTAGGGGAGCCCTAGCTTTAGCCTAAGCCCTGGGGTGACCTAGCCTAAGCTTAGGGGTGTCCTAGCCTGAACCTAGGGGTGTCCTAGCCTGAGCCTACAGGTGCCCTTTCCTTAATCTAGCCTAGGATTGCCCTAGCCTAAGCCTAGGGGTGCCATATCCTGGGTCAAGGGGTGCCCTAGCCTGAGGCTATGGAGCCGTAGCCTTAGCCTAAGCCTAGCTGTGCCCTAGCCTAAGCCTAGGGGTGCCCTAGCCTAAGCCTAGGGGTGCCCTAGCCTTAGGTTAGGGGAGCCCAAGCCTTAGCCCAAGCCTAGGGGTACCCTAGCCTAAGCCTAGGGGTGCCTTAGCTTAAGCCAAGGGGTGCCCTAGCCTAAGCCTAGGGGAGCCCTAGCCTTAGCCTAAGCCTAGGGGTGCCCTAGCCTAAGCCTAGGTGTGCCCTAGCCTAAGCCTAGGGGTGCCCTATCCTAAGCCTAGGGGTGACCTACCCTAAGCCTGGGGTACCCTAACCTAAGCGTAGGGGAGCCCTAGCCTTAGCCTTAGCCTAGGGGTGCCCTAGCCTAAGTCTAGGGGTGCCCTAGCATAAGCCAAGATGTGTCCTAGCCTAAGCCTAAGGGTGCCCTAGCCTAAGCCTAGGGGTGCACTAGCCTAAGCCTAGGGGTGCCCTAGCCTAAGACTAGAGTTGCCCTAGCCTAAGCCTACGGGTGCCCTAGCCTTAGGCTAGGGGAGCCCTAGCTTTAGCCTAAGCCAAGGTGTGTCCTAGTCTAAGCCTAGGGGTGCCCTAGCCTAAGCCTAGGGGTGCACTAGCCTAAGCCTAGGGGTGCCCTAGCCTAAGCCTAGGGGTGCCCTAGCCTAAGCCTAGGCGTGCCCTAGCCTAAGCCTAGGGGTGCCCTAGCCTAAGCCTAGGGGAGGCCTAGCCTTAGGCTAGGGAGCAATAGCCTTAGCCTAAGCCTAGGGGTGTCCTAGCCTAAGCCTAGGGGTGCCCTAACCTAACCCTAGGGGTGCCCTAGCCTTAGGCTAATGGAGCCCTAGCCTTAGCCTTAGCCTAGGGGTGCCCTAGCCTAAGCTAAGGGGTGCCCTAGCCTAAGCCTAGGGGTACCCTACCCAAAGCCTAGGGGTGCCCTAGCCTAAGCCTAGAGTTGCCCTAGCCTAAGCCTACGGGTGCCCTAGCCTTAGGTTAGGGGAGCCCTAGCATTAGCCTAAGCCTAGGGGTGCCCTAGCCTAAGCCTAGGGGTGCCCTTGCCTAAGCCTAGGGGTGCTCTAGCCTTAGGCCAGGGGAGCCCTAGCCTTAGCCTAAGCCTTGGGGTGCCCTAGCCTAAGCCTAGGGGTGCCCTAGCCTAAGCCTAGGGGTGCTCTAGCCTTAGGCTAGGGGATCCCTAGCCTTAGCCTAAGCCTTGGGGTGCCCTAGCCTAAGCCTACGGGTGCCCTAGCCTAAGCCTAGGGGTGCCCTAGCCTGAGGCTAGGGGAGCCCTAGCTTTAGCCTAAGCCTAGGGTTGCCCTAGCCTAAGCCTAGGGGTGCCCTTGCCTGAGCCTAGGGGTGCCCTAGCCTGAGCCTACAGGTGCCCTAGCCTGAGGCTAGGGGAGCCCTAGCCTTAGTCTAGCCTAGGATTGCCCTAGCCTAAGCCTAGGGGTGCCATAGCATGAGTCTAGGGGTGCCCTAGCCTGTGGCTAGGGGAGTTGTAGCCTTAGCCTAAGCCTAGGGGTGCCCTAGCCTAAGCCTAGGGGTGCCGTAGCCTAAGCCTAGGGGTGCCCTAGCCTAAGCCTAGGGGTGTCATAGCCTGAGTCTAGGGGTGCAGTAGCCTGAGGCTAGGGGAGCCTTAGCCGTAGCCTAAGCCAAGGGGAACCCTAGCTAAAGCCTTGGGGTGCCCAAGTCTAAGCCTAGGGGTGCCCTAGCCTAAGACTAGGGGTGCCCTAGCCTTAGGCTAGGGGAGCCCTAGATTTTTCCTAAGCATATGGGTGCCCTAGTCTAAGCCTAGGTGTGCCCTTTCCTGAGCCTAGGGGTGCCATAGCCTTAGGCTAGGGGAGCCCTAGCCTTAGCCTAAGCCTTGGGGCACCCTAGCCTAAACCTATGGGTGCCCTAGGCTAAGCCTAGGGGTGCCCTAGCCTAAACCTAGGGGTGCCCTAGCCTAAGCCTAGGGTTGTCCCAGCCTAAGGCTAGGGGTGTCCTAGCCTTATTCTAGTGGAACCCTAGCCTTAGCCTTAGCCTAGGGGTGCCCTATCCTAAGCCCAGGGGTGCCCTATCCTAAGCCTAGGGGTGAACTATCCTAAGCCTAGGGGTGCCCTACTCTAAGCCTAGGGGTGCTCTAGCCAAAGCCTAGGGGTGCCCTAGCCTTAGGCTAGGGGAGCCCTAGCCTTAGCCAAAGCCTTGGGGTGCCCTAGCCTAAGCCTAGGGGTGCCCTATCCTAAGCCTAGGGGTTCCCTAGCCCAAGCCTAGGGATGCCCTAGCGTTAGGCTAGAGGAGCCCTAGCCTTAGCCTAAGCCTAGGGGTGCCCTAGCCTAAGCCAAGGGGTGCCCTAGCCTAAGTCTAGGGGTGCCGTAGCCAAAGCCTAGGGGTACCCTAGCCTTAGGCTAGTGGAGCCCTAGCCTTAGCCTAAGCCTAGGGGTGCCCCACCCTAAGTGTAGGCGTGCCCTAGCCTAACCCTAGGGGTGCCCTAGCCTAAGCCTAGGTGTGCCCTAGCCTAAACCTAGCGGTCCCCTAGCTTAGCCTAAGCCTAGGGGTCCCCTAGCCTAAGCCTAAGCCTAGGGGTGCCCCAGCCTAAGCCTAGGGGTGCACTAGCCTAAGCCTAGGGGTGCCTTAGCCTAAGCCTAGGGGTCCCCTAGTCTTAGCCTAAGCCTAGGGGTGCCCTAGCCTAAGCCAAGTGGTGCCCTAGCCTAAGCCTAGGGGTGCCTTAGCCTAAGCCTAGGGGTCCCCTAGCCTTAGCCTAAGCCTAGGGGTGCCCTAGCCTAAGCCTAGGGGTGCCCTAGCCTAAGCCTAGGGGTGCCCAAGCCTAAGCCTAGGGGTGCCCTAGCCTAAGCCTAGGGGTGCCTTAGCCTAAGCCTAGGGGTCCCCTAGCCCTAGCCTAAGCCTAGGGGTGCCATAGCCAAAGCCTAGGGATGCCCTAGCCTAAGCCTAGGGGAGCCCTAGCTTTAGCCTAAGCCTAGGGGTGCCCTAGCCTAAACCTAGGGGGTTCCCTAACCTAAGCCTAGGGGTGCTTTAGCCTAAGCCTAGGGGTCCCCTAGCCATAGCCTAAGCCTTGGAGTGCCCGAGCCTAAGCCTACGGTTGCCCTAGCCTAAGCCTAGCAATGCCCTAGCCTTAGGCTAGGGGACACCTAGCCTTAGCCTACGTCTAGGGGTGCCCTGCCTAAGCTTAGTGGTGCCCTAGCCTAAACCTAGGGGTGCCTTTGCCTGAGTCTAGGGGTGCCCTAGCCTGAGCCTACGGGTGCCCTAGCCTGAGGCTAGGGGAGCCCTAGCCTTAGTCTAGCCTAGGATTGCCCTAGCCTAAGCCTAGGGTTGCCATAACCTGAGTCTAGGGGTGCCCGCGTCTTAGGCTAGGGGAGCCCTAGCCTTAGCCTACACCTAGGGGTGCCCTAGCCTAAGCCTAGGGATGCCCTAGGCTTAGCCTAGAGGTGCCCTAGCCTTAGGCTAGGGGAGCCCTAGCCTTAGCCTAAGCCTAGGGGTGTCCTAGCCTAAGCCTAGGGGTGCCCTAGCCTAAGCCTAAAGGTGCCCTATCCAAAGCCTAGGGGTACCCTAGCCTAAGCCTAGGGGTGCCCTAGCCTAAGCCTAGAGTTGCCCTAGCCTCAGCCTACGGGTGCCCTAGCCTTATGCTAGGGGAGCCCTAGCTTTAGCCTAAGCCTTGGGGTGCCCTAGCCTAAGCCTACGGGTGCGCTAGCCTAAGCCTAGGGGTGCTCTAGCCTTAGGCTAGGGGAGCCCTAGCCTTAGCCTAAGCCTACGGGTGCGCTAGCCTAAGCCTAGGGGTGCCCTAGCCTGAGGCTAGGGGAGCCCTAGCTTTAGCCTAAGCCTAGGGGTGCCCTAGTCTAAGCCTAGGGGTGCCCTATCCTAAGCCTAGGGGTTCCCTAGCCCAAGCCTAGGGATGCCCTAGCGTTAGGCTAGAGGAGCCCTAGCCTTAGCCTAAGCCTAGGGGTGCCCTAGCCTAAGCCAAGGGGTGCCCTAGCCTAAGTCTAGGGGTGCCGTAGCCAAAGCCTAGGTGTACCCTAGCCTTAGGCTAGTGGAGTCCTAGCCTTAGCCTAAGCCTAGGGGTGCCCCACCCTAAGTGTAGGCGTGCCCTAGCCTAACCCTAGGGGTGCCCTAGCCTAAGCCTAGGGGTGCCCTAGCCTAAACCTAGCGGTCCCCTAGCTTAGCCTAAGCCTAGGGGTCCCCTAGCCTAAGCCTAAGCCTAGGGGTGCCCCAGCCTAAGCCTAGGGGTGCACTAGTCTAAGCCTAGGGGTGCCTTAGGCTAAGCCTAGGGGTCCCCTAGTCTTAGCCTAAGCCTAGGGGTGCCCTAGCCTAAGCCAAGTGGTGCCCTAGCCTAAGCCTAGGGGTGCCTTAGCCTAAGCCTAGGGGTCCCCTAGCATTAGCCTAAGCCTAGGGGTGCCCTAGCCTAAGCCTAGGGGTGCCCTAGCCTAAGCCTAGGGGTGCCCTAGTCTAAGCCTAGGGGTGCCCTAGCCTAAGCCTAGGGGTGCCCTAGCCCTAGCCTAAGCCTAGGGGTGCCATAGCCAAAGCCTCGGGATGCCCTAGCCTAAGCCTAGGGGAGCCCTAGCTTTAGCCTAAGCCTAGGGGTGCCCTAGCCTAAACCTAGGGGTTCCCTAACCTAAGCCTAGGGGTGCTTTAGCCTAAGCCTAGGGGTCCCCTAGCCATAGCCTAAGCCTTGGAGTGCCCGAGCCTAAGCCTACGGTTGCCCTAGCCTAAGCCTAGCGATGCCCTAGCCTTAGGCTAGGGGACACCTAGCCTTAGCCTACGTCTAGGGGTGCCCTAGCCTAAGCTTAGTGGTGCCCTAGCCTAAACCTAGGGGTGCCTTTGCCTGAGCCTAGGGGTGCCCTAGCCTGAGCCTACGGGTGCCCTAGCCTGAGGCTAGGGGAGCCCTAGCCTTAGTCTAGCCTAGGATTGCCCTAGCCTAAGCCTAGGGTTGCCATAACCTGAGTCTAGGGGTGCCCAGGCCTTAGGCTAGGGGAGCCCTAGCCTTAGCCTAAGCCTAGGGTTGTCCTAGCCTAAGCCTAGGGGTGCCCTAGCCTAAGGCTAAAAGTGCCCTTGCCTAAGCCTAGAGGTGTCCTAGCCTATGCCTAGGGGTGCCCTAGCCTAACCCTAGGGGTGCCCTAGCCTTAGGCTAGTGGAGCCCTAGCCTTAGCCTTAGCCTAGGGGTGCCCTAGCCTAAGCCAAGGGGTGCCCTAGCCAAAGCCTAAAGGTGCCCTATCCAAAGCCTAGGGGTACCCTAGCCTAAGCCTAGGGGTGCCCTAGCCTAAGCCTAGAGTTGCCCTAGCCTCAGCCTACGGGTGCCCTAGCCTTATGCTAGGGGAGCCCTAGCTTTAGCCTAAGCCTTGGGGTGCCCTAGCCTAAGCCTACGGGTGCGCTAGCCTAAGCCTAGGGGTGCTCTAGCCTTAGGCTAGGGGAGCCCTAGCCTTAGCCTAAGCCTTGGGGTGCCCTAGCCTAAGCCTACGGGTGCGCTAGCCTAAGCCTAGGGGTGCCCTAGCCTGAGGCTAGGGGAGCCCTAGCTTTAGCCTAAGCCTAGGGGTGCCCTAGCCTAAGCCTAGGGGTGCCCTAGCCTGAGCCTAGGGGTGCCCTAGCGTGAGCCTACAGGTGCCCTATCCAGAGGCTAGGGGAGCCCTAGCCTTAGTCTAGCCTAGGATTGCCCTAGCTTAAGCCTAGGGGTGCCATAGCATGAGTCTAGGGGTGCCCTAGCCTGTGGCTAGGGGAGCCGTAGCCTTAGCCTAAGCCTATGGGTGCCGTAGCCTAAGCCTAGGGGTGCCGTAGCCTAAGCCTTGGGGTGCCCTAGCCTAAGCTTAGGGGTGCCCTAGTCTAAGTCTAGGGGTGCCCTAGCCTAAGCCTAGGGGTGCCCTAGCCTAAGACTAAGCCTAGTGGTGTCCTAGCCTAAGCCTAGGGATGCCTTAGCCTTAGGCTAGGGGAGCCCTAGCCTTAACCTAAGCCTAGGGGTGACCTAGCTTAAGCCTAGGGGTGCTCAAGCCTTAAGCTAGGGGAGCCCTAGCCTTAGCCTAAGCCTAGGGGTGCCCTAGCCTAAGACTAGAGGTGCCCTAGCCTGAGCCTACGGGTGCCCTAGCCTGAGACTACGGGTGCCGTAGCCTGAGGATAGGGGAGCCTTAGCGTTAGTCTAGCCAAGGATTGCCCTAGCCTAAGCCTAGGGGTGTCATAGACTGAGTCTAGGGGTGCACTAGCCTGAGGCTAGGGGAGCCTTAGCCTTAGCCTAAGCCTAGGGGAACCCTAGCTAAACCCTAGGGTTGCCTAAGCCTAAGCCTAGGGGTGCCCTAGCCTAAGCCTAGGGGTGCCCTAGCCTTAGGCTAGGGGAGCCCTAGCCTTTATCTAAGCCTATGGGTGCCCTAGTCTAAGCCTAGGGGTGCCGTTTCCTGAGCCTAGGGGTGCCGTAGCCTTATGCTAGGGGAGCCCTAGCCTTAGACTAAGCCTAGGGGTGCCCTAGTCTAAGCCTAGGGGTGCCATAGCCTGAGCCTAGGGGTGCCCTAGTCTGAGGCGAGTGGAGCCCTAGCCTTATCCTAAGCCTAGGATTGCCCTAGCCTAAGCTTAGGGGTGCGGTAACCTGAGTCTAGGGGTGCCCTAACCTGAGGCTAGTGGAGCCCTAGCCTTAGCCTAAGCCTAGGGGTGCCCTATCCTAAGCTTAGGGGTGCCCTAACCTAAGCCTGGGGGTGCCCTAGCCTAAGCCTAGGGGTTCCCTAGCCTTAGGCTAGGGAAACCCTAGCATTAGCCTTAGCCTAGGGGTCCCCTAGCTTAAGCCTCTGGGTGCCCTAGCCTAAAACTAGGGGTGCCCTAGCCTAAGCCTAGGGGTGCCCTAGCCTAAGCCTAGGGGTGCCCTAACCTAAGCCTAGGGGTGCCCTAGTCTTAGGCTAGGGGAGCCCAACCTTAGCTTAAGCCTAGTGTTGCCCTAGCCTAGGCCTAGGGGAGCCCTAGCCTTAGCCTAAGCCTAGGGGTGCCATAGCCTAAGCCTAGGGGTGCCCAAGCCTAAGCTTAAGGGTGCGCTAGCCTTAGTCTAAGGGAGCCCTACCCTAAGCCTAAGCCTAGGGATGCCCTAGCCTATGCCTAGGGGTGCCCTAGCCTAAGCCTAGGGTTGACCTATCCTAAGCCTAGGGGTGCCCTAGCCTAAGCCTAGGGGTGCCCTAGACTAAGCCTAGGGGTGCCCTAGCCTTAGGATATGGGAACCCTAGCCTTAGCCTAAGCCTGGGGGTCCCCTAGCCTAAGTCTAGGGGTGCCCTAGCCTAAGACTAGGCTTACCTAGCCTAAGCCTAGGCGTGCCCTAGTCATAGGCTAGGGGAGCTCTAGCCTTAGCCTAAGGCTAGGGGTGCCTTAGCCTAAGCCTAGATGTGCCCTAGCCTAAGCATAGGGGTTCCCTAGCCTTGGGCTTTGGGAGTCCTATCCTTAGCCTAAGACGAGGGATGCCCTAGCCTAAGCCTAGGTGTGTCCTAGCCTAAGCCTAGGGGTTGCCTAGCCTAAGCCTATGGGAGCCCTAGCCTTATGCTATAGGAACCCTTGCCTTAGCCTAAACTTGGGGGTGCCCTACCCTAAGCCTAGGGGTGTCCTAGCCTAAGCCTACTGGTGCCCTAGCCTAAGGCTAGGGGTACCCTTGCCTTAGGCTAGGGGAGCCCTAGCCTTGGCCTAAGCCTAGGGTTGCCCTATCCTAAGCCTAGGGGTGCCGTAGCCTAAGCCTAGGGGTGCCCTAGCCTAAGCCTAGGGGTGCCCTAGCCTTAGGCTATTGGAACCCTAGCCTTAGCCTAAGCCAGGGGGTGCCCTAGCCTAAGCCTAGGGGTGCCCTAGCCTAAGCCTAGGCTTACCTAGCCTAAGCCTAGGCGTGCCCTAGCCATAGGCTAGGGGAGCCCTAGCCTTAGCCTAAGGTTAGGGGTGCCTTAGCCTAAGCCTAGAGGTGCCCTAGCCTAAGCATAGGGGTGCCCTAGTCTTGGGCTTTGGGAGTCCTAGCCCTAGACTAAGACGAGGGGTGCCCTAGCCTAAGACTAGGGATGCCCTAGCCTAAGCCTAGGAGTGCCCTAGCCTAAGGCTAGGGGAGCCCTAGCCTTAGCCTAAGCCTACGGGTGCCCTAGCCTAAGCCTAGGGGTGCCCTAGCCTTAGGCTAGGGGAGCACTAGCCTTTGCCTAAGCCTAGGTGTGCCCTAGCCTATGCCTAGGGGTGCCCTAACCTGAGCCTAGGGGTGCCATAGCCTGAGCATAGGCGTGCCCTAGCCTTAGGGTAGGGGAGCCCTAGCCTTAGCCTAAGCCTAGGGGTACCCTAGCCTAAGCCTAGGGGTGCCCTAGCCTAAGCCCAGGGGTGCTCTAGCCTTAGGCTAGGGGAACCCTAGCTTTGCCTAAGCCTAGGGGTGCCCTACCCTAAGCCTAGGGGTGCCCTAACCTGAGGCTAGGGGAGCCCTAACTTTAGCCTAAGACCTGGGGTGCCCTAGCCTAAGCCTAGGGGTGCCCTAGGCTGAACCTAGGGGTGCCCTAGCCTGAGCCTACAGGTGCCCTCTCCTTAGTGTAGCCTAGGATTGCCCTAGCCTAAGCCTAGGGGTGCCATATCCTGAGTCAAGGGGTGCCCTAGCCTGAGGCTATGGAGCCGTAGCGTTAGCCTAAGCCTAGCTGTGCCCTAGCCGAAGCGCAGGGGTGCCCTAGCCTAAGCCTAGGGGTGCCCTAGCCTTAGGTTAGGGGAGCCCTAGCCTTAGCCCAAGCCTAGGGGTGCCCTAGCCTAAGCCTACGGGTGCCCTAGCCTAAGCCTAGGGGTGCCCTAGCCTAAGCCTAGGGGAGCCCTAGCCTTAGCCTAAGCCTAGGGGTGATCTAGCCTGAGCCTAGGGGTGCCCTAGCCTGAGCCTACAGGTGCCCTAGCCTGAGGCTAGGCGAGCCCTAACCTTAGTCTAGCCTAGGATTGCCCTAGCCTAAGCCTAGGGGTGCCATAGCATGAGCCTACAGGTGCCCATTCCTTAGTCTAGCCTAGGATTGCCCTAGCCTAAGCCTAGGGGTGCCATAGCATGAGCCTACAGGTGCCCATTCCTTAGTCTAGCCTAGGATTGCCCTAGGCTAAGCCTAGGGGTGCCATATCCTGAGTCAAGGGGTGCCCTATCCTGAGGCTATGGAGCCGTAGCCTTAGCCTAAGCCTAGCTGTGCCCTAGCCTAAGCCTAGGGGTGCCATAGCCTAAGCTTAGGGGTGCCCTAGCCTTAGGTTAGGGGATCCCTAGCCTTAGCCTAAGCCTAGGGGTGCCCTAGCCTAAGCCTAGGGGTGCCTCAGCCTAAGCCAAGGGGTGCCCTAGCCTAAGCCTAGGGGAGCCCTAGCCTTAGCCTAAGTCTAGGGGTGCCCTAGCCTAAGCCTAGGTGTGCCCTAGCCTACGCCAAGGGGTGCCCTAGCCTAAGCCTAGGGGAGCCCTAACCTAAGCTTACGGGTGCCTTAGCCTAAGCCTAGGTGGGCCCTAGCCTAAGCCTAGGGGTGCCCTAGCCTAAGCCTAGGGGTGCCCTCGCCTAAATCTCGGGGTACCCTAGCCTAAGTTTAGGGGTGCCCTATCCTTAGCCTAGGGGAGCCCTAGCCATAGCCTAAGCCTAGGTGTGCCCTACCCTAAGCCTAGGGGTGCCCTAGCCTAAGCCGAGGGGTGCCCTAGCCTTAGTCTAGGGGAGCCCTAGCCTTAGCCTAAGCCTAGGGGTACCCTAGCCTAAGCCTAGGGGTGCCCTAGCCTGAGCCTAGGGGTGCCCTAGCCTGAGCTTATGGGTGCCCTTTCCTTAGTCTAGCCTAGGATTACCCTAGCCTAAGCCTAGGGGTGTCATAGCCTGAGTCTAGGTCTGCCCTAGCCTGAGGCTAGGGGAGCCGTAGCCTTAGCCTAAGCCTATCTGTGCCCTAGCCTAAGCCTAGGGGTGCCCTAGCCTAAACCTAGGGGTGCCCTAGCCTTAGCCTAAGCGTAGGGGTGCCCTAGCCTAAGCCTAGGGGTGCTCTAGCCTAAGCCTAGGGGTGCCCTAACCTAAGCCTAGGGGTGTCCTAGCCTAAGCCTAGGGGTGCCATAGCCTAAGCCTAGGGGTTCCCTAGACTAAGTCTAGTGGTGCCATAACAATAGGCTAGGGGAGCACTAATCTTACCCTAAGCCTAGGGGTGCCCTAGCCTAAGCTTAGGGGTGCCCTCTCCTTAGGCTAGGGGAGCCCTAGCCTTAGCCTAAGCCTAGGTGTGCCCTAGCCTAAGCCTAGGGGTGCCCTCGCCGAAGCCTCGGGGTACCCTAGCCCAAGCCAAGGGGTGCCCTAGCCTTAGGCTAGGGAAGACCTAGCCTTAGCCTAAGCCTAGCGGAGTCCTAGCCTAAGCCTAGGTGTGCCCTAGCCAAAGCCATGGGGTGCCGTAGCCTAAGCCTAGGGGAGCCCTAGCCTTAGCCTAAGCCTAGGTGTGCCCTAGCCAAAGACTAGGGGTGCCCTAGCCTTAGGCTAGGGGAGCACTAGCCTTAGCCTAAGCCTAGGGGTACACTAGCCTAAGACTAGGGGAGCCCTAGCCTAAGCCTAGGGGTTCTCTATCCTTAGGCTAGGGGAACCCTAGCCTAAGCCTAAGCCTAGGGGTGCCCTAGCCTAAGCCTAGGGGCGGCCTAACCTGAGCCTAGGGGAGCCCTAGCTATAGCTTTAGCCTTGGGGTACCCTAGCCTAAGCCTAGGGGTGCCCTAGCCTGAGCCTACAGGTGCCCTTTCCTTAGTCTAGCCTAGGATTGCCGTAGCTTAAGCCTAGGGGTGCCCTAGCCTTAGCCTAAGCCTAGGGGTGCCCTAGCCTAAGACTAGGGGTGGCCTAACCTAAGCCTAGGGGTGCCATAGCCTAAGTCTAGGGGTGCCCTAGATTAAGCCTAGGGGTGCCATAGCCTAAGCCTACGGGTGCCCTAGCCTAAGCCTAGGGGTGCCCTAACCTTAGGCTAGGGGAGCCCTAGCCTTTGCCTAAGCCTAGGTGTGCCCTAGCCTAAGCCAAGGGGTGCCCTAGCCTGAGCCTAGGGGTGCCCTAGCCTGAGTCTAGGGGTGCCCTAGCCTTAGGGTAGGGGAGCCCTAGCCTTAGCCTAAGCCTAGGGGTACCCTAGCCTAAGCCTACGGGTGCCCTAGCCTAAGCCTAGGGGTGCTCTAGCCTTAGGTTAGGGGATCCCTAGCTTTGCCTAGGCCTAGGGGTGCCCTAGCCTAAGCCTAGGGGTGCCCTAACCTGAGGCTAGGGGAGACCTAGCTTTAGCCTAAGCCCTGGGGTGCAATAGCCTAAGCCTAGGGGTGTCCTAGCCTGAACCTAGGGGCGCCCTAGCCTGAGCCTACAGGTGCCCTTTCCTTAATCTAGCCTAGGATTGCCCTAGCCTAAGCCTAGGGGTGCCATATCCTGAGTCAAGGGGTGCCCTAGCCTGAGGCTATGGAGCCGTAGCCTTAGCCTAAGCCTAGCTGTGCCCTAGCCTAAGCCTAGGGGTGCCCTAGACTAAGCATAGGGGTGCCCTAGCCTTAGGTTAGGGGAGCCCTAGCCTTAGCCCAAGCCTAGGGGTGCCCTAGCCTAAGCTTAGGGGTGCCTTAGCTTAAGCCAAGGGGTGCCCTAGCCTAAGCCTAGGGGAGCCCTAGCCTTAGCCTAAGCCTAGGGGTGCCCTAGCCTAAGCCTAGGTGTGCCCTAGCCTAAGCCTAGGGGTGCCCTATCCTAAGCCTAGGGGTGACCTACCCTAAGCCTTGGGGTACCATAAACTAAGCGTAGGGGAGCCCTAGCCTTAGCCTAATCCTAGGGGTGCCCTAGCCTAAGCCTAGGGGTGCCCTAGCCTAAGCCTAGGCGTGCCCTAGCCTAAGCCTAGGGGTGCCCTAGCCTAAGCCTAGGGGAGGCCTAGCCTTAGGCTAGGGAGCACTAGCCTTAGCCTAAGCCTAGGGGTGTCCTAGCCTAAGCCTAGGGGTGCCCTAGCCTAACCCTAGGGGTGCCCTAGCCTTAGGCTAATGGAGCCCTAGCTTTAGCCTAAGCCTTGGGGTGCCCTAGCCTAAGCCTAGGGGTGCCCTAGACTAAGCCTAGGGGTGCCCTAGCCTTAGGTTAGGGGAGCCCTAGCCTTAGCCCAAGCCTAGGGGTGCCCTAGCCTAAGCTTAGGGGTGCCTTAGCTTAAGCCAAGGGGTGCTCTAGCCTAAGCCTAGGGGAGCCCTAGCCTTAGCCTAAGCCTAGAGGTGCCCTAGCCTAAGCCTAGGTGTGCCCTAGCCTAAGCCTAACGGTGCCCTATCCTAAGCCTAGGGGTGACCTACCCTAAGCCTTGGGGTACCCTAAACTAAGCGTAGGGGAGCCCTAGCCTTAGCCTAATCCTAGGGGTGCCCTAGCCTAAGTCTAGGGGTGCCCTAGCCTAAGCCAAGGTGTGTCGTAGCCTAAGCCTAAGGGTGCCCTAGCCTAAGCCTAGGGGTGCACTAGCCTAAGCCTAGGGGTGCCCTAGCCTAACTCTAGGGGTGCCCTAGCCTTAGGCTAATGGAGCCCTAGCTTTAGCCTAAGCCTTGGGGTGCCCTAGCCTAAGCCTAGGGGTGCCCTAGACTAAGCATAGGGGTGCCCTAGCCTTAGGTTAGGGGAGCCCTAGCCTTAGCCCAAGCCTAGGGGTGCCCTAGCCTAAGCTTAGGGGTGCCTTAGCTTAAGCCAAGGGGTGCTCTAGCCTAAGCCTAGGGGAGCCCTAGCCTTAGCCTAAGCCTAGGGGTGCCCTAGCCTAAGCCTAGGTGTGCCCTAGCCTAAGCCTAACGGTGCCCTATCCTAAGCCTAGGGGTGACCTACCCTAAGCCTTGGGGTACCCTAAACTAAGCGTAGGGGAGCCCTAGCCTTAGCCTAATCCTAGGGGTGCCCTAGCCTAAGTCTAGGGGTGCCCTAGCCTAAGCCAAGGTGTTCGTAGCCTAAGCCTAAGGTTGCCCTAGCCTAAGCCTAGGGGTGCACTAGCCTAAGCCTAGGGGTGCCCTAGCCTAAGCCTAGGGGTGCCCTAGCCTAAGCCTAGGCGTGCCCTAGCCTAAGCCTAGGGGTGCCCTAGCCTAAGCCTAGGGGAGGCCTAGCCTTAGGCTAGGGAGCACTAGCCTTAGCCTAAGCCTAGGGGTGTCCTAGCCTAAGCCTAGGGGTGATCTAGCCTAACCCTAGGGGTGCCCTAGCCTTAGGCTAATGGAGCCCTAGCTTTAGCCTAAGCCTTGGGGTGCCCTAGCCTAAGCCTAGGGGTGCACTAGCCTAAGCCTAGGGGTGCTCTAACCTTAGGCTAGGGGAGCCCTAGCCTTAGCCTAAGCCTTGGGGTTCCCTAACCTAAGCCTACGGGTGCCCTAGCCTAAGCCTAGGGGTGCCCTAACCTCTGGCTAGGGGAGCCCTAGCTTTAGCCTAAGCCTTGGGGTGCCCTAGCCTAAGCCTAGGGGTGCCCTAGCCTAAGCCTAGGGGTGCTCTAACCTTAGGCTAGGGGACCCCTAGCCTTAGCCTAAGCCTTGGGGTTCCCTAACCTAAGCCTACGGGTGCCCTAGCCTAAGCCTAGGGGTGCCCGAGCCTGAGGCTAGGGGAGCCCTAGCTTTAGCCTAGGCCTAGGGGTGCCCTAGCCTAAGCCTAGGGGTGCCCTAGCCGGAGCCTAGGTGTGCCCTAGCCTGAGCCTACAGGTGCCCTTGCCTGAGGCTAAGGGAGCCCTAACCTTAGTCTAGCCTATGATTACCCTAGCCTAAGCCTAGGGGTGCCATAGCATGAGCCTACAGGTGCCCTTTCCTTAGTCTAGCCTAGGATTGCCCTAGCCTAAGCCTAGGGGTGCCATATCCTGAGTCAAGGGGTGCCCTAGCCTGAGGCTGTGGAGCCGTAGCCTTAGCCTAAGCCTAGCTGTGCCCTAGCCTAAGCCTAGGGGTGCCCTAGCCTAAGCCTAGGGGTGCCATAGCCTAAGCCTAGGGGTGGCCTAGACTAAGCCTAGGGGTGCCCTAACCTTAGGCTAGGGGAGCCCTGATCTTACCCTAAGCCTAGGGGTGCCCTAGCCTAAGGCTAGGGGAGCCCTAGCCTTAGCCAAGCATGCGGGTGCCCTAGCCTAAGCCTAGGGGTGCCCTAGCCTTAGGCTAGGGGAGCACTAGCCTTTGCCTAAGCCTAGGTGTGCCCTAGCCTAAGCCTATGGGTGCCCTAGCCTGAGCCTAGGGGTTCCCTAGCCTGAGCTAGGGGTGCCCTAGCCTTAGGGAAGGGGAGCCCTAGCCTTAGCCTAAATCTCGGGGTACCCTAGCCTAAGCCTAGGTGTGCCCTAGCCTAAGCCTAGGGGTGCTCTAGCCTTAGGCTAGGGGAACCCTAGCTTTCCCTAAGCCTAGGGGTGCCCTAGCCTAAGCCTAGGGGTGCCCTAACCTGAGGCTAGGGGAGCCCTAGCTTTAGCCTAAGCCCTGGGGTGCCCTAGCCTTAGGCTAGTGGAACCCTAGCTTTGCCTAAGCCTAGGGGTGACTTAGCCTGAAACTAGGGGTGCCCTAACCTGAGCCTACAGGTGCCCTTTCCTTAGTCTAGCCTAGGATTGCCCTAGCCTAAGCCTAGGGGTGCCATATCCTGAGACAAGGGGTGCCCTAGCCTGAGGCTATGGAGCCGTAGCCTTAGCCTAAGCCTAGCTGTGCCCTAGCCTAAGCCTACGGGTGCCCTAGCCTAAGCCTAGGGGTGCCCTAGCCTTAGTTTAGGGGAGCCCTAGCCTTAGCCCAAGCCTAGGGGTGCCCTAGCCTAAGCCTAGGGGCGCCTTAGCTTAAGCAAAGGGGTGCCCTAGCCTAAGCCTAGGGGAGCCCTAGCCTTAGCCTAAGCCTAGGGGTGCCCTAGCCTAAGCCTAGGTGTGCCCTAGCCTAAGCCTAGGGGTGCCCTATCCTAAGCATAGGGGTGACTTACCCTAAGCTTTGGGGTACCCTAACCTAAGGGTAGGGGAGCCCTAGCCTTAGCCTAAGCCTAGGGGTGCCCTAGCCTAAGTCTAGGGGTGCCCAAGCCTAAGCCAAGGTGTGTCCTAGCCTAAGCCTAAAGGTGCCCTAGCCTAAGCCTAGGGGTGCACTAGCCTAAGCCTAGGGGTGCCCTAGCCTAAGCCTAGGGGAGGCCTAGCCTTAGGCTAGGGAGCACTAGCCTAGCCTAAGCCTAGGGGTGTCCTAGCCTAAGCCTAGGGGTGCCCTAGCCTAACCCTAGGGGTGCCCTAGCCTTATGCTAATGGAGCCCTAGCTTTAGGCTAAGCCTTGGGGTGCACTAGCCTAAGCCTAGGGGTGCCCTAGCCTAAGCCTAGGGGTGCCCTAGCCTTAGGTTAGGGGAGCCCTAGCCTTAGCCTAAGCCTAGGGGTGCCCTATCCTAAGCCTAGGGGTGCCTTAGCCTAAGCCAAGGGGTGCCCTAGCCTAAGCCTAGGGGAGCCCTAGCCTTAGCCTAAGTCTAGGGGTACCCTAGCCTAAGCCTAGGGGTGCCCTAACCTAAGCCTAGCGGTGCTCTAGCCTTAGGCTAAGGGAACGCTAGCCTTAGCCTAAGCCTAGGGGTGCCCTAGCCTGAGACTAGGGGTGCCCTAGCCTGAGCCTATGGGTGCCCTTTCCTTAATCTAGCCTAGGATTACACTAGCCTAAGCCTAGGGGTGTCATAGCCTGAGTGTAGGTGTGCCCTAGCCTGAGGCTAGGGGAGCCATAGCCATAGCCTAAGCCTAGCTGTGCCCTAGCCTAAGCCTAGGGGTGCCCTAGCCTAAACCTAGGGGTGCCCTAGCCTTAGCCTAAGCGTAGGGGTGCCCTAGCCTAAGCCTAGGGGTGCTCTAGCCTAAGCCTAGGGGTGCCCTAGCCTAAGCCTAGGGGTGTCCTAGCCTAAGCCTAGGGGTGCCATAGCCTAAGCCTAGGGGTGCCCTAGACTAAGTCTAGTGGTGCCATAACAATAGGCTAGGGGAGCACTAATCTTACCCTAAGCCTAGGGGTGCCCTAGCCTAAGCTTAGGGGTGCCCTCTCCTTAGGCTAGGGGAGCACTAGCCTTGCCTAAGCCTAGGTGTGCCCTAGCCTAAGCCTACGGGTGCCCTCGCCGAAGCCTCGGGGTACCCTAGCCCAAGCCAAGGGGTGCCCTAGCCTTAGGCTAGGGATGCCCTAGCCTTACCCTAAGCCTAGGGCTGCCCTAGCCAAGGCCTAGGGGTGCCCTAGCCTAAGCCTAGGGGTGCCCTAGCCTTAGGCTAGGGAAGACCTAGCCTTAGCCTAAGCCTAGCGGAGTCCTAGCCTAAGCCTAGGTGTGCCCTAGCCAAAGCCATGGGGTGCCGTACCCTAAGCCTAGGGAAGCCCTAGCCTTAGCCTAAGCCTAGGTGTGCCATAGCCTAAGCCTAGGGGTGCCCTAGCCTAAGCCTAGGGGTGCCCTAGCCTTAGGCTAGGGGAGCACTAGCCTTAGCCTAAACCTAGGTGTACCCTAGCCTAAGCCTAGGGGTGCTCTATCCTTAGGCTAGGGGAACTCTAGCCTTAGCCTAAGCCTAGGGGTGCCCTAGCCTAAGCCTAGGGGTGCCCTAACCTGAGCCTAGGGGAGCGCTAGCTATAGCTTTAGCCTTGGGGTACCCTAGCCTAAGCCTAGGGGTGCCCTAGCCTGAGCCTAGGGGTGCCCTATCCTGAGCCTACAGGTGCCCTTTCCTTAGTCTAGCCTAGGATTGCCGTAGCTTAAGCCTAGGGGTGCCCTAGCCTTAGCCTAAGCCTAGGGGTACCCTAGCCTAAGACTAGGGGTGGCCTAACCTAAGCCTAGGGGTGCCATAGCCTAAGCCTAGGGGTGCCCTAGACTAAGCCTAGGGGTGCCCTAACCTTAGGCTAGGGGAGCCCTAGCCTTTGCCTAAGCCTAGGTGTGCCCTAGCCTAAGCCTAGGGGTGCCCTAGCCTGAGCCTAGGGGTGCCCTAGTCTGAGCCTAGGGGTGCCCTACCCTGAGCCTAGGGGTGCCCTAGCCTTAGGGTAGGGGAGCCCTAGCCTTAGCCTAAGCCTAGGGGTACCCTAGCCTAAGCCTAGGGGTGCCCTAGCCTAAGCCTAGGGGTGCTCTAGCCTTAGGCTAGGGGATCCCTAGCTTTGCCTAAGCCTAGGGGTGCCCTAGCCTAAGCCTAGGGGTGCCCTAACCTGAGGCTAGGGGAGCCCTAGCTTTAGCCTAAGCCCTGGGGTGACCTAGCCTAAGCTTAGGGGTGTCCTAGCCTGAACCTAGGGGTGTCCTAGCCTGAGCCTACAGGTGCCCTTTCCTTAATCTAGCCTAGGATTGCCCTAGCCTAAGCCTAGGGGTGCCATATCCTGGGTCAAGGGGTGCCCTAGCCTGAGGCTATGGAGCCGTAGCCTTAGCCTAAGCCTAGCTGTGCCCTAGCCTAAGCCTAGGGGTGCCCTAGCCTAAGCCTAGGGGTGCCCTAGCCTTAGGTTAGGGGAGCCCAAGCCTTAGCCCAAGCCTAGGGGTACCCTAGCCTAAGCCTAGGGGTGCCTTAGCTTAAGCCAAGGGGTGCCCTAGCCTAAGCCTAGGGGAGCCCTAGCCTTAGCCTAAGCCTAGGGGTGCCCTAGCCTAAGCCTAGGTGTGCCCTAGCCTAAGCCTAGGGGTGCCCTATCCTAAGCCTAGGGGTGACCTACCCTAAGCCTGGGGTACCCTAACCTAAGCGTAGGGGAGCCCTAGCCTTAGCCTTAGCCTAGGGGTGCCCTAGCCTAAGTCTAGGGGTGCCCTAGCATAAGCCAAGATGTGTCCTAGCCTAAGCCTAAGGGTGCCCTAGCCTAAGCCTAGGGGTGCACTAGCCTAAGCCTAGGGGTGCCCTAGCCTAAGACTAGAGTTGCCCTAGCCTAAGCCTACGGGTGCCCTAGCCTTAGGCTAGGGGAGCCCTAGCTTTAGCCTAAGCCAAGGTGTGTCCTAGTCTAAGCCTAGGGGTGCCCTAGCCTAAGCCTAGGGGTGCACTAGCCTAAGCCTAGGGGTGCCCTAGCCTAAGCCTAGGGGTGCCCTAGCCTAAGCCTAGGCGTGCCCTAGCCTAAGCCTAGGGGTGCCCTAGCCTAAGCCTAGGGGAGGCCTAGCCTTAGGCTAGGGAGCAATAGCCTTAGCCTAAGCCTAGGGGTGTCCTAGCCTAAGCCTAGGGGTGCCCTAACCTAACCCTAGGGGTGCCCTAGCCTTAGGCTAATGGAGCCCTAGCCTTAGCCTTAGCCTAGGGGTGCCCTAGCCTAAGCTAAGGGGTGCCCTAGCCTAAGCCTAGGGGTACCCTACCCAAAGCCTAGGGGTGCCCTAGCCTAAGCCTAGAGTTGCCCTAGCCTAAGCCTACGGGTGCCCTAGCCTTAGGTTAGGGGAGCCCTAGCATTAGCCTAAGCCTAGGGGTGCCCTAGCCTAAGCCTAGGGGTGCCCTTGCCTAAGCCTAGGGGTGCTCTAGCCTTAGGCCAGGGGAGCCCTAGCCTTAGCCTAAGCCTTGGGGTGCCCTAGCCTAAGCCTAGGGGTGCCCTAGCCTAAGCCTAGGGGTGCTCTAGCCTTAGGCTAGGGGATCCCTAGCCTTAGCCTAAGCCTTGGGGTGCCCTAGCCTAAGCCTACGGGTGCCCTAGCCTAAGCCTAGGGGTGCCCTAGCCTGAGGCTAGGGGAGCCCTAGCTTTAGCCTAAGCCTAGGGTTGCCCTAGCCTAAGCCTAGGGGTGCCCTTGCCTGAGCCTAGGGGTGCCCTAGCCTGAGCCTACAGGTGCCCTAGCCTGAGGCTAGGGGAGCCCTAGCCTTAGTCTAGCCTAGGATTGCCCTAGCCTAAGCCTAGGGGTGCCATAGCATGAGTCTAGGGGTGCCCTAGCCTGTGGCTAGGGGAGTTGTAGCCTTAGCCTAAGCCTAGGGGTGCCCTAGCCTAAGCCTAGGGGTGCCGTAGCCTAAGCCTAGGGGTGCCCTAGCCTAAGCCTAGGGGTGTCATAGCCTGAGTCTAGGGGTGCAGTAGCCTGAGGCTAGGGGAGCCTTAGCCGTAGCCTAAGCCAAGGGGAACCCTAGCTAAAGCCTTGGGGTGCCCAAGTCTAAGCCTAGGGGTGCCCTAGCCTAAGACTAGGGGTGCCCTAGCCTTAGGCTAGGGGAGCCCTAGATTTTTCCTAAGCATATGGGTGCCCTAGTCTAAGCCTAGGTGTGCCCTTTCCTGAGCCTAGGGGTGCCATAGCCTTAGGCTAGGGGAGCCCTAGCCTTAGCCTAAGCCTTGGGGCACCCTAGCCTAAACCTATGGGTGCCCTAGGCTAAGCCTAGGGGTGCCCTAGCCTAAACCTAGGGGTGCCCTAGCCTAAGCCTAGGGTTGTCCCAGCCTAAGGCTAGGGGTGTCCTAGCCTTATTCTAGTGGAACCCTAGCCTTAGCCTTAGCCTAGGGGTGCCCTATCCTAAGCCCAGGGGTGCCCTATCCTAAGCCTAGGGGTGAACTATCCTAAGCCTAGGGGTGCCCTACTCTAAGCCTAGGGGTGCTCTAGCCAAAGCCTAGGGGTGCCCTAGCCTTAGGCTAGGGGAGCCCTAGCCTTAGCCAAAGCCTTGGGGTGCCCTAGCCTAAGCCTAGGGGTGCCCTATCCTAAGCCTAGGGGTTCCCTAGCCCAAGCCTAGGGATGCCCTAGCGTTAGGCTAGAGGAGCCCTAGCCTTAGCCTAAGCCTAGGGGTGCCCTAGCCTAAGCCAAGGGGTGCCCTAGCCTAAGTCTAGGGGTGCCGTAGCCAAAGCCTAGGGGTACCCTAGCCTTAGGCTAGTGGAGCCCTAGCCTTAGCCTAAGCCTAGGGGTGCCCCACCCTAAGTGTAGGCGTGCCCTAGCCTAACCCTAGGGGTGCCCTAGCCTAAGCCTAGGTGTGCCCTAGCCTAAACCTAGCGGTCCCCTAGCTTAGCCTAAGCCTAGGGGTCCCCTAGCCTAAGCCTAAGCCTAGGGGTGCCCCAGCCTAAGCCTAGGGGTGCACTAGCCTAAGCCTAGGGGTGCCTTAGCCTAAGCCTAGGGGTCCCCTAGTCTTAGCCTAAGCCTAGGGGTGCCCTAGCCTAAGCCAAGTGGTGCCCTAGCCTAAGCCTAGGGGTGCCTTAGCCTAAGCCTAGGGGTCCCCTAGCCTTAGCCTAAGCCTAGGGGTGCCCTAGCCTAAGCCTAGGGGTGCCCTAGCCTAAGCCTAGGGGTGCCCAAGCCTAAGCCTAGGGGTGCCCTAGCCTAAGCCTAGGGGTGCCTTAGCCTAAGCCTAGGGGTCCCCTAGCCCTAGCCTAAGCCTAGGGGTGCCATAGCCAAAGCCTAGGGATGCCCTAGCCTAAGCCTAGGGGAGCCCTAGCTTTAGCCTAAGCCTAGGGGTGCCCTAGCCTAAACCTAGGGGGTTCCCTAACCTAAGCCTAGGGGTGCTTTAGCCTAAGCCTAGGGGTCCCCTAGCCATAGCCTAAGCCTTGGAGTGCCCGAGCCTAAGCCTACGGTTGCCCTAGCCTAAGCCTAGCGATGCCCTAGCCTTAGGCTAGGGGACACCTAGCCTTAGCCTACGTCTAGGGGTGCCCTGCCTAAGCTTAGTGGTGCCCTAGCCTAAACCTAGGGGTGCCTTTGCCTGAGTCTAGGGGTGCCCTAGCCTGAGCCTACGGGTGCCCTAGCCTGAGGCTAGGGGAGCCCTAGCCTTAGTCTAGCCTAGGATTGCCCTAGCCTAAGCCTAGGGTTGCCATAACCTGAGTCTAGGGGTGCCCGCGTCTTAGGCTAGGGGAGCCCTAGCCTTAGCCTACACCTAGGGGTGCCCTAGCCTAAGCCTAGGGATGCCCTAGGCTTAGCCTAGAGGTGCCCTAGCCTTAGGCTAGGGGAGCCCTAGCCTTAGCCTAAGCCTAGGGGTGTCCTAGCCTAAGCCTAGGGGTGCCCTAGCCTAAGCCTAAAGGTGCCCTATCCAAAGCCTAGGGGTACCCTAGCCTAAGCCTAGGGGTGCCCTAGCCTAAGCCTAGAGTTGCCCTAGCCTCAGCCTACGGGTGCCCTAGCCTTATGCTAGGGGAGCCCTAGCTTTAGCCTAAGCCTTGGGGTGCCCTAGCCTAAGCCTACGGGTGCGCTAGCCTAAGCCTAGGGGTGCTCTAGCCTTAGGCTAGGGGAGCCCTAGCCTTAGCCTAAGCCTACGGGTGCGCTAGCCTAAGCCTAGGGGTGCCCTAGCCTGAGGCTAGGGGAGCCCTAGCTTTAGCCTAAGCCTAGGGGTGCCCTAGTCTAAGCCTAGGGTTGCCCTATCCTAAGCCTAGGGGTTCCCTAGCCCAAGCCTAGGGATGCCCTAGCGTTAGGCTAGAGGAGCCCTAGCCTTAGCCTAAGCCTAGGGGTGCCCTAGCCTAAGCCAAGGGGTGCCCTAGCCTAAGTCTAGGGGTGCCGTAGCCAAAGCCTAGGTGTACCCTAGCCTTAGGCTAGTGGAGTCCTAGCCTTAGCCTAAGCCTAGGGGTGCCCCACCCTAAGTGTAGGCGTGCCCTAGCCTAACCCTAGGGGTGCCCTAGCCTAAGCCTAGGGGTGCCCTAGCCTAAACCTAGCGGTCCCCTAGCTTAGCCTAAGCCTAGGGGTCCCCTAGCCTAAGCCTAAGCCTAGGGGTGCCCCAGCCTAAGCCTAGGGGTGCACTAGTCTAAGCCTAGGGGTGCCTTAGGCTAAGCCTAGGGGTCCCCTAGTCTTAGCCTAAGCCTAGGGGTGCCCTAGCCTAAGCCAAGTGGTGCCCTAGCCTAAGCCTAGGGGTGCCTTAGCCTAAGCCTAGGGGTCCCCTAGCATTAGCCTAAGCCTAGGGGTGCCCTAGCCTAAGCCTAGGGGTGCCCTAGCCTAAGCCTAGGGGTGCCCTAGTCTAAGCCTAGGGGTGCCCTAGCCTAAGCCTAGGGGTGCCCTAGCCCTAGCCTAAGCCTAGGGGTGCCATAGCCAAAGCCTCGGGATGCCCTAGCCTAAGCCTAGGGGAGCCCTAGCTTTAGCCTAAGCCTAGGGGTGCCCTAGCCTAAACCTAGGGGTTCCCTAACCTAAGCCTAGGGGTGCTTTAGCCTAAGCCTAGGGGTCCCCTAGCCATAGCCTAAGCCTTGGAGTGCCCGAGCCTAAGCCTACGGTTGCCCTAGCCTAAGCCTAGCGATGCCCTAGCCTTAGGCTAGGGGACACCTAGCCTTAGCCTACGTCTAGGGGTGCCCTAGCCTAAGCTTAGTGGTGCCCTAGCCTAAACCTAGGGGTGCCTTTGCCTGAGCCTAGGGGTGCCCTAGCCTGAGCCTACGGGTGCCCTAGCCTGAGGCTAGGGGAGCCCTAGCCTTAGTCTAGCCTAGGATTGCCCTAGCCTAAGCCTAGGGTTGCCATAACCTGAGTCTAGGGGTGCCCAGGCCTTAGGCTAGGGGAGCCCTAGCCTTAGCCTAAGCCTAGGGTTGTCCTAGCCTAAGCCTAGGGGTGCCCTAGCCTAAGGCTAAAAGTGCCCTTGCCTAAGCCTAGAGGTGTCCTAGCCTATGCCTAGGGGTGCCCTAGCCTAACCCTAGGGGTGCCCTAGCCTTAGGCTAGTGGAGCCCTAGCCTTAGCCTTAGCCTAGGGGTGCCCTAGCCTAAGCCAAGGGGTGCCCTAGCCAAAGCCTAAAGGTGCCCTATCCAAAGCCTAGGGGTACCCTAGCCTAAGCCTAGGGGTGCCCTAGCCTAAGCCTAGAGTTGCCCTAGCCTCAGCCTACGGGTGCCCTAGCCTTATGCTAGGGGAGCCCTAGCTTTAGCCTAAGCCTTGGGGTGCCCTAGCCTAAGCCTACGGGTGCGCTAGCCTAAGCCTAGGGGTGCTCTAGCCTTAGGCTAGGGGAGCCCTAGCCTTAGCCTAAGCCTTGGGGTGCCCTAGCCTAAGCCTACGGGTGCGCTAGCCTAAGCCTAGGGGTGCCCTAGCCTGAGGCTAGGGGAGCCCTAGCTTTAGCCTAAGCCTAGGGGTGCCCTAGCCTAAGCCTAGGGGTGCCCTAGCCTGAGCCTAGGGGTGCCCTAGCGTGAGCCTACAGGTGCCCTATCCAGAGGCTAGGGGAGCCCTAGCCTTAGTCTAGCCTAGGATTGCCCTAGCTTAAGCCTAGGGGTGCCATAGCATGAGTCTAGGGGTGCCCTAGCCTGTGGCTAGGGGAGCCGTAGCCTTAGCCTAAGCCTATGGGTGCCGTAGCCTAAGCCTAGGGGTGCCGTAGCCTAAGCCTTGGGGTGCCCTAGCCTAAGCTTAGGGGTGCCCTAGTCTAAGTCTAGGGGTGCCCTAGCCTAAGCCTAGGGGTGCCCTAGCCTAAGACTAAGCCTAGTGGTGTCCTAGCCTAAGCCTAGGGATGCCTTAGCCTTAGGCTAGGGGAGCCCTAGCCTTAACCTAAGCCTAGGGGTGACCTAGCTTAAGCCTAGGGGTGCTCAAGCCTTAAGCTAGGGGAGCCCTAGCCTTAGCCTAAGCCTAGGGGTGCCCTAGCCTAAGCCTAGAGGTGCCCTAGCCTGAGCCTACGGGTGCCCTAGCCTGAGACTACGGGTGCCGTAGCCTGAGGATAGGGGAGCCTTAGCGTTAGTCTAGCCAAGGATTGCCCTAGCCTAAGCCTAGGGGTGTCATAGACTGAGTCTAGGGGTGCACTAGCCTGAGGCTAGGGGAGCCTTAGCCTTAGCCTAAGCCTAGGGGAACCCTAGCTAAACCCTAGGGTTGCCTAAGCCTAAGCCTAGGGGTGCCCTAGCCTAAGCCTAGGGGTGCCCTAGCCTTAGGCTAGGGGAGCCCTAGCCTTTATCTAAGCCTATGGGTGCCCTAGTCTAAGCCTAGGGGTGCCGTTTCCTGAGCCTAGGGGTGCCGTAGCCTTATGCTAGGGGAGCCCTAGCCTTAGACTAAGCCTAGGGGTGCCCTAGTCTAAGCCTAGGGGTGCCATAGCCTGAGCCTAGGGGTGCCCTAGTCTGAGGCGAGTGGAGCCCTAGCCTTATCCTAAGCCTAGGATTGCCCTAGCCTAAGCTTAGGGGTGCGGTAACCTGAGTCTAGGGGTGCCCTAACCTGAGGCTAGTGGAGCCCTAGCCTTAGCCTAAGCCTAGGGGTGCCCTATCCTAAGCTTAGGGGTGCCCTAACCTAAGCCTGGGGGTGCCCTAGCCTAAGCCTAGGGGTTCCCTAGCCTTAGGCTAGGGAAACCCTAGCATTAGCCTTAGCCTAGGGGTCCCCTAGCTTAAGCCTCTGGGTGCCCTAGCCTAAAACTAGGGGTGCCCTAGCCTAAGCCTAGGGGTGCCCTAACCTAAGCCTAGGGGTGCCCTAGTCTTAGGCTAGGGGAGCCCAACCTTAGCTTAAGCCTAGTGTTGCCCTAGCCTAGGCCTAGGGGAGCCCTAGCCTTAGCCTAAGCCTAGGGGTGCCATAGCCTAAGCCTAGGGGTGCCCAAGCCTAAGCTTAAGGGTGCGCTAGCCTTAGTCTAAGGGAGCCCTACCCTAAGCCTAAGCCTAGGGATGCCCTAGCCTATGCCTAGGGGTGCCCTAGCCTAAGCCTAGGGTTGACCTATCCTAAGCCTAGGGGTGCCCTAGCCTAAGCCTAGGGGTGCCCTAGACTAAGCCTAGGGGTGCCCTAGCCTTAGGCTATGGGAACCCTAGCCTTAGCCTAAGCCTGGGGGTCCCCTAGCCTAAGTCTAGGGGTGCCCTAGCCTAAGACTAGGCTTACCTAGCCTAAGCCTAGGCGTGCCCTAGTCATAGGCTAGGGGAGCTCTAGCCTTAGCCTAAGGCTAGGGGTGCCTTAGCCTAAGCCTAGATGTGCCCTAGCCTAAGCATAGGGGTTCCCTAGCCTTGGGCTTTGGGAGTCCTATCCTTAGCCTAAGACGAGGGATGCCCTAGCCTAAGCCTAGGTGTGTCCTAGCCTAAGCCTAGGGGTTGCCTAGCCTAAGCCTATGGGAGCCCTAGCCTTATGCTATAGGAACCCTTGCCTTAGCCTAAACTTGGGGGTGCCCTACCCTAAGCCTAGGGGTGTCCTAGCCTAAGCCTACTGGTGCCCTAGCCTAAGGCTAGGGGTACCCTTGCCTTAGGCTAGGGGAGCCCTAGCCTTGGCCTAAGCCTAGGGTTGCCCTATCCTAAGCCTAGGGGTGCCGTAGCCTAAGCCTAGGGGTGCCCTAGCCTAAGCCTAGGGGTGCCCTAGCCTTAGGCTATTGGAACCCTAGCCTTAGCCTAAGCCAGGGGGTGCCCTAGCCTAAGCCTAGGGGTGCCCTAGCCTAAGCCTAGGCTTACCTAGCCTAAGCCTAGGCGTGCCCTAGCCATAGGCTAGGGGAGCCCTAGCCTTAGCCTAAGGTTAGGGGTGCCTTAGCCTAAGCCTAGAGGTGCCCTAGCCTAAGCATAGGGGTGCCCTAGTCTTGGGCTTTGGGAGTCCTAGCCCTAGACTAAGACGAGGGGTGCCCTAGCCTAAGACTAGGGATGCCCTAGCCTAAGCCTAGGAGTGCCCTAGCCTAAGGCTAGGGGAGCCCTAGCCTTAGCCTAAGCCTACGGGTGCCCTAGCCTAAGCCTAGGGGTGCCCTAGCCTTAGGCTAGGGGAGCACTAGCCTTTGCCTAAGCCTAGGTGTGCCCTAGCCTATGCCTAGGGGTGCCCTAACCTGAGCCTAGGGGTGCCATAGCCTGAGCATAGGCGTGCCCTAGCCTTAGGGTAGGGGAGCCCTAGCCTTAGCCTAAGCCTAGGGGTACCCTAGCCTAAGCCTAGGGGTGCCCTAGCCTAAGCCCAGGGGTGCTCTAGCCTTAGGCTAGGGGAACCCTAGCTTTGCCTAAGCCTAGGGGTGCCCTACCCTAAGCCTAGGGGTGCCCTAACCTGAGGCTAGGGGAGCCCTAACTTTAGCCTAAGACCTGGGGTGCCCTAGCCTAAGCCTAGGGGTGCCCTAGGCTGAACCTAGGGGTGCCCTAGCCTGAGCCTACAGGTGCCCTCTCCTTAGTGTAGCCTAGGATTGCCCTAGCCTAAGCCTAGGGGTGCCATATCCTGAGTCAAGGGGTGCCCTAGCCTGAGGCTATGGAGCCGTAGCGTTAGCCTAAGCCTAGCTGTGCCCTAGCCGAAGCGCAGGGGTGCCCTAGCCTAAGCCTAGGGGTGCCCTAGCCTTAGGTTAGGGGAGCCCTAGCCTTAGCCCAAGCCTAGGGGTGCCCTAGCCTAAGCCTACGGGTGCCCTAGCCTAAGCCTAGGGGTGCCCTAGCCTAAGCCTAGGGGAGCCCTAGCCTTAGCCTAAGCCTAGGGGTGATCTAGCCTGAGCCTAGGGGTGCCCTAGCCTGAGCCTACAGGTGCCCTAGCCTGAGGCTAGGCGAGCCCTAACCTTAGTCTAGCCTAGGATTGCCCTAGCCTAAGCCTAGGGGTGCCATAGCATGAGCCTACAGGTGCCCATTCCTTAGTCTAGCCTAGGATTGCCCTAGCCTAAGCCTAGGGGTGCCATAGCATGAGCCTACAGGTGCCCATTCCTTAGTCTAGCCTAGGATTGCCCTAGGCTAAGCCTAGGGGTGCCATATCCTGAGTCAAGGGGTGCCCTATCCTGAGGCTATGGAGCCGTAGCCTTAGCCTAAGCCTAGCTGTGCCCTAGCCTAAGCCTAGGGGTGCCATAGCCTAAGCTTAGGGGTGCCCTAGCCTTAGGTTAGGGGATCCCTAGCCTTAGCCTAAGCCTAGGGGTGCCCTAGCCTAAGCCTAGGGGTGCCTCAGCCTAAGCCAAGGGGTGCCCTAGCCTAAGCCTAGGGGAGCCCTAGCCTTAGCCTAAGTCTAGGGGTGCCCTAGCCTAAGCCTAGGTGTGCCCTAGCCTACGCCAAGGGGTGCCCTAGCCTAAGCCTAGGGGAGCCCTAACCTAAGCTTACGGGTGCCTTAGCCTAAGCCTAGGTGGGCCCTAGCCTAAGCCTAGGGGTGCCCTAGCCTAAGCCTAGGGGTGCCCTCGCCTAAATCTCGGGGTACCCTAGCCTAAGTTTAGGGGTGCCCTATCCTTAGCCTAGGGGAGCCCTAGCCATAGCCTAAGCCTAGGTGTGCCCTACCCTAAGCCTAGGGGTGCCCTAGCCTAAGCCGAGGGGTGCCCTAGCCTTAGTCTAGGGGAGCCCTAGCCTTAGCCTAAGCCTAGGGGTACCCTAGCCTAAGCCTAGGGGTGCCCTAGCCTGAGCCTAGGGGTGCCCTAGCCTGAGCTTATGGGTGCCCTTTCCTTAGTCTAGCCTAGGATTACCCTAGCCTAAGCCTAGGGGTGTCATAGCCTGAGTCTAGGTCTGCCCTAGCCTGAGGCTAGGGGAGCCGTAGCCTTAGCCTAAGCCTATCTGTGCCCTAGCCTAAGCCTAGGGGTGCCCTAGCCTAAACCTAGGGGTGCCCTAGCCTTAGCCTAAGCGTAGGGGTGCCCTAGCCTAAGCCTAGGGGTGCTCTAGCCTAAGCCTAGGGGTGCCCTAACCTAAGCCTAGGGGTGTCCTAGCCTAAGCCTAGGGGTGCCATAGCCTAAGCCTAGGGGTTCCCTAGACTAAGTCTAGTGGTGCCATAACAATAGGCTAGGGGAGCACTAATCTTACCCTAAGCCTAGGGGTGCCCTAGCCTAAGCTTAGGGGTGCCCTCTCCTTAGGCTAGGGGAGCCCTAGCCTTAGCCTAAGCCTAGGTGTGCCCTAGCCTAAGCCTAGGGGTGCCCTCGCCGAAGCCTCGGGGTACCCTAGCCCAAGCCAAGGGGTGCCCTAGCCTTAGGCTAGGGAAGACCTAGCCTTAGCCTAAGCCTAGCGGAGTCCTAGCCTAAGCCTAGGTGTGCCCTAGCCAAAGCCATGGGGTGCCGTAGCCTAAGCCTAGGGGAGCCCTAGCCTTAGCCTAAGCCTAGGTGTGCCCTAGCCAAAGACTAGGGGTGCCCTAGCCTTAGGCTAGGGGAGCACTAGCCTTAGCCTAAGCCTAGGGGTACACTAGCCTAAGACTAGGGGAGCCCTAGCCTAAGCCTAGGGGTTCTCTATCCTTAGGCTAGGGGAACCCTAGCCTAAGCCTAAGCCTAGGGGTGCCCTAGCCTAAGCCTAGGGGCGGCCTAACCTGAGCCTAGGGGAGCCCTAGCTATAGCTTTAGCCTTGGGGTACCCTAGCCTAAGCCTAGGGGTGCCCTAGCCTGAGCCTACAGGTGCCCTTTCCTTAGTCTAGCCTAGGATTGCCGTAGCTTAAGCCTAGGGGTGCCCTAGCCTTAGCCTAAGCCTAGGGGTGCCCTAGCCTAAGACTAGGGGTGGCCTAACCTAAGCCTAGGGGTGCCATAGCCTAAGTCTAGGGGTGCCCTAGATTAAGCCTAGGGGTGCCATAGCCTAAGCCTACGGGTGCCCTAGCCTAAGCCTAGGGGTGCCCTAACCTTAGGCTAGGGGAGCCCTAGCCTTTGCCTAAGCCTAGGTGTGCCCTAGCCTAAGCCAAGGGGTGCCCTAGCCTGAGCCTAGGGGTGCCCTAGCCTGAGTCTAGGGGTGCCCTAGCCTTAGGGTAGGGGAGCCCTAGCCTTAGCCTAAGCCTAGGGGTACCCTAGCCTAAGCCTACGGGTGCCCTAGCCTAAGCCTAGGGGTGCTCTAGCCTTAGGTTAGGGGATCCCTAGCTTTGCCTAGGCCTAGGGGTGCCCTAGCCTAAGCCTAGGGGTGCCCTAACCTGAGGCTAGGGGAGACCTAGCTTTAGCCTAAGCCCTGGGGTGCAATAGCCTAAGCCTAGGGGTGTCCTAGCCTGAACCTAGGGGCGCCCTAGCCTGAGCCTACAGGTGCCCTTTCCTTAATCTAGCCTAGGATTGCCCTAGCCTAAGCCTAGGGGTGCCATATCCTGAGTCAAGGGGTGCCCTAGCCTGAGGCTATGGAGCCGTAGCCTTAGCCTAAGCCTAGCTGTGCCCTAGCCTAAGCCTAGGGGTGCCCTAGACTAAGCATAGGGGTGCCCTAGCCTTAGGTTAGGGGAGCCCTAGCCTTAGCCCAAGCCTAGGGGTGCCCTAGCCTAAGCTTAGGGGTGCCTTAGCTTAAGCCAAGGGGTGCCCTAGCCTAAGCCTAGGGGAGCCCTAGCCTTAGCCTAAGCCTAGGGGTGCCCTAGCCTAAGCCTAGGTGTGCCCTAGCCTAAGCCTAGGGGTGCCCTATCCTAAGCCTAGGGGTGACCTACCCTAAGCCTTGGGGTACCATAAACTAAGCGTAGGGGAGCCCTAGCCTTAGCCTAATCCTAGGGGTGCCCTAGCCTAAGCCTAGGGGTGCCCTAGCCTAAGCCTAGGCGTGCCCTAGCCTAAGCCTAGGGGTGCCCTAGCCTAAGCCTAGGGGAGGCCTAGCCTTAGGCTAGGGAGCACTAGCCTTAGCCTAAGCCTAGGGGTGTCCTAGCCTAAGCCTAGGGGTGCCCTAGCCTAACCCTAGGGGTGCCCTAGCCTTAGGCTAATGGAGCCCTAGCTTTAGCCTAAGCCTTGGGGTGCCCTAGCCTAAGCCTAGGGGTGCCCTAGACTAAGCCTAGGGGTGCCCTAGCCTTAGGTTAGGGGAGCCCTAGCCTTAGCCCAAGCCTAGGGGTGCCCTAGCCTAAGCTTAGGGGTGCCTTAGCTTAAGCCAAGGGGTGCTCTAGCCTAAGCCTAGGGGAGCCCTAGCCTTAGCCTAAGCCTAGAGGTGCCCTAGCCTAAGCCTAGGTGTGCCCTAGCCTAAGCCTAACGGTGCCCTATCCTAAGCCTAGGGGTGACCTACCCTAAGCCTTGGGGTACCCTAAACTAAGCGTAGGGGAGCCCTAGCCTTAGCCTAATCCTAGGGGTGCCCTAGCCTAAGTCTAGGGGTGCCCTAGCCTAAGCCAAGGTGTGTCGTAGCCTAAGCCTAAGGGTGCCCTAGCCTAAGCCTAGGGGTGCACTAGCCTAAGCCTAGGGGTGCCCTAGCCTAACTCTAGGGGTGCCCTAGCCTTAGGCTAATGGAGCCCTAGCTTTAGCCTAAGCCTTGGGGTGCCCTAGCCTAAGCCTAGGGGTGCCCTAGACTAAGCATAGGGGTGCCCTAGCCTTAGGTTAGGGGAGCCCTAGCCTTAGCCCAAGCCTAGGGGTGCCCTAGCCTAAGCTTAGGGGTGCCTTAGCTTAAGCCAAGGGGTGCTCTAGCCTAAGCCTAGGGGAGCCCTAGCCTTAGCCTAAGCCTAGGGGTGCCCTAGCCTAAGCCTAGGTGTGCCCTAGCCTAAGCCTAACGGTGCCCTATCCTAAGCCTAGGGGTGACCTACCCTAAGCCTTGGGGTACCCTAAACTAAGCGTAGGGGAGCCCTAGCCTTAGCCTAATCCTAGGGGTGCCCTAGCCTAAGTCTAGGGGTGCCCTAGCCTAAGCCAAGGTGTTCGTAGCCTAAGCCTAAGGTTGCCCTAGCCTAAGCCTAGGGGTGCACTAGCCTAAGCCTAGGGGTGCCCTAGCCTAAGCCTAGGGGTGCCCTAGCCTAAGCCTAGGGGTGCCCTAGCCTAAGCCTAGGCGTGCCCTAGCCTAAGCCTAGGGGTGCCCTAGCCTAAGCCTAGGGGAGGCCTAGCCTTAGGCTAGGGAGCACTAGCCTTAGCCTAAGCCTAGGGGTGTCCTAGCCTAAGCCTAGGGGTGATCTAGCCTAACCCTAGGGGTGCCCTAGCCTTAGGCTAATGGAGCCCTAGCTTTAGCCTAAGCCTTGGGGTGCCCTAGCCTAAGCCTAGGGGTGCACTAGCCTAAGCCTAGGGGTGCTCTAACCTTAGGCTAGGGGAGCCCTAGCCTTAGCCTAAGCCTTGGGGTTCCCTAACCTAAGCCTACGGGTGCCCTAGCCTAAGCCTAGGGGTGCCCTAACCTCTGGCTAGGGGAGCCCTAGCTTTAGCCTAAGCCTTGGGGTGCCCTAGCCTAAGCCTAGGGGTGCCCTAGCCTAAGCCTAGGGGTGCTCTAACCTTAGGCTAGGGGACCCCTAGCCTTAGCCTAAGCCTTGGGGTTCCCTAACCTAAGCCTACGGGTGCCCTAGCCTAAGCCTAGGGGTGCCCGAGCCTGAGGCTAGGGGAGCCCTAGCTTTAGCCTAGGCCTAGGGGTGCCCTAGCCTAAGCCTAGGGGTGCCCTAGCCGGAGCCTAGGGGTGCCCTAGCCTGAGCCTACAGGTGCCCTTGCCTGAGGCTAAGGGAGCCCTAACCTTAGTCTAGCCTATGATTACCCTAGCCTAAGCCTAGGGGTGCCATAGCATGAGCCTACAGGTGCCCTTTCCTTAGTCTAGCCTAGGATTGCCCTAGCCTAAGCCTAGGGGTGCCATATCCTGAGTCAAGGGGTGCCCTAGCCTGAGGCTGTGGAGCCGTAGCCTTAGCCTAAGCCTAGCTGTGCCCTAGCCTAAGCCTAGGGGTGCCCTAGCCTAAGCCTATCGGTGCCATAGCCTAAGCCTAGGGGTGGCCTAGACTAAGCCTAGGGGTGCCCTAACCTTAGGCTAGGGGAGCCCTGATCTTACCCTAAGCCTAGGGGTGCCCTAGCCTAAGGCTAGGGGAGCCCTAGCCTTAGCCAAGCATGCGGGTGCCCTAGCCTAAGCCTAGGGGTGCCCTAGCCTTAGGCTAGGGGAGCACTAGCCTTTGCCTAAGCCTAGGTGTGCCCTAGCCTAAGCCTATGGGTGCCCTAGCCTGAGCCTAGGGGTTCCCTAGCCTGAGCTAGGGGTGCCCTAGCCTTAGGGAAGGGGAGCCCTAGCCTTAGCCTAAATCTCGGGGTACCCTAGCCTAAGCCTAGGTGTGCCCTAGCCTAAGCCTAGGGGTGCTCTACCCTTAGGCTAGGGGAACCCTAGCTTTCCCTAAGCCTAGGGGTGCCCTAGCCTAAGCCTAGGGGTGCCCTAACCTGAGGCTAGGGGAGCCCTAGCTTTAGCCTAAGCCCTGGGGTGCCCTAGCCTTAGGCTAGTGGAACCCTAGCTTTGCCTAAGCCTAGGGGTGACTTAGCCTGAACCTAGGGGTGCCCTAACCTGAGCCTACAGGTGCCCTTTCCTTAGTCTAGCCTAGGATTGCCCTAGCCTAAGCCTAGGGGTGCCATATCCTGAGACAAGGGGTGCCCTAGCCTGAGGCTATGGAGCCGTAGCCTTAGCCTAAGCCTAGCTGTGCCCTAGCCTAAGCCTACGGGTGCCCTAGCCTAAGCCTAGGGGTGCCCTAGCCTTAGTTTAGGGGAGCCCTAGCCTTAGCCCAAGCCTAGGGGTGCCCTAGCCTAAGCCTAGGGGCGCCTTAGCTTAAGCAAAGGGGTGCCCTAGCCTAAGCCTAGGGGAGCCCTAGCCTTAGCCTAAGCCTAGGGGTGCCCTAGCCTAAGCCTAGGTGTGCCCTAGCCTAAGCCTAGGGGTGCCCTATCCTAAGCATAGGGGTGACTTACCCTAAGCTTTGGGGTACCCTAACCTAAGGGTAGGGGAGCCCTAGCCTTAGCCTAAGCCTAGGGGTGCCCTAGCCTAAGTCTAGGGGTGCCCAAGCCTAAGCCAAGGTGTGTCCTAGCCTAAGCCTAAAGGTGCCCTAGCCTAAGCCTAGGGGTGCACTAGCCTAAGCCTAGGGGTGCCCTAGCCTAAGCCTAGGGGAGGCCTAGCCTTAGGCTAGGGAGCACTAGCCTAGCCTAAGCCTAGGGGTGTCCTAGCCTAAGCCTAGGGGTGCCCTAGCCTAACCCTAGGGGTGCCCTAGCCTTATGCTAATGGAGCCCTAGCTTTAGGCTAAGCCTTGGGGTGCACTAGCCTAAGCCTAGGGGTGCCCTAGCCTAAGCCTAGGGGTGCCCTAGCCTTAGGTTAGGGGAGCCCTAGCCTTAGCCTAAGCCTAGGGGTGCCCTATCCTAAGCCTAGGGGTGCCTTAGCCTAAGCCAAGGGGTGCCCTAGCCTAAGCCTAGGGGAGCCCTAGCCTTAGCCTAAGTCTAGGGGTACCCTAGCCTAAGCCTAGGGGTGCCCTAACCTAAGCCTAGCGGTGCTCTAGCCTTAGGCTAAGGGAACGCTAGCCTTAGCCTAAGCCTAGGGGTGCCCTAGCCTGAGACTAGGGGTGCCCTAGCCTGAGCCTATGGGTGCCCTTTCCTTAATCTAGCCTAGGATTACACTAGCCTAAGCCTAGGGGTGTCATAGCCTGAGTGTAGGTGTGCCCTAGCCTGAGGCTAGGGGAGCCATAGCCATAGCCTAAGCCTAGCTGTGCCCTAGCCTAAGCCTAGGGGTGCCCTAGCCTAAACCTAGGGGTGCCCTAGCCTTAGCCTAAGCGTAGGGGTGCCCTAGCCTAAGCCTAGGGGTGCTCTAGCCTAAGCCTAGGGGTGCCCTAGCCTAAGCCTAGGGGTGTCCTAGCCTAAGCCTAGGGGTGCCATAGCCTAAGCCTAGGGGTGCCCTAGACTAAGTCTAGTGGTGCCATAACAATAGGCTAGGGGAGCACTAATCTTACCCTAAGCCTAGGGGTGCCCTAGCCTAAGCTTAGGGGTGCCCTCTCCTTAGGCTAGGGGAGCACTAGCCTTGCCTAAGCCTAGGTGTGCCCTAGCCTAAGCCTACGGGTGCCCTCGCCGAAGCCTCGGGGTACCCTAGCCCAAGCCAAGGGGTGCCCTAGCCTTAGGCTAGGGATGCCCTAGCCTTACCCTAAGCCTAGGGCTGCCCTAGCCAAGGCCTAGGGGTGCCCTAGCCTAAGCCTAGGGGTGCCCTAGCCTTAGGCTAGGGAAGACCTAGCCTTAGCCTAAGCCTAGCGGAGTCCTAGCCTAAGCCTAGGTGTGCCCTAGCCAAAGCCATGGGGTGCCGTACCCTAAGCCTAGGGAAGCCCTAGCCTTAGCCTAAGCCTAGGTGTGCCATAGCCTAAGCCTAGGGGTGCCCTAGCCTAAGCCTAGGGGTGCCCTAGCCTTAGGCTAGGGGAGCACTAGCCTTAGCCTAAACCTAGGTGTACCCTAGCCTAAGCCTAGGGGTGCTCTATCCTTAGGCTAGGGGAACTCTAGCCTTAGCCTAAGCCTAGGGGTGCCCTAGCCTAAGCCTAGGGGTGCCCTAACCTGAGCCTAGGGGAGCGCTAGCTATAGCTTTAGCCTTGGGGTACCCTAGCCTAAGCCTAGGGGTGCCCTAGCCTGAGCCTAGGGGTGCCCTATCCTGAGCCTACAGGTGCCCTTTCCTTAGTCTAGCCTAGGATTGCCGTAGCTTAAGCCTAGGGGTGCCCTAGCCTTAGCCTAAGCCTAGGGGTACCCTAGCCTAAGACTAGGGGTGGCCTAACCTAAGCCTAGGGGTGCCATAGCCTAAGCCTAGGGGTGCCCTAGACTAAGCCTAGGGGTGCCCTAACCTTAGGCTAGGGGAGCCCTAGCCTTTGCCTAAGCCTAGGTGTGCCCTAGCCTAAGCCTAGGGGTGCCCTAGCCTGAGCCTAGGGGTGCCCTAGTCTGAGCCTAGGGGTGCCCTACCCTGAGCCTAGGGGTGCCCTAGCCTTAGGGTAGGGGAGCCCTAGCCTTAGCCTAAGCCTAGGGGTACCCTAGCCTAAGCCTAGGGGTGCCCTAGCCTAAGCCTAGGGGTGCTCTAGCCTTAGGCTAGGGGATCCCTAGCTTTGCCTAAGCCTAGGGGTGCCCTAGCCTAAGCCTAGGGGTGCCCTAACCTGAGGCTAGGGGAGCCCTAGCTTTAGCCTAAGCCCTGGGGTGACCTAGCCTAAGCTTAGGGGTGTCCTAGCCTGAACCTAGGGGTGTCCTAGCCTGAGCCTACAGGTGCCCTTTCCTTAATCTAGCCTAGGATTGCCCTAGCCTAAGCCTAGGGGTGCCATATCCTGGGTCAAGGGGTGCCCTAGCCTGAGGCTATGGAGCCGTAGCCTTAGCCTAAGCCTAGCTGTGCCCTAGCCTAAGCCTAGGGGTGCCCTAGCCTAAGCCTAGGGGTGCCCTAGCCTTAGGTTAGGGGAGCCCAAGCCTTAGCCCAAGCCTAGGGGTACCCTAGCCTAAGCCTAGGGGTGCCTTAGCTTAAGCCAAGGGGTGCCCTAGCCTAAGCCTAGGGGAGCCCTAGCCTTAGCCTAAGCCTAGGGGTGCCCTAGCCTAAGCCTAGGTGTGCCCTAGCCTAAGCCTAGGGGTGCCCTATCCTAAGCCTAGGGGTGACCTACCCTAAGCCTGGGGTACCCTAACCTAAGCGTAGGGGAGCCCTAGCCTTAGCCTTAGCCTAGGGGTGCCCTAGCCTAAGTCTAGGGGTGCCCTAGCATAAGCCAAGATGTGTCCTAGCCTAAGCCTAAGGGTGCCCTAGCCTAAGCCTAGGGGTGCACTAGCCTAAGCCTAGGGGTGCCCTAGCCTAAGACTAGAGTTGCCCTAGCCTAAGCCTACGGGTGCCCTAGCCTTAGGCTAGGGGAGCCCTAGCTTTAGCCTAAGCCAAGGTGTGTCCTAGTCTAAGCCTAGGGGTGCCCTAGCCTAAGCCTAGGGGTGCACTAGCCTAAGCCTAGGGGTGCCCTAGCCTAAGCCTAGGGGTGCCCTAGCCTAAGCCTAGGCGTGCCCTAGCCTAAGCCTAGGGGTGCCCTAGCCTAAGCCTAGGGGAGGCCTAGCCTTAGGCTAGGGAGCAATAGCCTTAGCCTAAGCCTAGGGGTGTCCTAGCCTAAGCCTAGGGGTGCCCTAACCTAACCCTAGGGGTGCCCTAGCCTTAGGCTAATGGAGCCCTAGCCTTAGCCTTAGCCTAGGGGTGCCCTAGCCTAAGCTAAGGGGTGCCCTAGCCTAAGCCTAGGGGTACCCTACCCAAAGCCTAGGGGTGCCCTAGCCTAAGCCTAGAGTTGCCCTAGCCTAAGCCTACGGGTGCCCTAGCCTTAGGTTAGGGGAGCCCTAGCATTAGCCTAAGCCTAGGGGTGCCCTAGCCTAAGCCTAGGGGTGCCCTTGCCTAAGCCTAGGGGTGCTCTAGCCTTAGGCCAGGGGAGCCCTAGCCTTAGCCTAAGCCTTGGGGTGCCCTAGCCTAAGCCTAGGGGTGCCCTAGCCTAAGCCTAGGGGTGCTCTAGCCTTAGGCTAGGGGATCCCTAGCCTTAGCCTAAGCCTTGGGGTGCCCTAGCCTAAGCCTACGGGTGCCCTAGCCTAAGCCTAGGGGTGCCCTAGCCTGAGGCTAGGGGAGCCCTAGCTTTAGCCTAAGCCTAGGGTTGCCCTAGCCTAAGCCTAGGGGTGCCCTTGCCTGAGCCTAGGGGTGCCCTAGCCTGAGCCTACAGGTGCCCTAGCCTGAGGCTAGGGGAGCCCTAGCCTTAGTCTAGCCTAGGATTGCCCTAGCCTAAGCCTAGGGGTGCCATAGCATGAGTCTAGGGGTGCCCTAGCCTGTGGCTAGGGGAGTTGTAGCCTTAGCCTAAGCCTAGGGGTGCCCTAGCCTAAGCCTAGGGGTGCCGTAGCCTAAGCCTAGGGGTGCCCTAGCCTAAGCCTAGGGGTGTCATAGCCTGAGTCTAGGGGTGCAGTAGCCTGAGGCTAGGGGAGCCTTAGCCGTAGCCTAAGCCAAGGGGAACCCTAGCTAAAGCCTTGGGGTGCCCAAGTCTAAGCCTAGGGGTGCCCTAGCCTAAGACTAGGGGTGCCCTAGCCTTAGGCTAGGGGAGCCCTAGATTTTTCCTAAGCATATGGGTGCCCTAGTCTAAGCCTAGGTGTGCCCTTTCCTGAGCCTAGGGGTGCCATAGCCTTAGGCTAGGGGAGCCCTAGCCTTAGCCTAAGCCTTGGGGCACCCTAGCCTAAACCTATGGGTGCCCTAGGCTAAGCCTAGGGGTGCCCTAGCCTAAACCTAGGGGTGCCCTAGCCTAAGCCTAGGGTTGTCCCAGCCTAAGGCTAGGGGTGTCCTAGCCTTATTCTAGTGGAACCCTAGCCTTAGCCTTAGCCTAGGGGTGCCCTATCCTAAGCCCAGGGGTGCCCTATCCTAAGCCTAGGGGTGAACTATCCTAAGCCTAGGGGTGCCCTACTCTAAGCCTAGGGGTGCTCTAGCCAAAGCCTAGGGGTGCCCTAGCCTTAGGCTAGGGGAGCCCTAGCCTTAGCCAAAGCCTTGGGGTGCCCTAGCCTAAGCCTAGGGGTGCCCTATCCTAAGCCTAGGGGTTCCCTAGCCCAAGCCTAGGGATGCCCTAGCGTTAGGCTAGAGGAGCCCTAGCCTTAGCCTAAGCCTAGGGGTGCCCTAGCCTAAGCCAAGGGGTGCCCTAGCCTAAGTCTAGGGGTGCCGTAGCCAAAGCCTAGGGGTACCCTAGCCTTAGGCTAGTGGAGCCCTAGCCTTAGCCTAAGCCTAGGGGTGCCCCACCCTAAGTGTAGGCGTGCCCTAGCCTAACCCTAGGGGTGCCCTAGCCTAAGCCTAGGTGTGCCCTAGCCTAAACCTAGCGGTCCCCTAGCTTAGCCTAAGCCTAGGGGTCCCCTAGCCTAAGCCTAAGCCTAGGGGTGCCCCAGCCTAAGCCTAGGGGTGCACTAGCCTAAGCCTAGGGGTGCCTTAGCCTAAGCCTAGGGGTCCCCTAGTCTTAGCCTAAGCCTAGGGGTGCCCTAGCCTAAGCCAAGTGGTGCCCTAGCCTAAGCCTAGGGGTGCCTTAGCCTAAGCCTAGGGGTCCCCTAGCCTTAGCCTAAGCCTAGGGGTGCCCTAGCCTAAGCCTAGGGGTGCCCTAGCCTAAGCCTAGGGGTGCCCAAGCCTAAGCCTAGGGGTGCCCTAGCCTAAGCCTAGGGGTGCCTTAGCCTAAGCCTAGGGGTCCCCTAGCCCTAGCCTAAGCCTAGGGGTGCCATAGCCAAAGCCTAGGGATGCCCTAGCCTAAGCCTAGGGGAGCCCTAGCTTTAGCCTAAGCCTAGGGGTGCCCTAGCCTAAACCTAGGGGGTTCCCTAACCTAAGCCTAGGGGTGCTTTAGCCTAAGCCTAGGGGTCCCCTAGCCATAGCCTAAGCCTTGGAGTGCCCGAGCCTAAGCCTACGGTTGCCCTAGCCTAAGCCTAGCAATGCCCTAGCCTTAGGCTAGGGGACACCTAGCCTTAGCCTACGTCTAGGGGTGCCCTGCCTAAGCTTAGTGGTGCCCTAGCCTAAACCTAGGGGTGCCTTTGCCTGAGTCTAGGGGTGCCCTAGCCTGAGCCTACGGGTGCCCTAGCCTGAGGCTAGGGGAGCCCTAGCCTTAGTCTAGCCTAGGATTGCCCTAGCCTAAGCCTAGGGTTGCCATAACCTGAGTCTAGGGGTGCCCGCGTCTTAGGCTAGGGGAGCCCTAGCCTTAGCCTACACCTAGGGGTGCCCTAGCCTAAGCCTAGGGATGCCCTAGGCTTAGCCTAGAGGTGCCCTAGCCTTAGGCTAGGGGAGCCCTAGCCTTAGCCTAAGCCTAGGGGTGTCCTAGCCTAAGCCTAGGGGTGCCCTAGCCTAAGCCTAAAGGTGCCCTATCCAAAGCCTAGGGGTACCCTAGCCTAAGCCTAGGGGTGCCCTAGCCTAAGCCTAGAGTTGCCCTAGCCTCAGCCTACGGGTGCCCTAGCCTTATGCTAGGGGAGCCCTAGCTTTAGCCTAAGCCTTGGGGTGCCCTAGCCTAAGCCTACGGGTGCGCTAGCCTAAGCCTAGGGGTGCTCTAGCCTTAGGCTAGGGGAGCCCTAGCCTTAGCCTAAGCCTACGGGTGCGCTAGCCTAAGCCTAGGGGTGCCCTAGCCTGAGGCTAGGGGAGCCCTAGCTTTAGCCTAAGCCTAGGGGTGCCCTAGTCTAAGCCTAGGGGTGCCCTATCCTAAGCCTAGGGGTTCCCTAGCCCAAGCCTAGGGATGCCCTAGCGTTAGGCTAGAGGAGCCCTAGCCTTAGCCTAAGCCTAGGGGTGCCCTAGCCTAAGCCAAGGGGTGCCCTAGCCTAAGTCTAGGGGTGCCGTAGCCAAAGCCTAGGTGTACCCTAGCCTTAGGCTAGTGGAGTCCTAGCCTTAGCCTAAGCCTAGGGGTGCCCCACCCTAAGTGTAGGCGTGCCCTAGCCTAACCCTAGGGGTGCCCTAGCCTAAGCCTAGGGGTGCCCTAGCCTAAACCTAGCGGTCCCCTAGCTTAGCCTAAGCCTAGGGGTCCCCTAGCCTAAGCCTAAGCCTAGGGGTGCCCCAGCCTAAGCCTAGGGGTGCACTAGTCTAAGCCTAGGGGTGCCTTAGGCTAAGCCTAGGGGTCCCCTAGTCTTAGCCTAAGCCTAGGGGTGCCCTAGCCTAAGCCAAGTGGTGCCCTAGCCTAAGCCTAGGGGTGCCTTAGCCTAAGCCTAGGGGTCCCCTAGCATTAGCCTAAGCCTAGGGGTGCCCTAGCCTAAGCCTAGGGGTGCCCTAGCCTAAGCCTAGGGGTGCCCTAGTCTAAGCCTAGGGGTGCCCTAGCCTAAGCCTAGGGGTGCCCTAGCCCTAGCCTAAGCCTAGGGGTGCCATAGCCAAAGCCTCGGGATGCCCTAGCCTAAGCCTAGGGGAGCCCTAGCTTTAGCCTAAGCCTAGGGGTGCCCTAGCCTAAACCTAGGGGTTCCCTAACCTAAGCCTAGGGGTGCTTTAGCCTAAGCCTAGGGGTCCCCTAGCCATAGCCTAAGCCTTGGAGTGCCCGAGCCTAAGCCTACGGTTGCCCTAGCCTAAGCCTAGCGATGCCCTAGCCTTAGGCTAGGGGACACCTAGCCTTAGCCTACGTCTAGGGGTGCCCTAGCCTAAGCTTAGTGGTGCCCTAGCCTAAACCTAGGGGTGCCTTTGCCTGAGCCTAGGGGTGCCCTAGCCTGAGCCTACGGGTGCCCTAGCCTGAGGCTAGGGGAGCCCTAGCCTTAGTCTAGCCTAGGATTGCCCTAGCCTAAGCCTAGGGTTGCCATAACCTGAGTCTAGGGGTGCCCAGGCCTTAGGCTAGGGGAGCCCTAGCCTTAGCCTAAGCCTAGGGTTGTCCTAGCCTAAGCCTAGGGGTGCCCTAGCCTAAGGCTAAAAGTGCCCTTGCCTAAGCCTAGAGGTGTCCTAGCCTATGCCTAGGGGTGCCCTAGCCTAACCCTAGGGGTGCCCTAGCCTTAGGCTAGTGGAGCCCTAGCCTTAGCCTTAGCCTAGGGGTGCCCTAGCCTAAGCCAAGGGGTGCCCTAGCCAAAGCCTAAAGGTGCCCTATCCAAAGCCTAGGGGTACCCTAGCCTAAGCCTAGGGGTGCCCTAGCCTAAGCCTAGAGTTGCCCTAGCCTCAGCCTACGGGTGCCCTAGCCTTATGCTAGGGGAGCCCTAGCTTTAGCCTAAGCCTTGGGGTGCCCTAGCCTAAGCCTACGGGTGCGCTAGCCTAAGCCTAGGGGTGCTCTAGCCTTAGGCTAGGGGAGCCCTAGCCTTAGCCTAAGCCTTGGGGTGCCCTAGCCTAAGCCTACGGGTGCGCTAGCCTAAGCCTAGGGGTGCCCTAGCCTGAGGCTAGGGGAGCCCTAGCTTTAGCCTAAGCCTAGGGGTGCCCTAGCCTAAGCCTAGGGGTGCCCTAGCCTGAGCCTAGGGGTGCCCTAGCGTGAGCCTACAGGTGCCCTATCCAGAGGCTAGGGGAGCCCTAGCCTTAGTCTAGCCTAGGATTGCCCTAGCTTAAGCCTAGGGGTGCCATAGCATGAGTCTAGGGGTGCCCTAGCCTGTGGCTAGGGGAGCCGTAGCCTTAGCCTAAGCCTATGGGTGCCGTAGCCTAAGCCTAGGGGTGCCGTAGCCTAAGCCTTGGGGTGCCCTAGCCTAAGCTTAGGGGTGCCCTAGTCTAAGTCTAGGGGTGCCCTAGCCTAAGCCTAGGGGTGCCCTAGCCTAAGACTAAGCCTAGTGGTGTCCTAGCCTAAGCCTAGGGATGCCTTAGCCTTAGGCTAGGGGAGCCCTAGCCTTAACCTAAGCCTAGGGGTGACCTAGCTTAAGCCTAGGGGTGCTCAAGCCTTAAGCTAGGGGAGCCCTAGCCTTAGCCTAAGCCTAGGGGTGCCCTAGCCTAAGACTAGAGGTGCCCTAGCCTGAGCCTACGGGTGCCCTAGCCTGAGACTACGGGTGCCGTAGCCTGAGGATAGGGGAGCCTTAGCGTTAGTCTAGCCAAGGATTGCCCTAGCCTAAGCCTAGGGGTGTCATAGACTGAGTCTAGGGGTGCACTAGCCTGAGGCTAGGGGAGCCTTAGCCTTAGCCTAAGCCTAGGGGAACCCTAGCTAAACCCTAGGGTTGCCTAAGCCTAAGCCTAGGGGTGCCCTAGCCTAAGCCTAGGGGTGCCCTAGCCTTAGGCTAGGGGAGCCCTAGCCTTTATCTAAGCCTATGGGTGCCCTAGTCTAAGCCTAGGGGTGCCGTTTCCTGAGCCTAGGGGTGCCGTAGCCTTATGCTAGGGGAGCCCTAGCCTTAGACTAAGCCTAGGGGTGCCCTAGTCTAAGCCTAGGGGTGCCATAGCCTGAGCCTAGGGGTGCCCTAGTCTGAGGCGAGTGGAGCCCTAGCCTTATCCTAAGCCTAGGATTGCCCTAGCCTAAGCTTAGGGGTGCGGTAACCTGAGTCTAGGGGTGCCCTAACCTGAGGCTAGTGGAGCCCTAGCCTTAGCCTAAGCCTAGGGGTGCCCTATCCTAAGCTTAGGGGTGCCCTAACCTAAGCCTGGGGGTGCCCTAGCCTAAGCCTAGGGGTTCCCTAGCCTTAGGCTAGGGAAACCCTAGCATTAGCCTTAGCCTAGGGGTCCCCTAGCTTAAGCCTCTGGGTGCCCTAGCCTAAAACTAGGGGTGCCCTAGCCTAAGCCTAGGGGTGCCCTAGCCTAAGCCTAGGGGTGCCCTAACCTAAGCCTAGGGGTGCCCTAGTCTTAGGCTAGGGGAGCCCAACCTTAGCTTAAGCCTAGTGTTGCCCTAGCCTAGGCCTAGGGGAGCCCTAGCCTTAGCCTAAGCCTAGGGGTGCCATAGCCTAAGCCTAGGGGTGCCCAAGCCTAAGCTTAAGGGTGCGCTAGCCTTAGTCTAAGGGAGCCCTACCCTAAGCCTAAGCCTAGGGATGCCCTAGCCTATGCCTAGGGGTGCCCTAGCCTAAGCCTAGGGTTGACCTATCCTAAGCCTAGGGGTGCCCTAGCCTAAGCCTAGGGGTGCCCTAGACTAAGCCTAGGGGTGCCCTAGCCTTAGGCTATGGGAACCCTAGCCTTAGCCTAAGCCTGGGGGTCCCCTAGCCTAAGTCTAGGGGTGCCCTAGCCTAAGACTAGGCTTACCTAGCCTAAGCCTAGGCGTGCCCTAGTCATAGGCTAGGGGAGCTCTAGCCTTAGCCTAAGGCTAGGGGTGCCTTAGCCTAAGCCTAGATGTGCCCTAGCCTAAGCATAGGGGTTCCCTAGCCTTGGGCTTTGGGAGTCCTATCCTTAGCCTAAGACGAGGGATGCCCTAGCCTAAGCCTAGGTGTGTCCTAGCCTAAGCCTAGGGGTTGCCTAGCCTAAGCCTATGGGAGCCCTAGCCTTATGCTATAGGAACCCTTGCCTTAGCCTAAACTTGGGGGTGCCCTACCCTAAGCCTAGGGGTGTCCTAGCCTAAGCCTACTGGTGCCCTAGCCTAAGGCTAGGGGTACCCTTGCCTTAGGCTAGGGGAGCCCTAGCCTTGGCCTAAGCCTAGGGTTGCCCTATCCTAAGCCTAGGGGTGCCGTAGCCTAAGCCTAGGGGTGCCCTAGCCTAAGCCTAGGGGTGCCCTAGCCTTAGGCTATTGGAACCCTAGCCTTAGCCTAAGCCAGGGGGTGCCCTAGCCTAAGCCTAGGGGTGCCCTAGCCTAAGCCTAGGCTTACCTAGCCTAAGCCTAGGCGTGCCCTAGCCATAGGCTAGGGGAGCCCTAGCCTTAGCCTAAGGTTAGGGGTGCCTTAGCCTAAGCCTAGAGGTGCCCTAGCCTAAGCATAGGGGTGCCCTAGTCTTGGGCTTTGGGAGTCCTAGCCCTAGACTAAGACGAGGGGTGCCCTAGCCTAAGACTAGGGATGCCCTAGCCTAAGCCTAGGAGTGCCCTAGCCTAAGGCTAGGGGAGCCCTAGCCTTAGCCTAAGCCTACGGGTGCCCTAGCCTAAGCCTAGGGGTGCCCTAGCCTTAGGCTAGGGGAGCACTAGCCTTTGCCTAAGCCTAGGTGTGCCCTAGCCTATGCCTAGGGGTGCCCTAACCTGAGCCTAGGGGTGCCATAGCCTGAGCATAGGCGTGCCCTAGCCTTAGGGTAGGGGAGCCCTAGCCTTAGCCTAAGCCTAGGGGTACCCTAGCCTAAGCCTAGGGGTGCCCTAGCCTAAGCCCAGGGGTGCTCTAGCCTTAGGCTAGGGGAACCCTAGCTTTGCCTAAGCCTAGGGGTGCCCTACCCTAAGCCTAGGGGTGCCCTAACCTGAGGCTAGGGGAGCCCTAACTTTAGCCTAAGACCTGGGGTGCCCTAGCCTAAGCCTAGGGGTGCCCTAGGCTGAACCTAGGGGTGCCCTAGCCTGAGCCTACAGGTGCCCTCTCCTTAGTGTAGCCTAGGATTGCCCTAGCCTAAGCCTAGGGGTGCCATATCCTGAGTCAAGGGGTGCCCTAGCCTGAGGCTATGGAGCCGTAGCGTTAGCCTAAGCCTAGCTGTGCCCTAGCCGAAGCGCAGGGGTGCCCTAGCCTAAGCCTAGGGGTGCCCTAGCCTTAGGTTAGGGGAGCCCTAGCCTTAGCCCAAGCCTAGGGGTGCCCTAGCCTAAGCCTACGGGTGCCCTAGCCTAAGCCTAGGGGTGCCCTAGCCTAAGCCTAGGGGAGCCCTAGCCTTAGCCTAAGCCTAGGGGTGATCTAGCCTGAGCCTAGGGGTGCCCTAGCCTGAGCCTACAGGTGCCCTAGCCTGAGGCTAGGCGAGCCCTAACCTTAGTCTAGCCTAGGATTGCCCTAGCCTAAGCCTAGGGGTGCCATAGCATGAGCCTACAGGTGCCCATTCCTTAGTCTAGCCTAGGATTGCCCTAGCCTAAGCCTAGGGGTGCCATAGCATGAGCCTACAGGTGCCCATTCCTTAGTCTAGCCTAGGATTGCCCTAGGCTAAGCCTAGGGGTGCCATATCCTGAGTCAAGGGGTGCCCTATCCTGAGGCTATGGAGCCGTAGCCTTAGCCTAAGCCTAGCTGTGCCCTAGCCTAAGCCTAGGGGTGCCATAGCCTAAGCTTAGGGGTGCCCTAGCCTTAGGTTAGGGGATCCCTAGCCTTAGCCTAAGCCTAGGGGTGCCCTAGCCTAAGCCTAGGGGTGCCTCAGCCTAAGCCAAGGGGTGCCCTAGCCTAAGCCTAGGGGAGCCCTAGCCTTAGCCTAAGTCTAGGGGTGCCCTAGCCTAAGCCTAGGTGTGCCCTAGCCTACGCCAAGGGGTGCCCTAGCCTAAGCCTAGGGGAGCCCTAACCTAAGCTTACGGGTGCCTTAGCCTAAGCCTAGGTGGGCCCTAGCCTAAGCCTAGGGGTGCCCTAGCCTAAGCCTAGGGGTGCCCTCGCCTAAATCTCGGGGTACCCTAGCCTAAGTTTAGGGGTGCCCTATCCTTAGCCTAGGGGAGCCCTAGCCATAGCCTAAGCCTAGGTGTGCCCTACCCTAAGCCTAGGGGTGCCCTAGCCTAAGCCGAGGGGTGCCCTAGCCTTAGTCTAGGGGAGCCCTAGCCTTAGCCTAAGCCTAGGGGTACCCTAGCCTAAGCCTAGGGGTGCCCTAGCCTGAGCCTAGGGGTGCCCTAGCCTGAGCTTATGGGTGCCCTTTCCTTAGTCTAGCCTAGGATTACCCTAGCCTAAGCCTAGGGGTGTCATAGCCTGAGTCTAGGTCTGCCCTAGCCTGAGGCTAGGGGAGCCGTAGCCTTAGCCTAAGCCTATCTGTGCCCTAGCCTAAGCCTAGGGGTGCCCTAGCCTAAACCTAGGGGTGCCCTAGCCTTAGCCTAAGCGTAGGGGTGCCCTAGCCTAAGCCTAGGGGTGCTCTAGCCTAAGCCTAGGGGTGCCCTAACCTAAGCCTAGGGGTGTCCTAGCCTAAGCCTAGGGGTGCCATAGCCTAAGCCTAGGGGTTCCCTAGACTAAGTCTAGTGGTGCCATAACAATAGGCTAGGGGAGCACTAATCTTACCCTAAGCCTAGGGGTGCCCTAGCCTAAGCTTAGGGGTGCCCTCTCCTTAGGCTAGGGGAGCCCTAGCCTTAGCCTAAGCCTAGGTGTGCCCTAGCCTAAGCCTAGGGGTGCCCTCGCCGAAGCCTCGGGGTACCCTAGCCCAAGCCAAGGGGTGCCCTAGCCTTAGGCTAGGGAAGACCTAGCCTTAGCCTAAGCCTAGCGGAGTCCTAGCCTAAGCCTAGGTGTGCCCTAGCCAAAGCCATGGGGTGCCGTAGCCTAAGCCTAGGGGAGCCCTAGCCTTAGCCTAAGCCTAGGTGTGCCCTAGCCAAAGACTAGGGGTGCCCTAGCCTTAGGCTAGGGGAGCACTAGCCTTAGCCTAAGCCTAGGGGTACACTAGCCTAAGACTAGGGGAGCCCTAGCCTAAGCCTAGGGGTTCTCTATCCTTAGGCTAGGGGAACCCTAGCCTAAGCCTAAGCCTAGGGGTGCCCTAGCCTAAGCCTAGGGGCGGCCTAACCTGAGCCTAGGGGAGCCCTAGCTATAGCTTTAGCCTTGGGGTACCCTAGCCTAAGCCTAGGGGTGCCCTAGCCTGAGCCTACAGGTGCCCTTTCCTTAGTCTAGCCTAGGATTGCCGTAGCTTAAGCCTAGGGGTGCCCTAGCCTTAGCCTAAGCCTAGGGGTGCCCTAGCCTAAGACTAGGGGTGGCCTAACCTAAGCCTAGGGGTGCCATAGCCTAAGTCTAGGGGTGCCCTAGATTAAGCCTAGGGGTGCCATAGCCTAAGCCTACGGGTGCCCTAGCCTAAGCCTAGGGGTGCCCTAACCTTAGGCTAGGGGAGCCCTAGCCTTTGCCTAAGCCTAGGTGTGCCCTAGCCTAAGCCAAGGGGTGCCCTAGCCTGAGCCTAGGGGTGCCCTAGCCTGAGTCTAGGGGTGCCCTAGCCTTAGGGTAGGGGAGCCCTAGCCTTAGCCTAAGCCTAGGGGTACCCTAGCCTAAGCCTACGGGTGCCCTAGCCTAAGCCTAGGGGTGCTCTAGCCTTAGGTTAGGGGATCCCTAGCTTTGCCTAGGCCTAGGGGTGCCCTAGCCTAAGCCTAGGGGTGCCCTAACCTGAGGCTAGGGGAGACCTAGCTTTAGCCTAAGCCCTGGGGTGCAATAGCCTAAGCCTAGGGGTGTCCTAGCCTGAACCTAGGGGCGCCCTAGCCTGAGCCTACAGGTGCCCTTTCCTTAATCTAGCCTAGGATTGCCCTAGCCTAAGCCTAGGGGTGCCATATCCTGAGTCAAGGGGTGCCCTAGCCTGAGGCTATGGAGCCGTAGCCTTAGCCTAAGCCTAGCTGTGCCCTAGCCTAAGCCTAGGGGTGCCCTAGACTAAGCATAGGGGTGCCCTAGCCTTAGGTTAGGGGAGCCCTAGCCTTAGCCCAAGCCTAGGGGTGCCCTAGCCTAAGCTTAGGGGTGCCTTAGCTTAAGCCAAGGGGTGCCCTAGCCTAAGCCTAGGGGAGCCCTAGCCTTAGCCTAAGCCTAGGGGTGCCCTAGCCTAAGCCTAGGTGTGCCCTAGCCTAAGCCTAGGGGTGCCCTATCCTAAGCCTAGGGGTGACCTACCCTAAGCCTTGGGGTACCATAAACTAAGCGTAGGGGAGCCCTAGCCTTAGCCTAATCCTAGGGGTGCCCTAGCCTAAGCCTAGGGGTGCCCTAGCCTAAGCCTAGGCGTGCCCTAGCCTAAGCCTAGGGGTGCCCTAGCCTAAGCCTAGGGGAGGCCTAGCCTTAGGCTAGGGAGCACTAGCCTTAGCCTAAGCCTAGGGGTGTCCTAGCCTAAGCCTAGGGGTGCCCTAGCCTAACCCTAGGGGTGCCCTAGCCTTAGGCTAATGGAGCCCTAGCTTTAGCCTAAGCCTTGGGGTGCCCTAGCCTAAGCCTAGGGGTGCCCTAGACTAAGCCTAGGGGTGCCCTAGCCTTAGGTTAGGGGAGCCCTAGCCTTAGCCCAAGCCTAGGGGTGCCCTAGCCTAAGCTTAGGGGTGCCTTAGCTTAAGCCAAGGGGTGCTCTAGCCTAAGCCTAGGGGAGCCCTAGCCTTAGCCTAAGCCTAGAGGTGCCCTAGCCTAAGCCTAGGTGTGCCCTAGCCTAAGCCTAACGGTGCCCTATCCTAAGCCTAGGGGTGACCTACCCTAAGCCTTGGGGTACCCTAAACTAAGCGTAGGGGAGCCCTAGCCTTAGCCTAATCCTAGGGGTGCCCTAGCCTAAGTCTAGGGGTGCCCTAGCCTAAGCCAAGGTGTGTCGTAGCCTAAGCCTAAGGGTGCCCTAGCCTAAGCCTAGGGGTGCACTAGCCTAAGCCTAGGGGTGCCCTAGCCTAACCCTAGGGGTGCCCTAGCCTAAGCCTAGGCGTGCCCTAGCCTAAGCCTAGGGGTGCCCTAGCCTAAGCCTAGGGGAGGCCTAGCCTTAGGCTAGGGAGCACTAGCCTTAGCCTAAGCCTAGGGGTGTCCTAGCCTAAGCCTAGGGGTGATCTAGCCTAACCCTAGGGGTGCCCTAGCCTTAGGCTAATGGAGCCCTAGCTTTAGCCTAAGCCTTGGGGTGCCCTAGCCTAAGCCTAGGGGTGCACTAGCCTAAGCCTAGGGGTGCTCTAACCTTAGGCTAGGGGAGCCCTAGCCTTAGCCTAAGCCTTGGGGTTCCCTAACCTAAGCCTACGGGTGCCCTAGCCTAAGCCTAGGGGTGCCCTAACCTCTGGCTAGGGGAGCCCTAGCTTTAGCCTAAGCCTTGGGGTGCCCTAGCCTAAGCCTAGGGGTGCCCTAGCCTAAGCCTAGGGGTGCTCTAACCTTAGGCTAGGGGACCCCTAGCCTTAGCCTAAGCCTTGGGGTTCCCTAACCTAAGCCTACGGGTGCCCTAGCCTAAGCCTAGGGGTGCCCGAGCCTGAGGCTAGGGGAGCCCTAGCTTTAGCCTAGGCCTAGGGGTGCCCTAGCCTAAGCCTAGGGGTGCCCTAGCCGGAGCCTAGGTGTGCCCTAGCCTGAGCCTACAGGTGCCCTTGCCTGAGGCTAAGGGAGCCCTAACCTTAGTCTAGCCTATGATTACCCTAGCCTAAGCCTAGGGGTGCCATAGCATGAGCCTACAGGTGCCCTTTCCTTAGTCTAGCCTAGGATTGCCCTAGCCTAAGCCTAGGGGTGCCATATCCTGAGTCAAGGGGTGCCCTAGCCTGAGGCTGTGGAGCCGTAGCCTTAGCCTAAGCCTAGCTGTGCCCTAGCCTAAGCCTAGGGGTGCCCTAGCCTAAGCCTAGGGGTGCCATAGCCTAAGCCTAGGGGTGGCCTAGACTAAGCCTAGGGGTGCCCTAACCTTAGGCTAGGGGAGCCCTGATCTTACCCTAAGCCTAGGGGTGCCCTAGCCTAAGGCTAGGGGAGCCCTAGCCTTAGCCAAGCATGCGGGTGCCCTAGCCTAAGCCTAGGGGTGCCCTAGCCTTAGGCTAGGGGAGCACTAGCCTTTGCCTAAGCCTAGGTGTGCCCTAGCCTAAGCCTATGGGTGCCCTAGCCTGAGCCTAGGGGTTCCCTAGCCTGAGCTAGGGGTGCCCTAGCCTTAGGGAAGGGGAGCCCTAGCCTTAGCCTAAATCTCGGGGTACCCTAGCCTAAGCCTAGGTGTGCCCTAGCCTAAGCCTAGGGGTGCTCTAGCCTTAGGCTAGGGGAACCCTAGCTTTCCCTAAGCCTAGGGGTGCCCTAGCCTAAGCCTAGGGGTGCCCTAACCTGAGGCTAGGGGAGCCCTAGCTTTAGCCTAAGCCCTGGGGTGCCCTAGCCTTAGGCTAGTGGAACCCTAGCTTTGCCTAAGCCTAGGGGTGACTTAGCCTGAACCTAGGGGTGCCCTAACCTGAGCCTACAGGTGCCCTTTCCTTAGTCTAGCCTAGGATTGCCCTAGCCTAAGCCTAGGGGTGCCATATCCTGAGACAAGGGGTGCCCTAGCCTGAGGCTATGGAGCCGTAGCCTTAGCCTAAGCCTAGCTGTGCCCTAGCCTAAGCCTACGGGTGCCCTAGCCTAAGCCTAGGGGTGCCCTAGCCTTAGTTTAGGGGAGCCCTAGCCTTAGCCCAAGCCTAGGGGTGCCCTAGCCTAAGCCTAGGGGCGCCTTAGCTTAAGCAAAGGGGTGCCCTAGCCTAAGCCTAGGGGAGCCCTAGCCTTAGCCTAAGCCTAGGGGTGCCCTAGCCTAAGCCTAGGTGTGCCCTAGCCTAAGCCTAGGGGTGCCCTATCCTAAGCATAGGGGTGACTTACCCTAAGCTTTGGGGTACCCTAACCTAAGGGTAGGGGAGCCCTAGCCTTAGCCTAAGCCTAGGGGTGCCCTAGCCTAAGTCTAGGGGTGCCCAAGCCTAAGCCAAGGTGTGTCCTAGCCTAAGCCTAAAGGTGCCCTAGCCTAAGCCTAGGGGTGCACTAGCCTAAGCCTAGGGGTGCCCTAGCCTAAGCCTAGGGGAGGCCTAGCCTTAGGCTAGGGAGCACTAGCCTAGCCTAAGCCTAGGGGTGTCCTAGCCTAAGCCTAGGGGTGCCCTAGCCTAACCCTAGGGGTGCCCTAGCCTTATGCTAATGGAGCCCTAGCTTTAGGCTAAGCCTTGGGGTGCACTAGCCTAAGCCTAGGGGTGCCCTAGCCTAAGCCTAGGGGTGCCCTAGCCTTAGGTTAGGGGAGCCCTAGCCTTAGCCTAAGCCTAGGGGTGCCCTATCCTAAGCCTAGGGGTGCCTTAGCCTAAGCCAAGGGGTGCCCTAGCCTAAGCCTAGGGGAGCCCTAGCCTTAGCCTAAGTCTAGGGGTACCCTAGCCTAAGCCTAGGGGTGCCCTAACCTAAGCCTAGCGGTGCTCTAGCCTTAGGCTAAGGGAACGCTAGCCTTAGCCTAAGCCTAGGGGTGCCCTAGCCTGAGACTAGGGGTGCCCTAGCCTGAGCCTATGGGTGCCCTTTCCTTAATCTAGCCTAGGATTACACTAGCCTAAGCCTAGGGGTGTCATAGCCTGAGTGTAGGTGTGCCCTAGCCTGAGGCTAGGGGAGCCATAGCCATAGCCTAAGCCTAGCTGTGCCCTAGCCTAAGCCTAGGGGTGCCCTAGCCTAAACCTAGGGGTGCCCTAGCCTTAGCCTAAGCGTAGGGGTGCCCTAGCCTAAGCCTAGGGGTGCTCTAGCCTAAGCCTAGGGGTGCCCTAGCCTAAGCCTAGGGGTGTCCTAGCCTAAGCCTAGGGGTGCCATAGCCTAAGCCTAGGGGTGCCCTAGACTAAGTCTAGTGGTGCCATAACAATAGGCTAGGGGAGCACTAATCTTACCCTAAGCCTAGGGGTGCCCTAGCCTAAGCTTAGGGGTGCCCTCTCCTTAGGCTAGGGGAGCACTAGCCTTGCCTAAGCCTAGGTGTGCCCTAGCCTAAGCCTACGGGTGCCCTCGCCGAAGCCTCGGGGTACCCTAGCCCAAGCCAAGGGGTGCCCTAGCCTTAGGCTAGGGATGCCCTAGCCTTACCCTAAGCCTAGGGCTGCCCTAGCCAAGGCCTAGGGGTGCCCTAGCCTAAGCCTAGGGGTGCCCTAGCCTTAGGCTAGGGAAGACCTAGCCTTAGCCTAAGCCTAGCGGAGTCCTAGCCTAAGCCTAGGTGTGCCCTAGCCAAAGCCATGGGGTGCCGTACCCTAAGCCTAGGGAAGCCCTAGCCTTAGCCTAAGCCTAGGTGTGCCATAGCCTAAGCCTAGGGGTGCCCTAGCCTAAGCCTAGGGGTGCCCTAGCCTTAGGCTAGGGGAGCACTAGCCTTAGCCTAAACCTAGGTGTACCCTAGCCTAAGCCTAGGGGTGCTCTATCCTTAGGCTAGGGGAACTCTAGCCTTAGCCTAAGCCTAGGGGTGCCCTAGCCTAAGCCTAGGGGTGCCCTAACCTGAGCCTAGGGGAGCGCTAGCTATAGCTTTAGCCTTGGGGTACCCTAGCCTAAGCCTAGGGGTGCCCTAGCCTGAGCCTAGGGGTGCCCTATCCTGAGCCTACAGGTGCCCTTTCCTTAGTCTAGCCTAGGATTGCCGTAGCTTAAGCCTAGGGGTGCCCTAGCCTTAGCCTAAGCCTAGGGGTACCCTAGCCTAAGACTAGGGGTGGCCTAACCTAAGCCTAGGGGTGCCATAGCCTAAGCCTAGGGGTGCCCTAGACTAAGCCTAGGGGTGCCCTAACCTTAGGCTAGGGGAGCCCTAGCCTTTGCCTAAGCCTAGGTGTGCCCTAGCCTAAGCCTAGGGGTGCCCTAGCCTGAGCCTAGGGGTGCCCTAGTCTGAGCCTAGGGGTGCCCTACCCTGAGCCTAGGGGTGCCCTAGCCTTAGGGTAGGGGAGCCCTAGCCTTAGCCTAAGCCTAGGGGTACCCTAGCCTAAGCCTAGGGGTGCCCTAGCCTAAGCCTAGGGGTGCTCTAGCCTTAGGCTAGGGGATCCCTAGCTTTGCCTAAGCCTAGGGGTGCCCTAGCCTAAGCCTAGGGGTGCCCTAACCTGAGGCTAGGGGAGCCCTAGCTTTAGCCTAAGCCCTGGGGTGACCTAGCCTAAGCTTAGGGGTGTCCTAGCCTGAACCTAGGGGTGTCCTAGCCTGAGCCTACAGGTGCCCTTTCCTTAATCTAGCCTAGGATTGCCCTAGCCTAAGCCTAGGGGTGCCATATCCTGGGTCAAGGGGTGCCCTAGCCTGAGGCTATGGAGCCGTAGCCTTAGCCTAAGCCTAGCTGTGCCCTAGCCTAAGCCTAGGGGTGCCCTAGCCTAAGCCTAGGGGTGCCCTAGCCTTAGGTTAGGGGAGCCCAAGCCTTAGCCCAAGCCTAGGGGTACCCTAGCCTAAGCCTAGGGGTGCCTTAGCTTAAGCCAAGGGGTGCCCTAGCCTAAGCCTAGGGGAGCCCTAGCCTTAGCCTAAGCCTAGGGGTGCCCTAGCCTAAGCCTAGGTGTGCCCTAGCCTAAGCCTAGGGGTGCCCTATCCTAAGCCTAGGGGTGACCTACCCTAAGCCTGGGGTACCCTAACCTAAGCGTAGGGGAGCCCTAGCCTTAGCCTTAGCCTAGGGGTGCCCTAGCCTAAGTCTAGGGGTGCCCTAGCATAAGCCAAGATGTGTCCTAGCCTAAGCCTAAGGGTGCCCTAGCCTAAGCCTAGGGGTGCACTAGCCTAAGCCTAGGGGTGCCCTAGCCTAAGACTAGAGTTGCCCTAGCCTAAGCCTACGGGTGCCCTAGCCTTAGGCTAGGGGAGCCCTAGCTTTAGCCTAAGCCAAGGTGTGTCCTAGTCTAAGCCTAGGGGTGCCCTAGCCTAAGCCTAGGGGTGCACTAGCCTAAGCCTAGGGGTGCCCTAGCCTAAGCCTAGGGGTGCCCTAGCCTAAGCCTAGGCGTGCCCTAGCCTAAGCCTAGGGGTGCCCTAGCCTAAGCCTAGGGGAGGCCTAGCCTTAGGCTAGGGAGCAATAGCCTTAGCCTAAGCCTAGGGGTGTCCTAGCCTAAGCCTAGGGGTGCCCTAACCTAACCCTAGGGGTGCCCTAGCCTTAGGCTAATGGAGCCCTAGCCTTAGCCTTAGCCTAGGGGTGCCCTAGCCTAAGCTAAGGGGTGCCCTAGCCTAAGCCTAGGGGTACCCTACCCAAAGCCTAGGGGTGCCCTAGCCTAAGCCTAGAGTTGCCCTAGCCTAAGCCTACGGGTGCCCTAGCCTTAGGTTAGGGGAGCCCTAGCATTAGCCTAAGCCTAGGGGTGCCCTAGCCTAAGCCTAGGGGTGCCCTTGCCTAAGCCTAGGGGTGCTCTAGCCTTAGGCCAGGGGAGCCCTAGCCTTAGCCTAAGCCTTGGGGTGCCCTAGCCTAAGCCTAGGGGTGCCCTAGCCTAAGCCTAGGGGTGCTCTAGCCTTAGGCTAGGGGATCCCTAGCCTTAGCCTAAGCCTTGGGGTGCCCTAGCCTAAGCCTACGGGTGCCCTAGCCTAAGCCTAGGGGTGCCCTAGCCTGAGGCTAGGGGAGCCCTAGCTTTAGCCTAAGCCTAGGGTTGCCCTAGCCTAAGCCTAGGGGTGCCCTTGCCTGAGCCTAGGGGTGCCCTAGCCTGAGCCTACAGGTGCCCTAGCCTGAGGCTAGGGGAGCCCTAGCCTTAGTCTAGCCTAGGATTGCCCTAGCCTAAGCCTAGGGGTGCCATAGCATGAGTCTAGGGGTGCCCTAGCCTGTGGCTAGGGGAGTTGTAGCCTTAGCCTAAGCCTAGGGGTGCCCTAGCCTAAGCCTAGGGGTGCCGTAGCCTAAGCCTAGGGGTGCCCTAGCCTAAGCCTAGGGGTGTCATAGCCTGAGTCTAGGGGTGCAGTAGCCTGAGGCTAGGGGAGCCTTAGCCGTAGCCTAAGCCAAGGGGAACCCTAGCTAAAGCCTTGGGGTGCCCAAGTCTAAGCCTAGGGGTGCCCTAGCCTAAGACTAGGGGTGCCCTAGCCTTAGGCTAGGGGAGCCCTAGATTTTTCCTAAGCATATGGGTGCCCTAGTCTAAGCCTAGGTGTGCCCTTTCCTGAGCCTAGAGGTGCCATAGCCTTAGGCTAGGGGAGCCCTAGCCTTAGCCTAAGCCTTGGGGCACCCTAGCCTAAACCTATGGGTGCCCTAGGCTAAGCCTAGGGGTGCCCTAGCCTAAACCTAGGGGTGCCCTAGCCTAAGCCTAGGGTTGTCCCAGCCTAAGGCTAGGGGTGTCCTAGCCTTATTCTAGTGGAACCCTAGCCTTAGCCTTAGCCTAGGGGTGCCCTATCCTAAGCCCAGGGGTGCCCTATCCTAAGCCTAGGGGTGAACTATCCTAAGCCTAGGGGTGCCCTACTCTAAGCCTAGGGGTGCTCTAGCCAAAGCCTAGGGGTGCCCTAGCCTTAGGCTAGGGGAGCCCTAGCCTTAGCCAAAGCCTTGGGGTGCCCTAGCCTAAGCCTAGGGGTGCCCTATCCTAAGCCTAGGGGTTCCCTAGCCCAAGCCTAGGGATGCCCTAGCGTTAGGCTAGAGGAGCCCTAGCCTTAGCCTAAGCCTAGGGGTGCCCTAGCCTAAGCCAAGGGGTGCCCTAGCCTAAGTCTAGGGGTGCCGTAGCCAAAGCCTAGGGGTACCCTAGCCTTAGGCTAGTGGAGCCCTAGCCTTAGCCTAAGCCTAGGGGTGCCCCACCCTAAGTGTAGGCGTGCCCTAGCCTAACCCTAGGGGTGCCCTAGCCTAAGCCTAGGTGTGCCCTAGCCTAAACCTAGCGGTCCCCTAGCTTAGCCTAAGCCTAGGGGTCCCCTAGCCTAAGCCTAAGCCTAGGGGTGCCCCAGCCTAAGCCTAGGGGTGCACTAGCCTAAGCCTAGGGGTGCCTTAGCCTAAGCCTAGGGGTCCCCTAGTCTTAGCCTAAGCCTAGGGGTGCCCTAGCCTAAGCCAAGTGGTGCCCTAGCCTAAGCCTAGGGGTGCCTTAGCCTAAGCCTAGGGGTCCCCTAGCCTTAGCCTAAGCCTAGGGGTGCCCTAGCCTAAGCCTAGGGGTGCCCTAGCCTAAGCCTAGGGGTGCCCAAGCCTAAGCCTAGGGGTGCCCTAGCCTAAGCCTAGGGGTGCCTTAGCCTAAGCCTAGGGGTCCCCTAGCCCTAGCCTAAGCCTAGGGGTGCCATAGCCAAAGCCTAGGGATGCCCTAGCCTAAGCCTAGGGGAGCCCTAGCTTTAGCCTAAGCCTAGGGGTGCCCTAGCCTAAACCTAGGGGGTTCCCTAACCTAAGCCTAGGGGTGCTTTAGCCTAAGCCTAGGGGTCCCCTAGCCATAGCCTAAGCCTTGGAGTGCCCGAGCCTAAGCCTACGGTTGCCCTAGCCTAAGCCTAGCGATGCCCTAGCCTTAGGCTAGGGGACACCTAGCCTTAGCCTACGTCTAGGGGTGCCCTGCCTAAGCTTAGTGGTGCCCTAGCCTAAACCTAGGGGTGCCTTTGCCTGAGTCTAGGGGTGCCCTAGCCTGAGCCTACGGGTGCCCTAGCCTGAGGCTAGGGGAGCCCTAGCCTTAGTCTAGCCTAGGATTGCCCTAGCCTAAGCCTAGGGTTGCCATAACCTGAGTCTAGGGGTGCCCGCGTCTTAGGCTAGGGGAGCCCTAGCCTTAGCCTACACCTAGGGGTGCCCTAGCCTAAGCCTAGGGATGCCCTAGGCTTAGCCTAGAGGTGCCCTAGCCTTAGGCTAGGGGAGCCCTAGCCTTAGCCTAAGCCTAGGGGTGTCCTAGCCTAAGCCTAGGGGTGCCCTAGCCTAAGCCTAAAGGTGCCCTATCCAAAGCCTAGGGGTACCCTAGCCTAAGCCTAGGGGTGCCCTAGCCTAAGCCTAGAGTTGCCCTAGCCTCAGCCTACGGGTGCCCTAGCCTTATGCTAGGGGAGCCCTAGCTTTAGCCTAAGCCTTGGGGTGCCCTAGCCTAAGCCTACGGGTGCGCTAGCCTAAGCCTAGGGGTGCTCTAGCCTTAGGCTAGGGGAGCCCTAGCCTTAGCCTAAGCCTACGGGTGCGCTAGCCTAAGCCTAGGGGTGCCCTAGCCTGAGGCTAGGGGAGCCCTAGCTTTAGCCTAAGCCTAGGGGTGCCCTAGTCTAAGCCTAGGGGTGCCCTATCCTAAGCCTAGGGGTTCCCTAGCCCAAGCCTAGGGATGCCCTAGCGTTAGGCTAGAGGAGCCCTAGCCTTAGCCTAAGCCTAGGGGTGCCCTAGCCTAAGCCAAGGGGTGCCCTAGCCTAAGTCTAGGGGTGCCGTAGCCAAAGCCTAGGTGTACCCTAGCCTTAGGCTAGTGGAGTCCTAGCCTTAGCCTAAGCCTAGGGGTGCCCCACCCTAAGTGTAGGCGTGCCCTAGCCTAACCCTAGGGGTGCCCTAGCCTAAGCCTAGGGGTGCCCTAGCCTAAACCTAGCGGTCCCCTAGCTTAGCCTAAGCCTAGGGGTCCCCTAGCCTAAGCCTAAGCCTAGGGGTGCCCCAGCCTAAGCCTAGGGGTGCACTAGTCTAAGCCTAGGGGTGCCTTAGGCTAAGCCTAGGGGTCCCCTAGTCTTAGCCTAAGCCTAGGGGTGCCCTAGCCTAAGCCAAGTGGTGCCCTAGCCTAAGCCTAGGGGTGCCTTAGCCTAAGCCTAGGGGTCCCCTAGCATTAGCCTAAGCCTAGGGGTGCCCTAGCCTAAGCCTAGGGGTGCCCTAGCCTAAGCCTAGGGGTGCCCTAGTCTAAGCCTAGGGGTGCCCTAGCCTAAGCCTAGGGGTGCCCTAGCCCTAGCCTAAGCCTAGGGGTGCCATAGCCAAAGCCTCGGGATGCCCTAGCCTAAGCCTAGGGGAGCCCTAGCTTTAGCCTAAGCCTAGGGGTGCCCTAGCCTAAACCTAGGGGTTCCCTAACCTAAGCCTAGGGGTGCTTTAGCCTAAGCCTAGGGGTCCCCTAGCCATAGCCTAAGCCTTGGAGTGCCCGAGCCTAAGCCTACGGTTGCCCTAGCCTAAGCCTAGCGATGCCCTAGCCTTAGGCTAGGGGACACCTAGCCTTAGCCTACGTCTAGGGGTGCCCTAGCCTAAGCTTAGTGGTGCCCTAGCCTAAACCTAGGGGTGCCTTTGCCTGAGCCTAGGGGTGCCCTAGCCTGAGCCTACGGGTGCCCTAGCCTGAGGCTAGGGGAGCCCTAGCCTTAGTCTAGCCTAGGATTGCCCTAGCCTAAGCCTAGGGTTGCCATAACCTGAGTCTAGGGGTGCCCAGGCCTTAGGCTAGGGGAGCCCTAGCCTTAGCCTAAGCCTAGGGTTGTCCTAGCCTAAGCCTAGGGGTGCCCTAGCCTAAGGCTAAAAGTGCCCTTGCCTAAGCCTAGAGGTGTCCTAGCCTATGCCTAGGGGTGCCCTAGCCTAACCCTAGGGGTGCCCTAGCCTTAGGCTAGTGGAGCCCTAGCCTTAGCCTTAGCCTAGGGGTGCCCTAGCCTAAGCCAAGGGGTGCCCTAGCCAAAGCCTAAAGGTGCCCTATCCAAAGCCTAGGGGTACCCTAGCCTAAGCCTAGGGGTGCCCTAGCCTAAGCCTAGAGTTGCCCTAGCCTCAGCCTACGGGTGCCCTAGCCTTATGCTAGGGGAGCCCTAGCTTTAGCCTAAGCCTTGGGGTGCCCTAGCCTAAGCCTACGGGTGCGCTAGCCTAAGCCTAGGGGTGCTCTAGCCTTAGGCTAGGGGAGCCCTAGCCTTAGCCTAAGCCTTGGGGTGCCCTAGCCTAAGCCTACGGGTGCGCTAGCCTAAGCCTAGGGGTGCCCTAGCCTGAGGCTAGGGGAGCCCTAGCTTTAGCCTAAGCCTAGGGGTGCCCTAGCCTAAGCCTAGGGGTGCCCTAGCCTGAGCCTAGGGGTGCCCTAGCGTGAGCCTACAGGTGCCCTATCCAGAGGCTAGGGGAGCCCTAGCCTTAGTCTAGCCTAGGATTGCCCTAGCTTAAGCCTAGGGGTGCCATAGCATGAGTCTAGGGGTGCCCTAGCCTGTGGCTAGGGGAGCCGTAGCCTTAGCCTAAGCCTATGGGTGCCGTAGCCTAAGCCTAGGGGTGCCGTAGCCTAAGCCTTGGGGTGCCCTAGCCTAAGCTTAGGGGTGCCCTAGTCTAAGTCTAGGGGTGCCCTAGCCTAAGCCTAGGGGTGCCCTAGCCTAAGACTAAGCCTAGTGGTGTCCTAGCCTAAGCCTAGGGATGCCTTAGCCTTAGGCTAGGGGAGCCCTAGCCTTAACCTAAGCCTAGGGGTGACCTAGCTTAAGCCTAGGGGTGCTCAAGCCTTAAGCTAGGGGAGCCCTAGCCTTAGCCTAAGCCTAGGGGTGCCCTAGCCTAAGCCTAGAGGTGCCCTAGCCTGAGCCTACGGGTGCCCTAGCCTGAGACTACGGGTGCCGTAGCCTGAGGATAGGGGAGCCTTAGCGTTAGTCTAGCCAAGGATTGCCCTAGCCTAAGCCTAGGGGTGTCATAGACTGAGTCTAGGGGTGCACTAGCCTGAGGCTAGGGGAGCCTTAGCCTTAGCCTAAGCCTAGGGGAACCCTAGCTAAACCCTAGGGTTGCCTAAGCCTAAGCCTAGGGGTGCCCTAGCCTAAGCCTAGGGGTGCCCTAGCCTTAGGCTAGGGGAGCCCTAGCCTTTATCTAAGCCTATGGGTGCCCTAGTCTAAGCCTAGGGGTGCCGTTTCCTGAGCCTAGGGGTGCCGTAGCCTTATGCTAGGGGAGCCCTAGCCTTAGACTAAGCCTAGGGGTGCCCTAGTCTAAGCCTAGGGGTGCCATAGCCTGAGCCTAGGGGTGCCCTAGTCTGAGGCGAGTGGAGCCCTAGCCTTATCCTAAGCCTAGGATTGCCCTAGCCTAAGCTTAGGGGTGCGGTAACCTGAGTCTAGGGGTGCCCTAACCTGAGGCTAGTGGAGCCCTAGCCTTAGCCTAAGCCTAGGGGTGCCCTATCCTAAGCTTAGGGGTGCCCTAACCTAAGCCTGGGGGTGCCCTAGCCTAAGCCTAGGGGTTCCCTAGCCTTAGGCTAGGGAAACCCTAGCATTAGCCTTAGCCTAGGGGTCCCCTAGCTTAAGCCTCTGGGTGCCCTAGCCTAAAACTAGGGGTGCCCTAGCCTAAGCCTAGGGGTGCCCTAGCCTAAGCCTAGGGGTGCCCTAACCTAAGCCTAGGGGTGCCCTAGTCTTAGGCTAGGGGAGCCCAACCTTAGCTTAAGCCTAGTGTTGCCCTAGCCTAGGCCTAGGGGAGCCCTAGCCTTAGCCTAAGCCTAGGGGTGCCATAGCCTAAGCCTAGGGGTGCCCAAGCCTAAGCTTAAGGGTGCGCTAGCCTTAGTCTAAGGGAGCCCTACCCTAAGCCTAAGCCTAGGGATGCCCTAGCCTATGCCTAGGGGTGCCCTAGCCTAAGCCTAGGGTTGACCTATCCTAAGCCTAGGGGTGCCCTAGCCTAAGCCTAGGGGTGCCCTAGACTAAGCCTAGGGGTGCCCTAGCCTTAGGCTATGGGAACCCTAGCCTTAGCCTAAGCCTGGGGGTCCCCTAGCCTAAGTCTAGGGGTGCCCTAGCCTAAGACTAGGCTTACCTAGCCTAAGCCTAGGCGTGCCCTAGTCATAGGCTAGGGGAGCTCTAGCCTTAGCCTAAGGCTAGGGGTGCCTTAGCCTAAGCCTAGATGTGCCCTAGCCTAAGCATAGGGGTTCCCTAGCCTTGGGCTTTGGGAGTCCTATCCTTAGCCTAAGACGAGGGATGCCCTAGCCTAAGCCTAGGTGTGTCCTAGCCTAAGCCTAGGGGTTGCCTAGCCTAAGCCTATGGGAGCCCTAGCCTTATGCTATAGGAACCCTTGCCTTAGCCTAAACTTGGGGGTGCCCTACCCTAAGCCTAGGGGTGTCCTAGCCTAAGCCTACTGGTGCCCTAGCCTAAGGCTAGGGGTACCCTTGCCTTAGGCTAGGGGAGCCCTAGCCTTGGCCTAAGCCTAGGGTTGCCCTATCCTAAGCCTAGGGGTGCCGTAGCCTAAGCCTAGGGGTGCCCTAGCCTAAGCCTAGGGGTGCCCTAGCCTTAGGCTATTGGAACCCTAGCCTTAGCCTAAGCCAGGGGGTGCCCTAGCCTAAGCCTAGGGGTGCCCTAGCCTAAGCCTAGGCTTACCTAGCCTAAGCCTAGGCGTGCCCTAGCCATAGGCTAGGGGAGCCCTAGCCTTAGCCTAAGGTTAGGGGTGCCTTAGCCTAAGCCTAGAGGTGCCCTAGCCTAAGCATAGGGGTGCCCTAGTCTTGGGCTTTGGGAGTCCTAGCCCTAGACTAAGACGAGGGGTGCCCTAGCCTAAGACTAGGGATGCCCTAGCCTAAGCCTAGGTGTGTCCTAGCCTAAGCCTAGGGGTGCCCTAGCCTAAGCCTAGGGGTGCCCTAACCTAAGCCTAGGGGTGCCCTAGCCTTAGGCTAGGGAAGCCCTAGCCTTAGCCTAAGCCTAGGGGTGCCCTATCCTAAGCCTAGGTGTGGGCTAGCCTAAGCCTAGGGGTGCCCTAGCGCAAGCCTACTGGTGCCCTAACCTTAGGGTAGGGAAGCCCTAGCCTTAGCCTAAGCTTAGGGGTGCCCTAGCCTAAGCCTAGGGGTGCCCTAGCCTAAGTCTAGGTGTGCCCTAGCTTTAGGCTATGGGAACCCTAGCCTTAGCCTAAGCCTGGGGATGCCCTAGCGTAAGCCTAGGGGTGCCCGAGCCTAAGCCTAGGGGTGCCCTAGCCTAAGCCTAGGGGTGCCATAGCCTAAGCCTAGGGGTGCCATAGCCTAAGCCTAGGCATGCCCTAGCCTAAGCCTAGGGGTCCCCTAGCCTAAGCCTAGGGTTGCCCTAGCCTTAGGCTAGGGAAACCCTAGCCTTAGCCTAAGCCTAGGGGTGCCCTAGCCTAAGCCTAGGGGTGCCCTATCCGAAGCCTAGGGATGCCCTAGCCTAAGCCTAGGGGTGCCCTAGCCTAAGCCTAGGGGTGCCCTAGCCTTAGCCTAGGGGAGCCCTAGTCTTATCTTAAGCCTAGGGGTGCCCTAGCCTAAGCCTAGGGGTGCCTTAGCCTAAGACTAGTGGTGCCCTAGCTTAAGCCTAGGTGTACCCTAGCCTAAGCATAAGGGTGCCCTAGCCTAAGCGTACGGGTGCCCTAGCCTAAGCTTAGGGGTGCCATAGCCTAAGCCTAGGGGTTCCCTAGATTTAGGCTAGGGGATCCCTAGCCTTAGGCTAATTATATGGGTGCCCTAGCCTAATCCTAGGGGTGCCCTAGCCCAAGCCTCGGGGTGCCCTATCCTAAGCCTAGGGGTGCCCAACTTAAGCCTAGGGGTGCCATAGCCTAAGCCTAGGTGTGCCCTAGCCTTAGGCTAGGGGAGCCCTAGCCTTAGGGTAATTCTAGTGGTGCCCTAGCCTAATCCTAGGGGTGCCCTAGACTAAGTTAGGTGTGCCCTAGCCTAAGACTAGGGGTGCCGTAGCCTAAGATTAGGGGTGCCCTAGCCTTAGGCTAGCGAGCCCTAGCCTTAGCCTAAGCCTAGGGGTGCCCTAGCCTAAAACTATGGGTGCCCTAGCCTTAGACTAGGGGAGCCCTAGCCTTAGCCTAAGCTAGGGGTGCCCTCGCCTACGCCTAGGGGTGTCCAAGCCTAAGCCTAGGGGTGCCCTAGCCTTAGGCTATGGAAGCACTAGCCTTAGCCTAAGCCTTGGGGTGCCCTAGCCTAAGCCTAGGGGTGCCCTAGCTTAGGCCTGGGGTGCCCTACCCTAAGCCTAGGGGTGCCCTAGCCTTGGGCTAGGGGAGCCTTAGCCTTAGCCTAAGCCTAGGGGAGCCCTAGCCTAAGCCTACGGGTGCCCCAGCCTAAGCCTAGGGGTGCCCTAGCCTAAGGCTAGGGGTACCCTTGCCTTAGGCTAGGGGAGTCCTAGCCTTAGCCTAAGCCTAGTGGTGCCCTAGCGTAAGCCTAGGGTTACCTAGGCTAAGCCTAGGGGTGCCCAAGCCTAAGCGTAGGGGTGCCCTAGCCTAAGTTTAGGGGTGCCCTAGCCTAAACCTAGGGGTGCCCTATCCTAATCCTAGGGGAGCCCTATCCTAAGCCTAGGGGCGCCCTAGCCTAAGCTTAGGGGTGCCCTAGCCAAAGCCTAGGGGTGCCATAGCCTAAGCCTAGGGGTGCCCTATCCTAAGACTAGGGGTGCCCTAGATTTAGGCTTGGGGATCCCTAGCCTTAGGCTAATTATATGGGTGCCCTAGCCTAATCCTAGGGGTGCCCTAGCCTAAGCCTAGGTGTATCCTAGCCTAAGCCTAGGGGTGCCCTAGTCTAAGCCTAGGGGTGCCCTAGCCTAAACCTAGGGGTGCCCTTGCCTTAGGCTAGGGAAACTCTAGCCTTAGCCTAAGCCTAGGGGTGCCCTAGCCTAAGCCTCGGGGTGCCCTATCCTAAGCCTAGGGGTGTGCTAGCTTAAGCCTAGGGGTGCCATAGCCTAAGCCTAGGTGTGCCCTAGCCTTAGGCTAGCGGAGGCCTAGCCTTAGACTAATTCTAGGGGTGCCCTATCCTAATCCTAGGGTTGCCCTAGCCTAAGCTTAGGTGTGCCCTAGCCTAAGACTAGGGGTGCCCTAGCCTAAGATTAGGGGTGCCCTAGCCTTAGGCTAGCGAGCCCTAGCCTTAGCCTAAGCCTAGGGGTGCCCTAGCCTAAAACTATGGGTGCCCTAGCCTTAGATTAGGGGAGCCCTAGCCTTAGCCTAAGCTAGGGGTGCCCTCGCCTATGCCTAGGGGTGTACAAGCCTAAGCCTAGGGGTGCCCTAGCCTAAGCCTAGGGGTGCCCTAGCCTTAGGCTATGGAAGCACTAGCCTTAGCCTAAGCCTTGTGGTGCCCTAGCCTAAGTCTAGGGGTGCCCTAGCCTAGGCCTAGGGGTGCCCTACCCTAAACCTAGGGGTGCCCTAGCCTTGGGCTAGGGGAGCCTTAGCCTTAGCCTAAGCCTAGGGGTGCCCTAGCCTAAGCCTATGGGTGCCCCAGCCTAAGCCTAGGGGTGCCCTAGCCTAAGCCAAGGGGTGCCCTAGCCTTAGGTTAGGGGAGCCCTAGCCTTAGCCTAAGCCTAGGGGTGGCCTAGCCTAAGCCTAGGGGTGCCCTAGTCTAAGCCTAGAGGTGCCCTAGCCTTAGGCTAGGGGTGCCCTAGCCTAAGTTTAGGGGTGCCCTAGCCTAAACCTAGGGGTGCCCTATCCTAATCCTAGGGGAGCCCTATCCTAAGCCTAGGGGCGCCCTAGCCTAAGCTTAGGGGTGCCCTAGCCAAAGCCTAGGGGTGCCATAGCCTAAGCCTAGGGGTGCCCTATCCTAAGACTAGGGGTGCCCTAGATTTAGGCTAGGGGATCCCTAGCCTTAGGCTAATTATATGGGTGCCCTAGCCTAATCCTAGGGGTGCCCTAGCCTAAGCCTAGGTGTATCCTAGCCTAAGCCTAGGGGTGCCCTAGTCTAAGCCTAGGGGTGCCCTAGCCTAAACCTAGGGGTGCCCTTGCCTTAGGCTAGGGAAGCTCTAGCCTTAGCCTAAGCCTAGGGGTGCCCTAGCCTAAGCCTCGGGGTGCCTTATCCTAAGCCTAGGGGTGTGCTAGCTTAAGCCTAGGGGTGCCATAGCCTAAGCCTAGGTGTGCCCTAGCCTTAGGCTAGGGGAGGCCTAGCCTTAGACTAATTCTAGGGGTGCCCTATCCTAATCCTAGGGTTGCCCTAGCCTAAGCTTAGGTGTGCCCTAGCCTAAGACTAGGGGTGCCCTAGCCTAAGATTAGGGGTGCCCTAGCCTTAGGCTAGCGAGCCCTAGCCTTAGCCTAAGCCTAGGGGTGCCCTAGCCTAAAACTATGGGTGCCCTAGCCTTAGACTAGGGGAGCCCTAGCCTTAGCCTAAGCTAGGGGTGCCCTCGCCTATGCCTAGGGGTGTACAGGCCTAAGCCTAGGGGTGCCCTAGCCTAAGCCTAGGGGTGCCCTAGCCTTAGGCTATGGAAGCACTAGCCTTAGCCTAAGCCTTGTGGTGCCCTAGCCTAAGTCTAGGGGTGCCCTAGCCTAGGCCTAGGGGTGCCCTACCCTAAACCTAGGGGTGCCCTAGCCTTGGGCTAGGGGAGCCTTAGCCTTAGCCTAAGCCTAGGGGTGCCCTAGCCTAAGCCTATGGGTGCCCCAGCCTAAGCCTAGGGGTGCCCTAGCCTAAGCCAAGGGGTGCCCTAGCCTTAGGTTAGGGGAGCCCTACCCTTAGCCTAAGCCTAGGGGTGGCCTAGCCTAAGCCTAGGGGTGCCCTAGTCTAAGCCTAGAGGTGCCCTAGCCTTAGGCTAGGGGAGCCTCAGCCTTAGCCTAAGCCTAGGGGTGCCCTAGCCTAAGCCTAGGGGTTCCCTAGCCTTAAGCTAGTCGAGCCGTAGCTTTAGTCTAAGCCTAGGGGTGCCCTAGCGTAAGCCTATGGGTGCCCTAGCCTAAGCCTAGGGGTGCCCTAGCCTAAGGTTAGGGGTACCCTTGCCTTAGGCTAGGGGAGTCCTAGCCTTAGCCTAAGCCTAGTGGTGCCCTAGTCTAAGCCTAGGGTTACCTGGGCTAAGCCTAGGGGTGCCCTAGCCTAAGCGTAGGGGTGCCCTAGCCTTAAGCTAGGGGAGTCCTAGCCTTAGCCATAGCCGGGGGGTGCCCTAGCCTAAGCCTTGGGGTGCCCTAGCCTAAGCCTAGGTGTGCCCTAGCCTAAGCCTAGGGGTGCCCTAGCCTTAGGATATGGGACCCTAGATTTAGTCTAAGCCTAGGGGTGCCCTAGTCTATGCCTAGGGGTGCCCTAGCCTAAGCCTAGGGGTGCCCTAGCCTAAGTTTAGGGGTGCCCTAGCCTAAACCTAGGGGTGCCCTATCCTAATCCTAGGGGTGCCCTATTCTAAGCCTAGGGGCGCCCTAGCCTAAGCTTAGGGGTGCCCTAGCCAAAGCCTAGGGGTGCCATAGCCTAAGCCTAGGGGTGCCCTATCCTAAGCCTAGGGGTGCCCTAGCCTAAGCCTTGGGGTGCCCTAGCCTAAGCCTAGGGGTGCCTTAGCCTAAGCCTTGGGGTGCCCTAGCCTAAGCTAGGGGTACCCTAGCCTTGGGCTAGGGGTGCCCTAGAGTTGGGCTAGGGGAGCCCTAGCCTAAGCCTAGGGGTGCCCTAGCCTAAGGCTACGGGTGCCCTAGCCTAAGCCGAGGGGTGCCCTAGCCTAAGCCAGGGGTGCCTTAGCCTTAGGCTAAGGGAGCCCTAGCCTTAGCCTAAGCCTAGGGGTTCCCTAGCCTTAGGCTACTCGAGCCGTAGCCTTAGTCTAAGCCTAGGGGTGCCCTAGCCTAAGCCTATGGGTGCCCTAGCCTAAGCCTAGGGGTGTCCTAGCCTTACGCTAGGGGAGCCCTAGCCTTAGGCTAATTCTGGGGGTGCCCTAGCCTAAGCGTAGGGTTTCCCTAGCCTAAGCTTAGGGGTGCCCTAGCCTAATCCTAGTGGTGCCCTAGCCTAAGCCTAGGGGTTCCCTAGCCTTAGGCTAGGGAAACCCTAGCATTAGCCTAAGCCTAGGGGTCCCCTAGCTTAAGCCTAGGGGTGCCCTAGCCTAAGCCTAGGGGTGCCATAGCATAAGCCTAGGGGTGCCCTATCCTAAGCCTAGGGGTGCCCTAGCCTAAACCTTGGGGTGTCCTAGCCTAAGCCTAGGGGTGCCCAAGCCTAAGCCTAAGAGTGCCCTTGCATAACCCTAGGGGTGCCCTAGCCTTAGCCAAAGCCTAGGGGTGCCCTAGCCTATGCCTAGGGTGCCCTAGCCTTAGGCTAGGGGAGTCCTAGCCTTAGCCTAAGCCGACGGGTGCCCTAGCCAAAGCCTAGTGGTGCTGTTGCCTAAGACAAGTGGTGCCCTAGCCTAAGCCTAGGTGTACCCTAGCCTAAGCCTAGGGGTGCCCTAGCCTAAGCGTAAGGGTGGCCTAGCCTAAGCTTAGGGGTGCCATAGCCTAAGGCCAGGGGTTCCCTAGATTTAGGCTAGGGGATCCCTAGCCTTAGGCTAATTATATGGGTGCCCTAGCCTAATCCTAGGGGTGCCCTATCATAAGCCTAGGTGTATCCTAGCCTAAGCCTAGGGGTGCCTAGCCTAAGCCTAGGGGTGCCCTAGCCTAAGCCTAGGGGTGCCCTTGCCTTAGGCTAGGGAAGCCCTAGCCTTAGCCTAAGCCTAGGGGTGCCCTAGCCTAAGCTTCGGGGTGCCCTATCCTAAGCCTAGGGGTGCCCTAGCTTAAGCCTAGGGGTGCCATAGCCTAAGCCTAGGTGTGCCCTAGCCTTAGGCTAGGGGAGACCTAGCCTTAGGCTAATTCTAGGGGTGCCCTAGCCTAATCCTAGGGGTGCCCTAGCCTAAGCTTAGGTGTGCCCTAGCCTAAGACTAGGGGTGCCCTAGCCTAAAACTATGGGTGCCCTAGCCTTAGGCTAGGGGAGCCCTAGCCTGAGCCTAAGCTAGGGGTGCCCTCGCCTACGCCTAGGGGTGTCCAAGCCTAAGCCTAGGGGTGCCCTAGCCTAAGCCTAGGGGTGCCCTAGCCTTAGGCTATGGAAGCACTAGCCTTAGCCTAAGCCTTGGGGTGCCCTAGCCTAAGCCTAGGGGTGCCCTAGCCTAGGCCTAGGGGTGCCCTGCCCTAGTCTAAGCCTAGGGTTACCTAGGATAAGCCTAGGGGTGCCCTAGCCTAAGCGTAGTGGTGCCCTAGCCTTAAGCTAGGGGAGTCCTAGCCTTAGCCATTGCCGGGGGGTGCCCTAGCCTAAGCCTTGGGGTGCCCTAGCCTAAGCCTAGGTGTTCCCTACCCTAAGCCTAGGGGTACCCTAGCCTTAGGATATGGGACCCTAGATTTAGTCTAAGCCTAGGGGTGCCCTAGTCTATGCCTAGGTGTGCCCTAGCCTAAGCCTAGGGGTGCCCTAGCCTAAGTTTAGGGGTGCCCTAGCCTAAACCTAGGGGTGCCCTATCCTAATCCTAGGGGTGCCCTATCCTAAGCCTAGGGGCGCCCTAGCCTAAGCTTAGGGGTGCCCTAGCCAAAGCCTAGGGGTGCCATAGCCTAAGCCTAGGGGTGCCCTATCCTAAGCCTAGGGGTGCCCTAGCCTAAGCCTTGGGGTGCCCTAGCCTAAGCCTAGGGGTGCCTTAGCCTAAGCCTTGGGGTGCCCTAGCCTAAGCCTAGGGGTACCCTAGCCTTGGGCTAGGGGTGCCCTAGAGTTGGGCTAGGGGAGCCCTAGCCTAAGCCTAGGGGTGCCCTAGCCTAAGGCTACGGGTGCCCTAGCTAAAGCCGAGGGGTGCCCTAGCCTAACCCTAGGGGTGCCTTAGCCTTAGGCTAGGGGAACCCTAGCCTTAGCCTAAGCCTAGGGGTGCCCTAGCCTAAGCCTAGGGGTGCCCTAGCCTAAGCCAAGGGGTCACCTAGCCTTAGGCTAGTCGAGCGGTAGCCTTAGTCTAAGCCTAGGGGTGCCCTAGCCTAAGCCTATGGGTGCCATAGCCTAAGCCTAGGGGTGTCCTAGCCTTACGCTAGGGGAGCCCTAGCCTTAGGCTAATTCTGGGGGTGCCCTAGCCTAAGTGTAGGGGTTCCCTAGCCTAAGCTTAGGGGTGCCCTAGCCTAAGCCTAGTGGTGCCCTAGCCTAACCCTAGGGGTTCCCTAGTCTTAGGCTAGGGAAACCCTAGCATTAGCCTAAGCCTAGGGGTCCCCTAGCTTAAGCCTAGGGGTGCCCTAGCCCAAGCCTAGGGGTGCTTAGCCTAAGTTTAGGGGTGCCCTAGCCTAAGCCTAGGGGTGCCCTATCCTAATCCTATGGGTGCCCGATCCTAAGCCTAGGGGTGCCCTAGCATAAGCTTAGGTGTGCCCTAGCCTAAGCCTAGGGGTGCCATAGCCTAAGCCTAGGGGTGCCCTATCCTAAGCCTAGGGGTACCCTAGCCTAAACCTTGGGGTGTCCTAGCCTAAGCCTAGGGGTGCCCTAGCCTTAGGCTATGGAAGCCCTAGCCTTAGCCTAAGCCTTGGGGTGCCCTAGCCTAAGCCTAAGGGTGCCCTATCCTAGGCCTATGGGTGCCCTAGCCTAAGCCTAGGAGTGCCCTAGCCTTGGGCTAGGGGAGCCCTAGCCTTAGCCTAAGCCTAGGGGTGCCCTAGCCTAAGGCTACGGGTGCCCTAGCCTAAGCCTAGGTGTGCCCTAGCCTAAGCCTAGGGGTGCCCTAGCCTTAGGCAAGGGGAGCCCTAGCCTTAGCCTAAGCCTAGGGGTGCCCTAGCCTAAGCGTAGGGGTGCCCTAGCCTAAGCCTAGTGGTTCCCTAGCCTTAGGCTAGGGAAACCCTAGCATTAGCCTAAGCCTAGGGGTGCCCTAGCTTAAGCCTAGGGGTGCCCTAGCCTAAGACTAGGGGTGCCCTAGCCTAAGCCTAGGGGTGCCCTAGCCTAAGCCAAGGGTGCCCTATCCTAATCCTAGGGGTGCCCGATCCTAAGCCTAGGGGTGCCCTAGCCTAAGCTTAGGTGTGCCCTAGCCTAAGCCTAGGGGTGCCCTAGCTTTAGGCTAGGGGTGCCCTAGCCTAAGCCTAGGGGTGCCCTATCCTAATCCTAGGGGTGCCCGATCCTAAGCCTAGGGGTGCCCTAGCCTAAGCTTAGGTGTGCCCTAGCCTAAGCCTAGGGGTGCCATAGCCTAAGCCTAGGGGTGCCCTATCCTAAGCCTAGGGGTGCCCTAGCCTAAACCTTGGGGTGTCCTAGCCTAAGCCTAGGGGTGCCCTAGCCTTAGGCTATGGAAGCCCTAGCCTTAGCCTAAGCCTTGGGGTGCCCTAGCCTAAGCCTAATGGTGCCCTAGCCTAGGCTTATGGGTGCCCTAGCTTAAGCCTAGGAGTGCCCTAGCCTTGGGCAAGGGGAGCCCTAGCCTTAACCTAAGCCTAGGGGTGCCCTAGCCTAAGGCTACGGGTGCCCTAGCCTAAGCCTTGGTGTGCCCTAGCCTTACGCTAGGGGAACCCTAGCGTTAGGCTAATTTGGGGGTGCCCTAGTCTGAACTTAGGGGTGCCCTAGCCTAAGCCTAGGGTGGCCCTAGCTTAAGCCTAGGGGTGCCCTAGCCTAAGCCTAGGGGTGCCCTATCCTAAGCCAAGGGGTGCCCTTGCCTTAGGATAGGGGAGCCCTAACCTTAGCCTAAGCTAGGGGTGCCCTAGCCATAGCCTAGGGGTGCCCTAACCTAAGCCTAGGGGTGCCCTAGCCTAAGCCTAGGGGTGCCCTAGCCTTAGGCTAGGGGAGCCCTAGCCTTAGGCTAGGGGAGCCCTAGCCTTAGCCTAAGCCTAGGGGTGCCCTAGCATAAGCGTAGGGGTGCCGTAGCCTAAGCTTAGGGGTGCCCTAACCTAAGCCTGGGGGTGCCCTAGCCTAAGCCTAGGGGTTCCCTAGCCTTAGGCTAGGGAAACCCTAGCATTAGCCTAAGCCTAGGGGTCCCCTAGCTTAAGCCTCTGGGTGCCCTAGCCTAAAACTAGGGGTGCCCTAGCCTAAGCCTAGATGTGCCCTAGCCTAAGCATAGGGGTTCCCTAGCCTTGGGCTTTGGGAGTCCTATCCTTAGCCTAAGACGAGGGATGCCCTAGCCTAAGCCTAGGTGTGTCCTAGCCTAAGCCTAGGGGTTGCCTAGCCTAAGCCAAGGGGAGCCCTAGCCTTATGCTATAGGAACCCTTGCCTTAGCCTAAACTTGGGGGTGCCCTACCCTAAGCCTAGGGGTGTCCTAGCCTAAGCCTACTGGTGCCCTAGCCTAAGGCTAGGGGTACCCTTGCCTTAGGCTAGGGGAGCCCTAGCCTTGGCCTAAGCCTAGGGTTGCCCTATCCTAAGCCTAGGGGTGCCGTAGCCTAAGCCTAGGGGTGCCCTAGCCTAAGCCTAGGGGTGCCCTAGCCTTAGGCTATTGGAACCCTAGCCTTAGCCTAAGCCAGGGGGTGCCCTAGCCTAAGCCTAGGGGTGCCCTAGCCTAAGCCTAGGCTTACCTAGCCTAAGCCTAGGCGTGCCCTAGCCATAGGCTAGGGGAGCCCTAGCCTTAGCCTAAAGTTAGGGGTGCCTTAGCCTAAGCCTAGAGGTGCCCTAGCCTAAGCCTAGGGGTGCCCTAGCCTTGGGCTTTGGGAGTCCTAGCCCTAGACTAAGACGAGGGGTGCCCTAGCCTAAGACTAGGGATGCCCTAGCCTAAGCCTAGGTGTGTCCTAGCCTAAGCCTAGGGGTGCCCTAGCCTAAGCCTAGGGGTGCCCTAAACTAAGCCTAGGGGTGCCCTAGCCTTAGGCTAGGGAAGCCCTAGCCTTAGCCTAAGCCTAGGGGTGCCCTATCCTAAGCCTAGGTGTGGGCTAGCCTAAGCCTAGGGGTGCCCTAGCGGAAGCCTACTGGTGCCCTAACCTTAGTGTAGGGAAGCCCTAGCCTTAGCCTAAGCTTAGGGGTGCCCTAGCCTAAGCCTAGGGGTGCCCTAGCCTAAGTCTAGGTGTGCCCTAGCTTTAGGCTATGGGAACCCTAGCCTTAGCCTAAGCCTGGGGATGCCCTAGCGTAAGCCTAGGGGTGCCCGAGCCTAAGCCTAGGGGTGCCCTACCCTAAGCCTAGGGGTGTCCTAGCCTAAGCCTACTGGTGCCCTAGCCTAAGGCTAGGGGTACCCTTGCCTTAGGCTAGGGGAGCCCTAGCCTTGGCCTAAGCCTAGGGGTGCCCTAGCCTAAGCCTAGGGGTGCCCTATCCGAAGCCTAGGGATGCCCTAGCCTAAGCCTAGGGGTGCCCTAGCCTAAGCCTAGGGGTGCCCTAGCCTTAGCCTAGGGGAGCCCTAGTCTTAGCTTAAGCCTAGGGGTGCCCTAGCCTAAGCCTAGGGGTGCCTTAGCCTAAGCCTAGGGGTGCCCTAGCCTAAGCCTAGGGGTGCCGTAGCCTAAGCCTAGGGGTTCCCAAGCCTTAGGCTAGGGGAGCCCTAGCCTTAACCTAAGCCTAGGGATGCCCTACCCTAAGCCTAGGGGTGCCCAAGCCTAAGCCTTGGGGTGCCATAGCCTAAGCCTAGGGGTGCCCTAGCCTTAGGCTAGGGGAGCCCTACACTTAGCCTAAGACTAGGGGTGCCCTAGCCTAAGCTTATTGGTGCCCCAACTTTAGGCTAGGGGATCCCTAGCCTTAGCCTAAGCCAAGGGGTGCCCTAGCGTAAGCCTATGGGTGCCCTAGCCTTAGGCTATGGGAGCCCTAACCTTAGACTAAGCCTAGTGGTGCCCATGCTTAAGCCTAGGGTTACCTAGCCTAAGCCTAGGGGTGCCCTAGCCTTAGGCTAGGGGAGTCCTAGCCTTACCCATAACCGGGGTGTGCCCTAGCCTAATCCTAGGGGTGCCCTAGCCTAAGCCTAGGGGTGCCTAGCCTAAGCCTAGGGGTGCCCAAGCCTTAAGCGATGGGAACCCAAGCTTTACCCTAAGCTTGGGGGTGCCCTAGCCTAAGCCTACTGGTGCCGTAGCCTAAGCCTAGGGGTGCCCTAGCCTAAGCCTAGGGGTGCCGTATCCTAAGCCTAGGTGTGCCCTAGCCTAAGCCTAGGTGTACCCTAGCCTAAGCCTTGGGGTGCCCTAGCCTTAGCCTCGGCGTGGCCTAGACTTAGGCTAGGGGAGTCCTAGCCTTAGCCATAACCGGGGGGTGCCCTGGCCTAAGCCAAGGGGTGCCCTAGCCTAAGCCTAGGGGTACCCTAGCCCATGTCTTGGGGTGCCACAGCATAACCCTAGGGGTGCCAAGCCTAAGCCTAAGGGTGCCCTAGCCTTAGGCTAGGGAAGCCCTAGCCTAAGCCTAAGGCTAGTGTTTCCCTAGCCTAAGCCTAGGGTGCCCTAGCCTAAGACTAGGGGAGCCCAAGACTTAGGCTAGGGGAGCCCTAGCCTTAACCTAAGCCTAGGGGTGCCCTAGTGTAAGCCTAAGGGTGCCCTAGCCTAAGCTTCGGGGTGCCCAAGCCTAAGCCTAAGAGTGCCCTTGCCTAACCCTAGGGGTGCCCTTGCCTTAGTCAAAGCCTAAGGGTGCCCTAGCCTAAGACTAGGGATGCCCTAGCCTTAGGCTAGGGGAGTCCTAGCCTTAGTCTAAGCCGACGGGTGCCCTAGCCTAACCCTTGGGGTGCCATAGCATAACCCTAGGGGTGCCAAGCCTAAGCCTAAGGGTGCCCTAGCCTAAGCCTAGGGGTGCCCAAGTCTTAGGCTAGGGGAGCCCAAGCCTTAACCTAAGCCTAGGGGAGCCGTATTGTAAGCCTAGGGGTGCCCTAGCCTAAGCCTCGGGGTGCCCTCGCCTTAGGCTAGGGGAGCCCTAGCCTTAGCCTAATCCTAGGGGTGCCCAAGCCTAAGCCTAAGAGTGCCCTTGCCTAACCCTAGGGGTGCCCTAGCCTTAGCCAAAGCCTAGGGGTGCCCTAGCCTATGCCTTGGGATGCCCTAGCCTTAGGCTAGGGGAGTCCTAGCCTTAGCCTAAGCCGACTGGTGCCCTAGCCTAAGCTTAGGGGTGCCCTAGCCTAATCCTAGGGGTGCCCTAGACTAAGTCTAGGGGTGCCTTAGCCTAAGCGTAGGTGTGCCCTAGCCTAAGCCTTGGGGTGCCCTAGCCTAAGCCTATGGGTGCCATAGCCTAAGCCTAGGGGAGCCCTAAACTTAACCTAAGCCTAGGGGTGCCCTAGCCTTAGTCTAGGCGAGCCCTAGCCTTAGCTAAAGCCTAGGGGTGCCCTAGCCTAAGCTTAGGGGTGCCATAGCCTATGCCTAGGGGTGCCCTAGACTTAGGCTAGGGGATCCCTAGCCTTAGACTAATTCTATGGGTGCCCTAGCCTAATCCTAGGGGTGCCCTAGCCTAAGCCTAGGTGTATCCTAGCCTAAGCCTAGGGGTGCCCTAGCCTAAGCCTAGGGGTGCCCTAGCCTAAGCCTAGGGGTGCCCTAGCCTTAGGCTAGGGAAACCCTAGCCTTAGCCTAAGCCTAGGGGTGCCCTAGCCTTAGGCTAGGGGAGCCCTAACCTTAGCTTAAGCCTAGGGGTGCCCTAGCCTAAGCCTAGGGGTGCCCTAGCCTAAGCCTAGGGGTGCCCTAGCCTTAGGCTAGGGGAGCCCTAGCCTTAGCTTAAGCCTAGGGGTGCCCTAGCCTAAGCCTAGGGGTGCCGTAGCCTAAGCCTAGGGGTGCCCTAGCCTAAGCCTAGGGGTGCCCAAGCCTAAGCCTAAGAGTGCCCTTGCCTAACCCTAGGGGTGCCCTAGCCTTAGCCATAGCCTAGGGGTGCCCTGCCTAAGCCTAGGGTTGCCTTAGCCTTAGGCGAGGGGAGTCCTAGCCTTAGCCTAAGCCGACGGGTGCCCTAGCCTAAGCCTAGGGGTGCCCTATCCTAAGCCTAGGGGTGCACTATCCTAAGCCTAGGGGTGCCCTAGCCTAAGTCTTGGGTGCCCTAGCCTAAGCGTAGTGGCGCCCTAGCTTAAGCCTAGGGGTGCCCTAGCCTAAGCCTAGGGGTGCCATAGCCTAAGCCTAGGGGAGCCCTAGACTTAACCTAAGCCTAGGGGTGCCCTAGCCTAATACTTGTGGTGCCCTAGCCTAAGCCTAGGTTTACCCTAGCCTAAGCCTAGAGGTGCCCTAGCCTTAGTCTAGGCGAGCCCTAGCTTTAGCTTAAGCCTAGGGGTACCCTAGCATAAGCTTAGGGGTGCCATAGCTTAAGCCTAGGGGTGCCCTAGACTTAGGCTAGGGGATCCCTAGCCTTAGGCAAATTCTATGGGTGCCCTAGCCTAATCCTTGGGGTGCCCTAGCCTAAGCCTAGGTTTATCCTAGCCTAAGCCTAGGGGTGCCCTAGCCTAAGCCTAGGGGTGCCCTAGCCTAAGCCTAGGGGTGCCCTAGCCTTAGGCTAGGAAAACCCTAGCCTTAGCCTAAGACTAGGGGTGCCCTAGCCTTAGGCTAGGGGAGCCCTAGCCTTAGCTTAAGCCTAGGGGTGCCCTAGCCTAAGCCTAGGAGTGCCCTAGCCTTAGGCTAGGGAACCCTAGCCTTAGCTTAAGCCTAGGGGTGCCCTAGCCTAAGCCTAGGGGTGCCCTAGCCTAAGCCTAGGGGTGCCCAAGCCTAAGCCTAAGGGTGTCCTAGCCTTAGGCTAGGGGAGCCCTACCCTAAGCCTAAGACTAGTGTTGCCCTAGCCTAAGCCTAGGGTGCCCTAGCCTAAGCCTAGCGGTGCCCTAGCCTTAGGCTAGGGGAGCCCTAGCCTTAGCCAAAGCCTAGGGGTGCCCAAGCCTAAGCCTAGGAGTGCCCTAACCTAACCCTAAGGTGCCCTAGCCTTAGGCTAGGGAAGCCCTTGCCTTAGCCTAAACCTAGGGGTGCCCTATCCTAAGCCTAGGGGTGCCCTATCCTAAACCTAGGGGTGCCCTAGCCTAAGGTTAGTGGTGCCCTAACCGTAGGCTATGGGATCCCTAGCCTTAGGCTAAATCTAGGGGTGCCCTAGCCTAATCCTAGGGGTGCCCTAGCCTAAGCTTAGGTGTGCCCTAGCCTAAGCCTAGGGGTGCCCTAGCCTAAGATTAGGGGTGCCCTAGCCTTAGGCTAGGGGAGCCCTAGCCTTAGCCTAAGCCTTTGGGTGCCCTAGCCTAAGCCTAGGGGTGCCCTAGCCTTAGGCTAGGGGAGCCCTAGCCTTAGCCAAAGCCTAGGGGTGCCCAAGACTAAGCCTAGGAGTGCGCTAGCCTAACCCTAAGGTGCCCTAGCCTTAGGCTAGGGAAGCCCTTGCCTTAGCCTAAACCTAGGGGTGCCCTAGCCTAATCCTAGGGGTGCCCTAGCCTAAGCTTAGGTGTGCCCAACCTAAGCCTAGGGGTGCCCTAGCCTTAGGCTAGGGGAACCCTAGCCTTAGCCTAAGCCTAGGGGTGCCCTAGCCTAAGCCTAGGGGTGCCCTAGCCTTAGGCTAGGGGAGCCCTAGCCTTAGCCTAAGCTAGGGGTTCCCTAGCCTAAGCCTAGGGGTGCCCTATCCTAAGCCTAGGGGTGCCCTAGCCTAAGCCTAGGGGTGCCCTAGCCTAAGCCTAGTGGTGCCCTAGCCTAAAACTAGTGGTGCCCTAGACTTAGGCTAGGGGAGCCCTAGACTTAGCGTAAGCCTAGTGATGCCCTAGCCTAAGCCTAGTGGTGGCCTAACCTTAGGCTAGGTGATCCCTAGCATTAGGCTAATTCTAGGGGTGCCCTAGCCTAATCCTAGGGGTTCCCTAGCCTAAGCCTAGGTGTACCCTAGCCTAAGCCTAGGGGTGCCCTAGCTGAAGCCTAGGGGTGCCCTAGCCTTAGGCTAGGGAATCCCTATCCTTAGCCTAAGCCTAGGGGTGCCCTAGCCTAAGCCTAGGGGTGCCCTGGCACTAGCCTAAGCCTAGGGGTGCCTTAGCCTAAGCCTAGGGATGCCCAAGCCTAAGGCTAAGGGTGCCCTATCCTAAGCCTAGGGGTGCCCTAGCCTAAGCCAAGGGGTGCCCTAGCCTTAGGCTAGGGGAGCCCTAGCCTTAGCCTAAGCCTAGGGGTGCCCTAGCCTAAGCCTAGGGGTGCCCTAGCCTAAGCCTAGGGGTGCCCTAGCATTATGCTAGGGGAGCCCTAGCCTTATGCTAAGCATAGTCGTGCCCTAGCCTAAGCCTAGGGGTGTCCTAGTCTAAGCCTAGGGGTGCCCTAGCGTAAGTCTAGGGGTGCCCTAGCCTTAGGGTAGGTGAGCCCTAGCCTTAGCCTAAGCCTATGGGTGCCCTGGCCTAAGAATAGGGGTGCCCTGGCCTAAGCCTAGGGGTGCCCTAGCCTAAGGTTAGTGATGCACTAACCTTAGGCTAGGGGATCCCTAGCCTTAGGCTAAATCTGGGGGTGCCCTAGCTTAATCCTAGGGGTGCCCTAGCTTAATCCTAGGGGTGCCCTAGCCTAAGCTTAGGTGTGCCCTAGCCTAAGCTAGGGGTGCCCTAGCCTAGATTAGTGGTGCCCTAGCCTTAGGCTAGGAGATTCCAGCCTTAGCCTAAGCCTAGGGGTGCCCTAGCCTAAGCCTAGGGGTGCCCTAGCCTTAGGCTAGGGGAGCCCTAGCCTTAGCCTAAGCTAGGTGTTCCCTAGCCTAAGCCTAGGGGTGCCCTATCCTAAGCCTATGGGTGCCGTAGCCTAAGCCAAGGGGTGCCCTAGCCTAAGCCTAGGGGTGCCCTAGCCTAAGCCTAGTGGTGCCCTAGACTTAGGCTAGGGGAGCCCTAGACTTAGCCTAAGCCTAGGTGTGCCCTAGCCTAAGCCTAGTGGTGCCCTAACCTTAGGCTAGGGCATCCCTAGCCTTAGGCTAATTTGAGGGGTGCCCTAGCCTAATCCTAGGGGTGCCCTAGCCTAAGCCTAGGTGTACCCTAGCCTAAGCCTAGGGGTGCCCTAGCCGAAGCCGAGGGTTGCCCTAGCCTTAGGCTTGGGATTCCCTATCCTTAGCCTAAGCAAATGGGTGCCCTAGCCTAAGCCTAGGGGTGCCCTGGCACTAGCCTAAGCCTAGGGGTGCCATAGCCTAAGCATAGGGGTGCCCAAGCCTAAGCCTAAGGGTGCCCTAGCCTTTGGCTAGGGGAGCCCTAGCCTTAGGCTAGGGGAGCCCTAGCCTTAGCCTAAGCCTAGGGGTGCCCTAGCCTAAGCCTAGGTGTGCCCTAACCTAAGCCTAGGGGTGCCCTAGCCTAAGCTTAGGCGTTCCCTAGCCTTAGGGTAGGGAAACCCTAGCCTTAGCCTAAGCCTAGGGGTGCCCTAGCCTAAGCCTAGGGGTGCCCTATCCTAAGCCTAGGGGTGCCCTAGCCTAAGGTTAGGGGTGCCCTAACCTTAGGCTAGGGGATCCCTAGCCTTAGGCTAAATTTAGGGGTGCCCTAGCCTAATCCTAGGGGTGCCCTAGCCTAAGCTTAGGTGTGCCCTAGCCGAAGCCTAGGGGTGCCCTAGCCTAAGATTAGGGGTGCCCTAGCCTTAGGCTAGGAGAGTCCTAGCCTTAGCCTAAGCCTATGGGTGCCATAGCCTAAGCCTAGGGGTGCCCTAGCCTTAGGCTAGGGGAGCCCTAGCCTTAGCCTAAGCCTAGGTGTGCCTTAGCCTAAGCCTAGGGGTGCCCTATCCTAAGCCTATGGGTGCCCTAGCCTAAGCCTAGGGGTGCCCTACCCTAAGCCTAGGGGTGCCCTAGCCTAAGCCTAGGGGTGCCCTAGCCTAAGCCTAGTGGTGCCCTAACCTTAGGCTAGGGGATCCCTAGCTTTAGGCTAATTCGAGGGGTGCCCTAGCCTAATCCTAGGGGTGCCATAGCCTAAGCCTAGGTGTACCCTAGCCTAAGCCTTAGGGTGCCCTAGCCGAGGCCTAGGGGTGCCCTAGCCTTAGGCTAGGGAATCCCTATCCTTAGCTTAAGCCTAGGGGTGCCCTAGCCTAAGCCTAGGGGTGCCCTGGCACTAGCCTAAGCCTAGGGGTGCCATAGCCTAAGCATAGGGGTGCCCAAGCCTAAGCCTAAGGGTGCCCTAGGCGTAGACTAAGGGAGCCCTAGCCTTAGCCTAAGCCTAGGGGTGCCCTAGCCTAAGCCTAGGTGTACCCTAACCTAAGCCTAGGGGTTCCCTAGCCTAAGCCTAGGCATTCCCAAGCCTTAGGCTAGGGAAACCCTAGCCTTAGCCTAAGCCTGGGGTGCCCTAGCCTAAGCCTAGGGGTGTCCTAGCCTAAGCCTACGGGTGCCCTAGCCTTAGGCTAGGGGAGCCCTAGCCTTAGCCTAAGCCTAGGGGTGCCCTAGCCTAAGCCTAGGGGTGCTCTAGCCTTAGGCTAGTTGAGACATAGCCTTAGGCTAAGCTAGGGGTGCCCAAGCCTAAGCCTAGGGGTGCCCTAGCCTAAGCCAAGGGGTGCCCTAGCCTAAGCCTAGGGGTGCCCTAGCCTAAGCCTAGGGGTTCCCTAGCATTATGCTAGGGGAGCCCTAGCCTTATGCTAAGCCTATTTGTGCCCTAGCCTAAGCCTAGGGGTGCCCTAGCCTAAGCCTAGGGGTGCCTTATCCTAAGTCTAGGGGTGCCCTAGCCTAAGCCTAGGGGTGCCCTAGCCTAAGCCTAGGGGTGCCTTATCCTAAGTCTAGGGGTGCCCTAGCCTAAGCCTAGGGGTGCCCTAGCCTAAGTCTAGGGGTGCCCTAGCCTTAGGGTAGGGGAGCCCTAGCCTTAGCCTACGCCTAGGGGTGCCCTGGCCTAAGAATAGGGGTGCCCTGGCCTAAGCCTAGGGGTGCCCTAGCCTAAGGTTAGTGGTGCCCTAACCTTAGGCTAGGGGATCCCTAGCCTTAGGCTAAATCTAGGGGTGCCCTAGCCTAATCCTAGGGGTGCCCTAGCCTAAGCTTAGGTGTGCCCTAGCCTAAGCCTAGGGATGCCCTAGCCTAAGATTAGGGGTGCCCTAGCCTTAGGCTAGGGGAGCCCTAGCCTTAGCCTAAGCCTAGGGGTGCCCTAGCCTAAGCCTAGGGGTGCCGCAGCCTTAGGCTAGGGGAGCCCTAGCCTTAGCCTAAGCTAGGGGTTCCCTAGCCTAAGCCTAGGGGTGCCCTATCCTAAGCCTAGGGGTGCCCTAGCCTAAGCCTAGGGGCGCCTTAGCCTAAGCCTAGTGGTGCCCTAGACTTTGGCTTGGTGAGCCCTAGACTTAGCCTAAGCCTCGGGGTGCCCTAGCCTAAGCCTAGTGGTGCCCTAACCTTAGGCTAGGGGATCCCTAGCCTTAGGCTAATTCGAGGGGTGCCCTAGCCTAATCCTAGGGGTGCCCTAGCCTAAGCCTAGGTGTACCCTAGCCTAAGCCTAGGGGTGCACTAGCCGAAGCCTAGGGGTGCCCTAGCCTTAGGCTAGGGAATCCCTATCCTTAGCCTAAGCCTAGGGGTGCCCTAGCCTAAGCCTAGGGGTGCCCTGGCACGACCCTAAGCCTAGGAGTGCCATAGCCTAAGCATAGGGGAGCCCAAGCCTAAGCCTAAGGGTGCCCTAGCCTTAGTCTAGGGGAGCCCTAGCCTTAGCCTAAGACTAGGGGTGCCTAGCCTAAGCCTAGGGGTGCCCTAGCCTAAGCCGAGGGGTGCCCTAGCCTAAGCCTCGGGGTGCCATAGCCTAAGCCTAGGGGTGCCCAAGCCTAAGCCTAAGGGTGCCCTAGTCTAAGCCTAGGGGTGCCCTAGCCTAAGCTTAGGGGTTCCCAAGCCTTAGGCTAGGGGACCCCTAGCCTTAGCCTAAGCCTAGGGGTGCCCTAGCTTAATCCTAGGGGTGCCCTAGCCTAAGCTTAGGTGTGCCCTAGCCTAAGCTAGGGGTGCCCTAGCCTAAGATTAGTGGTGCCCTAGCCTTAGGCTAGGAGATTCCAGCCTTAGCCTAAGCCTAGGGGTGCCCTAGCCTAAGCCTAGGGGTGCCCTAGCCTTAGGCTAGGGGAGCCCTAGCCTTAGCCTAAGCTAGGTGTTCCCTAGCCTAAGCCTAGGGGTGCCCTATCCTAAGCCTATGGGTGCCGTAGCCTAAGCCAAGGGGTGCCCTAGCCTAAGCCAAGGGGTGCCCTAGCCTAAGCCTAGTGGTGCCCTAGACTTAGGCTAGGGGAGCCCTAGACTTAGCCTAAGCCTAGGTGTGCCCTAGCCTAAGCCTAGTGGTGCCCTAACCTTAGGCTAGGGCATCCCTAGCCTTAGGCTAATTCGAGGGGTGCCCTAGCCTAATCCTAGGGGTGCCCTAGCCTAAGCCTAGGTGTACCCTAGGCTAAGCCTAGGGGTGCCCTAGCCGAAGCCGAGGGTTGCCCTAGCCTTAGGCTTGGGAATCCCTATCCTTAGCCTAAGCAAATGGGTGCCCTAGCCTAAGCCTAGGGGTGCCCTGGCACTAGCCTAAGCCTAGGGGTGCCATAGCCTAAGCATAGGGGTGCCCAAGCCTAAGCCTAAGGGTGCCCTAGCCTTTGGCTAGGGGAGCCCTAGCCTTAGGCTAGGGGAGCCCTAGCCTTAGCCTAAGCCTAGGGGTGCCCTAGCCTAAGCCTAGGTGTGCCCTAACCTAAGCCTAGGGGTGCCCTAGCCTAAGCCTAGGCGTTCCCTAGCCTTAGGGTAGGGAAACCCTAGCCTTAGCCTAAGCCTAGGGGTGCCCTAGCCTAAGCCTAGGGGTGCCCTATCCTAAGCCTAGGGGTGCCCTAGCCTAAGGTTAGGGGTGCCCTAACCTTAGGCTAGGGGATCCCTAGCCTTAGGCTAAATTTAGGGGTGCCCTAGCCTAATCCTAGGGGTGCCCTAGCCTAAGCTTAGGTGTGCCCTAGCCGAAGCCTAGGGGTGCCCTAGCCTAAGATTAGGGGTGCCCTAGCCTTAGGCTAGGAGAGTCCTAGCCTTAGCCTAAGCCTATGGGTGCCATAGCCTAAGCCTAGGGGTGCCCTAGCCTTAGGCTAGGGGAGCCCTAGCCTTAGCCTAAGCCTAGGTGTGCCTTAGCCTAAGCCTAGGGGTGCCCTATCCTAAGCCTATGGGTGCCCTAGCCTAAGCCTAGGGGTGCCCTACCCTAAGCCTAGGGGTGCCCTAGCCTAAGCCTAGTGGTGCCCTAGACTTAGGCTAGGGGAGCCCTAGACTTAGCCTAAGCCTAGGGGTGCCCTAGCCTAAGCCTAGTGGTGCCCTAACCTTAGGCTAGGGGATCCCTAGCTTTAGGCTAATTCGAGGGGTGCCCTAGCCTAATCCTAGGGGTGCCATAGCCTAAGCCTAGGTGTACCCTAGCCTAAGGCTTAGGGTGCCCTAGCCGAAGCCTAGGGGTGCCCTAGCCTTAGGCTAGGGAATCCCTATCCTTAGCTTAAGCCTAGGGGTGCCCTAGCCTAAGCCTAGGGGTGCCCTGGCACTAGCCTAAGCCTAGGGGTGCCATAGCCTAAGCATAGGGGTGCCCAAGCCTAAGCCTAAGGGTGCACTAGGCGTAGACTAAGGGAGCCCTAGCCTTAGCCTAAGCCTAGGGGTGCCCTAGCCTAAGCCTAGGTGTGCCCTAACCTAAGCCTAGGGGTTCCCTAGCCTAAGCCTAGGCATTCCCAAGCCTTAGGCTAGGGAAACCCTAGCCTTAGCCTAAGCCTGGGGTGCCCTAGCCTAAGCCTAGGGGTGTCCTAGCCTAAGCCTACGGGTGCCCTAGCCTTAGGCTAGGGGAGCCCTAGCCTTAGCCTAAGCCTAGGGGTGCCCTAGCCTAAGCCTAGGGGTGCTCTAGCCTTAGGCTAGTTGAGACATAGCCTTAGGCTAAGCTAGGGGTGCCCAAGCCTAAGCCTAGGGGTGCCCTAGCCTAAGCCAAGGGGTGCCCTAGCCTAAGCCTAGGGGTGCCCTAGCCTAAGCCTAGGGGTTCCCTAGCATTATGCTAGGGGAGCCCTAGCCTTATGCTAAGCCTATTTGTGCCCTAGCCTAAGCCTAGGGGTGCCCTAGCCTAAGCCTAGGGGTGCCTTATCCTAAGTCTAGGGGTGCCCTAGCCTAAGCCTAGGGGTGCCCTAGCCTAAGCCTAGGGGTGCCTTATCCTAAGTCTAGGGGTGCCCTAGCCTAAGCCTAGGGGTGCCCTAGCCTAAGTCTAGGGGTGCCCTAGCCTTAGGGTATGGGAGCCCTAGCCTTAGCCTACGCCTAGGGGTGCCCTGGCCTAAGAATAGGGGTGCCCTGGCCTAAGCCTAGGGGTGCCCTAGCCTAAGGTTAGTGGTGCCCTAACCTTAGGCTAGGGGATCCCTAGCCTTAGGCTAAATCTAGGGGTGCCCTAGCCTAATCCTAGGGGTGCCCTAGCCTAAGCTTAGGTGTGCCCTAGCCTAAGCCTAGGGATGCCCTAGCCTAAGATTAGGGGTGCCCTCGCCTTAGGCTAGGGGAGCCCTAGCCTTAGCCTAAGCCTAGGGGTGCCCTAGCCTAAGCCTAGGGGTGCCGCAGCCTTAGGCTAGGGGAGCCCTAGCCTTAGCCTAAGCTAGGGGTTCCCTAGCCTAAGCCTAGGGGTGCCCTATCCTAAGCCTAGGGGTGCCCTAGCCTAAGCCTAGGGGCGCCTTAGCCTAAGCCTAGGGGTGCCCTAGCCTAAGCCTAGTGGTGCCCTAGACTTTGGCTTGGTGAGCCCTAGACTTAGCCTAAGCCTCGGGGTGCCCTAGCCTAAGCCTAGTGGTGCCCTAACCTTAGGCTAGAGGATCCCTAGCCTTAGGCTAATTCGAGGGGTGCCCTAGCCTAATCCTAGGGGTGCCGTAGCCTAAGCCTAGGTGTACCCTAGCCTAAGCCTAGGGGTGCACTAGCCGAAGCCTAGGGGTGCCCTAGCCTTAGGCTAGGGAATCCCTATCCTTAGCCTAAGCATAGGGGTGCCCTAGCCTAAGCCTAGGGGTGCCCTGGCACGACCCTAAGCCTAGGAGTGCCATAGCCTAAGCATAGGGGAGCCCAAGCCTAAGCCTAAGGGTGCCCTAGCCTTAGTCTAGGGGAGCCCTAGCCTTAGCCTAAGACTAGGGGTGCCTAGCCGAAGCCTAGGGGTGCCCTAGCCTAAGCCTAGGGGTGCCCTAGCCTAAGCCTCGGGGTGCCATAGCCTAAGCCTAGGGGTGCCCAAGCCTAAGCCTAAGGGTGCCCTAGTCTAAGCCTAGGGGTGCCCTAGCCTAAGCTTAGGGGTTCCCAAGCCTTAGGCTAGGGGACCCCTAGCCTTAGCCTAAGCCTAGGGGTGCCCTAGCCTAAGGCTAGGGGTGCCCTAGCCTAAGCCTAGGGGTGCCTTAACCTTAGGCTAGGGGAGCCCTAGCCTTAGCTTAAGGCTAGGGGTGCCCCAGCCTAAGCCTAGGGGTGCCCAAGCCTAAGCCTAGGGGTGCGCTAGCCTTAGGCTATGGGAGCACTAGCCTAAGCCTAAGCCTAGTGGTACCCTAGCCTAAACCTAGGGGTGACCTAGCCTAAGCTTAGGGGTGCCCTAGCCTAAGCCTAGGGGTGCCCTAGCCTTAGGCTAGGGGAGCCCTAGCCTTAGCCTAAGCCTCGGGGTGCCCTAGCCTAAGCCTAGGGGTGCCCTAGCCTTAGTCTAGGGAAGCCCTAGCCTTAGCCTATGCCTAGGGGTGCCCTAGCCTAAGCCTAGGGGTGCCCTAGCCTAAGCCTAGGGGTGCCCTAGCCTAAGCCTAGGGGTGCCCTAGTAAGCCTAGGGGTGCACTAGTAAGCCTACGGGTGCCTTTCCTAAGCCTAGGGGATCCGTAGCCTTAGGCTAGGGGAGCCCTAGCCTTAGCTTAAGCCTAGGGGTGCCCTATCCTAAGCCTAGGGTTGCCCTAGCCTAAGCCTAGGGGTGCCCTAGCCTTAGGCTAGGGGAGCCCTAGTTTTAGCCTAAGCCTAGGGGTCCACTAGCCTAAGCCTAGGGGTGCCTTAGCCTAAGCCTAGGGATGCCCAAGCCTAAGCCTAAGGGTGTGCTAGCCTTAGCCTAAGCCTAGGCGTGTCTTATCCTAAGCCTAGGGGTGCCCTATCCTAAGCCTAGGGGTGCCCTAGCCTAAGCCTGCGGATGCCCTGCCAAAGCCTAGGGGTGCCCTAGCCTTAGGCTAGGGGAGCCCTAGCCTTAGCCTAAGCCTAGGGGTGCCCTAGCCTAAGCCTAGGGGTGCCCTAACCTAAGCCTAGGGTTGCCCTAGCCTAAGCCTAGGGGTGCCATAGCTTAAGCCTAGGGGTGCCCTATCCTAAGCCTAGGGGTGCCATAGCCTAAGCCTTGGGGTAACCTAGCCTAAGCCTAGGGGTGCCTTAGCCTAAGCATTGGGGTGCCCTAGCCTAAGCCTAGGGGTGCCCCAGCCTTGGGCTAGGGGTGCACTAGCCTTGGGCTAGGGGAGCCCTAGCCTTAGCCTAATCCTAGGGGTGCCCTAGCCTAAGGCTACGGGTGCCCTAGCCTAAGCTTAGGGGTGCCCTAGCCTAAGCCTAGGGGTGCTTTAGCCTTAGGCTAGGGGAGCCCTAGCCTTAGCCTAAGCCTAGGGGTGCCCTAGCCTAAGCCTAGGGGTGCCCTAGCCTAAGATTAGGGGTTCCCTAGCCTTAGGCTAGTCGAGCCGTAGCCTTAGTCTAAGCCTAGGGGTGCCCTAGCCTAAGCCTATGGGTGCCCTAGCCTAAGCCTAGGGGTGTCCTAGCATTACGCTAGGGGAGCCCTAGCCTTAGGCTAATTCTGGGGGGCCCCTAGCCTAAGCGTAGGGGTTCCCTAGCCTAAGCTTAGGGGTGCCCTAGCCTAAGCCTAGTGGTGCCCTAGCCTAAGCCTAGGGGTTCCCTAGCCTTAGGCTAGGGAAATCCTAGCATTAGCCTAAGCCTAGGGGTCCCCTAGCTTAAGCCTAGGGGTGCCCTAGCCTAAGACTAGGGGTGCCCTAGCCTAAGCCTAGGGGTGCCCTAGCCTAAGCCTAGGGGAGCCCTAGCCTTAGCTTAAGCCTAGTGTTGCCTTAGCCTAGGCCTAGGGGTGCCCTAGCCTAAGCCTAGGGGTGTCCTATCCTAAGCCTAGGGGTGCCCTATCCTAAGGTTAGTGGTGCCCTAACCTTAGGCTAGGGGATCCCTAGCCTTAGGCTAAATCTAGGGGTGCCCTAGCCTAATTCTAGGGGTGCCCTAGCCTAAGCTTAGGTGTGCCCTAGCCTAAGACTAGGGGTGCCCTAGCCTAAGATTAGGGGTGCCCTAGCCTTAGGCTAGGAGAGTCCTAGCCTTAGCCTAAGCCTAGGGGTGCCATAGCCTAAGCCTAGGGGTGCCCTAGCCTTAGGCTAGGGGAGCCCTAGCCTTAGCCTAAGCCTAGGAGTGCCTTAGCCTAAGCCTAGGGGTGCCCTATCCTAAGCCTTTGGGTGCCCTAGCCTAAGCCTAGGGGTGCCCTACCCTAAGCCTAGGGGTGCCCTAGCCTAAGCCTAGTGGTGCCCTTGACTTAGGCTAGGGGAGCCCTAGACTTAGCCTAAGCCAAGGGGTGCCCTAGCCTAAGCCTAGTGGTGCCCTAACCTTAGGCTAGGGGATCCCTAGCTTTAGGCTAATTCGAGGGGTGCCCTAGCCTAATCCTAGGGGTGCCCTAGCCTAAGCCTAGGTGTACCCTAGCCTAAGCCTTAGGGTGCCCTAGCCGAAGCCTAGGGGTGCCCTAGCCTAAGTCTAGGGGTGCCCTAGCCTTAGCCTAAGCCTAGGGGTGTCCTAGTGTAAACCTAGGGGTGCCCTAGCCTAAGTCTAGGGGTGCCCTAGCCTTAGGGTAGGGGAGCCCTAGCCTTAGCCTACGCCTAGGCGTGCCCTGGCCTAAGAATAGGGGTGTCCTGGCCTAAGCCTAGGGGTGCCCTAGCCTAAGGTTAGTGGTGCCCTAACCTTAGGCTAGGGGATCCCTAGCCTTAGGCTAAATCTATGGGTGCCCTAGCCTAATCCTAGGGGTGCCCTAGCCTAAGCTTAGGTGTGCCCTAGCCTAAGCCTAGGGGTGCCCTAGCCTAAGATTAGGGGTGCACTAGCCTTAGGCTAGGGGAGCCCTAGTCTTAGCCTAAGCCTAGGGGTGCCCTAGCCTAAGCCTAGGGGTGCCCCAGCCTTAGGCTAGGGGAGCCCTAGCCTTAGCCTAAGCTACGGGTTCCCTAGCCTAAGCCTAGGGGTGCCCTATCCTAAGCCTAGGGGTGCCCTAGCCTAAGCCTAGGGGTGCCCTAGCCTAAGCCTAGTGGTGCCCTAGACTTAGGCTTGGGGAGCCCTAGACTTAGCCTAAGCCTAGGGGTGCCCTAGCCTAAGCCTAGTGGTGCCCTAACCTTAGTCTAGGGGAGCCCTAGACTTAGCCTAAGCCAAGGGGTGCCCTAGCCTAAGCCTAGTGGTGCCCTAACCTTAGGCTAGGGGATCCCTAGCTTTAGGCTAATTCGAGGGGTGCCCTAGCCTAATCCTAGGGGTGCCCTAGCCTAAGCCTAGGGGTGCCCTAGCCTAAGCCTCGGGGTGCCATAGCCTAAGCCTAGGGGTGCCCAAGCCTAAGCCTAAGGGTGCCCTAGTCTAAGCCTAGGGGTACCCTAGCCTAAGCTTAGGGGTTCCCGAGCCTTAGGCTAGGGGACCCCTAGCCTTAGCCTAAGCCTAGGGGTGCCTTAACTAAGGCTAGGGGTGCCCTAGCCTAAGCCTAGGGGTGCCTTAACCTTAGGCTAGGGGAGCCCTAGCCTTAGCTTAAGGCTAGGGGTGCCCCAGCCTAAGCCTAGGGGTGCCCAAGCCTAAGCCTAGGGGTGCGCTAGCCTTAGGCTATGGGAGCACTAGCCTAAGCCTAAGCCTAGTGGTGCCCTAGCCTAAAACTAGGGGTGACCTAGCCTAAGCTTAGGGGTGCCCTAGCCTAAGCCTAGGGATGCCCTAGCCTTAGTCTAGGGAAGCCCTAGCCTTAGCCTATGCCTAGGGATGCCCTAGCCTAAGCCTAGGGGTGCCCTAGCCTAAGCCTAGGGGTGCCCTAGTAAGCCTAGGGGTGCACTAGTAAGCCTACGGGTGCCCTGCCTAAGCCTAGGGGATCCCTAGAATTAGGCTAGGGGAGCCCTAGCCTTAGCCTAAGCCTAGGGGTGCCCTAGCCTAAGCCTAGGTGTGCCCTAACCTAAGCCTAGGGGTGCCCTAGCCTAAGCATAGTGGTGCCCTAGCGTAAGCCTAGGGGTGCCCTAGCCTAAGATTTGGGATGCCCTAGCCTTAGGCTAGGGGAGCCTTAGCCTTAGCCTAAGCCTAGGGGTGCCCTAGCCTAAGCCTAGGGGTGCCCTAGCCTTAGGCTAGGGGAGCCCTAGCCTTAGCCTAAGCTAGGGGTTCCCTAGCCTAAGCCTAGGGGTGCCCTATCCTAAGCCTAGGGGTGCCCTATCTTAAGCCTAGGGGTACCCTAGGCTATGCCTAGGGGTGCCCTAGACTTAGGCTAGGGGAGCCCTAGACTTAGCCTAAGCCTAGGGGTGCCCTAGCCTAAGCCTAGTGGTGCCCTAACCTTAGGCTAGGGGATCCCTAGCCTTAGGCTAATTCTAGGGGTGCCCTAGCCTAATCCTAGGGGTGCCCTAGCCTAAGCCTAGGTGTACCCTAGCCTAAGCCTAGGGGTGCCCTAGCCTAAACGTAGGGGTGCCCTAGCCGAAGCCTAGGGGTACCCTAGCCTTAGGCTAGGGAATCCCTATACTTAGATTAAGCCTAGGGGTGCCCTAGCCTAAGCCAAGGGGTGCCCTATCCTAAGCCTAGGGATGCCCTAGCCTAAGCCTAGGGGTGCCCTAGCCTAAGCTTAGGGGTGCCCTAGCCTTAGGCTAGGGGAGCCCTAGCCTTAGCTTAAGCCTAGGGGTGCCCTAGCCTAAGCCTAGGGGTGCCCTAGCCTAAGCCTAGGGGTGCCCTAGCCTTAGGCTAGGGGAGCCCTCGACTTAGCCTAAGCCTAGGGGTGCCCTAGCCTAAGCCAAGTGGTGCCCTAGCCTAAGCCTAAGTGTACCATAGCCTAAGCCTAGGGGTGCCCTAGCCTTAGGCTAAGGGAGCCCTAGCCTTAGCTTAAGCCTAGGGGTGCCCTAGCCTAAGCCTAGGGGTACCCTAGCCTAAGCTTAGTGGTGCCCTAGCCTAAGCCTAGGGGTGCCCTAGCCTAAGATTTGGGGTGCCCTAGCCATAGGCTAGGGGAACCTTAGACATAGCCTAAGCCTAGGGGTGCCCTAGCCTAAGCCTAGGGGTGCCCTAGCCTTAGGCTAGGGGAGCCTTAGCCTTAGCCTAAGCTAGGGGTTCCCTAGCCTAAGCCTAGGGGTGCCCTATCCTAAGCCTAGGGGTGCCCTAGCCTAACCCTAGGGGTGCCCTAGCCTAAGCCTAGGGGTGCCCTAGCCTAAGCCTAGGGGTGCCATAGCCTAAGCTTATGGGTGCCCTAGACTTAGGCTAGGGGAGCCCTAGACTTGGCCTAAGCCTAGGGGTGCCCTAGCCTAAGCCTAGTGGTGCCCTAACCTTAGGCTAGGGGATCCCTAGCCTTAGGCTAATTCTAGGGGTGCCCTAGCCTAATCCTAGGGGTGCCCTAGCTTAAGCCTAGGTGTACCCTAGCCTAAGCCTAGGGGTGCCCTAGCCTAAACATAGGGGTGCCCTAGCCGAAGCCTAGGGGTGCCCTAGCCTTAGGCTAGGGAATCCCTATCCTTAGACTAAGCCAAGGGGTGCCCTAGCCTAAGCCTAGGGGTGCCCTATCCTAAGCCTAGGGATGCCCTAGCCTAAGCCTAGGGGTGCCTTAGCCTAAGCCTAGGGGTGCCCTAGCCTAAGCCTAGGGGTGCCCTAGCCTAAGCCTAGGGGTGCCCTAGCCTTAGGCTAGGGGAGCCCTAGACTTAGCCTAAGCCTAGGGGTGCCCTAGCCTAAGACAAGTGGTGCCCTAGCCTAACCCTAGGTGTACCCTAGCCTAAGCCTAGGGGTGCCCTAGCCTTAGGCTAAGGGAGCCATAGCCTTAGCTTAAGCCTAGGGGTGCCCTAGCCTAAGCCTATGGGTGCCCTAGCCTAAGCCTAGGGGTGCCATATCCTAAGCCTAGGGGTGCCCTAGCCTTAGTCTAGGGGAGCCCTAGCCTTAGCTTAAGCCTAGGGGTGCCCTAGCCTAAGCCTATGGGTGCCCTAGCCTAAGCCTAGGGGTGCCATATCCTAAGCCTAGGGGTGCCCTAGCCTTAGTCTAGGGGAGCCCTAGCCTTAGCTTAAGCCTAGGGTTGCCCTAGCCTAAGCCTATGGGTGCCCTGACCTAAGCCTAGGGGTGCCCTAGCCTTAGGCTAGGGGAGCCCTAGCCTTAGTTTAAGCCTAGGGGTGCCCTAGCCTAAGCCTAGGGGTGCCCTAGCCTAAGCCTTGTGGTGCCCTAACCTTAGGCTAGGGGATCCCTAGCCTTAGGCTAATTCTAGGGGTGCCCTAGCCTAATCCTAGGGGTGCCCTAGCTTAAGCCTAGGTGTACCCTAGCCTAAGCCTAGGGGTGCCCTAGCCTAAACGTAGGGGTGCCCTATCCGAAGCCTAGGGGTGCCCTAGCCTTAGGCTAGGGAATCCCTATCCTTAGACTAAGCCTAGGGGTGCCCTAGCCTAAGCCTAGGGGTGCCCTATCCTAAGCCTAGGGATGCCCTAGCCTAAGCCTAGGGGTGCCCTAGCCTAAGCCTAGGGGTGCCCTAGCCTAAGCTTAGGGGTGCCCTAGCCTAAGCCTAGGGGTGCCCTAGCTTTAGGCTAGGGGAGCCCTAGACTTAGCCTAAGCCTAGGGGTGCCCTAGCCTAAGACAAGTGGTGCCCTAGCCTAACCCTAGGTGTACCCTAGCCTAAGCCTAGGGGTGCCCTAGCCTTAGGCTAAGGGAGCCATAGCCTTAGCTTAAGCCTAGGGGTGCCCTAGCCTAAGCCTATGGGTGCCCTAGCCTAAGCCAAGGGGTGCCATATCCTAAGCCTAGGGGTGCCCTAGCCTTAGTCTAGGGGAGCCCTAGCCTTAGCTTAAGCCTAGGGGTGCCCTAGCCTAAGCCTATGGGTGCCCTGACCTAAGCCTAGGGGTGCCCTAGCCTTAGGCTAGGGTAGCCATAGCCTTAGCTTAAGCCTAGGGGTGCCCTAGCCTAAGCCTAGGGGTGCCCTAGCCTAAGCCTAGGGGTGCCCGAGCCTTCGGCTAGGGGAGCCCAAGCCTTAGCCTAAGCCTAGGGGTGCCCGAACCTAAGCCTAGCGGTGCCCTAGCCTTAGGCTAGGGGAGGCCTAGCCTAAGCCTAAGACTACTGGTGCCCTAGCCTAAGCCTAGGATGCCCAAACTAAGCCTAGGATGCCCTAGCCTAAGCCTAGGGGTGCCCAAGCCTTAGGATTGGGGAGCCCTAGCCTTAACCTAAGCCTAGGGATGCCCTATCATAAGCCAAGGGGTGCCCTAGCCTAAGGCTAGGGGTGCCCTAGCCTTAGGTTAGGGGAGCCCTAGCTTTAGCCAAAGCCTAGCGGTGCCCAAGCCTAAGCCTAGGAGTGCCCTAGCCTAACCCTAGGGGTGCCCTAGCCTTAGGCTAGGGAAGCCATAGCCTTAGCCTAAGCCTAGGGGTGCCCTAGCCTAAGCGTGCCATAGCCTAAGCCTAGGGGTGCCCTAGCCTAAGCTTAGTGGTGCCCTAACCTTAGCCTAGGGGATCCCTAGCCTTAGGCTAATTCTAGGGGTGCCCTAGCCTAAGCTTAGGTGTGCCCTAGCCTAAGCCTAGGGGTGCCCTAGCCTAAGATAATGGGTGCCCTAGCCTTAGGCTAGGGGAGCCCTAGCCTTAGCCTAAGCTTAGAGGTGCCCTAGCCTAAGCCTAGGATGCCCAAACTAAGCCTAGGATGCCCTAGCCTAAGCCTAGGGGTGCCCAAGCCTTAGGATTGGGGAGCCCTAGGCTTAGCCTAAGCCTAGGGGTGCCCTAGCCTAAGCCTAGTGGTAGCCCTAACCTTAGGCTAGGGGATCCCTAGCCTTAGGCTAATTCTAGGGGTGCCCTAGCCTAATCCTAGGGGTGCCCTAGCCTAAGCCTAGGTGTACCCTATCCTAAGCCTAGGGGTGCCCTAGCCTAAGCATAGGGGTGCCCTAGCCTAAGCCTAGGGGTGCCCTTGCCTAAGACAAGTGGTGCCCTAGCCTAACACTAGGTGTAACCTAGCCTAAGCCTAGGGGTGCCCTAGCCTTAGGCTAAGGGAGCCATAGCCTTAGCTTAAGCCTAGGGGTCCCCTAGCCTAAGCCTATGGGTGCCCTAGCCTAAGCCTAGGGGTGCCATAGCCTAAGCCTAGGGGTGCCCTAGCCTTAGTCTAGGGGAGCCCTAGCCTTAGCTTAAGCCTAGGGGTGCCCTAGCCTAAGGCTATGGGTGCCCTGACCTAAGATTAGGGGTGCCCTAGCCTTAGGCTAGGGGAGCCATAGCCTTAGCTTAAGCCTAGGGGTGCCCTAGCCTAAGCCTAGGGGTGCCCTAGCCTAAGCCTAGGGGTGCCCGAGCCTTCGACTAGGGGAGCCCTAGCCTTAGCCTAAGCCTAGGGGTGCCCGAACCTAAGCCTAGCGGTGCCCTAGCCTTAGGCTAGGGGAGGCCTAGCCTAAGCCTAAGACTAGTGGTGCCCTAGCCTAAGCCTAGGATGCCCTAGCCTAAGCCTAGGATGCCCTAGCCTAAGCCTAGGGGTGCCCTAGCCTAAGCCTAGGGGTGCCCTAGCTTTAGGTTAGGGGAGCCCTAGCTTTAGCCAAAGCCTAGCGGTGCCCAAGCCTAAGCCTAGGAGTGCCCTAGCCTAACCCTAGGGGTGCCCTAGCCTTAGGCTAGGGAAGCCCTAGCCTTAGCCTAAGCCTAGGGGTGCCCTAGACTAAGCCTAAGGGTGCCATAGCCTAAGCCTAGGGGTGCCCTAGCCTAAGCTTAGTGGTGCCCTAACCTTAGCCTAGGGGATCCCTAGCCTTAGGCTAATTCTAGGGGTGCCCTAGCCTAATCCTAGGGGTGCCCTAGCCTAAGCTTAGGTGTGCCCTAGCCTAAGCCTAGGGGTGCCCTAGCCTAAGATTATGGGTGCCCTAGTCTTAGGCTAGGGGAGCCCTAGCCTTAGCCTAAGCTTAGAGGTGCCCTAGCCTACTCCTAGGGGTGCCCTAGCCTAAGCCTAGGGGTGACCTAGCCTAAGCCTAGGGATGCCATAGCCTAAGCCTAGGGGTGGCCTAGACTTAGGCTAGGGGAGCCCTAGACTTAGCCTAAGCCTAGGGGTACCCTAGCCTAAGCCAAGTGGTGCCCTAGCCTAAGCCAAGGTGTACCCTAGCCTAAGCCTAGGGGTGCCCTAGCCTTAGGCTAAGGGAGCCCTAGCCTTAGCTTAAGCCTAGTGGTGCCCTAGCCTAAGCCTAGGGGTGCCCTAGCCTAAGCCTATGTGTGCCCTAGCCAAAGCCTAGGGGTGCCCTAGCCTCAGGCTAGGGGAGCCATAGCCTTAGTTTAAGCCTAGGGGTGCCCTAGCCTAAGCCTAGGGGTGCCCTAAGCTAAGCCTAGGGGTGCCCTAGCCTTAGCCTAAGCCTAGGGGTTCCCGAGCCTAAGCCTAGTGGTGCCCTAGCCTAAGCCTAGGATGCCCTAGCCTAAGCCTAGGATGCCCTAGCCTAAGCGTAGGGGTGCCCAAGCCTTAGGATAGGGGAGCCCTAGCCTTAACCTAAGCCTAGGGATGCCCTATCGTAAGCTTAGGGGTGCCCTAGCTTAAGCCTAGGGGTGCCCTAGCCTTAGGCTAGGGGAGCCCTAGCTTTAGCCAAAGCCTAGTGGTGCCCAAGCCTAAGCCTAGGAGTGCCCTAGCCTAACCCTAGGGGTGCCCTAGCCTTAGGCTAGGGAAGACCTAGCCTTAGCCCAAGCCTAGGGGTGCCCTAGCCTAAGCCTAGGGGTGCCCTATCCTAAGCCTAGGGGTGCCTTAGCCTAAGCCTAGGGGTGCTATAGCCTAAGCCTAGGGGTGCCCTAGCCTAAGCTTAGTAGTGCCCTAACCTTAGCCTAGGGGATCCCTAGCCTTAGGCTAATTCTAGGGGTGCCCTAGCCTAATCCTAGGGGTGCCCTAGCCTAAGCTTAGGTGTGCCCTTGCCTAAGCCTAGGGGTGCCCTAGCCTAAGATTAGGGGTGCCCTCGCCTTAGGCTAGGTGAGCCCGAGACTTAGCCTAAGCTTAGGGGTGCCCTAGCCTAAGCCTAGGGGTGCCCTAGCCTAAGCCTAGGGGTGCCCTAAACTTAGGCTAGGGGAGCCCTAGACTTAGCCTAAGCCTAGGGCTTCCCTAGCCTAAGCCTAGTGCTGCCCTAATCTTAGGCTAGGGGATCCCAAGCCTTAGGCTAATTCTAGGGGTGCCCTAGCCTAATCCTAGTGGTGCCCTAGCCTAAGACTAGGTGTATGCTAGCCTAAGCCTAGGGGTGCCCTAGCCTAAGCCTAGGGGTGCCCTAGCCGAATCCTAGGGGTGCCCTAGCCTTAGGCTAGGGAATCCCTAGCCTTTGCCTAAGCCTAGGGGTGCTCTAGCCTAAGCCTAGGTGTGCCCTATCCTAAGCCTATGGATGCCCTAGCCTAAGCCAAGGGGTGCCCTAGCCTAAGCATAGTGCTGCCCTAATCTTAGGCTAGGGGATCCCTAGCTTTAGGCTAATTCTAGGGGTGCCTTACCCTTAGGCTAGGGGAGCCCTAGCCTTAACTTAAGCCTAGGGGTGCCCTAGCCTAAGCCTAGGGGTGCCCTTGCCTAAGCTTAAGGGTGCCCTAGCCTTAGGCTAGGGCACCTTAGCCTAAGTTAAGCCTAGTGGTGCCCTACCCTAAGCCTAGTGGTGCCCTAACCTTAGGCTAGGGGACCCCTAGCCTGAGCCTAAGCCTAGGGGTGCCCTAGCATAAGCCTAGGGGTGCCCTAGCCTAAGTCTAGGGGTGCCCTAGCCTTAGGCTAGGGAATCCCTAGCCTTAGCCTAAGCCTAGGGGTGCCCTAGCCTAAACCTAGGGGTGCCCTATCCTAAGCCTAGGGTAGCCCTAGCCTAAGCCTAGGTGTGCCATAGCCTAAGCCTAGGTGTGCCCTAGCCTTAGGCTAGGGGAGCCCTAGCCTTAGCTTAAGCCTAGGGGTGCCCTAGCTTAAGCCTAGGGGTGCCCTAGCCAAAGCCTAGGGGTGCCCTAGCTTAAGCCTAGGGGTGCCCTAGCCAAAGCCTAGGGGTGCCCTAGCCTTAGGCTAGGGTAGCCCTCGCCTTAGCCTAAGCCTAGGGGTGCCCTAGCCTAAGCCTAGGGGTGCCCTAGCCTAAGCATAGGGGTGCTGTAGCCTTAGGCTAGGGGAGTCCTAGCCTTAGCCTAAGCCGACGGGTGCCCTAGCCTAAGCCTAGGGGTGCCCTATCCTAAGCCTAGGGGTGCCCTAGCCTAATCCATGGGGTGCCCTAGCCTAAGCGTAGGGGTGCCCTATCCGAAGCCTAGGGGTGCCATAGCCTAAGCCTAGGGGTGCCCTAGACTTAGGCTAGGGGAGCCCTAGACTTAGCCTAATCCTAGGGGTGCCCTAGCCTAAGCCAAGTGGTGCCCTAGCATAAGCCTAGATGTACCATAGCCTAAGTCTAGGGGTGCCCTAGCCTTAGGCTAAGGGTGCCCTAGCTTTAGCTTAAGCCTAGGGGTGCCCTAGCCTAAGACTAGGGGTGCCCTAGCCTAAGCCTAGGAGTGCCCGAGCCTAAGCCTAGCAGTGCCATAGCCTAAGCCTACGGGTGCCCAAGCCTAAGCCTAACGGTGCCCTAGCCTTAAGCTAGGGGAGGCCTAGCCTAAGCCTAAGACTAGTGGTGCCCTAGCCTAAGCCTAGGATGCCCTAGCCTAAGCCTAGGATGCCCTAGTCTAAGCCTAGGGGTGCCCAAGCCTTAGGATAGGGGAGCCCTAGCCTTAACCTAAGCCTAGGGATGCCCTATCATAAGCCTAGGGGTGCCCTAGCCTAAGCCTAGGGGTGCCCTAGCCTTAGGCTAGTGGAGCCCTAGCTTTAGCCAAAGCCTAGCGGTGCCCAAGCCTAAGCCTAGGAGTGCCCTAGCTTAACCCTAGGAGTGCCCTAGCCTTAGGCTAGGGAAGCCCTAGCCTTAGCCTTAGCCTAGGGGTGCCCTAGCCTAAGGCTAGGGGTGCACTATCCTAAGCCTAGGGGTGCCTTAGCCTAAGCCTTGGGGTGCCATAGCCTAAGCCTATGGGTGCCCTAGCCTAAGCTTAGTGGTGCCCTAACCTTAGCCTAGGGGATCCCTAGCCTTAGGCTAATTCTAGGGGTACCCTAGCCTAATCCTATGGGTGCCCTAGCCTAAGCTTAGGTGTGCCCTAGCCTAAGCCTAGGGGTGCCCAAGCCTAAGATTATGGGTGCCCTACCCTTAGGTTAGGGGAGCCCTAGCCTTAGCCTAAGCTTAGGGGTGCCCTAGCCTAAGCCTAGGGGTGCCCTAGACTAAGCCTGGGGGTGCCATAGCCTAAGCCTAGGGGTGCCCTAGACTTAGGCTAGAGGAGCCCTAGACTTAGCCTAAGCCTAGGGTTGCCCTAGCCTAAGCCAAGTGGTGCCCTAGCCTAAGCCTAGGTGTACCCTAGCCTAAGCCTAGGGGTGCCCTAGCCTTAGGCTAAGGGAGCCCTAGCCTTAGCTTAAGCCTAGGGGTGCCCTAGCCTAAGCTTAGGGGTGCCCTAGCCTAAACCTAGGGGTTCCCTAGCCTTAGGCTAGGGGAGCCATAGCCTTAGCTTAAGCCTAGGGGTGCCCTAGCCTAAGCCTCGGGGTGACCTTGCCTAAGCCTAGGGGTGCCCTAGCCTAAGACTAGGGGTGCCCTAGCCTTAGCCTAAGCCTAGGGTTGCCCGAGCCTAAGCCTAGGGGTGCCATAGCCTAAGCCTAGGGGTGCCCTATCCTAAGCCTAGGGATGCCCTAGCCTAAGCCTAGGGGTGCCCTAGCCTAAGCTTAGGGGTGCTCTAGCCTTAGGCTAGGGGAGCCCTAGCCTTAGCTTAAGCCTAGGGGTGCCCTAACCTAAGCCTAGGGGTGCCCTAGCCTAAGCCTAGGGATGCCCTAGCCTTAGGCTAGGGGAGCCCTAGACTTAGCCTAAGCCTAGGGGTGCCCTAGCCTAAGCCAAGTGGTGCCCTAGTCTAAGCCTAGGTGTACCCTAGCCTAAGCCTGGGGGTGCCCTAGCCTAAGCCTAGGGATGCCATAGCCTAAGCCTAGGGGTGCCTTAGACTTAGGCTAGGGGAGCCCTAGACTTAGCCTAAGCCTAGGGGTGCCCTAGCCTAAGCCAAGTGGTGCCCTAGCCTAAGCCTAGGTGTACCCTAGCCTAAGCCTAGGGGTGCCCTAGCCTTAGGCTAAGGGAGCCCTAGCCTTAGCTTAAGCCTAGGGGTTCCCTAGCCTAAGCCTAGGGGTGCCCTAGCCTAAACCTAGGGGTGCCATAGCATAAGCCAAGGAGTGCCCTAGCCTTAGTCTAGGGGAGCCCTAGCCTTAGCTTAAGCCTAGGGGTGCCCTAGCCTAAGCTTAGGGGTGCCTTAGCCTAAACCTAGGGGTGCCCTAGCCTTAGGCTAGGGGAGCCATAGCCTTAGCTTAAGCCTAGGGGTGCCCTAGCCTAAGCCTCTGGGTGCCCTAGCCTAAGCCTAGAGGTGCCCTAGCCTAAGCCTAGGGGTGCCCTAGCCTAAGCCTAGGGGTGCCCGAGCCTAAGCCTAGGGGTGCCATAGCCTAAGCCCAGGGGTGCCCAAGCCTAAGCCTAAGGGTGCCGTAGCCTTAGGCTAGGGGAGGCCTAGCCTAAGCCTAAGATTAGTGGTGCCCTAGCCTAAGCCTAGGGTGCCCTAGCCTAAGCCTAGGATGCCCTAGCCTAAGCGTAGGGGTGCCCAAGCCTTAGGATAGGGGAGCCCTAGCCTTAACCTAAGCCTAGGGGTGCCCTATCCTAAGCCTAGGGGTGCCTTAGCCTAAGCCTAGGGGTGCCCTAACCTTAGGCTAGGGGAGCCCTAGCCTTAGCCTAAGGTTAGGGGTGCCCTAGCCTAAGCCTAGGGGTGCCGTAGCCTAAGCCTAGGGGTGCCCTAGCCTAAGCCTAGGGATGCCATAGCCTAAGCCTAGGGGTGCCCTAGCCTTAGGCTAGGGGAGCCCTAGACTTAGACTAAGCCTATGGGTGCCCTAGCCTAAGCTTAGTGGTGCCCTAACCTTAGCCTAGGGGATCCCTAGCCTTAGGCTAATTCTAGGGGTGCCCTAGCCTAATCCTAGGTGTGCCCTAGCCTAAGCCTAGGTGTACCCTAGCCTAAGCCTTGGGGTGCCCTAGCCTAAGCCTAGGGGTGCCCTAGCCGAAGCCTAGGGGTGCTCTAGCCTTAGGCTAGGGAATCCCTAGCTTTTGCCTAAGCTTAGGGGTGCCCTAACCTAAGCCTAGGGGTGCCCTATCCTAAGCCTAGGGGTGCCATAGCCTAAGCCTAGGGGTGCCCTAGACTTAGGCTACGGGGGCCCTAGACTTAGCCTAAGCCTAGGGGTGCCCTAGCCTAAGCCAAGTTGTGCCCTAGCCTAAGCCTAGATGTAGCCTAGCCTAAGCCTAGGGGTGCCCTAGCCTTAGGCTAAGGGAGCCTAGCCTTAGCTTAAGCCTAGGCGTACCCTAGCCTAAGCCTAGGGGTGCCCTAGCCTAAGACTAGGGGTGCCCTAGCCTTAGGCTAATCCTAGGGGTGCCCGAGCCTAAGCCTAGCGGTGCCATAGCCTAAGCCTACGGGTGACCAAGCCTAAGCCTAACAGTGTCCTAGCCTTAGGCTTGGGGAGGCCTAGCCTAAGCCTAAGACTAGTGGTGCCCTAGCCTAAGCCTAGAATGCCCTAGCCTAAGCCTAGGATGCCCTAGCCTAAGCCTAGGATACCCTAGCCAAAGCCTAGGTGTGCCCAAGCCTTTGGATAGGGGGGCCCTAGCCTTACCCTAAGCCTAGGGATGCCCTATCATAAGCCTAGGGGTGCCCTAGCCTAAGCCTAGGGGTGCCCTAGCCTTAGGCTAGGGGAGCCCTAGCTTTAGCCAAAGCCTAGCGGTGCCCAAGCCTAAGCCTAGGAGTGCCCTAGCCTAACCCTAGGGGTGCCCTAGCCTTTGGCTAGGGAAGCCCTAGCCTTAGCCTAAGCCTAGGGATGCCCTAGCCTAAGCCTAGGGGTGCACTATCCTAAGCTTAGGGGTGCCCTAGCCTAAGCCTAGGGGTTCCATAGCCTTAGGCTAATTCTAGGGGTGCCCTAGCCTAATCCTAGGGGTGCCCTAGCCTAAGCTTAGGTGTGTCCTAGCCTAAGCCTAGGGGTGCCCTAGCCTAAGATTATGGTTGCCCTAGCCTTAGGCTAGGGGAGCCCTAGCCTTAGCCTAAGCTTAGGGGTGCCCTAGCCTAAGCCTAGGGGTGCCCTAGCCTGAGCCTAGGGGTGCCCTAGCCTAAGCATAGGGATGCCATAGCCTAAGACTAGGGGTGCCCTAGACTTAGGCTAGACGAACCCTAGACTTAGCCTAAGCCTAGGGGTGCCCTAGCCTAAGCAAGTGGTGCCCTAGCCTAAGCCTAGGGGTGCCCTAGCCTAATCCTAGGGGTGCCCTAGCCGAAACCTAGGGGTGCTCTAGCCTTAGGCTAGGGAATCCCTAGCTTTTGCCTAAGCCTAGGGGTGCCCTATCCTAAGCCTAGGGGTGCCCTATCCTAAGCCTAGGGGTGCCATAGCCTAAGCCTAGGGGTGCCCTAGACTTAGGCTACGGGGGCCCTAGACTTAGCCTAAGCCTAGGGGTGCCCTAGCCTAAGCCAAGTGGTGCCCTAGCCTAAGCCTAGATGTAGCCTTGCCTAAGCCTTGGGGTGCCCTAGCCTTAGGCTAAGGGAGCCTAGCCTTAGCTTAAGCCTAGGCGTACCCTAGCCTAAGCCTAGGGGTGCCCTAGCCTAAGACTAGGGGTGCCCTAGCCTTAGGCTAATCCTAGGGGTGCCCGAGCCTAAGCCTAGCGGTGCCATAGCCTAAGCCTACGGGTGACCAAGCCTAAGCCTAACGGTGTCCTAGCCTTAGGCTTGGGGAGGCCTAGCCTAAGCCTAAGACTAGTGGTGCCCTAGCCTAAGCCTAGAATGCCCTAGCCTAAGCCTAGGATGCCCTAGCCTAAGCCTAGGATACCCTAGCCAAAGCCTAGGGGTGCCCAAGCCTTAGGATAGGGGGGCCCTAGCCTTACCCTAAGCCTAGGGATGCCCTATCATAAGCCTAGGGGTGCCCTAGCCTAACCTAGGGGTGCCCTAGCCTTAGGCTAGGGGAGCCCTAGCTTTAGCCAAAGCCTATCGGTGCCCAAGCCTAAGCCTAGGAGTGCCCTAGCCTAACCCTAGGGGTGCCCTAGCCTTAGGCTAGGGAAGCCCTAGCCTTAGCCTAAGCCTAGGGGTGCCCTAGCATAAGCCTAGGGGTGCACTATCCTAAGCTTAGGGGTGCCCTAGTCTAAGCCTAGGGGTTCCATAGCCTTAGGCTAATTATAGGGGTGCCCTAGCCTAATCCTAGGGGTGCCCTAGCCTAAGCTTAGGTGTGTCCTAGCCTAAGCCTAGGGGTGCCCTAGCCTAAGATTATGGTTGCCCTAGCCTTAGGCTAGGGGAGCCCTAGCCTTAGCCTAAGCTTAGGGGTGCCCTAGCCTAAGCCTAGGGGTGCCCTAGCCTGAGCCTAGGGGTGCCCTAGCCTAAGCATAGGGATGCCATAGCCTAAGACTAGGGGTGCCCTAGACTTAGGCTAGACGAACCCTAGACTTAGCCTAAGCCTAGGGGTGCCCTAGCCTAAGCAAGTGGTGCCCTAGCCTAAGCCTAGGTGTACCCTAGCCTAAGCCTAGGGATGCCCTAGCCTTAGGATAAGGGAGCCCTAGCCTTAGCTTAAGCCTAGGGGTGCCCTAGCCTAAGCCTAGGGGTGCCCTAGCCTAAGCCTAGGGGTGCCATAGCCTAAGCCAAGGAGTGCCCTAGCCTTAGTCTAGGGGACCCCTAGCCTTAGCTTAAACCTAGGGGTGCCCTAGCCTAAGCCTAGGGGTGCCCTAGCCTAAACCTAGGGGTGCCCTAGCCTTAGGCTAGGGGAGCCATAGCCTTAGCTTAAGCCTAGGGGTGCCCTAGCCTAAGCCTAGGGGGGTTCCCTAGCCTAAGCCTAGGGGTGCCCTAGCCTAAGCCTAGGGGTGCCCTAGCCCTAGCCTTAGCCTAGGGGTGCCTGAGCCTAAGGCTAGGGGTGCCCAAGCCTAAGCCTAAGGGTGCCCTAGCCTTAGGCTAGGGGAGGCCTAGCGTAAGCCTAAGACTAGTGGTGCCCTAGCCTAAGCCTAGGATGCCCTAGCCTAAGCGTAGGTGTGCTCAAGCCTTAGGATAGGGGAGCCCTAGCCTTAACCTAAGCCTAGGGGTGCCCTATCCTAAGCCTAGGGGTGCCTTAGCCTAAGCCTAGGGGTGCCATAGCCTAAGCCTAGGGATGCCATAGCCTAAGCCTAGGGGTGCCCTAGCCTTAGGCTAGGGGAGCCCTAGCCTTAGCCAAAGGTTAGGGGTGCCCTAGCCTAAGCCTAGTGGTGCCGTAGCCTAAGCCTAGGGGTGCCCTAGCCTAAGCCTTGTGCTGCCCTAATCTTAGGCAGGCTAGGGGATCCATAGCCTTAGGCTAATTCTAGGGGTGCCCTAGCCTAATCCTAGGGGTGCCCTAGCCTAAGCCTAGGTGTACCCTAGCCTAAGCCTAGGGGTGCCCTCGCCTAAGCCTAGGGGTGCCCTATCCTAAGCCTAGGTGTGCCATAGCCTAAGCCTTGGGGTGCCCTAGACATAGGCTAGGGGAGCCCTAGACTTAGCCTAAGCCTAGCGGTGCCATAGCCTAAGCCTACGGGTGCCCAAGCCTAAGCCTAACGGTGCCCTAGCCTAAGGCTAGGGGAGGCCTAGCCTAAGCCTAAGACTAGTGGTGCCCTAGCCTAAGCCTAGAATTCCCTAGCCTAAGCATTGGATGCCCTAGCCTAAGCCTAGGGGTGCCCAAGCCTTAGGATCGGGGAGCCCTAGCCTTACCCTAAGCCTAGGGATGCCCTATCATAAGCCTAGGGGTGCCCTATCCTAAGCCTAGGTGTGCCATAGCCTAAGCCTAGGGGTGCCCTAGACTTAGGCTAGGGGAGCCCTAGACTTAGCCTAAGCCTAGCGGTGCCATAGCCTAAGCCTACGGGTGCCCAAGCCTAAGCCTAACGGTGCCCTAGCCTAAGGCTAGGGAAGCCCTAGCCTTAGCCTTAGCCTAGGGGTGCCCTAGCCTAAGCCTAGGGGTGCACTATCCTAAGCTTAGGGGTGCCTTAGCCTAAGCCTAGGGGTGCCATAGCCTAAGCCTAAGGGTGCCCTAGCCTAAGCTTAGTGGTGCCCTAACCTTAGCCTAGGGGATCCCTAGCCTTAGGCTAATTCTAGGGGTGCCGTAGCCTAATCCTAGGGGTGCCCTAGCCTAAGCTTAGGTGTGTCCTAGCCTAAGCCTAGGGGTGCCCTAGCCTAAGATTATGGGTGCGCTAGCCTTAGGCTAGGGGAGCCCTAGCCTTAGCCTAAGCTTAGGGGTGCCCTAGCCTTAGGCTAAGGGAGCCAAAGCCTTAGCTTAAGCCTAGGCGTGCCCTAGCCTAAGCCTAGGGGTGCCCTAGCCTAAACCTAGGGGTGCCCTAGCCTTAGGCTAGGGGAGCCATAGCCTTAGTTTAATCCTAGGGGTGCCCTAGCCTAAGCCTAGGGGTGCCCTAGCCTAAGCCTAAAGGTGCCCTAGCCTTAGCCTAAGCCTAGGGGTGCCCGAGCCTAAGCCTAGGGGTGCCATAGCCTAAGCCTAGGGGTGCCCAAGCCTAAGCCTAAGGGTGCCCTAGCCTTAGGCTAGGGGAGGCCTAGCCTAAGCCTAAGACTAGTGGTGCCCTAGCCTAAGCCTAGGATGCCCTAGCCTAAGCCTAGGATGCCCTAGCCTAAGCGTAGGGTTGCCCAAGCCTTAGGATAGGGGAGCCCTAGCCTTAACCTAAGCCTAGGGGTGCCCTATACTAAGCCTAGGGGTGCCTTAGCCTAAGCCTAGGGGTGCCATAGCCTAAGCCTAGGGATGCCATAGCCTAAGCCTAGGGGTGCCCTAGCCTTAAGCTAGGGGAGCCCTAGCCTTAGCCAAAGGTTAGGGGTGCCCTAGCCTAAGCCTAGGGGTGCCCTAGCCAAAACCTATGGGTGCCCTAGCCTTAGGCTAGGGGAGCCCTAGCCTTCGCCTAAGCCTAGGGGTGCCCTAGCCTAAGCTTAGGGGTGCCCTAGCCTAAGCCTAGGGGTGCCCTAGCCTATGCCTAGGGGTGCCCTAGCCTAAGCCTAGGGATGCCATAGCCTAAGCCTAGGGGTGCCCTAGACTTACGCTAGGGGATCCCTAGACTTAGCCTAAGCCTAGGGGTGCCCTAGCCTAAGCCTAGTGCTGCCCTAATCTTAGGCAGGCTAGGGGATCCCTAGCCTTAGGCTAATTCTAGGGGTGCCCTAGCCTAATCCTAGTGGTGCCCTAGCCTAAGCCTATGTGTACCCTAGCCTAAGCCTAGGGGTGCCCTAGCGTAAGCCTAGGGGTGCCCTAGCCTAAGCCTAGGGGTGCCCTAGACTTAGGCTAGGGGAGCCCTAGATTTAAACAAAGCCTAGCGGTGCCCAAGCCTAAGCCTAGGATTGCCCTAGCCTAACCCTAGGGGTGCCCTAGCCTAAGCCTAGGGGTGCACTATCCTAAGCCTAGGGGTGCCTTAGCCTAAGCCTAGGGGTGCCATAGCCTAAGCCTAGGGGTGCCTTAGCCTAAGCTTAGTGGTGCCCTAACCTTAGCCTAGGGGATCCCTAGCCTTAGGCTAATTTTAGGGGTGCCTAAGCCTAATCCTAGGGATGCCCTAGCCTAAGTTTAGGTGTGCCCTACCCTAAGCCTAGGGGTGCCCTAGCCTAAGATTATGGGTGCCCTAGCCTTAGGCTAGGGGAGCCCTACCCTTAGCCTAAATTTAGGGGTGCCCTAGCCTAAGTCTAGGGGTGCCCTAGCCTATGCTTAGGGGTGCCCTAGCGTAAGCCTAGGGATGCCATAGCCTAAGCCTAGGGGTGCCCTAGACTTAGGCTAGGGGAGCCCTAAACTTAGCCTAGCTTAGGGATGCCCTAGCCTAAGCCAAGTGGTTCCCTAGCCTAAGCCTAGGGGTGCCCTAGCCTTAGCCTAAGCCTCGGGGTGTCCGAGCCTAAGCCTAGGGGTGCCATAGCCTAAGCCTAGGGGTGCCCAAGCCTAAGCCTAAGGGTGCCCTAACCTTAGGCTAGGGGAGGCCTAGCCTAAGCCTAAGACTAGTGGTGCCCTACCCTAAGCCAGGGATGCCCTACCCTAAGCCTAGCGATGCCCTATCGTAAGCCTAGGGGTGCCCTAGCCTAAGCGTAGGGGTGCCCTAGCCTTAGGCTAGGGGAGCCCTAGCTTTAGCCAAAGCCTAGCGGTGCCCAAGCCTAAGCCTATGAGTGCCCTAGCCTAACCCTAGGGGTGCCCTAGCCTTAGGCTAGGGAAGCCCTAGCCTTAGCCTAAGCTTAGGGGTGCCCTAGCCTAAACCTAGGGGTGCCTTAGCCTAAGCCTAGGGGTGCCATAGCCTAAGCCTAGGGGTGCCCTAGCCTAAGCTTAGTGGTGCCCTAACCTTAGCCTAGGGGATCCCTAGGCTTAGGCTAATTCTAGGGGTGCCCTAGCCTAATCCTAGGGGTGCCCTAGCCTAAGCTTAGGTGTGCCCTAGCCTAAGCCTAGGGATGCCCTAGCCTAAAATTAGGGGTGCCCTAGCCTTAGGCTAGGGGAGCCCTAGCCTTAGCCTAAGCTTAGGGGTGCCCTAGCCTAAGCTGAGGGGTGCCCTAGCCTAAGCCTAGGGGTGCCCTAGCCTAAGCCTAGGGATGCCAAAGCCAAAGCCTAGGGGTGCCCTAGACTTAGGCAAGGGGAGCCCTAGACTTAGCCCAAGCCTAGGGGTGCCCTAGCCTAAGCCTAGTGCTGCCCTAATCTTAGGCTAGGGGATCCCTAGCCTTAGGCTAATTCTAGGGGTGCCCTAGCCTAATCCTAGGGGTGCCCTAGCCTAAGCCTAGGGGTGCCCTAGTCTAAGCCTAGGGGTGCCCTAGCCGAAGCCTAGGGGTGCCCTAGCCTTAGGCTAGGGAATCCCTAGCTTTTGCCTAAGCCTAGGGGTGCCCTAGCCTAAGCCTAGGGGTGCCATATCCTAAGCCTAGTGCTGCCCTAATCTTAGGCTAGGGGATCCCTAGCCTTAGGCTAATTCTAGGGGTGCCCTAGCCTTAGGCTAGGGGTGCCCTAGCCTAAGGCTAGGGGAGCCCTAGCCTTAGCTTAAGCCTAGGGGTGCCCTAGCCTAAGCCTAGGGGTGCCCTTGCCTAAGCTTAATGGTGCCCTAGACTTAGGCTAGGGGAGCCCAAGCCTTAGCCTAAGCCTAGGGGTGCCCTTGCCTAAGCCTACGGGTGCCCTAGCCTTAGGCTAGGGGAACCCTAGCTTTAGCCAAAGCCTAGCGGTGCCCAAGCCTAAGCCTAGGAGTGCCCTAGCCTAACCCTAGGGGTGCCCTAGCCTAAGCCTAGGGGTGCACTATCCTAAGATTAGGGGGGCCTTAGCCTAAGCCTAGGGGTGCCATAGCCTAAGCCTAGGGGTGCCCTAGCCTAAGCTTAATGGTGCCCTAACCTTAGCCTAGGGGATCCCTAGCCTTAGGCTAATTTTAGGTGTGCCCTAGCCTAATCCTAGGGGTGCCCTAGCCTAAGCTTAGGTGTGCCCTAGCCTAAGCCTAGGGGTGCCCGAGCCTAAGATTATGGGTGCCCTAGCCTTAGGCTAGGGGAGCCCTAGCCTTAGCCTAAACTTAGGGGTGACCCAGCCTAAGACTAGGGGTGCCCTAGCCTAAGCCTAGGGGTGCCCTAGCCTAAGCCTAAGGGTGCCCTAGCCTAAGCCTAGGAATGCCATAGCCTAAGCCTAGGGGTGCCCTAGCCTTAGGCTAGGGGAGCCATAGCCTTAGCTTAAGCCTAAGGGTGCCCTAACCTAAGCTAAGGGGTGCCCTAGCCTCAGCCTAGGGGTCCCCTAGCCTTAGCCTAAGCTTAGGGGTGCCTTAGCCTAAGCCTAGGGGTGCCATAGCCTAAGCCTAGGGGTGCCCTAGCCTAAGCTTAGTGGTGCCCTAACCTTAGCCTAGGGGATCCCTAGCCTTAGGCTAATTTTAGGGGTGCCCTAGCCTAATCCTAGGGATGCCCTAGCCTAGGCTTAGGTGTGCCCTAGCCTAAGCCTAGGGGTGCCCTAGCCTAAGATATTGGGTGCCCTAGCCTTAGGCTAGGGGAGCCCTCCCTTAGCCTAAGTTTAGGGGTGCCCTAGCCTAAGTCTAGGCGTGCCCTAGCCTATGCTTAGGGGTGCCCTAGCCTAAGCCTAGGGATGCCATAGCCTAAGACTAGGGGTGCCCTAGACTTAGGCTAGGGGAGCCCTAGACTTAGCCTAAGCCTAGGGATGCCCTAGCCTAAGCCAAGTGGTGCCCTGGCCTAAGCCTAGGGGTGCCCTAGCCTTAGCCTAAGCCTAGGGGTGCCCGAGCCTAAGCCTAGGGGTGCCATAGCCAAAGCCTAGGGGTGCCCAAGCCTAAGACTAAGGGTGCCCTAACCTTAGGCTAGGGGAGCCCTAGCTTTAGCCAAAGCCTAGCGGTGCCCAAGCCTAAGCCTATGAGTGCCCTAGCCTAACCCTAGGGGTGCCCAAGCCTTAGGCTAGGGAAGCCCTAGCCTTAGCCTAAGCTTAGGGGTACCCTAGCCTAAGCCTAGGGGTGCCCTATCCTAAGCCTAGGGGTGCCTTAGCCTAAGCCTAGGGGTGCCCTAGCCTAAGCCAAGTGGTGCCCTAGCCTAAGCCTAGGTGTACCCTAGCCTAAGCCTAGGGGTGCCCTAGCCTTAGGCTTAGGGAGCCCTAGCCTTAGCTTAAGCCTATGGGTGCCCTAGCCTAAGCCTAGGGGTACCCTAGCCTTAGCCTAAGCTTAGGGGTGCCATAGCCTAAGCCTAGGGGTGCCATAGCCTAAGCCTAGGGGTGCCCTAGCGTAAGCTTAATGGTGCCCTAACCTTAGCCTAGGGGATCCCTAGCCTTAGGCTAATTTTAGGGGTGCCCTAGCCTAATCCTAGGGGTGCCCTAGCCTAAGCTTAGGTGTGCCCTAGCCTAAACCTAGGGGTGCCCGAGCCTAAGATTATGGGTGCCCAATCCTTAGGCTAGGGGAGCCCTAGCCTTAGCCTAAGCTTAGGGGTGACCTAGCCTAAGACTAGGGGTGCCCTAGCCTAAGCCTAGGGGTGCCCTAGCCTAAGCCTAAGGGTGCCCTAGCCTAAGCCTAGGGATGCCATAGCCTAAGCCTAGGGGTGCTCTAGACTTAGGCTAGGGGAGCCCTAGACTTAGCCTAAGTCTAGGAGTGCCCTAGCCTAAGCCTAGTGCTGCCCTAATCTTAGGCTAGGGGATCCCTAGCCGTAGGCTAATTCTAGGGGTGCCCTAGCCTAATCCTAGGGGTGCCCTAGACTAAGCCTAGGTGTACCCTAGCCTAAGCCGAGGGGTGCCCTAGCCTAAGTCTAGGGGTGCCCTAGCCGAAGCCTAGGGGTGCCTTAGCCTTAGGCTAGGGAATCCCTAGCCTTAGCCTAAGACTAGGGGTGCCCTAGCTTAAGCCGAGGGGTGCCCTATCCTAAGCCTAGGGATGCCCTAGCCTAAGCCTAGGGTTGCCGTAGCCTAAGCGTAGGGGTGCCCTAGCCTTAGGCTAGGGGAGCCCTAGCCTTAGCTTAAGCCTAGGGGTGCCCTAGCCTTAGGCTAAGGGAGCCCTAGCCTTAGCTTAAGCCTAGGGGTGCCCTAGCCTAAGCCTAGGGGTGCCCTAGCCTAAGCTTAGGGGTGCCCTAGCCTTAGGCTAGGAGAGCCCAAGCCTTAGCCTAACGCTAGGGGTGCCATAGCCTAAGCCTAGTGGTGCCCTATTATTAGGCTAGGGGATCCCTAGCCTTATGCTAATTCTAGGGGTACCCTAGCCTAATCTTAGGGGTGCCCTAGCCTAAGCTTTGGGGTGCCCTAGCTTTAGGCTATGGGAACCCTAGCTTTAGCCTAAGCCTGGGAGTGCCTAAGCCTAAGCCTAAGGGTGCCCTATCCTAAGCCTATGGATGCCCTAGCCTAAGCTTAGGGGTGCCCTAGCCTAAGCCTAGGGGAGCCCTAGGCTAAGCCTAATCCTAGTGGTGCCCTAGCCTAAGCCTTGGCTGCTCTAGCCTAAGCCTAGGGGTGCCCAAGCCTTAGGATAGGGGAGCCCTAGTCTTAACCGAAGCCTAGGGGTGCCCTTTCGTAAGCCTAGGGGTGTCCTAGCCTAAGCCTAGGGGTGACTAAGCCTAAGACTAGGAGTACCCTAGCCTAACCTTAGGGGTGCCCTAGCCTTATGCTAAGGAAGCCCTAGCCTTAGCCTAAGCCTAGGGGTGCCCTAGCCTAAGCCTAGGGGTGCCCTATCCTAAGCCTAGGGGTGCCCTAGCCTAAGCATTGGGGTGCCCTAGGCTAAGCCTAGGGGTGCCATAGCCTAAGCCTAGGGGTGCCCTAGCCTAAGCTTAATGGTGCCCTAACCTTAGCCTAGGGGATCCCTAGCCTTAGGCTAATTTTAGGGGTGCCCTAGCCTAATCCTAGGGATGCCCTAGCCTAAGCTTAGGTGTGCCCTAGCCTAAGCCTAGGGGTGCCCTAGCCTAAGATTATGGGTGCCCTAGCCTTAGTCTAGGGGAGCCCTACCCTTAGCCTAAGGTTAGGGGTGCCCTAGCCTAAGTCTAGGGGTGCCCTAGCCTATGCTTAGGGGTGCCCTAGCCTAAGCCTAGGGATGCCGTAGCCTAAGCCAAGTGGTGCCCTAGCCTAAGCCTAGGGGTGCCCTAGCCTTAGCCTAAGCCTAGGGGTGCCCGAGCCTAATCTAGGGGTGCCATAGCCTAAGCCTAGGGGTGCACAAGCCTAAGCCTAAGGGTGCCCTAACCTTAGGCTAGGGGAGGGCTAGCCTAAGCCTAAGCCTAGGGATGCCCTACCCTAAGACTAGGATGCCCTAGCCTAAGCCTAGGGATGCCCTATCGTAAGCCTATGAGTGCCCTAGCCTAACACTAGGGGTGCCCTAGCTTTAGGCTAGGGAAGCCCTAGCCTTAGCCTAAGGTTAGGGGTGCCCTAGCCTAAGCCTAGGGGTGCCCTATCCTAAGCCTAGGGGTGCCTTAGCCTAAGCCTAGGGGTGCCATAGCCTAAGCCTAGGGGTGCCCTAGCCTAAGCTTTGTGGTGCCCTAACCTTAGCCTAGGGGATCCCTAGGCTTAGGCTAATTCTAGGGGTGCCCTAGCCTAATCCTAGGGGTGCCCTAGCCTAAGCTTAGGTGTGCCCTAGCCTAAGCCTAGGGATGCCCTAGCCTGAAATTAGGGGTGCCCTAGCCTTAGGCTAGGGGAGCCCTAGCCTTAGCCTAAGCTTAGGGGTGCCCTAGCCTAAGCTTAGGGGTGCCCTAGCCTAAGCCTAGGGATGCCAAGCCAAAGCCTAGGGGTGCCCTAGACTTAGGCAAGGGGAGCCCTAGACTTAGCCTAAGCCTAGGGGTGCCCTAGTCATAGGCTAGGGGATCCCTAGCCTTAGGCTAATTCTAGGGGTGCCCTAGCCTTAGGCTAGGGGTACCCTAGCCTTACGCTAAGGGAGCCCTAGCCTTAGTTTAAGCCTAGGGGTGCCCTAGCCTAACCCTAAGGGTGCCCTTGCCTAAGCTTAATGGTGCCCTAGACTTAGGCTAGGGGAGCCCAAGCCTTAGCCTAAGCCTAGGGGTGCCCTTGCCTAAACCTAGGGGTGCCCTAGCCTTAGGCTAGGGGAGCCCTAGCTTTAGCCAAAGCCTAGCGGTGCCCAAGCCTAAGCCTAGGAGTGCCCTAGCCTAACCCTAGGGGTGCCCTAGCCTAAGCCTAGGGGTGCACTATCCTAAGCTTAGGGGTGCCTTAGCCTAAGCCTAGGGGTGCCATACCTAAGCCTAGGGGTGCCCTAGCCTAAGCTTAATGGTGCCCTAACCTTAGCCTAGGGGATCCCTAGCCTTAGGCTAATTTTAGGGGTGCCCTAGCCTAATCCTAGGGGTGCCCTAGCCTAAGCTTAGGGGTGCCCGAGCCTAAGCCTAGGGGTGCCCGAGCCTAAGATTATGGGTGCCCTAGCCTTAGGCTAGGGGAGCCCTAGCCTTAGCCTAAGCTTAGGGGTGACCTAGCCTAAGCCTAGGGGTGCCCTAGCCTAAGCCTAGGGGTGCCCTAGCCTAAGCCTAAGGGTGCCCTAGCCTAAGCCTAAGGGTGCCCTAGCCTAAGCCTAGGGATGCCATAGCCTAAGCCTAGGGGTGCCCTAGACTTAGGCTAGGGGAGTCCTAGACTTAGCCTAAGCCTAGGGGTGCCCTAGCCTAAGCCAAGTGGTGCCCTAGCCTAAGCCTAGGTGTACCCTAGCCTAAGCCTAGGGGTGCCCTAGCCTTAGGCTAGGGGAGCCCTAGCCTTAGCTTAAGCCTAGGGGTGCCCTAGCCTAAGTTAAGGGGTGCCCTAGCCTCAGCCTAGGCGTCCCCTAGCCTTAGCCTCAGCCTAGGGGTGCCCGAGCCTAAGCCTAGGGGTGCCATAGCCTAAGCCTAGGGGTGCCCAAGCCTAAGCCTAAGGGTGCCCTAGCCTTAGGCTAGGGGAGGTCTAGCCTAAGCCTAAGACTAATGGTGCCCTACCCTAAGCCTAGGATGCCCTAGCCTAAGCCTAGGATGCCCTAGCATAAGCGTAGGTGTGCCCAAGCCTTAGGATAGGGGAGCCCTAGCCTTAACCTAAGCCTAGGGATGCCCTTTCGTAAGCCTAGGGGTGCCCTAGCCTAAGCCTAGGGGTGCCCGAGCCTTAGGCTAGGGGAGCCCTAGCTTTAGCCAAAGCCTAGCGGTGCCCAAGCCTAAGCCTATGAGTGCCCTAACCTAACCCTAGGGGTGCCCTAGCCTTAGCCTAAGCCTAGGGGTGCCATAGCCTAAGCCTAGGGGTGCCCTAGCCTAAGATTAATGGTGCCCTAACCTTAGCCTAGGGGATCCCTAGCCTTAGTCTAATTTTAGGGGTACCCTAGCCTAATCCTAGGGGTGCCGTAGCCTAAGCTTAGGTGTGCCCTAGCCTAAGCCTAGGGATGCACTAGCCTAAGATTATGGGTGCCCTAGCCTTAGGCTAGGGGAGCCCTAGCCTTAGCCTAAGCTTAGGGGTGACCTAGCCTAAGCCTAGGGGTGCCCTAGCCTAAGCCTAGGGGTGCCCTAGCCTAAGCCTAAGGGTGCCCTAGCCTAAGCCTAGGGATGCCATAGCCTAAGCCTAGGGGTGCTCTAGACTTAGGCTAGGGGAACCCTAGACTTAGCCTAAGCCTAGGGGTGCCCTAGCCTAAGCCAAGTGGTGCCCTAGCCTAAGCCTAGGTGTACCCTAGCCTAAGCCTAGGGGTGCCCTAGCCTTAGGCTAAGGGAGCCCTAGCCTTAGCTTAAGCCTAGGGGTGCCCTAGCCTAAGTCTAGGGGTGCCATAGCCTAAGCCAAGGGGTGCCCTGGCCTTAGTCTAGGGGAGCCCTAGTCTTAGCTTAAGCTTAGGGGTGCCCTAGCCTAAGCCTAGGGGTGCCCTAGCCAAAGCCTAGGGGTGCCCTAGTCTTAAGCTAGGGGAGCCCTAGCCTTAGCCTAAGCCTAGGGGTGCCGTAGCCTATGACTAGGGGTGCCATAGCCTAAGCCTAGGGGTGCCCAAGCCTAAACCTAAGGGTGCCCTAGCCTTAGGCTAGGGGAGACCTATCCTAAGCCTAAGACTAGTGGTGCCCTAGCCTAAGCCTAGGATGCCCTAGCCTAACCCTAGGGGTGCCATAGCCTAAGCCTAGGGGTGCCTTACACTAAGTCTAGGGGTGCCATAGCCTAAGCCTAGGGGTGCCCTAGCCTAAGCTTAGTGGTGCCCTAACCTTAGCCTAGGGGATCCCTAGCCTTAGGCTAATTCTAGGGGTGCCCTAGCCTAATCCTAGGGGTGTCAGGCCTAAGCTTAGGTATGCCCTAGCCTAAGCCTAGGGGTGCCATAGCCGAAGCCTAGGGATGCCCTAGCCTTAGGCGAGGGAATCCCTAGCCTTTGCCTAAGCCTAGGGGTGCCCTAGCCTATGCCTAGGGGTGCCCTATCCTAAGCCTAGGGATGCCCTAGCCTAAGCGTAGGGGTGCCCTAGCCTAAGCCTAGTGCTGCCCTAATCTTAGGCTAGGGGATCCCTAGCTTTAGGCTAATTCTAGGGGTGCTCTAGCCTTAGGCTAGGGGAGCCCTAGCCTTAGCTTAAGCCTAGGGGTGCCCTAGCCTAAGCCTAGGGGTGCCCTAGCCTAAGCCTAGGTGTACCGTAGCCTAAGCCTAGGGGTGCCCTAGCTTAAGCCTAGGGGTGCACTACCCTAAGCCTAGGGGTGCCATAGCCTTAGGCTAGGGGTTCCTTAGCCTTAGGCTAGGGGAGCCATAGCCTTAGCTTAAGCCTAGGGTTGCCCTAGCCTAAGCCTAGGGGTGCCCTAGCCAAAGCCTAGGGGTGCCCTAGTCTTAGGCTAGGGGAGCCCTAGCCTAAGCCTAGGGGTGCCCTAGCCTAAGCCTAGGGGTGCCTTAGTCTTAGGCTAGGGGAGCCATAGCCTTAGCTTAAGCCTAGGGGTGCCCTAGCCTAAGCCTAGGGGTGCCCTAGCCAAAGCCTAGGGGTGCCCTAGCCTTAGCCTAAGCCTAGGGGTGCCCGAGCCTAATCTAGGGGTGCCATAGCCTAAGCCTAGGGGTGCACAAGCCTAAGCCTAAGGGTGCCCTAACCTTAGGCTAGGGGAGGGCTAGCCTAAGCCTAAGCCTAGGGATGCCCTACCCTAAGACTAGGATGCCCTAGCCTAAGCCTAGGGATGCCCTATCGTAAGCCTATGAGTGCCCTAGCCTAACACTAGGGGTGCCCTAGCCTTAGGCTAGGGAAGCCCTAGCCTTAGCCTAAGGTTAGGGGTGCCCTAGCCTAAGCCTAGGGGTGCCCTATCCTAAGCCTAGGGGTGCCTTAGCCTAAGCCTAGGGGTGCCATAGCCTAAGCCTAGGGGTGCCCTAGCCTAAGCTTTGTGGTGCCCTAACCTTAGCCTAGGGGATCCCTAGGCTTAGGCTAATTCTAGGGGTGCCCTAGCCTAATCCTAGGGGTGCCCTAGCCTAAGCTTAGGTGTGCCCTAGCCTAAGCCTAGGGATGCCCTAGCCTGAAATTAGGGGTGCCCTAGCCTTAGGCTAGGGGAGCCCTAGCCTTAGCCTAAGCTTAGGGGTGCCCTAGCCTAAGCTTAGGGGTGCCCTAGCCTAAGCCTAGGGATGCCAAGCCAAAGCCTAGGGGTGCCCTAGACTTAGGCAAGGGGAGCCCTAGACTTAGCCTAAGCCTAGGGGTGCCCTAGTCATAGGCTAGGGGATCCCTAGCCTTAGGCTAATTCTAGGGGTGCCCTAGCCTTAGGCTAGGGGTACCCTAGCCTTACGCTAAGGGAGCCCTAGCCTTAGTTTAAGCCTAGGGGTGCCCTAGCCTAACCCTAAGGGTGCCCTTGCCTAAGCTTAATGGTGCCCTAGACTTAGGCTAGGGGAGCCCAAGCCTTAGCCTAAGCCTAGGGGTGCCCTTGCCTAAACCTAGGGGTGCCCTAGCCTTAGGCTAGGGGAGCCCTAGCTTTAGCCAAAGCCTAGCGGTGCCCAAGCCTAAGCCTAGGAGTGCCCTAGCCTAACCCTAGGGGTGCCCTAGCCTAAGCCTAGGGGTGCACTATCCTAAGCTTAGGGGTGCCTTAGCCTAAGCCTAGGGGTGCCATACCTAAGCCTAGGGGTGCCCTAGCCTAAGCTTAATGGTGCCCTAACCTTAGCCTAGGGGATCCCTAGCCTTAGGCTAATTTTAGGGGTGCCCTAGCCTAATCCTAGGGGTGCCCTAGCCTAAGCTTAGGGGTGCCCTAGCCTAAGCCTAGGGGTGCCCTACCTAAGCCTAGGGGTGCCCTAGCCTAAGCCTAGGTGTGCCCTAGCCTAAGCCTAGGGGTGCCCTACCTAAGCCTAGGGGTGCCCTAGCCTAAGCATAGGGGTACCCTAGCTTTAGGCTATGGGAACCCTAGCTTTAGCCTAAGCCTGGGGGTGCCCAAGCCTAAGCCTAGGGGTGCCCTATCCTAAACCTAGGGGTGCCCTAGCCTAAGCTTAGGGGTTCCCTAGCCTAAGCCTAGGGGTGCCCTAGCCTAAGCCTAGGGGTGCCCTAGCCTAAGTCTATGGGTGCCCTAGCCTAAGCCTAGGGGTGCCCTAGCCTTAGGCTAGGCGAGCCCTAGCCTTAGCTTAAGCCTTGGGGTGCCCTAGCCTACGCCTGGGGGTGCCCTAGCCTAAGTCTAGGGGTGCCCTAGCTTTAGGCTATGGGAACCCTAGCTTTAGCCTAAGCCTGGGGGTGCCCAAGCCTAAGCCTAGGGGTGCCCTATCCTAAACCTAGGGGTGCCCTAGCCTAAGCTTAGGGGTTCCCTAGCCTAAGCCTAGGGGTGCCCTAGCCTAAGCCTAGGGGTGCCCTAGCCTAAGTCTATGGGTGCCCTAGCCTAAGCCTAGGGGTGCCCTAGCCTTAGGCTAGGCGAGCCCTAGCCTTAGCTTAAGCCTTGGGGTGCCCTAGCCTACGCCTGGGGGTGCCCTAGCCTAAGTCTAGGGGTGCCCTAGCCTTAGGCTAGGGGAGTCTTAGCCTTAGCCTAAGCCTAGTGGTGCCCTAGACTAAGCCTAGGGTTTCCTAGCCTAAGCCTAGGCGTGCCCTAGCCTTAGGCTAGGGTAGCCCTAGGCTTAGCCTAAGCCTAGGGGTGCCCTAGCCTAAGCATAGGGGTGCGCTAGACTAAGCCTAGGGGTGCCCTAGCCTTAGGCTAGGGGAGTCTTAGCCTTAGCCTAAGCCTAGTGGTGCCCTAGACTAAGCCTAGGGTTACCTAGCCTAAGCCTAGGCGTGCCCTAGCCATAGGCTAGGGGAGCCCTAGCCTTAGCCTAAGCCTAGGGGTTCCCTAGCCTAAGCCTAGGGGTGCCCTAGCCTATGCCTAGGGGTGTCCTAGCCTAAGCCTAGGGGTGCCCTAGCCTAAGCTTAGGGGTGCCCTAGCTTTAGGCTAGGGGAGCCCTAGCCTAAGCCTAAGCCTAGGGGTGCCCTATCCTAAGCCTAGGGCTGCCATAGCCTAAGCCTAGGTGTACCCTAGCCTAAGCCTTGGGGTGCCTAAGCCTAAGCCTGGGGGTGCCCTAGCCTAAGCCTAGGGGTGCCCTAGCCTTAGGATACCGAAGCCCTAGCCTTAGCCTAAGCCTAGGGGTGCCCTATTCTAAGCCTAGGTTTGCCCTAGCCTAAGCCTAGGGGTGCCCTAGCCTAAGCCTAGGCGTGCCCTAGCCTTAGGCTAGGGCAGTCCTAGCCTTAGCCTAAGCCTAGTGGTGCCCTAGCCCAAGCTTAGGGGTGACCTAGCCTAAGCCTAGGGGTGCCCTAACCTAAGCTTAACGTTGCCCTAACCTAAGCCTAGGGGTACCCTAGCCTAAGCTTAGGGGTGCCCTAGCCTAAGCATCGGGTACCCAATCTTAGGCTATGGGAACCCTAGCTTTAGCCTAAGCCTGGGCGTGCCCAAACCTAAGCCTAGGGGTGCCCTATCCTAAGCCTAGGGGTGCCCTAACCTAAGCATAGGGGTGCCCTAGCCTAAGCCTAGGGGTGCCCTAGCCTAATTCTAGGGGTGCCCTATCCTAAGCCTAGGGGTGCCCTAGCCTAAGCCTAGGGGTGCCCTAGCCTAAGCCTACGGGTGCCCTAGCCTAAGGCTAGGGGGGCCCTAGCCTTAGGCTAGGGGAGCCCTTGCCTTAGCTTAAGCCTTGGGGTGCCCTAGCCTAAGCTTTGGGGTGCCCTAGCCTAAGCCTAGGGGTGCCCTAGCCTAAGCCTAGGGGTAGCATAGCCTAAGCCTAGGGGTGCCCTAGCCTTAGGCTACGGGAGTCCTAGACTTAGCCAAAGCCAGGGGGTGCACTAGCCTAAGCCTGGGGGTGCCCTATCCGAAGCCTAGAGTTACATAGCCTAAGCCTAGGGGTGCCCTAGCCTAAGCCTAGGGGTGCCCTATCCAAAGCCTAGAGTTACATAGCCTAAGCCTAGGGGAGTCCTAGCCTTAGCCAAAGCCGGGGGGTGACATAGCCTAAGCCTTGGGGTGCCCTAGCCTAAGCCTAGGTGTGCCCTAGCCTAAGCCTAGGGGTGCCCTACCTAAGCCTAGGGGTGCCCTAGCCTAAGCATAGGGGTACCCTAGCTTTAGGCTATGGGAACCCTAGCTTTAGCCTAAGCCTGGGGGTGCCCAAGCCTAAGCCTAGGGGTGCCCTATCCTAAACCTAGGGGTGCCCTAGCCTAAGCTTAGGGGTTCCCTAGCCTAAGCCTAGGGGTGCCCTAGCCTAAGCCTAGGGGTGCCCTAGCCTAAGTCTATGGGTGCCCTAGCCTAAGCCTAGGGGTGCCCTAGCCTTAGGCTAGGCGAGCCCTAGCCTTAGCTTAAGCCTTGGGGTGCCCTAGCCTACGCCTGGGGGTGCCCTAGCCTAAGTCTAGGGGTGCCCTAGCCTTAGGCTAGGGGAGTCTTAGCCTTAGCCTAAGCCTAGTGGTGCCCTAGACTAAGCCTAGGGTTTCCTAGCCTAAGCCTAGGCGTGCCCTAGCCTTAGGCTAGGGGAGCCCTAGCCTTAGCCTAAGCCTAGGGGTGCCCTAGCCTAAGCATAGGGGTGCGCTAGACTAAGCCTAGGGGTGCCCTAGCCTTAGGCTAGGGGAGTCTTAGCCTTAGCCTAAGCCTAGTGGTGCCCTAGACTAAGCTTAGGGTTACCTAGCCTAAGCCTAGGCGTGCCCTAGCCATAGGCTAGGGGAGCCCTAGCCTTAGCCTAAGCCTAGGGGTTCCCTAGCCTAAGCCTAGGGGTGCCCTAGCCTAATCCTAGGGGTGCCCTAGGCTAAGCCTAGGTGTATCCTAGCCTAAGCCTAGGGGTGCCCTAGCCTAAGCCTAGGGGTGCCCTAGCCGAAGCCTAGGGGTGCCCTAGCCTTAAGCTAGGGAATCCCTAGCCTTAGCCTAAGCCTAGGGGTGCCCTAGCTTAAGCCGAGGGGTGCCCTATCCTAAGCCTAGGGATGCCCTAGCCTAAGCCTAGGGTTGCCTTAGCTTAAGCCTAGGGGTGCCCTAGCCTTAGGCTAGGAGAGCCCAAGCCTTAGCCTAACCCTAGGGGTGCCATAGCCTAAGCCTACTGGTGCCCTAACATTAGGCTAGGGGATCCCTAGCCTTATGCTAATTCTAGGGGTACCCTAGCCTAATCTTAGGGGTGCCCTAGCCTAAGCTTTGGGGTGCCCTAGCTTTAGGCTATGGGAACCCTAGCTTTAGCCTAAGCCTGGGAGTGCCTAAGCCTAAGCCTAAGGGTGCCCTATCCTAAGCCTAGGGATGCCCTAGCCTAAGCTTAGGGGTGCCCTAGCCTAAGCCTAGGGGAGCCCTAGCCTAAGCCTAATTCTAGTGGTGCCCTAGCCTAAGCCTAGGGTGCTCTAGCCTAAGCCTAGGGGTGCCCAAGCCTTAGGATAGGGGAGCCCTAGCCTTACCCTAAGCCTAGGTGTGCTTTTTCGTAAGTCTAGGGGTGCCCTAGCCTAAGCCTATGGGTGACCAAGCCTAAGCCTAGGAGTGCCCTAGCCTAACCTTAGGGGTGCCCTAGCCTTATGCTAAGGAAGCCCTAGCCTTAGCCTAAGACTAGGGGTGCCCTAGCCTAAGCCTAGGGGTGCCCTATCCTAAGCCTAGGGGTGCCCTAGCCTAAGCCTTGGGGTGCCCTAGGCTAAGTCTAGGGGTGCCATAGCGTAAGCCTAGGGGTGCCCTAGCCTTAGGCTAGGGGAGCCCGAGACTTAGCCTAAACCTAGGGGTACCCTAGCCAAAGATTAGTGGTACCCTAACCTTAGGCTAGGGGATCCCTAGCCTTAGGCTAATTCTACGGGTGCCCTAGCCTAATCCTTGGGGTGCCCTAGCCTAAGCTTAGGTGTGCCCTAGCCTAAGCCTAGGGGTGCCCGAGCCTAAGCCTAGGCGTGCCCTAGCCTTAGGCTAGGGCAGTCCTAGCCTTAGCCTAAGCCTAGTGGTGCCCTAGCCCAAGCTTAGGGGTGACCTAGCCTAAGCCTAGGGGTGCCCTAACCTAAGCTTAACGTTGCCCTAACCTAAGCCTAGGGGTACCCTAGCCTAAGCTTAGGGGTGCCCTAGCCTAAGCATCGGGTACCCAACCTTAGGCTATGGGAACCCTAGCTTTAGCCTAAGCCTGGGCGTGCCCAAACCTAAGCCTAGGGGTGCCCTATCCTAAGCCTAGGGGTGCCCTAACCTAAGCATAGGGGTGCCCTAGCCTAAGCCTAGGGGTGCCCTAGCCTAATTCTAGGGGTGCCCTATCCTAAGCCTAGGGGTGCCCTAGCCTAAGCCTAGGGGTGCCCTAGCCTAAGCCTACGGGTGCCCTAGCCTAAGGCTAGGGGGGCCCTAGCCTTAGGCTAGGGGAGCCCTTGCCTTAGCTTAAGCCTTGGGGTGCCCTAGCCTAAGCTTTGGGGTGCCCTAGCCTAAGCCTAGGGGTGCCCTAGCCTAAGCCTAGGGGTAGCATAGCCTAAGCCTAGGGGTGCCCTAGCCTTAGGCTACGGGAGTCCTAGACTTAGCCAAAGCCAGGGGGTGCACTAGCCTAAGCCTGGGGGTGCCCTATCCGAAGCCTAGAGTTACATAGCCTAAGCCTAGGGGTGCCCTAGCCTAAGCCTAGGGGTGCCCTATCCGAAGCCTAGAGTTACATAGCCTAAGCCTAGGGGAGTCCTAGCCTTAGCCAAAGCCGGGGGGTGACATAGCCTAAGCCTTGGGGTGCCCTAGCCTAAGCCTAGGTGTGCCCTAGCCTAAGCCTAGGGGTGCCCTACCTAAGCCTAGGGGTGCCCTAGCCTAAGCATAGGGGTACCCTAGCTTTAGGCTATGGGAACCCTAGCTTTAGCCTAAGCCTGGGGGTGCCCAAGCCTAAGCCTAGGGGTGCCCTATCCTAAACCTAGGGGTGCCCTAGCCTAAGCTTAGGGGTTCCCTAGCCTAAGCCTAGGAGTGCCCTAGCCTAAGCCTAGGGGTGCCCTAGCCTAAGTCTATGGGTGCCCTAGCCTAAGCCTAGGGGTGCCCTAGCCTTAGGCTAGGCGAGCCGTAGCCTTAGCTTAAGCCTTGGGGTGCCCTAGCCTACGCCTGGGGGTGCCCTAGCCTAAGTCTAGGGGTGCCCTAGCCTTAGGCTAGGGGAGTCTTAGCCTTAGCCTAAGCCTAGTGGTGCCCTAGACTAAGCCTAGGGTTTCCTAGCCTAAGCCTAGGCGTGCCCTAGCCTTAGGCTAGGGGAGCCCTAGCCTTAGCCTAAGCCTAGGGGTGCCCTAGCCTAAGCATAGGGGTGCGCTAGACTAAGCCTAGGGGTGCCCTAGCCTTAGGCTAGGGGAGTCTTAGCCTTAGCCTAAGCCTAGTGGTGCCCTAGACTAAGCCTAGGGTTACCTTGCCTAAGCCTAGGCGTGCCCTAGCCATAGGCTAGGGGAGCCCTAGCCTTAGCCTAAGCCTAGGGGTTCCCTAGCCTAAGCCTAGGGGTGCCCTAGCCTATGCCTAGGGGTGTCCTAGCCTAAGCCTAGGGGTGCCCTAGCCTAAGCTTAGGGGTGCCCTAGCTTTAGGCTAGGGGAGCCCTAGCCTAAGCCTAAGCCTAGGGGTGCCCTATCCTAAGCCTAGGGCTGCCATAACCTAAGCCTAGGTGTACCCTAGCCTAAGCCTTGGGGTGCCTAAGCCTAAGCCTGGGGGTGCCCTAGCCTAAGCCTAGGGGTGCCCTAGCCTTAGGATACCGAAGCCCTAGCCTTAGCCTAAGCCTAGGGGTGCCCTATTCTAAGCCTAGGGTTGCCCTAGCCTAAGCCTAGGGGTGCCCTAGCCTAAGCCTAGGCGTGCCCTAGCCTTAGACTAGGGCAGTCCTAGCCTTAGCCTAAGCTTAGTGGTGCCCTAGCCCAAGCTTAGGGGTGACCTAGCCTAAGCCTAGGGGTGCCCTAACCTAAGCTTAACGTTGCCCTAACCTAAGCCTAGGGGTACCCTAGCCTAAGCTTAGGGGTGCCCTAGCCTAAGCATCGGGTACCCAACCTTAGGCTATGGGAACCCTAGCTTTAGCCTAAGCCTGGGCGTGCCCAAACCTAAGCCTAGGGGTGCCCTATCCTAAGCCTAGGGGTGCCCTAACCTAAGCATAGGGGTGCCCTAGCCTAAGCCTAGGGGTGCCCTAGCCTAATTCTAGGGGTGCCCTATCCTAAGCCTAGGGGTGCCCTAGCCTAAGCCTAGGGGTGCCCTAGCCTAAGCCTACGGGTGCCCTAGCCTAAGGCTAGGGGGGCCCTAGCCTTAGGCTAGGGGAGCCCTTGCCTTAGCTTAAGCCTTGGGGTGCCCTAGCCTAAGCTTTGGGGTGCCCTAGCCTAAGCCTAGGGGTGCCCTAGCCTAAGCCTAGGGGTAGCATAGCCTAAGCCTAGGGGTGCCCTAGCCTTAGGCTACGGGAGTCCTAGACTTAGCCAAAGCCAGGGGGTGCACTAGCCTAAGCCTGGGGGTGCCCTATCCGAAGCCTAGAGTTACATAGCCTAAGCCTAGGGGTGCCCTAGCCTAAGCCTAGGGGTGCCCTATACGAAGCCTAGAGTTACATAGCCTAAGCCTAGGGGAGTCCTACCCTTAGCCAAAGCCGGGGGGTGACATAGCCTAAGCCTTGGGGTGCCCTAGCCTAAGCCTAGGTGTGCCCTAGCCTAAGCCTAGGGGTGCCCTACCTAAGCCTAGGGGTGCCCTAGCCTAAGCATAGGGGTACCCTAGCTTTAGGCTATGGGAACCCTAGCTTTAGCCTAAGCCTGGGGGTGCCCAAGCCTAAGCCTAGGGGTGCCCTATCCTAAACCTAGGGGTGCCCTAGCCTAAGCTTAGGGGTTCCCTAGCCTAAGCCTAGGGGTGCCCTAGCCTAAGCCTAGGGGTGCCCTAGCCTAAGTCTATGGGTGCCCTAGCCTAAGCCTAGAGGTGCCCTAGCCTAAGCCTAGGGGTGCCCTAGCCTTAGGCTAGGGGAGCCCTAGCCTTAGCTTAAGCCTTGGGGTGCCCTAGCCTACGCCTGGGGGTGCCCTAGCCTAAGTCTAGGGGTGCCCTAGCCTTAGGCTAGGGGAGTCTTAGCCTTAGCCTAAGCCTAGTGGTGCCCTAGACTAAGCCTAGGGTTTCCTAGCCTAAGCCTAGGCGTGCCCTAGCCTTAGGCTAGGGGAGCCCTAGCCTTAGCCTAAGCCTAGGGGTGCCCTAGCCTAATCATAGGGGTGCGCTAGACTAAGCCTAGGGGTGCCCTAGCCTTAGGCTAGGGGAGTCTTAGCCTTAGCCTAAGCCTAGTGGTGCCCTAGACTAAGCCTAGGGTTACCTAGCCTAAGCCTAGGCGTGCCCTAGCCATAGGCTAGGGGAGCCCTAGCCTTAGCCTAAGCCTAGGGGTTCCCTAGCCTAAGCCTAGGGGTGCCCTAGCCTATGCCTAGGGGTGTCCTAGCCTAAGCCTAGGGGTGCCCTAGCCTAAGCTTAGGGGTGCCCTAGCTTTAGGCTAGGGGAGCCCTAGCCTAAGCCTAAGCCTAGGGGTGCCCTATCCTAAGCCTAGGGCTGCCATAGCCTAAGCCTAGGTGTACCCTAGCCTAAGCCTAGGGATAACCTAGCAAAGCCTAGGGGTGCCCTAGACTTCGGCTAGGGGAGCCCTAGACTTAGCCTAAGCCTAGGGGTTCCCTAGCCTAAGCCTAGGGGTGCCCTAGCCTAAGCCTAGGGGTGCCCTAGCCTAAGCCTAGGGGTGCCCTAGCCTTAGGCTAGGCGAGCCCTAGCCTTAGCTTAAGCCTTGGGGTGCCCTAGCCTACGCCTGGGGGTGCCCTAGCCTAAGTCTAGGGGTGCCCTAGCCTTAGGCTAGGGGAGTCTTAGCCTTAGCCTAAGCCTAGTGGTGCCCTAGACTAAGCCTAGGGTTTCCTAGCCTAAGCCTAGGCGTGCCCTAGCCTTAGGCTAGGGGAGCCCTAGCCTTAGCCTAAGCCTAGGGGTGCCCTAGCCTAAGCATAGGGGTGCGCTAGACTAAGCCTAGGGGTGCCCTAGCCTTAGGCTAGGGGAGTCTTAGCCTTAGCCTAAGCCTAGTGGTGCCCTAGACTAAGCTTAGGGTTACCTAGCCTAAGCCTAGGCGTGCCCTAGCCATAGGCTAGGGGAGCCCTAGCCTTAGCCTAAGCCTAGGGGTTCCCTAGCCTAAGCCTAGGGGTGCCCTAGCCTAATCCTAGGGGTGCCCTAGGCTAAGCCTAGGTGTATCCTAGCCTAAGCCTAGGGGTGCCCTAGCCTAAGCCTAGGGGTGCCCTAGCCGAAGCCTAGGGGTGCCCTAGCCTTAAGCTAGGGAATCCCTAGCCTTAGCCTAAGCCTAGGGGTGCCCTAGCTTAAGCCGAGGGGTGCCCTATCCTAAGCCTAGGGATGCCCTAGCCTAAGCCTAGGGTTGCCTTAGCTTAAGCCTAGGGGTGCCCTAGCCTTAGGCTAGGAGAGCCCAAGCCTTAGCCTAACCCTAGGGGTGCCATAGCCTAAGCCTACTGGTGCCCTAACATTAGGCTAGGGGATCCCTAGCCTTATGCTAATTCTAGGGGTACCCTAGCCTAATCTTAGGGGTGCCCTAGCCTAAGCTTTGGGGTGCCCTAGCTTTAGGCTATGGGAACCCTAGCTTTAGCCTAAGCCTGGGAGTGCCTAAGCCTAAGCCTAAGGGTGCCCTATCCTAAGCCTAGGGATGCCCTAGCCTAAGCTTAGGGGTGCCCTAGCCTAAGCCTAGGGGAGCCCTAGCCTAAGCCTAATCCTAGTGGTGCCCTAGCCTAAGCCTAGGGTGCTCTAGCCTAAGCCTAGGGGTGCCCAAGCCTTAGGATAGGGGAGCCCTAGCCTTACCCTAAGCCTGGGTGTGCTTTTTCGTAAGTCTAGGGGTGCCCTAGCCTAAGCCTATGGGTGACCAAGCCTAAGCCTAGGAGTGCCCTAGCCTAACCTTAGGGGTGCCCTAGCCTTATGCTAAGGAAGCCCTAGCCTTAGCCTAAGACTAGGGGTGCCCTAGCCTAAGCCTAGGGGTGCCCTATCCTAAGCCTAGGGGTGCCCTAGCCTAAGCCTTGGGGTGCCCTAGGCTAAGTCTAGGGGTGCCATAGCGTAAGCCTAGGGGTGCCCTAGCCTTAGGCTAGGGGAGCCCGAGACTTAGCCTAAACCTAGGGGTACCCTAGCCAAAGATTAGTGGTACCCTAACCTTAGGCTAGGGGATCCCTAGCCTTAGGCTAATTCTACGGGTGCCCTAGCCTAATCCTTGGGGTGCCCTAGCCTAAGCTTAGGTGTGCCCTAGCCTAAGCCTAGGGGTGCCCGAGCCTAAGCCTAGGCGTGCCCTAGCCTTAGGCTAGGGCAGTCCTAGCCTTAGCCTAAGCCTAGTGGTGCCCTAGCCCAAGCTTAGGGGTGACCTAGCCTAAGCCTAGGGGTGCCCTAACCTAAGCTTAACGTTGCCCTAACCTAAGCCTAGGGGTACCCTAGCCTAAGCTTAGGGGTGCCCTAGCCTAAGCATCGGGTACCCAACCTTAGGCTATGGGAACCCTAGCTTTAGCCTAAGCCTGGGCGTGCCCAAACCTAAGCCTAGGGGTGCCCTATCCTAAGCCTAGGGGTGCCCTAACCTAAGCATAGGGGTGCCCTAGCCTAAGCCTAGGGGTGCCCTAGCCTAATTCTAGGGGTGCCCTATCCTAAGCCTAGGGGTGCCCTAGCCTAAGCCTAGGGGTGCCCTAGCCTAAGCCTACGGGTGCCCTAGCCTAAGGCTAGGGGGGCCCTAGCCTTAGGCTAGGGGAGCCCTTGCCTTAGCTTAAGCCTTGGGGTGCCCTAGCCTAAGCTTTGGGGTGCCCTAGCCTAAGCCTAGGGGTGCCCTAGCCTAAGCCTAGGGGTAGCATAGCCTAAGCCTAGGGGTGCCCTAGCCTTAGGCTACGGGAGTCCTAGACTTAGCCAAAGCCAGGGGGTGCACTAGCCTAAGCCTGGGGGTGCCCTATCCGAAGCCTAGAGTTACATAGCCTAAGCCTAGGGGTGCCCTAGCCTAAGCCTAGGGGTGCCCTATCCGAAGCCTAGAGTTACATAGCCTAAGCCTAGGGGAGTCCTAGCCTTAGCCAAAGCCGGGGGGTGACATAGCCTAAGCCTTGGGGTGCCCTAGCCTAAGCCTAGGTGTGCCCTAGCCTAAGCCTAGGGGTGCCCTACCTAAGCCTAGGGGTGCCCTAGCCTAAGCATAGGGGTACCCTAGCTTTAGGCTATGGGAACCCTAGCTTTAGCCTAAGCCTGGGGGTGCCCAAGCCTAAGCCTAGGGGTGCCCTATCCTAAACCTAGGGGTGCCCTAGCCTAAGCTTAGGGGTTCCCTAGCCTAAGCCTAGGAGTGCCCTAGCCTAAGCCTAGGGGTGCCCTAGCCTAAGTCTATGGGTGCCCTAGCCTAAGCCTAGGGGTGCCCTAGCCTTAGGCTAGGCGAGCCGTAGCCTTAGCTTAAGCCTTGGGGTGCCCTAGCCTACGCCTGGGGGTGCCCTAGCCTAAGTCTAGGGGTGCCCTAGCCTTAGGCTAGGGGAGTCTTAGCCTTAGCCTAAGCCTAGTGGTGCCCTAGACTAAGCCTAGGGTTTCCTAGCCTAAGCCTAGGCGTGCCCTAGCCTTAGGCTAGGGGAGCCCTAGCCTTAGCCTAAGCCTAGGGGTGCCCTAGCCTAAGCATAGGGGTGCGCTAGACTAAGCCTAGGGGTGCCCTAGCCTTAGGCTAGGGGAGTCTTAGCCTTAGCCTAAGCCTAGTGGTGCCCTAGACTAAGCCTAGGGTTACCTTGCCTAAGCCTAGGCGTGCCCTAGCCATAGGCTAGGGGAGCCCTAGCCTTAGCCTAAGCCTAGGGGTTCCCTAGCCTAAGCCTAGGGGTGCCCTAGCCTATGCCTAGGGGTGTCCTAGCCTAAGCCTAGGGGTGCCCTAGCCTAAGCTTAGGGGTGCCCTAGCTTTAGGCTAGGGGAGCCCTAGCCTAAGCCTAAGCCTAGGGGTGCCCTATCCTAAGCCTAGGGCTGCCATAACCTAAGCCTAGGTGTACCCTAGCCTAAGCCTTGGGGTGCCTAAGCCTAAGCCTGGGGGTGCCCTAGCCTAAGCCTAGGGGTGCCCTAGCCTTAGGATACCGAAGCCCTAGCCTTAGCCTAAGCCTAGGGGTGCCCTATTCTAAGCCTAGGGTTGCCCTAGCCTAAGCCTAGGGGTGCCCTAGCCTAAGCCTAGGCGTGCCCTAGCCTTAGACTAGGGCAGTCCTAGCCTTAGCCTAAGCCTAGTGGTGCCCTAGCCCAAGCTTAGGGGTGACCTAGCCTAAGCCTAGGGGTGCCCTAACCTAAGCTTAACGTTGCCCTAACCTAAGCCTAGGGGTACCCTAGCCTAAGCTTAGGGGTGCCCTAGCCTAAGCATCGGGTACCCAACCTTAGGCTATGGGAACCCTAGCTTTAGCCTAAGCCTGGGCGTGCCCAAACCTAAGCCTAGGGGTGCCCTATCCTAAGCCTAGGGGTGCCCTAACCTAAGCATAGGGGTGCCCTAGCCTAAGCCTAGGGGTGCCCTAGCCTAATTCTAGGGGTGCCCTATCCTAAGCCTAGGGGTGCCCTAGCCTAAGCCTAGGGGTGCCCTAGCCTAAGCCTACGGGTGCCCTAGCCTAAGGCTAGGGGGACCCTAGCCTTAGGCTAGGGGAGCCCTTGCCTTAGCTTAAGCCTTGGGGTGCCCTAGCCTAAGCTTTGGGGTGCCCTAGCCTAAGCCTAGGGGTGCCCTAGCCTAAGCCTAGGGGTAGCATAGCCTAAGCCTAGGGGTGCCCTAGCCTTAGGCTACGGGAGTCCTAGACTTAGCCAAAGCCAGGGGGTGCACTAGCCTAAGCCTGGGGGTGCCCTATCCGAAGCCTAGAGTTACATAGCCTAAGCCTAGGGGTGCCCTAGCCTAAGCCTAGGGGTGCCCTATACGAAGCCTAGAGTTACATAGCCTAAGCCTAGGGGAGTCCTACCCTTAGCCAAAGCCGGGGGGTGACATAGCCTAAGCCTTGGGGTGCCATAGCCTAAGCCTAGGTGTGCCCTAGCCTAAGCCTAGGGGTGCCCTACCTAAGCCTAGGGGTGCCCTAGCCTAAGCATAGGGGTACCCTAGCTTTAGGCTATGGGAACCCTAGCTTTAGCCTAAGCCTGGGGGTGCCCAAGCCTAAGCCTAGGGGTGCCCTATCCTAAACCTAGGGGTGCCCTAGCCTAAGCTTAGGGGTTCCCTAGCCTAAGCCTAGGGGTGCCCTAGCCTAAGCCTAGGGGTGCCCTAGCCTAAGTCTATGGGTGCCCTAGCCTAAGCCTAGAGGTGCCCTAGCCTAAGCCTAGGGGTGCCCTAGCCTTAGGCTAGGGGAGCCCTAGCCTTAGCTTAAGCCTTGGGGTGCCCTAGCCTACGCCTGGGGGTGCCCTAGCCTAAGTCTAGGGGTGCCCTAGCCTTAGGCTAGGGGAGTCTTAGCCTTAGCCTAAGCCTAGTGGTGCCCTAGACTAAGCCTAGGGTTTCCTAGCCTAAGCCTAGGCGTGCCCTAGCCTTAGGCTAGGGGAGCCCTAGCCTTAGCCTAAGCCTAGGGGTGCCCTAGCCTAATCATAGGGGTGCGCTAGACTAAGCCTAGGGGTGCCCTAGCCTTAGGCTAGGGGAGTCTTAGCCTTAGCCTAAGCCTAGTGGTGCCCTAGACTAAGCCTAGGGTTAACTAGCCTAAGCCTAGGCGTGCCCTAGCCATAGGCTAGGGGAGCCCTAGCCTTAGCCTAAGCCTAGGGGTTCCCTAGCCTAAGCCTAGGGGTGCCCTAGCCTATGCCTAGGGGTGTCCTAGCCTAAGCCTAGGGGTGCCCTAGCCTAAGCTTAGGGGTGCCCTAGCTTTAGGCTAGGGGAGCCCTAGCCTAAGCCTAAGCCTAGGGGTGCCCTATCCTAAGCCTAGGGCTGCCATAGCCTAAGCCTAGGTGTACCCTAGCCTAAGCCTAGGGATAACCTAGCAAAGCCTAGGGGTGCCCTAGACTTCGGCTAGGGGAGCCCTAGACTTAGCCTAAGCCTAGGGGTTCCCTAGCCTAAGCCTAGGGGTGCCCTAGCCTAAGCCTAGGGGTGCCCTAGCCTAAGCCTAGGGGTGCCCTAGCCTTAGGCTAGGGGAGTCCTAGCCTTAGCCAAAGCCGGGGGGTGCCCTAGCCTAAGCCTAGTGGTGCCCTAGCCTAAGTCTAGGGTTACCTAGCCTAAGCCTAGGGGTGCCCTAGCCTTAGGCTACGGGAGTCCTAGACTTAGCCAAAGCCAGGGGCTGCCCTAGCCTAAGCTTTGGGGTGCACTACCCTAAGCCTAGGTGTGCCCTAGCCTATGCCTGGGGTCGCCCTAGCCTAAGCCTAGGGGTGCCCTAGCCTAAGCTTAGGGGTGCCCTAGCCTAAGCCTAGGGGTGCCCTAGCCTAAGCCTAGGGTTGCCCTAGCCTAAGCCTAGGGGTGCCCTAGCCATAGGCTAGGGGAGCCCTAGCCTTAGCCTAAGCCTAGGGGTGCCCTAGCCTAAGACTAGGGGTGCACTAGCCTAAGCCTAGGGTTGCCCTAGCCTAAGCCTAGGGGTTCCCTAGCCTAAGCCTAGGTGTACCCTAGCCTTAGGCTACGGGAGTCCTAGACTTAGCCAAATCCAGGGGGTGCCCTAGCCTAAGCCTTGGGGTGCACTACCCTAATCCTAGGTGTGCCCTAGCCTATGCCTGGGGGTGCCCTAGCCTAAGCCTAGGGGTGCCCTAGCCTAAGCTTAGGGGTGCCCTAGCCTAAGCCTAGGGGTGCCCTAGCCTTAGGCTAGGGGAGTCCTAGCCTTAGCCTAAGCCTAGTGGTGCCCTAGCCCAAGCCTAGGGGTGCCCTAGCCTAAGCCTAGGGGTGCCCTACCCTAAGCTTAGCGGTGCCCTAACCTAAGCCTAGGGGTACCCTAGCCTAAGCTTAGGGGTGCCCTAGCCTAAGCATACGGGTACACTAGCCTTAGGCTATGGGAACCTTAGCTTTAGCCTAAGCCTGGGGGTGCCCAAGCCTAAGCTTAGGGGTGGCCTATCCTAAGCCTAGGGGTGCCCTAGCCTAAGCTTAGGGGTGCCCTAGCCTAAGCCTAGGGGTGCCCTAGCCTAAGTCTAGGGGTGCCCAATCCTAAGCCTAGGGGTGCCCTAGCCTTATCCTAGGGGTGCCCTAGCCTTAGGCTAGGGGAGTCCTAGCCTTAGCCGAAGCCTAGTGGTGCCCTAGCCTAAGCCTAGGGTTTCCTAGCCTAAGCCTAGGCGTGCCCTAGCCATATGCTAGGGGAGCCCTTGCCTTAGCTTAAGCCTTGGGGTGCCCTAGCCTAAGCTTTGGGGTGCCCTAGCCTAAGCCTAGGGGTGCCCTAGCCTTTGTCTAGGGGAGCCCTAGCCTTAGCCTAAGCCTAGGGGTGCCCTAGCCTAAGCCTAGTGGTAGCCTAGCCTAAGCCTAGGGGTGCCCTAGCCTTAGGCTACGGGAGTACAAGACTTAGCCAAAGCCAGGGGGTTCACTAGCCTAAGCCTTGGGGTGCACTAACCTAAGCCTAGGTGTGCCCTAGGCTAAGCCTCTGGGTGCCCTAGCCTAAGCCTAGGGTTACTTAGCCTATGCCTTGGGGTGCCCTAGCCTAAGCCTAGGGGTGCCCTGACCTTAGGCTAGGGGAATCCTAGCCTTAGCCAAAGCCAGGGGGTGGCCTAGCCTAAGCTTTGGGGTGCCCTAGCCTAAGCCTAGGTGTGCCCTAGCCTAAGCCTAGGGGTGCCCTAGCCAAAGCATAGGGGTACCCTAGCCTTAGGCGATGGGAACCCTAACTTTAGCCTAAGCCTGGGGGTGCCCAAGCCTAAGCCTAGGGGTGCCCTACCCTAAGCTTAGGGGTGCCCTAGCCTAAGCTCAGGGGTGCCCTAGCCTAAGCCTAGGGGTGCCCTAGCCTAAGTCTAGGGGTGCCCTAGCCTTAGGTTAGGGGAGCCCTCACCTTAGCCTAAGCCTAGGGGTGCCCTAGCCTAAGCATAGGGGTGCCCTAGCCTTAGGCTAGGGGAATCCTAGCCTTAGCCTAAGCCTAGTGGTGCCCTAGACTAAGCCTAGGGTTACCTAGCCTAAGCCTAGGCGTGCCCTAGCCATAGGCTAGGGGAGCCCTATCCTTAGACAAGGCTAGGGGTGCCCTAGCCTAAGCCTACGGGTGCCGTAGCCTAAGCCTAGGGGTGCCCTAGCCTAAGCCTAGGGGTGACCTAGCTTTAGGCTAGGGGAGCCCTAGCCTAAGCCTAAGCCTAGGGGTACCCTAGCCTAAGCCTAGGGGTGCCCTAGCCTAAGCCTAGGGGTGCCCTATCCTTAGCCTAGGGCTGCCATAGCCTAAGCCTAGGTGTACCCTACCCTAAGCCTAGGGGTAACCTAGCAAAGCCTAGGGGTGCCCTAGACTTCGGCTAGGGGAGCCCTAGACTTAGCCTAAGCCTAGGGGTTCCCTAGTCTAAGCCTAGGGGTGCCCTAGCCTAAGCCTAGGGGTGCCCTAGCCTAAGCCTAGGGGTGCCCCAGCCTTAGGCTAGGGGAGTCCTAGCCTTAGCCAAAGCCGGGGGGGGGGCCCTATCCTAAGCCTAGTGGTGCCCTAGCCTAAGTCTAGGGTTACCTAGACTAACCCTAGGTGTGCCCTAGCCTTAGGCTACGGGAGTCCTAGACTTAGCCAAAGCAAGAGGGTGCCCTAGCCTAAGACTTGGGGTGCACTACCCTAAGCCTAGGTGTGCCCTAGCCTATGCCTGGGGTCGCCCTAGCCTAAGCCTAGGGGTGCACTAGCCTAAGCTTAGGGGTGCCCTAGCCTAAGCCTAGGGGTGCCCTAGCCTAAGCCTAGGGGTGCCCTAGCCTAAGCCTAGGTGTGCCCTAGCCATAGGCTAGGGGAGCCCTAGCCTTAGCCTAAGCCTAGGGGTGCCCTAGCCTAAGACTAGGGCTGCCCTAGCCTAAGCCTAGGGTTGCCCTAGCCTAAGCCTAGGGGTTCCCTAGCCTAAGCCTAGGTGTGCCCTAGCCTTAGGCTACGGGAGTCCTAGACTTAGCCAAAGCCAGGGGGTGCCCTAGCCTAAGCCTTGGGGTGCACTACCCTAATCCTAGGTGTGCCCTAGCCTATGCCTGGGGGTGCCCTAGCCTAAGTCTAGGGGTGCCCTAGCCTAAGCTTAGGGGTGCCCTAGCCTAAGCCTAGGGGTTCCCTAGCCTAAGCCTAGGGGTGCCCTAGCCTAAGCCTAGGGGTGCCCTAGCCTTAGGCTAGGGGAGTCCTAGACTTAGCCTAAGCCTAGTGGTGCCCTAGGCTAAGCCTAGGGGTGCCCTAGCCTAAGCCTAGGGTTGCCCTAGCCTAAGCCTAGGGGTGCCCTAGCCTAAGCCTAGGGGTGCCCTAGCCTAAGCCAATGGGGGACCTAGCCTAAGCATAGGGGTACCCTAGCCTTAGGCTATGGGAACCCTAGCTTTAGCCTAAGCCTGGGGGTGCACTACCCTAAGCCTAGGTGTACCCTAGCCTATGCCTGGGGGTGCCCTAGCCTAAGCCTACGGGTGCCCTAACCTAAGTTAGGGGGGCCCTAGCCTAAGCCTAAGGGTGCCCTAGCCAAAGCCTAGGGGTGCCCTAGCCTAAGCCTAGGGGTGCCCTAGCCTTAGGCTAGGGGAGCCCTAGCCTTAGCTTAAGCCTTGGGGTGCCCTAGCCTAAGCCTGGGGGTGCCCTAGCCTGAGCCTTGTGGTACCCTAGCCTTAGGCTAGCGGAGCCCTAGCCTTAGCCTAAGCCTAGGAGTGCCCTAGCCGAAGCCTAGGGGTGCCCTAGCCTAAGCCTAGGGGTGCCCTAGCCTAAGACTAGGGGTGCCCTAGCCTTAGGCTAGGGGAGTCCTAGCCTTAGCCTAAGCCTAGTGGTGCCCTAGCCCAAGCCTAGGGGTGCCCTAGCCTAAGCCTAGGGGTGCCCTAGCCTAAGCTTAGCGGTGCCCTAACCTAAGCCTAGGGGTACCCTAGCTTAAGCTTAGGGGTGCCCTAGCCTAAGCATACGGGTACCCTAGCCTTAGGCTATGGGAACCTTAGCTTTAGCCTAAGCCTGTGGGTGCCCAAGCCTAAGCCTAGGGGTGGCCTATCCTAAGCCTAGGCGTGCCCTAGCCTAAGCTTAGGGGTGCCCTAGCCTAAGCCTAGGGGTGCCCTAGCCTAAGTCTAGGGGTGCCCTATCCTAAGCCTAGGGGTGCCCTAGCCTTATCCTAGGGGTGCCCGAGCCTTAGGCTAGGGGAGCCCTAGCCTTAGCTTAAGCCTTGGGGTGCCCTACCCTAAGCTTTGGGGTGCCCTAGCCTAAGCCTAGGGGTGCCCTAGCCTTAGTCTAGGGGAGCCCTAGCCTTAGCCTAAGCCTAGGGGTGCCCTAGCCTAAGCCTAGTGGTAGCCTAGCCTAAGCCTAGGGGTGCCCTAGCCTTAGGCTACGGGAGTACTAGACTTAGCCAAAGCCAGGGGGTTCACTAGCCTAAGCCTTGGGGTGCACTACCCTAAGCCTAGGTGTGCCCTAGGCTAAGCCTCTGGGTGCCCTAGCCTAAGCCTAGGGTTACTTAGCCTATGCCTAGGGGTGCCCTAGCCTAAGCCTAGGGGTGCCCTGACCTTAGGCTAGGGGAGTCCTAGCCTTAGCCAAAGACGGGGGGTGACCTAGCCTAAGCTTTGGGGTGCCCTAGCCTAAGCCTAGGTGTGCCCTAGCCTAAGCCTAGGGGTGCCCTAGCCAAAGCATAGGGGTACCCTAGGCTTAGGCGATGGGAACCCTAGCTTTAGCCTAAGCCTGGGGGTGCCCAAGCCTAAGCCTAGGGGTGCCCTAGCCTAAGCCTAGGGGTGCCCTAGCCTTAGGCTAGGGGATCCCTAGCCTTAGCTTAAGCCTTGGGGTGCCCTAGCCTAAGCCTGGGGGTGCCCTTGCCTAAGTCTAGGGGTGCCCTAGCCTTAGGTTAGGGGAGCCCTCACCTTAGCCTAAGCCTAGGGGTGCCCTAGCCTAAGCATAGGGGTGCCCTAGCCTTAGGCTAGGGGAATCCTAGCCTTAGCCTAAGCCTAGTGGTGCCCTAGAATAAGCCTAGGGTTACCTAGCCTAAGCCTAGGCGTGCCCTAGCCATAGGCTAGGGGAGCCCTATCCTTAGACAAGGCTAGGGGTGCATTAGCCTAAGCCTAGGGGTGCCGTAACCTAAGCCTAGGGGTGCCCTAGCCTAAGCCTAGGGGTGACCTAGCTTTAGGCTAGGGGAGCCCTAGCCTAAGCCTAAGCCTAGGGGTACCCTAGCCTAAGCCTAGGGATGCCCTAGCCTAAGCCTAGGGGTGCCCTATCCTTAGGCTAGTGGTGCCCTAGCCTAAGCCTAAGCCTAGTGATGCCCTAGCCTAAGCCTAGGTGTGCCCTAGCCATGGGCTAGGGGAGCCCTAGCCTTAGATTAAGCATAGGGGTGCCCTAGGCTAAGCCTAGGGGTGCCCTAGCCTAAGCCTAGGGTTGCCCTAGCCTAAGCCTAGGGGTGCCCTAGCCTAAGCCTAGGGGTGCCCTAGCCTAAGCCAAGGGGGGCCCTAGCCTAAGCATAGGGGTACCCTAGCCTTAGGCTATGGGAACCCTAGCTTTAGCCTAAGCTGGGGGTGCACTACCCTAAGCCAAGGTGTACCCTAGCCAAGCCTGGGGGTGCCCTAGCCTAAGCCTACGGGTGCCCTAACCTAAGCTTAGGGGGGCCCTAGCCTAAGCCTAAGGGTGCCCTAGCCTAAGCCTAGGGGTGCCCTAACCTAAGCCTAGGGGTGCCCTAGCCTTAGGCTAGGGGAGTCCTAGCCTTAGCCGAAGCCTAGTGGTGCCCTAGCCTAAGCCTAGGATTACCTAGCCTAAGCCTATGTGTGCCCTAGCCTTAGGCTACGGGAGTCCTAGACTTAGCCAAAGCCAGGGGGTGCCCTAGCCTAAGCCTTGGGGTGCACTACCCTAATCCTAGGTGTGCCCTAGCCTATGCCTGGGGGTGCCCTAGCCTAAGCCTAGGGGTGCCCTAACCTAAGCTTAGGGGTGCCCTAGCCTAAGCCTAGGGGTTCCCTAGCCTAAGCCTAGGGGTGCCCTAGCCTAAGCCTAGGGGTGCCCTAGCCTTAGGCTAGGGGAGTCCTAGACTTAGCCTAAGCCTAGTGGTGCCCTAGGCTAAGCCTAGGGGTGCCCTAGCCTAAGCCTAGGGTTGCCCTAGCCTAAGCCTAGGGGTGCCCTAGCCTAAGCCTAGGGGTGCCCTAGCCTAAGCCAAGGGGCGACCTAGCCTAAGCATAGGGGTACCCTAGCCTTAGGCTATGGGAACCCTAGCTTTAGCCTAAGCCTGGGGGTGCACTACCCTAAGCCTAGGTGTACCCTAGCCTATGCCTGGGGGTGCCCTAGCCTAAGCCTACGGGTGCCCTAACCTAAGCCTAGGGGTGCCCTAGCCTTAGGCTAGGGGAGCCCTAGCCTTAGGCTAGCGGAGCCCTAGCCTTAGCCTAAGCCTAGGGGTGCCCTAGCCGAAGCCTAGGGGTGCCCTAGCCTAAGCCTAGGGGTGCCCTAGCCTAAGACTAGGGGTGCCCTAGCCTTAGGCTAGGGGAGTCCTAGCCTTAGCCTAAGCCTAGTGGTGCCCTAGCCCAAGCCTAGGGGTGCCCTAGCCTAAGCCTAGGGGTGCCCTAGCCTAAGCTTAGCGGTGCCCTAACCTAAGCCTAGGGGTACCCTAGCCTAAGCTTAGGGGTGCCCTAGCCTAAGCATACGGGTACCCTAGCCTTAGGCTATGGGAACCTTATCTTTAGCCTAAGCCTGGGGGTGCCCAAGCCTAAGCCTAGGGGTGGCCTATCCTAAGCCTAGGCGTGCCCTAGCCTAAGCTTAGGGGTGCCCTAGCCTAAGCCTAGGGGTGCCCTAGCCTAAGTCTAGGGGTGCCCTATCCTAAGCCTAGGGGTGCCCTAGCCTTATCCTAGGGGTGCACTAGCCTTAGGCTAGGGGAGCCCTAGCCTTAGCTTAAGCCTTGGGGTGCCCTACCCTAAGCTTTGGGGTGCCCTAGCCTAAGCCTAGGGGTGCCCTAGCCTTAGTCTAGGGGAGCCCTAGCCTTAGCCTAAGCCTAGGGGTGCCCTAGCCTAAGCCTAGTGGAAGACTAGCCTAAGCCTAGGGGTGCCCTAGCCTTAGGCTATGGGAGTACTAGACTTAGCCAAAGCCAGGGGGTTCACTAGCCTAAGCCTTGGGGTGCACTACCCTAAGCCTAGGTGTGCCCTAGGCTAAGCCTCTGGGTGCCCTAGCCTAAGCCTAGTGTTACTTAGCCTATGCCTAGGGGTGCCCTAGCCTAAGCCTAGGGGTGCCCTGACCTTAGGCTAGGGGAGTCCTAGCCTTAGCCAAAGCCGGGGGGTGACCTAGCATAAGCTTTGGGGTGCCCTAGCCTAAGCCTAGGTGTGCCCTAGCCTAAGCCTAGGGGTGCCCTAGCCAAAGCATAGGGGTACCCTAGGCTTAGGCGATGGGAACCCTAGCTTTAGCCTAAGCCTGGGGGTGCCCAAGCCTAAGCCTAGGGGTGCCCTACCCTAAGCCTAGGGGTGCCCTAGCCTGAGCTCAGGGGTGCCCTAGCCTAAGCCTAGGGGTGCCCTAGCCTAAGCCTAGGGGTGCCCTAGCCTTAGGCTAGGGGAGCCCTAGCCTTAGCTTAAGCCTTGGGGTGCCCTAGCCTAAGCCTGGGGGTGCCCTAGCCTAAGTCTAGGGGTGCCCTAGCCTTAGGTTAGGGGAGCCCTCACCTTAGCCTAAGCCTAGGGGTGCCCTAGCCTAAGCATAGGGGTGCCCTAGCCTTAGGCTAGGGGAATCCTAGCCTTAGCCTAAGCCTAGTGGTGCCCTAGACTAAGCCTAGGGTTACCTAGCCTAAGCCTAGGCGTGCCCTAGCCATAGGCTAGGGGAGCCCTATCCTTAGACAAGGCTAGGGGTGCCCTAGCCTAAGCCTAGGGGTGCCGTAGCCTAAGCCTAGGGGTGCCCTAGCCTAAGTCTGGGGGTGACCTAGCTTTAGGCTAGGGGAGCCCTAGCCTAAGCCTAAGCCTAGGGGTACCCTAGCCTAAGCCTAGGGATGCCCTAGCCTAAGCCTAGGGGTGCCCTATCCTTAGCCTAGGGCTGCCATAGCCTAAGCCTAGGTGTACCCTAGCCTAAGCCTAGGGGTAACCTAGCAAAGCCTAGGGGTGCCCTAGACTTCGGCTAGGGGAGCCCTAGACTTAGCCTAAGCCTAGGGGTGCCCTAGCCTAAGCCTAGGTGTACCCTAGCCTAAGCCTAGGGGTAACCTAGCAAAGCCTAGGGGTGCCCTAGACTTCGGCTAGGGGAGCCCTAGACTTAGCCTAAGGCTAGGGGTTCCCTAGCCTAAACCTAGGTGTGCCCTAGCCTAAGCCTAGGTGTGCCCTAGCCTAAGCCAAGGGGGGCCCTAGCCTAAGCATAGGGGTACCCTAGCCTTAGGCTATGGGAACCCTAGCTTTAGCCTAAGCTGGGGGTGCACTACCCTAAGCCTAGGTGTACCCTAGCCTATGCCTGGGGGTGCCCTAGCCTAAGCCTACGGGTGCCCTAACCTAAGCTTAGGGGGGCCCTAGCCTAAGCCTAAGGGTGCCCTAGCCTAAGCTTAGGGGTGCCCTAACCTAAGCCTAGGGGTGCCCTAGCCTTAGGCTAGGGGAGTCCTAGCCTTAGCCGAAGCCTAGTGGTGCCCTAGCCTAAGCCTAGGGTTACCTAGCCTAAGCCTAGGCGTGCCCTAGCCACAGGCTAGGGGAGCCCTAGCCTTAGACTAAGCCTAGGGGTGCCCTAGCCTAAGCCTAGGGGTGCCCTAGCCTAAGCCTAGGGGTGCCCTACCCTAAGCCTAGGGGTGCCCTTGCTTAAGCCTAGGGGTGCCCTAGCCTAAGCCTAGAGGTGCCCTAGCCTAAGCCTAGGGGTGCCCTAGCCTAAGCCTAGGGGGGCTCTAGCCTTAGGCTAGGGGAGCCCTAGTCTTAGCTTAAGCCTTTGGGTGCCCTAGCCTTAGCCTGGGGGTGCCCTAGCCTAAGTCTAGGGGTGCCCTAGCCTTAGGCTAGGGGAGCCCTAGCCTTAGTCTAAGCCTAGGGGTGCCCTAGCCTAAGCCTAGGGGTGCCCAAGCATTAGGCTAGGGGAGTCCTAGCATTAGCATAAGCCTAGTGGTGCACTAGCCTAAGCCTAGGGTTACCTAGCCTAAGCCTAGGCGTGCCCTAGCCATAGGCTAGGGGAGCCCTAGCCTTAGCCTAAGCCTAGGGGTTCCCTAGCCTAAGCCTAAGGGTGCCCTAGCCTAAGCCTAGGGGTCCCCTAACCTAAGCCTAGGGGTGCCCTAGCCTTAGGGTAGGGGAGTCCTAGCCTTAGCCAAAGCCGGGGGTGCCCTAGCCTAAGCCTAGAGGTGCCCTAGCATAAGACTAGGGTTACCTAGCCTAAGCCTAAGGGTGGCCTAGCCTAAGCCTAGGGGTTCCCTAGACTTAAGCTACGGGAGTCCTAGACTTAGCCAAAACCAGGGGGTGCCCTAGCCTAAGCCTTGTGGTGCACTACCCTAAGCCTAGGGGTGCCCTAGCCTATGCCTGGGGGTGCCCTAGCCTAAGCCTAGGGGTACCCTAGCCTAAGCCTAGGGGTGCCCTAGCCTAAGCCTAGGGGTGCCCTAGCCTAAGCCTAGGTGTGCCCTAGCCTTAGGTTAGGGGATTCCTAGCCTTAGACTAGGGGAGTCTAGCCTTAGCCAAAGCCGGGGGTGCCCTAGCCTAAGCCTAGTGGTGCCCTTGCCTAAGTCTAGGGTTACCTAGCCTAAGCCTAGGGGTGCCCTTGCCTAAGCCTAGGTGTCCCCTAGCCATAGGCTATGGGAACCCTAGCTTTAGCCTAAGCCTGGGGGTGCCCTAGCCTAAGCCTAGGGGTGGCCTAGCCTAAGCCTAGGGATACCCTAGCCTAAGCCTAGGGGTGCCCTAGACTTCGGCTAGGGGAGCCCTAGACTTAGCCTAAGCCTAGGGGTGCCCTAGCCTAAGCCTAGGTGTACCCTATCCTAAGCCTACAGATGCCTTAGCCTAAGCCTAGGGGTGCCCTAGCCTAAGCCTAGGGGTGCCCTAGTCTAAGCCTAGCGGTGCCCAAGCCTAAGCCTAGGGGTGCCCTAGCCTAAGCCAAGGGGTGCCCTAGCCTAAGCATAGGGGTGCCCTAGCTTAAGCCTAGGGGTGCCCTAGCCTAAGCCTAGCGGTGCCCTAGCCTTAGGCTAGGGAGTCCTAGCCTAAGCCAAAGCCGGGGGGTGCCCTAGCCTAAGCCTTGGTGTGGGCTAGCCTAAGCCTAGGGGTGCCCAAGCCTTAGGCTATGGGAACCCTAGCTTTAGACTAAGCCTGGGGGTGTCCTAGTCTAAGCCTAGAGGTGCCCTAGCCTAAGCCTAGGGTTGCCCGAGCCTTACGCTAGGGGAGCCCCAACCTTAGCCTAAGCCTAGGGGTGCCCTAGCCTAATCCTAGGGGTACCCTAGGCTAAGCTTTGGGGTGCCCTAGCCTAAGCCAAGGGGTGCCCTAGCCTAAGCCTAGGTGTGCCCTAGCCTAAACCTAGCGGTCCCCTAGCTTAGCCTAAGCCTAGGGGTCCCCTAGCCTAAGCCTAAGCCTAGGGGTGCCCCAGCCTAAGCCTAGGGGTGCACTAGCCTAAGCCTAGGGGTGCCTTACCCTAAGCCTAGGGGTCCCCTAGTCTTAGCCTAAGCCTAGGGGTGCCTTAGCCTAAGCCTAGGGGTCCCCTAGCCCTAGCCTAAGCCTAGGGGTGCCATAGGCAAAGCCTAGGGATGCCCTAGCCTAAGCCTAGGGGAGCCCTAGCTTTAGCCTAAGCCTAGGGGTGCCCTAGCCTAAACCTAGGGGTTCCCTAACCTAAGCCTAGGGGTGCTTTAGCCTAAGCCTAGGGGTCCCCTAGCCATAGCCTAAGCCTTGGACTGCCCGAACCTAAGCCTACGGTTGCCCTAGCCTAAGCCTAGCGATGCCCTAGCCTTAGGCTAGGGGACACCTAGCCTTAGCCTACGTCTAGGGGTGCCCTAGCCTAAGCTTAGTGGTGCCCTAGCCTAAACCTAGGGGTGCCTTTGCCTGAGCCTAGGGGTGCCCTATCCTGAGCCTACGGGTGCACTGGCCTGAGGCTAGGGGAGCCCTAGCCTTAGTCTAGCCTAGGATTACCCTATCCTAAGCCTAGGGTTGCCATAACCTGAGTCTAGGGGTGCCCGCTATTAGGCTAGGGAAGCCCTGGCCTTAGCCTAAGCCTAGGGGTGCCCTAGCCTAAGCCTAGGGATGCCCTAGGCTTAGCCTAGAGGTGCCCTAGCCTTAGGCTAGGGGAGCCCTAGCCTTAGCCTAAGCCTAGGGGTGTCCTAGCCTAAGCCTAGGGGTGCCCTAGCCTAAGGCTAAAAGTGCCCTTGCCTAAGCCTAGAGGTGTCCTAGCCTATGCCTAGGGGTGCCCTAGCCTAACCCTAGGGGTGCCCTAGCCTTAGGCTAGTGGAGCCCTAGCCGTAGCATTAGCCTAGGGTTGCCCTAGCCTAAGCCAAGGGGTGCCCTAGCCAAAGTCTAAAGGTGCCCTATCCAAAGCCTAGGGGTACCCTAGCCTAAGCCTAGGGGTGCCCTAGCCTAAGCCTAGAGTTGCCCTAGCCTCAGCCTACGGGTGCCCTAGCCTTATGCTAGGGGAGCCCTAGATTTAGCCTAAGCCTTGGGGTGCCCTAGCCTAAGCCTACGGGTGCGCTAGCCTAAGCCTAGGGGTGCTCTAGCCTTAGGCTAGGGGAGCCCTAGCCTTAGCCTAAGCCTTGGGGTGCCCTAGCCTAAGCCTACGGGTGCGCTAGCCTAAGCCTAGGGGTGCCCTAGCCTGAGGCTAGGGGAGCCCTAGCTTTAGCCTAAGCCTAGGGGTGCCCTAGCCTAAGCCTAGGGGTGCCCTATCCTAAGCTTAGGGGTTCCCTAGCCCAAGCCTAGGGATGCCCTAGCGTTAGGCTAGAGGAGCCCTAGCCTTAGCCTAAGCCTAGGGGTGCCCTAGCCTAAGCCAAGGGGTGCCCTAGCCTAAGTCTAGGGGTGCCGTAGCCAAAGCCTAGGTGTACCCTAGCCTTAGGCTAGTGGAGTCCTAGCCTTAGCCTAAGCCTAGGGGTGCCCCACCCTAAGTGTAGGCGTGCCCTAGCCTAACCCTAGGGGTGCCCTAGCCTAAGCCTAGGGGTGCCCTAGCCTAAACCTAGCGGTCCCCTAGCTTAGCCTAAGCCTAGGGGTCCCCTAGCCTAAGCCTAAGCCTAGGGGTGCCCCAGCCTAAGCCTAGGGGTGCACTAGCCTAAGCCTAGGGGTGCCTTAGCCTAAACCTAGGGGTCCCCTAGCCTTAGCCTAAGCCTAGGGGTGCCCTAGCCTAAGCCTAGGGGTGCCCTAGCCTAAGCCTAGGGGTGCCCTAGCCTAAGCCTAGGGGTGCCTTAGCCTAAGCCTAGGGGTCCCCTAGCCCTAGCCTAAGCCTAGGGGTGCCATAGCCAAAGCCTAGGGATGCCCTAGCCTAAGCCTAGGGGAGCCCTAGCTTTAGCCTAAGCCTAGGGGTGCCCTAGCCTAAACCTAGGGGTTCCCTAACCTAAGCCTAGGGGTGCTTTAGCCTAAGCCTAGGGGTCCCCTAGCCATAGCCTAAGCCTTGGAGTGCCCGAGCCTAAGCCTACGGTTGCCCTAGCCTAAGCCTAGCGATGCCCTAGCCTTAGGCTAGGGGACACCTAGCCTTAGCATACGTCTAGGGGTGCCCTAGCCTAAGCTTAGTGGTGCCCTAGCCTAAACCTAGGGGTGCCTTTGCCTGAGCCTAGGGGTGCCCTAGCCTGAGCCTACGGGTGCCCTAGCCTGAGGCTAGGGGAGCCCTAGCCTTAGTCTAGCCTAGGATTGCCCTAGCCTAAGCCTAGGGTTGCCATAACCTGAGTCTAGGGGTGCCCGCGCCTTAGGCTAGGGGAGCCCTAGCCTTAGCCTAAGCCTAGGGGTGCCCTAGCCTAAGCCTAGGGATGCCCTAGGCTTAGCCTAGAGGTGCCCTAGCCTTAGGCTAGGGGAGCCCTAGCCTTAGCCTAAGCCTAGGGGTGTCCTAGCCTAAGCCTAGGGGTGCCCTAGCCTAAGGCTAAAAGTGCCCTTGCCTAAGCCTAGAGGTGTCCTAGCCTATGCCTAGGGGTGCCCTAGCCTAACCCTAGGGGTGCCCTAGTCTTAGGCTAGTGGAGCCCTAGCCTTAGCCTTAGCCTAGGGGTGCCCTAGCCTAAGCCAAGGGGTGCCCTAGCCAAAGCCTAAAGGTGCCCTATCCAAAGCCTAGGGGTACCCTAGCCTAAGCCTAGGGGTGCCCTAGCCTAAGCCTAGAGTTGCCCTAGCCTCAGCCTACGGGTTCCCTAGCCTTATGCTAGGGGAGCCCTAGCTTTAGCCTAAGCCTTGGGGTGCCCTAGCCTAAGCCTACGGGTGTGCTAGCCTAAGCCTAGGGGTGCTCTAGCCTTAGGCTAGGGGAGCCCTAGCCTTAGCCTAAGCCTTGGGGTGCCCTAGCCTAAGCCTACGGGTGCGCTAGCCTAAGCCTAGGGGTGCCCTAGCCTGAGGCTAGGGGAGCCCTAGCTTTAGCCTAAGCCTAGGGGTGCCCTAGCCTAAGCCTAGGGGTGCCCTAGCCTGAGCCTAGGGGTGCCCTAGCGTGAGCCTACAGGTGCCCTATCCAGAGGCTAGGGGAGCCCTAGCCTTAGTCTAGCCTAGGATTGCCCTAGCTTAAGCCTAGGGGTGCCATAGCATGAGTCTAGGGGTGCCCTAGCCTGTGGCTAGGGGAGCCGTAGACTTAGCCTAAGCCTATGGGTGCCGTAGCCTAAGCCTAGGTGTGCCCTAGCCTAAACCTAGCGGTCCCCTAGCTTAGCCTAAGCCTAGGGGTCCCCTAGCCTAAGCCTAAGCCTAGGGGTGCCCCAGCCTAAGCCTAGGGGTGCACTAGCCTAAGCCTAGGGGTGCCTTACCCTAAGCCTAGGGGTCCCCTAGTCTTAGCCTAAGCCTAGGGGTGCCTTAGCCTAAGCCTAGGGGTCCCCTAGCCCTAGCCTAAGCCTAGGGGTGCCATAGGCAAAGCCTAGGGATGCCCTAGCCTAAGCCTAGGGGAGCCCTAGCTTTAGCCTAAGCCTAGGGGTGCCCTAGCCTAAACCTAGGGGTTCCCTAACCTAAGCCTAGGGGTGCTTTAGCCTAAGCCTAGGGGTCCCCTAGCCATAGCCTAAGCCTTGGACTGCCCGAACCTAAGCCTACGGTTGCCCTAGCCTAAGCCTAGCGATGCCCTAGCCTTAGGCTAGGGGACACCTAGCCTTAGCCTACGTCTAGGGGTGCCCTAGCCTAAGCTTAGTGGTGCCCTAGCCTAAACCTAGGGGTGCCTTTGCCTGAGCCTAGGGGTGCCCTATCCTGAGCCTACGGGTGCACTGGCCTGAGGCTAGGGGAGCCCTAGCCTTAGTCTAGCCTAGGATTACCCTATCCTAAGCCTAGGGTTGCCATAACCTGAGTCTAGGGGTGCCCGCTATTAGGCTAGGGAAGCCCTGGCCTTAGCCTAAGCCTAGGGGTGCCCTAGCCTAAGCCTAGGGATGCCCTAGGCTTAGCCTAGAGGTGCCCTAGCCTTAGGCTAGGGGAGCCCTAGCCTTAGCCTAAGCCTAGGGGTGTCCTAGCCTAAGCCTAGGGGTGCCCTAGCCTAAGGCTAAAAGTGCCCTTGCCTAAGCCTAGAGGTGTCCTAGCCTATGCCTAGGGGTGCCCTAGCCTAACCCTAGGGGTGCCCTAGCCTTAGGCTAGTGGAGCCCTAGCCGTAGCATTAGCCTAGGGTTGCCCTAGCCTAAGCCAAGGGGTGCCCTAGCCAAAGTCTAAAGGTGCCCTATCCAAAGCCTAGGGGTACCCTAGCCTAAGCCTAGGGGTGCCCTAGCCTAAGCCTAGAGTTGCCCTAGCCTCAGCCTACGGGTGCCCTAGCCTTATGCTAGGGGAGCCCTAGATTTAGCCTAAGCCTTGGGGTGCCCTAGCCTAAGCCTACGGGTGCGCTAGCCTAAGCCTAGGGGTGCTCTAGCCTTAGGCTAGGGGAGCCCTAGCCTTAGCCTAAGCCTTGGGGTGCCCTAGCCTAAGCCTACGGGTGCGCTAGCCTAAGCCTAGGGGTGCCCTAGCCTGAGGCTAGGGGAGCCCTAGCTTTAGCCTAAGCCTAGGGGTGCCCTAGCCTAAGCCTAGGGGTGCCCTATCCTAAGCTTAGGGGTTCCCTAGCCCAAGCCTAGGGATGCCCTAGCGTTAGGCTAGAGGAGCCCTAGCCTTAGCCTAAGCCTAGGGGTGCCCTAGCCTAAGCCAAGGGGTGCCCTAGCCTAAGTCTAGGGGTGCCGTAGCCAAAGCCTAGGTGTACCCTAGCCTTAGGCTAGTGGAGTCCTAGCCTTAGCCTAAGCCTAGGGGTGCCCCACCCTAAGTGTAGGCGTGCCCTAGCCTAACCCTAGGGGTGCCCTAGCCTAAGCCTAGGGGTGCCCTAGCCTAAACCTAGCGGTCCCCTAGCTTAGCCTAAGCCTAGGGGTCCCCTAGCCTAAGCCTAAGCCTAGGGGTGCCCCAGCCTAAGCCTAGGGGTGCACTAGCCTAAGCCTAGGGGTGCCTTAGCCTAAACCTAGGGGTCCCCTAGCCTTAGCCTAAGCCTAGGGGTGCCCTAGCCTAAGCCTAGGGGTGCCCTAGCCTAAGCCTAGGGGTGCCCTAGCCTAAGCCTAGGGGTGCCTTAGCCTAAGCCTAGGGGTCCCCTAGCCCTAGCCTAAGCCTAGGGGTGCCATAGCCAAAGCCTAGGGATGCCCTAGCCTAAGCCTAGGGGAGCCCTAGCTTTAGCCTAAGCCTAGGGGTGCCCTAGCCTAAACCTAGGGGTTCCCTAACCTAAGCCTAGGGGTGCTTTAGCCTAAGCCTAGGGGTCCCCTAGCCATAGCCTAAGCCTTGGAGTGCCCGAGCCTAAGCCTACGGTTGCCCTAGCCTAAGCCTAGCGATGCCCTAGCCTTAGGCTAGGGGACACCTAGCCTTAGCATACGTCTAGGGGTGCCCTAGCCTAAGCTTAGTGGTGCCCTAGCCTAAACCTAGGGGTGCCTTTGCCTGAGCCTAGGGGTGCCCTAGCCTGAGCCTACGGGTGCCCTAGCCTGAGGCTAGGGGAGCCCTAGCCTTAGTCTAGCCTAGGATTGCCCTAGCCTAAGCCTAGGGTTGCCATAACCTGAGTCTAGGGGTGCCCGCGCCTTAGGCTAGGGGAGCCCTAGCCTTAGCCTAAGCCTAGGGGTGCCCTAGCCTAAGCCTAGGGATGCCCTAGGCTTAGCCTAGAGGTGCCCTAGCCTTAGGCTAGGGGAGCCCTAGCCTTAGCCTAAGCCTAGGGGTGTCCTAGCCTAAGCCTAGGGGTGCCCTAGCCTAAGGCTAAAAGTGCCCTTGCCTAAGCCTAGAGGTGTCCTAGCCTATGCCTAGGGGAGCCCTAGCCTAACCCTAGGGGTGCCCTAGTCTTAGGCTAGTGGAGCCCTAGCCTTAGCCTTAGCCTAGGGGTGCCCTAGCCTAAGCCAAGGGGTGCCCTAGCCAAAGCCTAAAGGTGCCCTATCCAAAGCCTAGGGGTACCCTAGCCTAAGCCTAGGGGTGCCCTAGCCTAAGCCTAGAGTTGCCCTAGCCTCAGCCTACGGGTTCCCTAGCCTTATGCTAGGGGAGCCCTAGCTTTAGCCTAAGCCTTGGGGTGCCCTAGCCTAAGCCTACGGGTGTGCTAGCCTAAGCCTAGGGGTGCTCTAGCCTTAGGCTAGGGGAGCCCTAGCCTTAGCCTAAGCCTTGGGGTGCCCTAGCCTAAGCCTACGGGTGCGCTAGCCTAAGCCTAGGGGTGCCCTAGCCTGAGGCTAGGGGAGCCCTAGCTTTAGCCTAAGCCTAGGGGTGCCCTAGCCTAAGCCTAGGGGTGCCCTAGCCTGAGCCTAGGGGTGCCCTAGCGTGAGCCTACAGGTGCCCTATCCAGAGGCTAGGGGAGCCCTAGCCTTAGTCTAGCCTAGGATTGCCCTAGCTTAAGCCTAGGGGTGCCATAGCATGAGTCTAGGGGTGCCCTAGCCTGTGGCTAGGGGAGCCGTAGACTTAGCCTAAGCCTATGGGTGCCGTAGCCTAAGCCTAGGGGTGCCGTAGCCTAAGCCTTGGGGTGCCCTAGCCTAAGCTTAGGGGTGCCCTAGTCTAAGTCTAGGGGTGCCCTAGCCTAAGCCTAGGGGTGCCCTAGCCTAAGACTAAGCCTAGTGGTGCCCTAGCCTAAGCCTAGGGGTGCCTTAGCCTTAGGCTAGGGGAGCCCTAGCCTTAACCTAAGCCTAGGGGTGCCCTAGCTTAAGCCTAGGGGTGCTCAAGCCTTAGACTAGGGGAGCCCTAGCCTTAACCTAAGCCTAGGGGTGCCCTAGCCTAAGCCTAGAGGTGCCCTAGCCTGAGCCTACGGGTGCCCTAGCCTGAGACTACGGGTGCCGAAGCCTGAGGATAGGGGAGCCCTAGCGTTAGTCTAGCCAAGGATTGCCCTAGCCTAAGCCTAGGGGTGTCATAGCCTGAGTCTAGAGGTGCACTAGCCTGAGGCTAGGGGAGCCTTAGCCTTAGCCTAAGCCTAGGGGAACCCTAGCTAAACCCTAGGGTTGCCTAAGCCTAAGCCTAGGGGTGCCCTAGCCTAAGCCTAGGGGTGCCCTAGCCTTAGGCTAGGGGAGCCCTAGCCTTTATCTAAGCCTATGGGTGCCCTAGTCTAATCCTAGGGGTGCCGTTTCCTTAGCCTAGGGGTGCCGTAGCCTTATGCTAGGGGAGCCCTAGCCTTAGACTAAGCCTAGGGGTGCCCTAGTCTAAGCCTAGGGGTGCCATAGCCTGAGCCTAGGGGTGCCCTAGTCTGAGGCGAGTGGAGCCCTAGCCTTATCCTAAGCCTAGGATTGCCCTAGCCTAAGCTTAGGGGTGCGGTAACCTGAGTCTAGTGGTGCCCTAACCTGAGGCTAGTGGAGCCCGAGCCTTAGCCTAAGCCTAGGGGTGCCCTATCCTAAGCCTAGGGGTGCCCAACCCTAAGCCTAGGGGAGCCCTAGCCTAAGCCTAGTGTTGCCCTAGCCTAAGCCTAGGGTTGCCCTAGCCTAAGCCTAGGGTTGCCCTAGCCTAAGCCTAGGGGTGCCCTAGCCTTAGGCTAGGGGATCTCTAGCCGTAGGCTAGGGGAGCCCTAGCCTTAGCCTAATCCTAGGGGTGCCCTAGCCTAAGCCTAGGGGTGCCCTAGCCTAAGCCTAGGGGTGCCCTAGCCTTAGGTTAGGGGAGCCCTAGCCTTAGCCCAAGCCTAGGGGTGCCCTAGCCTAAGCCTAGGGGTGCCCTAGCCTAAGCCTAGGGGTCCCTTAGCTTAAGCCAAGGGGTGCCCTAGCCTAAGCCTAGGGGTGCCCTAGCCTTAGCCTAAGCCTAGGGTTGCCCTAGCCTAAGCCTAGGTGTGCCCTAGCCTAAGCCTAGGGGTTCCCTCGCCTAAGCCTCGGGGTACCCTAGCCTAAGTGTGGGGGTGCTCTAGCCTTAGGATAGGGGAGCCCTAGCCTTAGCCTAATCCTAGGGGTGCCCTAGCCTATGCCTAGGGGTGTCCTAGCCTAAGCCTAGGGGTGCACTAACCTGAGGCTAGGGGAGTCCTAGCCTTAGCCTAAGCCTAGGAGTGCCCTAGCCTAAGTCTAGAAGTACCCTAGCCTGATCCTACGGGTGCCCTAGCCTATGCCTAGGGGTGTCCTAGCCTAAGCCTAGGGGAGCCCTAGCCTTAGGCTAGGGGAGCCGTAGCCTTAGCCTAAGCCTAGGGGTGCCCTAGCTTAAGCCTAGGGTTGCCCTAGCCTAACCCTAGGGGTACCCTAGCGTAAGCCTAGGGGTGCCCGAGCCTTAGGCTAGGGGAGCCCTAGCCTTTTCCTATGCATAGGGGTGCCCTAGCCTAAGCCTATGGGTGAACTAGCCTAAGCCTAGGGGTGCCCTAGGCTTAGGCTAGGGGATCCCTAAGCTTACCCTAAGCCAGGGGTGCCCTACCCTGAGCCTAGAGGTGCCCTAGCCTGAGCCTAACGGTGCCCTAGCCTGAGGCTAGGGGAGCCCTAGCCTTAACCTAAGCCTAGGATTGCCCTAGCCTAAGCCTAGGGGTGCCCTCGCCTGAGTCTAGGGGTGTCCTAGCTTGAGGCTTAGGGGAGCCGTTGCCTTAGCCTAAGCCTAGGGGTGCCCTAACCAAAGCCTAGGGGTGCCCTAGTTTTAGTCTAGGGGAGCCCTAGCCTTAGCCTAAGCCTAGGGGTGCCCTTGCCTAAGCCTAGGGGTGCCCTAGACCAAGGCTAGGGGTGCCCTAGCCTAAGCCTAGGGGTGCTCTAGTCTTAGGCTAGGGGAGCCCTAGCCTTAGCCTAAGCCTAGGGGTGCCCTAGCCTATGCCTAGGGGTGCCCTAGCCTAAGCTTGGGGTGCCCTAGCCTAAGGCTAGGGGAGCCTTAGCCTTAGCCTAACCCAAGGGGTGCCCTAGCCTAAGCCTAGGGGTGCCCTAGCAAACCTAGGGGTGCTCTAGCCTTAGGCTAGGGGAGCCTTAGCCTTAGCGTAAGCCTAGGGGTGCCCAAGCCTAAGCCTAGGGGTGCCCTAGCCTAAGCTTTGTGGTGCCCTAACATAAGCCTATGGGTGCCCTAGCCTGAGGATAGGGGTACCCTAGCCTTTGCCTAAGTTTAGGGGTGCCCTAGCCTGAGCCTAGGGGTGCCCTTCCCTGAGCCTACGGATGCCCTAACGTGAGGCTAGGGGATCACTAGCCTTAGTCTAGCCTAGGATTGCCCTAGCGTAATCCTAGGGGTACCATAGCCTGAGTCTAGGGGGGCCCTAGCCTGAAGCTAGGGGAGCCGTAGCCTTAGCCTAAGCCTATGCGTGCCCTAGCCTTAGGCTAGGGGAGCCCTAGCCTTAGCCTAAAATTAGGGGTGCCCTAGCCTAAGCCTAGGGGTGCCCTAGCCTGAGCATAGGGGTGCCCTAGCCTGAGCCTACGGGTGCCCTAGCCTAAGCCTAGGGGTGCCCTAGACTAAGCCTAGGAGTGCCCTAGCCTAAGCCAAGGGGTGCCCTAGCCTAAGCCTAGGGGTGCCCTAGCCTTAGGCTAGGGGAGCCCTAGCCTTAGCCTAAGCATAGGATTGCCCTAGCCTAAGCCTAGGGGTGCCCTCGCCTGAGTCTAGGGGTGTCCTAGCTTGAGGCTAGGGGAGCCGTTGCCTTAGCCTAAGGCTAGGGGTGCCCTAACCAAAGCCTAGGGGTGCCCTAGTTTTAGTCTAGGGGAGCCCTAGCCTTAGCCTAAGCCTAGGGGTGCCCTTGCCTAAGCCTAGGGGTGCCCTAGACCAAGGCTAGGGGTGCCCTAGCCTAAGCCTAGGGGTGCTCTAGTCTTAGGCTAGGGGAGCCCTAGCCTTAGCCTAAGCCTAGGGGTGCCCTAGCCTAAGCCTATGGGTGCCCTAGCCTAAGCCTAGGAGTGCTCTAGTCTGAGCCTAGGTGTGCCCTAGCCTGAGCCAACGGGTGCCCTAGCCTGAGGCTAGGGGAGCCCTTGCCTTATTCTAGCCTAGGATTGCCCTTGCCTAAGCCTATGATTTCCCTAGCCTGAGACTAGGGGTGCCCAAGCCTGAGGCTAGGGGAGCCGTAGCCTTTGCCTAATCCTAGGGTTGCCCTAGCCTTAGCCTAGGGGTGCCCTAGCCTATGCCTAGGGGTGCCCTAGCCTAAGCTTGGGGTGCCCTAGCCTAAGGCTAGGGGAGCCTTAGCCTTAGCCTAACCCAAGGGGTGCCCTAGCCTAAGCCTAGGGGTGCCCTAGCAAACCTAGGGGTGCTCTAGCCTTAGGCTAGGGGAGCCTTAGCCTTAGCGTAAGCCTAGGGGTGCCCTAGCCTAAGCCTAGGGGTGCCCTAGCCTAAGCCTAGTGGTGCCCTAACATAAGCCTATGGGTGCCCTAGCCTGAGGATAGGGGTGCCCTAGCCTTTGCCTAAGCTTAGGGGTGCCCTAGCCTGAGCCTAGGGGTGCCCTTCCCTGAGCCTACGGATGCCCTAGCCTGAGGCTAGGGGATCACTAGCCTTAGTCTAGCCTAGGATTGCCCTAGCGTAATCCTAGGGGTACCATAGCCTGAGTCTAGGGGGGCCCTAGCCTGAAGCTAGGGGAGCCGTAGCCTTAGCCTAAGCCTATGCGTGCCCTAGCCTTAGGCTAGGGGATCCCTAGCCTTAGCCTAAAATTAGGGGTGCCCTAGCCTAAGCCTAGGGGTGCCCTAGCCTGAGCATAGGGGTGCCCTAGCCTGAGCCTACGGGTGCCCTAGCCTAAGCCTAGGGGTGCCCTAGACTAAGCCTAGGAGTGCCCTAGCCTAAGCCAAGGGGTGCCCTAGCCTAAGCCTAGGGGTTCCCTAGCCTTAGGCTAGGGGAGCCCTAGCCTTAGCCTAAGCCTAGGGGTTCCCTAGCCTAAGCCTAGGGGTTCCCTAGCCTAAGCCTTGGAGTTCCCTAGCCTAAGCTTTGGGGTGCCCTAGGCTAAGCGTAGGGGTCCCATAGACGAAGATTAGGGGTGACCTAGCCTAAGCCTAGGGGTGCCCTAGCCCGGGCTAGGGGAGCCGTAGCCTTAGTCTAGCCTAGGTGTGCCCTAGCCTAAGCGTAGGGGTGGCCTAGCCTGAGCCTGCGGGTGCCCTAGCCTAAGCCTAAACCTAGGGGTGCCCTAGCCTAAGCCTAGGGGTGCCCTAGCCTAAGCCTTGGTGTGCCCTAGGCTAAGCGTAGGGGTGCCCTAGCCTAAGCCTAGGGGTGCCCTAGCCTTAGGCTAGGGGAGCCCTAGCTTAGCCTAAGCCTAGGGTAGCCCTAGCCTAAGCCTAGTGGTGCCCTAGCCTAAGCCTATGGGTGCTCTAGCCTTAGGCTAGGTGAGCCTTAGCCTTAGCCCAAGCTTAGGCGTGACCTAGCCTAAGCGAGGGGTGCCCTACCCTAAGCCTAGGGGTGCCCTAGCCTGAGGATAGGGGAGCCCTAGCTTTAGCCTAAGCCTAGGGGTGCCCTAGCCTAAACCTAGGGGTGCCCTAGTCTGAGCCTTGGGGTGCCCTAGCCTGAGCCTACGGGTGCCCTAGCCCGGGCTAGGGGATCCCTAGCCTTAGTCTAACCTAGGATTGCCCTAGCCTAGCCTAGGGGTGCCATAGCCTGAGTCTAGGGGAGCCCTAGCCTTAGCCTAAGCTTAGGGGTGCCCTTGCCTGAGCCTAGGGGTGCCCTTGCCTGAGCCTATGGGTGCCCTAGCTTGAGGCTAGGGGAGCACTAGCCTTAGCCTAGCCTAGGATTGCCCTAGCGTAATCCTAGGGGTACCATAGCCTGAGTCTAGGCAGGCCCTAGTCTGAGGCTAGGGGAGCCGTAGCCTTAGCCTAAGCCTAGGCGTGCCCTAGCCTTAGGCTAGGGGAGCCCTAGCCTTAGCCTAAAATTAGGGGTGCCCTAGCCTAAGCCTAGGGGTGCCCTAGCCTGAGCATAGGGGTGCCCTAGCCTAAGCCTAGGAGTGCTCTAGTCTGAGCCTAGGGGTGCCCTAGCCTGAGCCAACGGGTGCCCTAACCTGAGGCTAGGGGAGCCCTAGCCTTAGTCTAGCCTAGGATTGCCCTTGCCTAAGCCTAGGATTGCCCTAGCCTGAGACTAGGGGTGCCCAAGCCTGAGGCTAGGGGAGCCGTAGCCTTTGCCTAATCCTAGGGTTGCCCTAGCCTTAGCCTAGGGGTGCCCTAGCCTATGCCTAGGGGTGCCCTAGCCTAAGCTTGGGGTGCCCTAGCCTAAGGCTAGGGGAGCCTTAGCCTTAGCCTAACCCAAGGGGTGCCCAAGCCTAAGCCTAGGGGTGCCCTAGCAAACCTAGGGGTGCTCTAGCCTTAGGCTAGGGGAGCCTTAGCCTTAGCGTAAGCCTAGGGGTGCCCTAGCCTAAGCCTAGGGGTGCCCTAGCCTAAGCCTAGTGGTGCCCTAACATAAGCCTATGGGTGCCCTAGCCTGAGGATAGGGGTGCCCTAGCCTTTGCCTAACCTTAGGGGTGCCCTAGCCTGAGCCTAGGGGTGCCCTTCCCTGAGCCTACGGATGCCCTAGCCTGAGGCTAGGGGATCACTAGCCTTAGTCTAGCCTAGGATTGCCCTAGGGGTACCATAGCCTGAGTCTAGGGGGGCCCTAGCCTGAAGCTAGGGGAGCCTTAGCCTTAGCCTAAGCCTATGCGTGCCCTAGCCTTAGGGTAGGGGAGCCCTAGCCTTAGCCTAAAATTAGGGGTGCCCTAGCCTAAGACTAGTGGTGCCCTAGCCTGAGCATAGGGGTGACCTAGCCTGAGCCTACGGGTGCCCTAGCCTAAGCCTAGGGGTGCCCTAGACTAAGCCTAGGAGTGCCCTAGCCTAAGCCAAGGGGTGCCCTAGCCTAAGCCTAGGGGTGCCCTAGCCTTAGGCTAAGGGAGCCCTAGCCTTAGCCTAAGCCTAAGGGTTCCCTAGCCTAAGCCTAGGGGTTCCCTAGCCTAAGCCTTGGAGTGCCCTAGCCTAAGCTTTGGGGTGCCCTAGGCTAAGCGTAGGGGTCCCATAGACGAAGATTAGGGGTGACCTAGCCTAAGCCTAGGGGTGCCCTAGCCCGGGCTAGGGGAGCCGTAGCCTTAGTCTAGCCTAGGTGTGCCCTAGCCTAAGCGTAGGGGTGCCCTAGCCTGAGCCTGCGGGTGCCCTAGCCTAAGCCTAAACCTAGGGGTGCCCTAGCCTAAGCCTAGGGGTGCCCTAGCCTAAGCCTTGGTGTGCCCTAGGCTAAGCGTAGGGGTGCCCTAGGCTAAGCCTAGGGGTGCCCTAGCCTTAGGCTAGGGGAGCCCTAGCTTAGCCTAAGCCTAGGGTAGCCCTAGCCTAAGCCTAGTGGTGCCCTAGCCTAAGTCTATGGGTGCTCTAGCCTTAGGCTAGGTGTGCCTTAGCCTTAGCCCAAGCTTAGGCGTGACCTAGCCTAAGCGAGGGGTGCCCTACCCTAAGCCTAGGGGTGCCCTAGCCTGAGGATAGGGGAGCCCTAGCTTTAGCCTAAGCCTAGGGGTGCCCTAGCCTAAACCTAGGGGTGCCCTAGTCTGAGCCTTGGGGTGCCCTAGCCTGAGCCTACGGGTGCCCTAGCCCGGGCTAGGGGATCCCTAGCCTTAGTCTAACCTAGGATTGCCCTAGCCTAGCCTAGGGGTGCCATAGCCTGAGTCTAGGGGTGCCCTAGCCTGAGGCTAGGGGAGCCGTAGCCTTAGCCTAAGCCAAGGGGTGCCCTAGCCTGAGCCTAGGGGTGCCCTAGACCGGGCTAGGGGAGCCCTAGCCTTAGTCTAGCCTAGGATTGCCCTAGCCTAAGCCTAGGGGTGCCCTAGCCTAAGCCTAGGGGTGCCCTAGCCTAAGCCTAGTGGTGCCCTAACATAAGCCTATGGGTGCCCTAGCCTGAGGATAGGGGATCCCTAGCCTTTGCCTAAGCTTAGGGGTGCCCTAGCCTGAGCCTACGGGTGCCCTAGCCTGAGCCTACGGGTGCCCTAGCCTGAGGCTTGGGGACCCCTAGCCTGAGGCTAGGGAACCGTAGCCTTAGCCTAAGCCTAGGGGTGCCCTAGCTTAAGCCTAGGGGTGCCCTAGCCTTAGGCTAGGGGAGCCCTGGCCTTAGCCTAAGGCTAGGGGTGCCCTAGCCTAAGCCTAGGGGTGCTCTAGCCTTAGGATAGGGGAGCCCTAGCCTTAGCGTAATCCTAGGGGTGCCCTAGCCTATGCCTAGGGGTGCCCTAGCCTGAGTCTAGGGGTGTCCTAGCTTGAGGCTAGGGGAGCCGTTGCCTTAGCCTAAGCCTAGGGGTGCCCTAACCAAAGCATAGGGGTGCCCTAGCCTTAGTCTAGGGGAGCCCTAGCCTTAGCCTAAGCCTAGGGGTGCCCTTGCCTAAGCCTAGGGGTGCCCTAGACCAAGGCTATGGGTGCCCTAGCCTAAGCCTAGGGGTGCTCTAGCCTTAGGCTAGGGGAGCCCTAGCCTTAGCCTAAGCCTAGGGGTGCCCTAGCCAAAGCCTATGGGTGCCCAAGCCTGAGGATAGGGGAGCCCTAGCCTTAGCCTAAGCTTAGGGGTGCCCTTGCCTGAGCCTAGGGGTGCTCTAGCCTGAGCCTATGGGTGCCCTAGCTTGAGGCTAGGGGAGCACTAGCCTTAGCCTAGCCTAGGATTGCCCTAGCGTAATCCTAGGGGTACCATAGCCTGAGTCTAGGCAGGCCCTAGCCTGAGGCTAGGGGAGCCTTAGCCTTAGCCTAAGCCTAGGCGTGCCCTAGCCTTAGCCTAAAATTAGGGGTGCCCAAGCCTAAGCCTAGGGGTGCCCTAGCCTGAGCATAGGGGTGCCCTAGCCTGAGCCTAAGGCTAGGGGTTACCTACCCTAAGCCTTGGGGTGCCCTAGCCTAAGCTTTGGGGTGCCCTAGGCTAAGCGTAGGGGTGCCCTAAACTAAGCTTAGGGGTGACCTAGCCTAAGCTTAGGGGTGCCCTAGCCCGGGTTAGGGGAGCCGTAGCCTTATTCTAGCCTAGGTGTGCCCTAGCCTAAGCGTAGGGGTGCCCTAGCCTGAGCCTGCGGGTGCCCTAGCCTAAGCCTAAGCCTAGGGGTGCCCTAGCCTAAGCCTTGGGGTGCCCTAGCCTAAGCCTTGGTGTGCCCTAGGCTAAGCGTAGGGGTGCCCTAGACTAAGCCTAGGGGTGCCCTAGCCTAAGCCTATGGGTGCTCTAGCCTTAGGCTAGGTGAGCCCTAGCCTTAGCCTAAGCTTAAGGATGACCTAGCCTAAGCGAGGGGTGCCATAGCCTAAGCCTAGGGGTGCCCTAGCCTGAGGATAGGGGAGCCCTAGCTTTAGCCTAAGCCTTGGGGTGCCCTAGCCTAAACCTAGGGGTGCCCTAGTCTGAGCCTAGGGGTGCCCTAGCCTGAGCCTACGTGTGACCTAGCCCGGGCAAGGGGATCCCTAGCCTTAGTCTAACGTAGTATTGCCCTAGCCTAGCCTAGGGGTGCCATAGCCTGAGTCTAGGGGTGCCCTAGCCTGAGCCTAGGGGAGCCGTAGCCTTGGCCTAAGCCAAGGGGTGCCCTAGCCTGAGCGTAGAGTGGCCTAGCCTGAGGCGAGAGGAGCCCTAGCTTTAGCCTAAGCCTAGGGGTGCCCAAGCCTGAGCCTAGGGGTGCCCTAGACCGGTCTAGGGGAGCCCTAGCCTTAGTCTAGCCTAGGATGGTCCTAGCCTGAGACTAGGGGTGCCCAAGCCTGAGGCTAGGGGAGCCGTAGCCTTTGCCTAAGCCTAGGGGTGCCCTAGCCTAAGCCTAGGGGTGCTCTAGCCTTAGGCTAGGGGAGCCTTAGCCTTAGCTTAAGCCTAGGGGTACCATAGCCTAATCCTAGGCGTGCCCTAGCCTAAGCCTAGGGGTTCGCTAACCTAAGCCTAGGGGTACCCTAGCCTAAGCCTTGGGGTGCCCTAGCCTAAGCCTAGGGGTTCCCTAACCTAAGCCTAGGGGTTCCCTAACCTAAGTCTAGGGGTGCCCTAGCATAAGCCTCCGAGTGCCCTAGCCTGAGGCTAGGGGAGCCCTAGCCTTAGCCTAAGCCTAGGGGTGCCCTAGCCTGAGCCTACCGGTGCCCTAGCCTGAGCCTATGGGTGCCATAGCCTGTGCTAGGGGAACCCTAGCTTTAGCCTAAGCCTAGGGGTGCCCTAGACTAAGCCTAGTGGTGCCATAGCCTGAGCCTAGGGGTGCCCTATCCTGGGGCTAGGGGAGGCCTAGCTTTAACCTAAGCCTAGGATTGCACAGGCTAACCCTAGGGGTGCCCTAGCCGGAGTCTAGGGGTGTCATAACTTGAGGCTAGGGGAGCCTCTGCCTTAGCCTAAGCCTAGGGGTGCCCTAACCAAAGTCTAGGTGTGCCCTAGCCTAAGCCTAGGGGTGCCCTAGACTAAGCCTAGAGGTGCCCTAGCCTTAGGCTAGGGGAGCCCTAGCCTTAGCCTAAGCCTAGGACTTCCCTAGCGTAAGCCTATGGGTGCCCTAGCCTAAGCCTAGGGGTGCTCTAGCCTTAGGCTAGTGGAGCCTTAGCCTTAGCCTAAGACTAGGGGTGCCCTAGCCTAAGCCTAGTGGTGCTCTAGCCTAGCCTAGGGGTGCCATAGCCTGAGTCTAGGGGTGCCCTAGCCTGAGGCTAGGGGAGCCGTAGCCTTAGCCTAAGCCTAGGGGTGCCCTAGCCTGAGCCTAGGGGTGCCCTAGACCGGGCTAGTGGAGCCCTAGCCTTAGTCTAGCCTAGGATTGCCCTAGCCTAAGCCTAGGATGGCCCTAGCCTGAGACTAGGGGTGCCCTAGCCTGAGGCTAGGGGAGCCCTAGCCTTAGCCTAAACCTAGGGGTGCCCTAGCCTGAGCCTAGCGGTGCCCTAGCCTAAGCCTAGGGGTGCCCTAGCCTGAGTCTAGGGGTGTCCTAGCTTGAGGCTAGGGGAGCCTTTGCCTTAGCCTAAGCCTAGGGGTGCCATAACCAAAGCCTAGCGGTGCCTTAGCCTAAGCCTAGGGGTGCCCTAGACTAAGCCTAGGGGTGCCCAAGCCTTAGGCTAGGGGAGCCCTAGCCTTAGCCTAAGCCTAGGGCTTCCCTAGCATAAGCCTATGGGTGCCCGAGCCTAAGCCTAGGGGTGCTCTAGCCTTAGGCTAGGGGAGCCTAAGCCTTAGCCTAAGACTAGGGGTGCCCTAGCCTAAGCCTAGGGGTGCCCTAGCCTAAGCCTAGGGGTCCTCTAGCCTGAGCCTAGGGGTTCCCTAGCCTGAGCCTACGAGTGCCCTAGCCCGGGTTAGGGGATCCCTAGCCTTAGTCTAAACTAGGATTGCCCTAGCCTAGCCTAGGGGTGCCATAGCCTGAGTCTAGGGGTGCCCTAGCCTGAGGCTAGGGGAACCGTAGCCTTAGCCAAAGCCTAGGGGTGCCCTAGCCTGAGCCTAGGGGTGCCCTAGCCCGGGCTAGGGGAGCCCTAGCCTTATTCTAGCCTAGGATTGCCCTAGCCTAAGCCTAGGATTGCCCTAGCCTGAGACTAGGGGTGCCCAAGCGTGAGGCTAGGGGAGCCTTAGCCTTTGCCTAAGCCTAGGGGTGCCCTAGCCTAAGCCTAGGGGTGCTCTAGCCTTAGGCTACGGGAGCCTTAGCCTTAGCCTAAGCTTAGGGGTGCCCTAGCCTAAGCCTATGGGTGCTCTAGCCTAAGCCTAGGGGTGCCCTAGCCTAAGCCTTGGGGTGATCTAGCCTAAGCCTAGGGGTGCCCTAGCCTAAGCCTAGGGGTGCCCTAGCCTAAGCCTAGAGGTTCCCTAGCCTAAGCCTAGTGGTGCCCTAGCCTAAGCCTCCGGGTGCCCTAGCCTGAGGCTAGGGGAGCCCTAGCCATAGACTAAGCCTAGGGGTCCCCTAGCCTGGGCCTACGGGTGCCCTAGCCTGAGGCTAGGGGAGCACTAGCCTTAGTCCAGCCTAGGATTTCCCTAGCGTAAGCCTAGGGGTACCATAGCCTGAGTCTAGGGGGGCCCTAGCCTGCGGCTAGGGGAGCCATAGCCTTAGCCTAAACCTAGGGTTGCCCTAGCCCAACCCTAGGCATGCCCTAGCCTGAGCCTACGTGTGCCCTAGCATAAGCTTACGGGTGCCCTAGCCTGAGGCTAGGGGAGCCCTAGCCTTAGCCTAAGCCTAGGGGTGCCCCAGCCTAAGGCTAGGGGTGCCCTAGCCTTAGGCTAGGGGAGCCCTAGCTTTAGCCTAAGCCTAGGGTAGCCCTAGCCTAAGCCTAGGGGTGCCCTAGCCTAAGACTAGGGGTGCTCTAGCCTTAGGCTAGGTTAGCCCTAGCCTTAGCCTAAGCTTAGTGGTGCCCTAGCCTAAGCCTAAGCCTAGGGGTACCCTAGCCTAAGCCTATTGGTGCCCTAGCCTACGTCTAGGGGTGCCCTAAACTAAGCATAGGGGTGCTCTAACCTAAGCCAGGGGTTCCCTACCTAAGACTAGGGGTGCCCTAGCCTAAGCCTAGGGGTGCCCTAGCCTAAGCCTAGGGGTGCCTTAGCCTGAGGCTAGGGGAGCCCTAGCCTTAGCCTAAGGCTAGGGGTGCCCAAGCCTAAGCCTAGGGGTGCCCTAGCCTGAGCCTAGGGGTGCCCTAGCCTGAGCCTATGGGTGCCCTAGCCTGAGGCTTTGGGAGACCTAGCCTCAGCCTAAGACTAGGGGTGCCCTAACCTAAGCCTAGGGTGCCCTAGCCTGAGCTTAGGGGTGGCCTAGCTTAAGCCTAGGGGGGCCCTAGCCTGAGCCTAGGGGTGCCCTAGCCTTAGGCTAGGGGAGCCCTAGCCTAAGCCTAGGGGTGCCCCAACCTTAGGCTAGGGGCGCCCTAGCCTTAGCCTAAGCCTAGGGGTGCCCTAGCTTAAGCCCAGGGGTGCCGAAGCATTAGGCTCGGGGAGCCCTAGCCTTAGGCTAGGGGAGTCCAAGCCTTAGCCTAAGCCTAGGGGTTCCCTAGCCTAAGCCTAGGGTTACCTAACCTAAACCTAGGGGTGCCCTAGCCTAAGCCTAGGGTTGCCCAAGTATTAGGCTATGGGAGCCCTAGCCTTAGCATAAGCCTAGGGGTGCCCTAGACTAAGCCGAGGGTTAACTAGCCTAAGCCTAGGCGTGCCCTAGCCATAGGCTAGGGGTGCCCTAGCCTAAGCCTAGGGGTGCCCTAGCCTTAGGCTATGGGAACCCTAGCCTTAGCCTAAGCCTGGGAATGCCCTAGCCTAAGCCTAGAGGTACCATAGCCTGAGTCTAGGGGGCCCGTAGCCTGAGGTTAGGGGAGCCGTAGCCTTAGCCTAAGCCTAGGGGTGCCCTATCCTTAGGCTAGGGGAGCCGTAGCCTTAGCCTAAGCCTAGGGGTGCCCTAGCCTAAGCCTAAGGGTGCCCTAGCCTGAGGCTAGGGGAGCCCTAGCCTTAGTCTAGCCTAGGATTGACTTAGCCTATGCCTAGGGGTGGCCTAGCTTAAGCCTAGAGGTGGCCTAGCCTAAGCCTACGGTGCCCTAGCCTAAGCCTTTGGGTGCCCTAGCTTAAGCCTAGGGGTGCCCTAGCCTAAGCCTATGGGTGCCCTAGCCTTAGGCTAAGGGAGCCCTAGCTTTAGCCTATGCCTAGGGGTGCCCTTGCCTAAGCCTAGGGGTGCCCTAGCCTAAGCCTCGGGGTGCTCTAGCCTTAGGCTCGGTGAGCCCTAGCCTTAGCCTAAGCTTAGGGGTGCCCTAGCCTAAGCCTAGGGGTGCCCTAACCTAAGCCTAGGGGTGCCCTAGCCTGAGTCTAGGGGTGCCCTAGCTTTATCCTAAGCCTAGGTGTGCCCTAGCCAAAGCCTTGGGGTGCTCAAGCCTTAGGCTAGGGGAGTCCTAGCCTTAGCCTAAGCCTCGGGGTGCCCTAGCCTAAGCTTAGGGGTGCCCTAGCCTAAGCCTAGGGGTGCCCTAGACTGAGGCTAGGGGTGCCCTAGCTTTATCATAAGCCTAGGGGTGCCCTAGCCTAAGCCTAAGGGTGCCCTACCCTGAGCCTACGGGTGCCAAAGCCTGAGGCTAGGGGAGCCCTAGCCTTAGTCTAGCCTAGGATTGCCCTAGCCTAAGCCTAGGGGTGCCATCGCCTGAGTCTAGGGGTGCCCTAGCTTGAGGCTAGGGAACCGTAGCCTTAGCCTAAGCCTAGGGGTGCCCTAGCCTAAGCCTAGGGGTACCCTAGCCTAAACCTACTGGTGCCCTAGCCTAAGCCTAGGGGAGCCCTAGCCTTAGCCTAAGCCTAGGGGTGCCCTAGCCTAAGCCTAGTATTGCCCTAGCCTAAGCCTAGGGGTGCCCTAGCCCGAGCATAGGAGTGCCCTAGCCTAAGCCTAGGGGTGCCCTAGCCTCAGGGTAGGGGAGCCCTAGGCTTAGCCTAAGCCTAGGGGTGCCGTAGCCTGAGCCTAGGGGTGCCCTAGCCTGAGCCTACGGGTGCCCTAGCCTTAGGCTAGGGGATCCGTAGCCTTAGCCTAAGCCTAGGGGTGCCCTAGCTTAAGCCTAGGGGTGCCCTAGCCTAAGCTTAGGGGTGCCCTAACCTAAGCCTTGGGGTGCCCTAGGCTAAGCGTAGGGGTGCCCTAGACTAAGCCTCGGGGTGCCCTAGCCTAAGCCTAGGGGTGCCCTAGCACGGGCTATGGGAGCCCTAGCCTTAGTCTAGCCTAGGTGTGCCCTAGCCTAAGCCTAGGGGTGCCCTAGCCTGAGCCTAGGGGTGCCCTTGCCTTTGGTTAGGGGAGCCCTAGCCTTAGCCTAAGCTTAGGGGTGCCCTCACCAAAGCCTAGGGGTGCCCTAGCCTAAGCCTAGGGGTGCCATAGCCTTAGGCTAGGGTAGCCCTAGCTTTAGCCTAAGCCTAGGGTAGCCCTAGCCTAAGCCTAGGGGTGCCCTACCCTAAGCCTATGGGTGCTCTAGCCTTAGGCTAGGTGAGTCCTAGCCTTAGCCTAAGCTTAGGGGTTCCCTAGCCTAAGCTTAGGGGTTCCCTAGCCTAAGCCTAGGGGTGCTCTAGCCTTAGGCTAGGTGAGCCGTAGCTTTAGCCTAAGCTTAGGGGAACCCTAGCCTAAGCCTTTGGGTGCCCTAGCCTACGCCTATGGGTGCCCTAGCCTGAGCCTAGGGGTGCCCTAGCCTGAGCCTACGGGTGACCTAGCCCGGGCAAGGGGATCCCTAGCCTTAGTCTAACCTAGGATTGCGCTAGCCTAGCCTAGGGGTGCCATAGCCTGAATCTAGGGGTGCCCTAGCCTGAGGCTAGGGGATCCGTAGCCTTTGCCTAAGCTTAGGGGTGCCCTAGCCTGAGCCTAGGAGTGGCCTAGCCTGACGCTAGAGGAGCCATAGCCTAGCCTAAGCCTAGGGGTGCCCTAGCCTGAGCCTGGGGTTGCCCTATCCCGGGCTAGGGGAGCCCTAGCCTTCGTCTAGCCTAGGATTGCCCTAGCCTGAGACTAGGGGTGCCCAAGCCTGAGGCTAGGGGAGCAGTAACCTTTGCCTAAGCCTAGGGGTGCCCTAGCCTAAGCCTAGTGGTGCCCTAGCCTAAGCCTCCAGGTGCCCTAGCCTGAGGCTAGGGAAGCCCTAGCCTTAGCCTAAGCCTAGGGGTGCCCTAGCCTGAGCCTACGGGTGCCCTAGTCTGAGGCTACGGGAGCACTAGCCTTTGTCTTGCCTAGGATTGCCCTAGCGTAAGCCTAGGGGTACCATAGCCTGAGTCTAGGGGGGCCCTAGCCTGAGCCTACGGGAGCCGTAACCTTAGCCTAAACCTAGGGGTGCCCTAGCTTAACCCTAGGGGTGCCCTAGCCTGAGCATACGGGTGCCCTAGCCTGAGCCTACGGGTGCCCTAGGCTAAGCCTACGGGTGCCGTAGTCTGAGGCTAGGGGAGCCCTAGCATTAGCCTAAACTTAGGGGTGCCCTAACCTGAGCCTAGGGGTGTCCTAGTATGAGCCTATGGGTGCCCTAGCCTGAGCCTAGGGGTGCCCTAGCCTTAGGCTATGGGAGCCCTAGCCTTTTCCTATGCCTAGGGGTGCCCTAGCCTAAGTCTAGGGGTGCCCTAACCAAAGCCTAGGGGTGCCCTAGTCTTAGGCTACTGGAGCCCTAGCCTTAGCCTAAGCCTAGGGGTGCCCTAGCCTAAGCCTAGTGGTGCCCTAGCCTAAGCCTACGGGTGCCCTAGCCTTAGGCTAGGGGAGCCCTAGCCTTAGCCTAAGCCTATGGGTGCCCTAGCCTATGCCTAGGGGTGCCCTAGCCTAAGCCTACGGGTGCCGTAGCCTTTGGATAGTGGAGCCCTAGCCTTTGGCTAGTGGAGCCCTAGCCTATTCCTATGCCTAGGGGTGCCCTAGCCTAAGCTTATGGGTGCCCTTGCCTGAGCATAGGGGTGCCCTAGCCTTAGGCTAGGGGAGCCCTAGCCTTTTCCTATGCCTAGGGGTGCCCTAGCCTAAGTATAGGGGTGCCCTAACCAAAGACTAGGGGTGCCCTAGTCTTAGGCTACTGGAGCCCTAGCCTTAGCCTAAGCCTAGGGGTGCCCTAGCCTAAGCCTAGTGGTGCCCTAGCCTAAGCCTACGGGTGCCCTAGCCTTAGGCTAGGGGAGCCCTAGCCTTTTCCTATGCCTAGGGGTGCCCTAGCCTAAGCTTATGGGTGCCCTTGCCTGAGCATAGGGGTGACCTAGCCTTAGGCTAGGGGAGCCCTAGCCTTTTCCTATGCCTAGGGGTGCCCTAGCCTAAGTCTAGGGGTGCCCTAACCAAAGCCTAGGGGTGCCCTAGTCTTAGGCTAGAGGAGCCCTAGCCTTAGCCTAAGCCTAGGGGTGACCTAGCCTAAGCCTAGGGGCGCCCTAGCCTAAGCTTAGGGTTGCCCTAGCCTTAGGCTAGGGGAGCCCTCGCCTTAGCCTAAGCTTAGGGGGGCCCTAGCCTAAGCCTAGGGGTGGCCTAGCCTTAGCCTAAGCCTAGGGGTGCCCTAGCCTGAGTCTAGGGGTGCCCTAGCCTGAGTCTAGGGGTGCGCTAGCCTGAGGCTAGGGGAGCCGTTGCCTTAGCCTAAGCCTAGGGGTGCCCTAGCCTAAGCCTAGGGGTGCCCTAGCCTGAGCCTAGGGGTGCCCTTGCCTGAGCCTACGGGTGCCCTAGCCTGAGCCTAGGGGTGCCCTAGCCTTATGCTAGGGGAGCCCTAGCCTTATCCTAGGGGAGCCGTTGCCTTAGCCTAAGCCTAGGGATGACCTAGCCTAACAGAACGGGTGCCCTAGCCTAAGCCTAGGGGTGCTCTAGACTTAGGCTAGGGGGACCTTAGCCTTATCCTAAGCCTAGGGGTGCCCTAGACTAAGCCTAGGGGTGCCGTAGCCTGAGCCTAGGGGTGCCCTAGCCTGAGGGTAGGGGAGGCCTAGCCTGAGTCTAGGGGTGCCCTAACCTGAGGCTAGGTGAGCCGTTGCCTTAGCCTAAGCCTAGGGGTGCCCTAGCCTGAGTCTAGGGGTGCCCTAGACTAAGTCTAGGTGTGCCCTAGCCTATGCCTAGGGGTGCCCTTGCCTTAGGCTAGGTGAGCCCTAGCCTTAGCCTAAGCTTAGGGATGACCTAGCCTAAGCGAGGGGTGCCATAGCCTAAGCCTAGGGGTGCCCTAGCCTGAGGATAGGGGAGCCCTAGCTTTAGCCTAAGCCTAGGGGTGCCCTAGCCTAAACCTAGGGGTGCCCTAGTCTGAGACTAGGGGTGCCCTAGCCTGAGCCTACGTGTGCCCTAGCCCGGGCAAGGGGATCCCTAGCCTTAGTCTAACGTAGTATTGCCCTAGCCTAGCCTAGGGGTGCCATAACCTGAGTCTAGGGGTGCCCTAGCCTGAGGCTAGGGGAGCCGTAGCCTTGGCCTAAGCCAAGGGGTGCCCTAGCCTGAGCGTAGGGTGGCCTAGCCTGAGGCGAGAGGAGCCCTAGCTTTAGCCTAAGCCTAGGGGTGCCCTAGCCTGAGCCTAGGGGTGCCCTAGACCGGGCTAGGGGAGCCCTAGCCTTAGTCTAGCCTAGGATGGTCCTAGCCTGAGACTAGGGGTGCCCAAGCCTGAGGCTAGGGGAGCCGTAGCCTTTGCCTAAGCCTAGGGGTGCCCTAGCCTAAGCCTAGGGGTGCTCTAGCCTTAGGCTAGGGGAGCCTTAGCCTTAGCCTAAGCCTAGGGGTACCCTAGCCTAAGCCTAGGCGTGCCCTAGCGTAAGCCTAGGGGTTCCCTAACTTAAGCCTAGGGGTACCCTAGCCTAAGCCTTGGGGTGCGCTAGCCTAAGCCTAGGGGTTCCCTAACCTAAGCCTAGGGGTTCCCTAACCTAAGCCTAGGGGTGCCCTAGCCTAAGCCTCCGAGTGCCCTAGCCTGAGGCTAGGGGAGCCCTAGACTTAGCCTAAGCCTAGGGGTGCCCTAGCCTGAGCCTACCGGTGCCCTAGCCTGAGCCTATGGGTGCCCTAGCCTGTGCTAGGGGAACCCTAGCTTTAGCCTAAGTCTAGGGGTGCCCTAGACTAAGCCTAGTGGTGCCATAGCCTGAGCCTAGGGGTGCCCTATCCTGGGGCTAGGGGAGGCATAGCTTTAACCTAAGCCTAGGATTGCCCTAGCCTAACCCTAGGGGTGCCCTAGCCGGAGTCTAGGGGTGTCATAGCTTGAGGCTAGGGGAGCCTCTGCCTTAGCCTAAGCCTAGGGGTGCCTTAACCAAAGTCTAGGTGTGCCCTAGCCTAAGCCTAGGGGTGCCCTAGACTAAGCCTAGGGGTGCCCTAGCCTTAGGCTAGGGGAGCCCTAGCCTTAGCCTAAGCCTAGGACTTCCCTAGCGTAAGCCTATGGGTGCCCTAGCCTAAGCCTAGGGGTGCTCTAGCCTTAGGCTAGTGGAGCCTTAGCCTAAGACTAGGGGTGCCCTAGCCTAAGCCTAGTGGTGCTCTAGCCTAGCCTAGGGGTGCCATAGCCTGAGTCTAGGGGTGCCCTTGCCTGAGGCTAGGGGAGCCGTAGCCTTAGCCTAAGCCAAGGGGTGCCCTAGCCTGAGCCTAGGGTGGCCTAGCCTGAGGCTAGAGGAGCCCTAGCCTTAGCCAAAGCCTATCGGTGCCCTAGCCTGAGCCTAGGGGTGCCCTAGACCGGGCTAGGGGAGCCCTAGCCTTAGTCTAGCCTAGGATTGCCCTAGCCTAAGCCTAGGATGGCCCTAGCCTGAGACTAGGGGTGCCCTAGCCTGAGGCTAGGGGAGCCCTAGCCTTAGCCTAAACCTAGGGGTGCCCTAGACTAAGCCTAGCGGTGCCCTAGCCTAAGCCTAGGGGTGCCCTAGCCTGAGTCTAGGGGTGTCCTAGCTTGAGGCTAGGGGAGCCTTTGCCTTAGCCTAAGCCTAGGGGTGTCATAACCAAAGACTAGGGGTGCCTTAGCCTAAGCCTAGGGGTGCCCTAGACTAAGCCTAGGGGTGCCCAAGCCTTAGGCTAGGGGAGCCCTAGCCTTAGCCTAAGCCTACGGCTTTCCTAGCATAAGCCTATGGGTGCCCGAGCCTAAGCCTAGGGGTGCTCTAGCCTTAGGCTAGGGGAGCCTAAGCCTTAGCCTAAGACTAGGGGTGCCCTAGCCTAAGCCTAGGGGTGCCCTAGCCTAAGCCTAGGGGTCCTCTAGCCTGAGCCTAGGGGTTCCCTAGCCTGAGCCTACGAGTGCCCTAGCCCGGGTTAGGGGATCCCTAGCCTTAGTCAAAACTAGGATTACCCTAGCCTAGCCTAGGGGTGCCATAGCCTGAGTCTAGGGGTGCCCTAGCCTGAGGCTAGGGGAACCGTAGCCTTAGCCAAAGCCTAGGGGTGCCCTAGCCTGAGCCTAGGGGTGCCCTAGCCCGGGCTAGGGGAGCCCTAGCCTTATTCTAGCCTAGGATTGCCCTAGCCTAAGCCTAGGATTGCCCTAGCCTGAGACTAGGGGTGCCCAAGCGTGAGGCTAGGGGAGCCTTAGCCTTTGCCTAAGCCTAGGGGTGCCCTAGCCTAAGCCTAGGGGTGCTCTAGCCTTAGGTTACGGGAGCCTTAGCCTTAGCCTAAGCCTAGGGGTGCCCTAGCCTAAGCCTATGGGTGCTCTAGCCTAAGCCTAGGGGTGCCCTAGCCTAAGCCTTGGGGTGCCCTAGCCTAAGCCTAGTGGTGCCCTAGCCTAAGCCTAGGGGTGCCCTAGCCTAAGCCTAGAGGTGCCCTAGCCTAAGCCTAGTGGTGCCCTAGCCTAAGCCTCCGGGTGCCCTCTCCTGAGGCTAGGGGAGCCCTAGCCATAGACTAAGCCTATGGGTGCTCTAGCCTAAGCCTAGGGGTGCCCTAGCCTAAGCCTTGGGGTGCCCTAGCCTAAGCCTAGTGGTGCCCTAGCCTAAGCCTAGGGGTGCCCTAGCCTAAGCCTAGAGGTGCCCTAGCCTAAGCCTAGTGGTGCCCTAGCCTAAGCCTCCGGGTGCCCTCTCCTGAGGCTAGGGGAGCCCTAGCCATAGACTAAGCCTAGGGGTGCCCTAGCCTGGGCCTACGGGTGCCCTAGCCTGAGGCTAGGGGAGCACTAGCCTTAGTCCAGCCAAGGATTTCCCTAGCGTAAGCCTAGGGGTACCATAGCCTGAGTCTAGGGGGGCCCTAGCCTGAGGCTAGGGGAGCCATAGCCTTAGCCTAAACCTAGGGGTGCCCTAGCCCAACCCTAGGCGTGCCCTAGCCTGAGCCTACGGGTGCCCTAGCCTAAGCCTACGGGTGCCCTAGCCTGAGGCTAGGGGAGCCCTAGCCTTAGCCTAAGCCTAGGGCTGCCCCAGCCTAAGGCTAGGGGTGCCCTAGCCTTAGGCTAGGGGAGCCCTAGCTTTAGCCTCAACCTAGGGTAGCCCTAGCCTAAGCCTAGGGGTGCCCTAGCCTAAGACTAGGGGTGCTCTAGCCTTAGGCTAGGTTAGCCCTAGCCTTAGCCTAAGCTTAGTGGTGCCCTAGCCTAAGCCTAAGCCTAGGGGTGCCCTAGCCTAAGCCTATTGGTGCCCTAGCCTAAGCCCAGGGGTGCTCTAAGCTTAGGCTAGGGGAGCCCTAGCCTTAGCCAAAGCCTAGGGGTGCCCTAGCCTAAGCCTAGGGGTGCCCTAGCCTAAGCCTAGGGGTGCCTTAGCCTGAGGCTAGGGGAGCCCTAGCCTTAGCCTAAGGCTAGGGGTGCCCAAGCCTAAGCCTAGGGGTGCCCTAGCCTGAGCCTAGGGGTGCCCTAGCCTGAGCCTATGGGTGCCCTAGCCTGAGGCTTTGGGAGACCTAGCCTCAGCCTAAGACTAGGGGTGCCCTAACCTAAGCCTAGGGTGCCCTAGCCTGAGCTTAGGGGTGGCCTAGCTTAAGCCTAGGGGTGCCCTAGCCTGAGCCTAGGGGTGCCCTAGCCTTAGGCTAGGGTAGCCCTAGCCTAAGCCTAGGGGTGCCCCAACCTTAGGCTAGGGGAGCCCTATCCTTAGCCTAAGCCTAGGGGTGCCCTAGCCTAAGCCCAGGGGTGCCGAAGCATTAGGCTCGGGGAGCCCTAGCCTTAGGCTAGGGGAGTCCAAGCCTTAGCCTAAGCCTAGGGGTGCCCTAGCCTAAGCCTAGGGTTACCTAGCCTAAGCCTAGGGGTGCCCTAGCCTAAGCCTAGGGTTGCCCAAGTATTAGGCTAGGGGAGCCCTAGCCTTAGCCTAAGCCTAGGGGTGCCCTAGACTAAGCCGAGGGTTAACTAGCCTAAGCCTAGGCGTGCCCTAGCCATAGGCTAGGGGTGCCCTAGCCTAAGCCTAGGGGTGCCCTAGCCTTAGGCTATGGGAACCCTAGCCTTAGCCTAAGCCTGGGAGTGCCATAGCCTAAGCCTAGGGGTACCATAGCCTGAGTCTAGGGGGGCCGTAGCCTGAGGCTAGGGGAGCCGTAGCCTTAGCCTAAGCCTAGGGGTGCCCTATCCTTAGGCTAGGGGAGCCGTAGCCTTAGCCTAAGCCTAGGGGTGCCCTAGCCTAAGCCTAAGGGTGCCCTAGCCTGAGGCTAGGGGAGCCCTAGCCTTAGTCTAGCCTAGGATTGACTTTGCCTATGCCTAGGGGTGCCCTAGCTTAAGCCTAGAGGTGGCCTAGCCTAAGCCTACGGTGCCCTAGCCTAAGCCTTTGGGTGCCCTAGCTTAAGCCTAGGGGTGCCCTAGCCTAAGCCTATGGGTGCCCTAGCCTTAGGCTAGGGGAGCCCTAGCTTTAGCCTATGCCTAGGGGTGCCCTTGCCTAAGCCAAGGGGTGCCCTAGCCTAAGCCTCGGGGTGCTCTAGCCTTAGGCTCGGTGAGCCCTAGCCTTAGCCTAAGCTTAGGGGTGCCCTAGCCTAAGCCTAGGGGTGCCCTAACCTAAGCATAGGGGAGCCCTAGCCTGAGTCTAGGGGTGCCCTAGCTTTATCCTCAGCCTAGGTGTGCCCTAGCCTAAGCCTTGGGGTGCTCAAGCCTTAGGCTAGGGGAGTCCTAGCCTTAGCCTAAGCCTCGGGGTGCCCTAGCCTAAGCCCAGGGGTGCCCTAGCCTAAGCCTAGGGGTGCCCTAGCTTTATCATAAGCCTAGGGGTGCCTTAGCCTAAGCCTAAGGGTGCCCTAGCCTGAGCCTAGGGGTGCCATAGCCTGAGGCTAGGGGAGCCCTAGCCTTAGTCTAGCCTAGGATTGCCCTAGCCTAAGCCTAGGGGTGCCATAGCCTGAGTCTAGGGGTGCCCTAGCTTGAGGCTAGGGAACCGTAGCCTTAGCCTAAGCCTAGGGGTGCCCTAGCCTAAGCCTAGGGGTACCCTAGCCTAAACCTAGTGGTGCCCTAGCCTAAGCCTAGGGGAGCCCTAGCCTTAGCCTAAGCCTAGGGGTGCCCTAGCCTAAGCCTAGTGTTGCCCTAGCCCAAGCCTAGGGGTGCCCTAGCCTCAGGGTAGGGGAGCCCTAGGCTTAGCCTAAGCCTAGGGGTGCCGTAGCCTGAGCCTAGGGGTGCCCTAGCCTGAGCCTAGGAGTGGCCTAGCCTGACGCTAGAGGAGCCATAGCCTAGCCTAAGCTTAGGGGTGCCCTAGCCTGAGCCTGGGGTTGCCCTATCCCGGGCTAGGGGAGCCCTAGCCTTCGTCTAGCCTAGGATTGCCCTAGCCTGAGACTAGGGGTGCCCAAGCCTGAGGCTAGGGGAGCAGTAACCTTTGCCTAAGCCTAGGGGTGCCCTAGCCTAAGCCTAGTGGTGCCCTAGCCTAAGCCTCCAGGTGCCCTAGCCTGCGGCTAGGGAAGCCCTAGCCTTAGCCTAAGCCTAGGGGTGCCCTAGCCTGAGCCTACGGGTGCCCTAGCCTGAGGCTACGGGAGCACCAGCCTTTGTCTTGCCTAGGATTGCCCTAGCGTAAGCCTAGGGGTACCATAGCCTGAGTCTAGGGGGGCCCTAGCCTGAGCCTACGGGAGCCGTAACCTTAGCCTAAACCTAGGGGTGCCCTAGCTTAATCCTAGGGGTGCCCTAGCCTGAGCATACGGATGCCCTAGCCTGAGCCTACGGGTGCCCTAGCCTAAGCCTACGGGTGCCGTAGCCTGAGGCTAGGGGAGCCCTAGCCTTAGCCTAAACTTAGGGGTGCCCTAACCTGAGCCTAGGGGTGCCCTAGTCTGAGCCTATGGGTGCCCTAGCCTGAGCCTAGGGGTGCCCTAGCCTTAGGCTATGGGAGCCCTAGCCTTTTCCTATGCCTAGGGGTGCCCTAGCCTAAGTCTAGGGGTGCCCTAACCAAAGCCTAGGGGTGCCCTAGTCTTAGGCTAGGGGAGCCCTAGCCTTAGCCTAAGCCTATGGGTGCCCTAGCCTATGCCTAGGGGTGCCCTAGCCTAAGCCTACGGGTGCCCTAGCCTTTGGCTAGTGGAGCCCTAGCCTTTTCCTATGCCTAGGGGTGCCCTAGCCTAAGCTTATGGGTGCCCTTGCCTGAGCATAGGGGTGCCCTAGCCTTAGGCTAGGGGAGCCCTAGCCTTTTCCTATGCCTAGGGGTGCCCTAGCCTAAGTCTAGTGGTGCCCTAACCAAAGCCTAGGGGTGCCCTAGTCTTAGGCTAGAGGAGCCCTAGCCTTAGCCTAAGCCTAGGGGTGACCTAGCCTAAGCCTAGGGGCGCCCTAGCCTAAGCTTAGGGTTGCCCTAGCCTTAGGCTAGGGGAGCCCTCGCCTTAGCCTAAGCCTAGGGGGGCCCTAGCCTAAGCCTAGGTGTGGCCTAGCCTTAGCCTAAGCCTAGGGGTGCCCTAGCCTGAGTCTAGGGGTGCCCTAGCCTGAGTCTAGGGGTGCGATAGCCTGAGGCTAGCTGAGCCGTTGCCTTAGCCTAAGCCTAGGGGTGCCCTAGCCTAAGCCTAGGGGTGCCCTAGCCTAAGCCTAGGGGTGCCCTAGCCTGAGCCTAGGGGTGCCCTTGCCTGAGCCTACGGGTGCCCTAGCCTGAGCCTAGGGGTGCCCTAGCCTTATGCTAGGGGAGTCCTAGCCTTATCCTAGGGGAGCCGTTGCCTTAGCCTAAGCCTAGGGATGACCTAGCCTAACAGAACGGGTGCCCTAGCCTAAGCCTAGGGGTGCTCTAGCCTTAGGCTATAGGGACCTTAGCCTTATCCTAAGCCTAGGGGTGCCCTAGACTAAGCCTAGGGGTGCCGTAGCCTGAGCCTAGGGGTGCCCTAACCTGAGGCTAGGTGAGCCGTTGCCTTAGCCTAAGCCTAGGGGTGCCCTAGCCTGAGTCTAGGGGTGCCCTAGACTAAGTCTAGGTGTGCCCTAGCCTATGCCTAGGGGTGCCCTTGCCTTAGGCTAGGGGAGCCCTAGCCTTAGCCTAAGCCTAGGGGTGCCCTAGCCTGAATCTAGGGGTGCCCTAGCCTAAGCCTAGTGGTGCCCCAGCCTAAGCCTTGGGGTGCCCTAGCCTGAGGCTAGGGGAGCCCTAGCCTGAAACTACGGGTGCCCTAGCCTGAGGCTAGGAGAGCACTAGCCTTAGTCTAGCCTAGGATTGCCCCAGCGTAAGTCTAGGGGTGCCATAGCCTGAGTCTAGGGGTGCCCTAGCATTAGGCTAGGGCAGCCGTAGCCTTAGTCTAATCCTAGGAGTGCCCTAGCCTTAGGCTAGGGGAGCCGTAGCCTTAGCCTAAGCCTAGGGTTGCCCTCGCCTGAGTCTAACGGTGCCCTAGCCTGAACCTACGGATGCCCTAGCCTGAACCTAGGGGAGCCCTAGCCTTAGTCTAGCCTAGGATTGCCCTAGACTAAGCCTAGGGGTGCCATAGCCGGAGACTAGGGGTGACCTAGCATGAGGCTAGGGGAGCCGTAGCCTTAGCCTTAGCCTAGGGGTTCCGTAGCAATAGGATAGGGGAGTCCTAGCCTTAGCCTAAGCCTAGGGGTGCCCTAGCCAAAGCCTAGGGGTGCCATAGCCTGAGCATAGGGGTGCCCTAGCCTGAGCCTACGGGTGCCCTAGCCTGAGGCTAGGGGAGGCCTAGCCTGAGTCTAGGGGTGCCCTAACCTGAGGCTAGGTGAGCCGTTGCCTTAGCCTAAGCCTAGGGGTGCCCTAACCTGAGCCTAGGGGTGCCCTAGCCTTAGGCCATTGGAGCCCTAGACTTTTCCTATGCCTAGGCGTACCCTAACCTGAGCCTAGGGGTGCCCTAGCCATAGGCTAGGGGAGCCGTAGCCTAAGCCTAAGCCTAGGGTTGCCCTCGCCTGAGCCTAACGGTGCCCTAGCCTGAACCTACGGAAACCCTAGACTGAGCCTAGGGGAGCACTAGCCTTAGTCTAGCCTAGGATTGCCCTAGACTAAGCCTAGTGGTGCCATAGCCTGAGTCTAGGGGTGCCCTAGCCTGAGCCTAGGGGTGCCCTAGCCTGAGGCTAGGACTAACCCTAGCCTTAGCCTAAGCCTAGGGGTGCCCTAGCCTTAGGCTAGGGGAGCCCTACTCTTAGCCGAAGCCTAGGGGTGCCCTAGCCTTAGCCTAAGTCTAGGGGTGCCCTAGCCTTAGGCTAGGGGATCCCTAGCCTTAGCCTAAGCCTAGGGGTGTCCTAGCCTAACCCTAGGGGTACCCTCGCGTAACCCGAGGGGTGCCCTCGCCTAAGCCTCGGGGTACCCTACCCTAAGCCTAGGGGTGCCCTAGCCTTAGTATAGGGGAGCCCTAGCCTTAGCCTAAGCCTAGGGGTGCCTTAGACAAAGCCTTAGCGCGCCCTAGCCTAAGTCTAGGGGTGACCTAGCCTAAGCCTAGGGGTGCCCTAGCCTTAGGCTAGGGGAGCCCTAGCCTTAGCCTAAGCCTAGGGGTGACCTAGCCTAAGCCTAGGGGTGCCCTAGCCTAAGCCTAGGGGTGCCCAACCTAAGCCTAGGGGTTCCCTAACCTTAGGCTAGGGGAGCCCTAGCCTTAGCCTAAGCCTAGGGGTGCCCTAGCCTAAGCGTAGGGTGCCCTAGCCTAAGCCATGTGGTGCCCTAGCCTAAGCCTAGGGGTGCCCTAGCCTTAGGCTAGGGGAGCCCTAGCCTTTGCCTAAGCCTAGGGGTGCCCTAGCCTGAACCTACGGATGCCCTAGCCTGAGCCTAGGGGAGCACTAGCCTTAGTGTAGCCTAGGATTGCCCTAGACTAAGCCTACGGGTGCCCTAGCCTGAGTCTAGGGGCGCCATAGCCTGAGCCTAGGGGTGCCATAGCCTAAGGCTAGAGGAGCCTTAGCCTTTTCCTATGACTAGGGGTGCCCTAGCCTAAGCCTATGGGTGCCCTAGCCTGAGCCTAGGGATACCCTAGCCTTATGCTAGGGGAGCCCTAGCCTTAGCATAAGCCTAGTGGTGCCCTAGCCTGAGCCTAGGTATGCCCCAGCCTGAGCCTTGGCGTTCCCTAGCCTGAGGCTAGGGGAACCCTAGCCTTAGCCTAAGCCTAGGGGTGCCCTAGACTAAGCCTAGGGGTGCCCTAGCCTGAGCCTAGGGGTGCCCTAGCCTGAGGCTAGGGGAGGCCTAGCCTGAGTCTACGGGTGCCCTAACCTGAGGCTAGGTGAGCCGTTGCCTTAGCCTAAGCCTAGGGGTGCCCTAGCCTGAGTCTAGGGGTGCCCTAGACTAAGCCTAGAGGTGCTCTAGCCTAAGTCTGGGGGTGCTCTAGCCTTAGGCTAGGGGGGCCTTAGCCTTATCCTAAGCCTAGGGGTGCCCTAGCCTAAGACTAGGGGTGCCCTAGCCTAAGCCTAGTGGTGCCCTAGCCTAAGCATGGGGGTTCCCTAGCCTGAGTCTAGGGGAGCCCTAGCCTGAAATAACGGGTGCCCTAGCCTGAGGCTAGGGGAGCCGTAGCCTTAGCCTAAGCCTAGGGGTGCCCTAGCCTAAGCTTAGGGGTGCCCTAGCCTAAGCTTAGGGGTGCCCTAGCCTAAGCCTAGGGGTGCCGTAGCCTAAGCCTAGGGGTGCCCTAGACTTAGGCTAGGGGAGTCCAAGCCTTAGCCTAAGCCTAGGGGTGCCCTAACCTGAGCCTTGGGGTGCCCTAGCCTTAGGCCATTGGAGCCCTAGACTTTTCCTATGCCTAGGCGTACCCTAACCTGAGCCTAGGTGTGCCCTAGCCATAGGCTAGGGGAGCCGTAGCCTAAGCCTAAGCCTAGGGTTGCCCTCGCCTGAGCCTAACGGTGCCCTAGCCTGAACCCTCGGATGCCCTAGCCTGAGCCTAGGGGAGCATTAGCCTTAGTCTAGCCTAGGATTGCCCTAGACTAAGCCTAGTGGTGCCATAGCCTGAGTCTAGGGGTGCCCTAGCCTGAGCCTAGGGGTGCCCTAGCCTGAGGCTAGGGGAGCCCTACTCTTAGCCTAAGCCTAGGGGTGCCCTAGCCTTAGCCTAAGTCTAGGGGTGCCCTAGCCTTAGGCTAGGGGATCCCTAGCCTTAGCCTAAGCCTAGGGGTGTCCAAGCCTAAGCCTAGGGGTACCCTCGCGTAACCCTAGGGGTGCCCTCGCCTAAGCCTCGGGGTACCCTACCCTAAGCCTAGGGGTGCCCTAGCCTTAGTATAGGGGAGCCCTAGCCTTAGCCAAAGCCTAGGGGTGCCCTAGCCTAAGCCTTAGCGCGCCCTAGACTAAGCCTAGGGGTGACCTAGCCTAAGCCTAGGGGTGCCCTAGCCTTAGGCTAGGGGAGCCCTAGCCTTAGCCTAAGCCTAGGGGTGACCTAGCCTAAGCCTAGGGGTTCCCTAACCTTAGGCTAGGGGAGCCCTAGCCTTAGCCTAAGCCTAGGGGTTCCCTAGCCTAAGCGTAGGGGTGCCCTAGCCTAAGCCTTGTGGTGCCCTAGCCTAAGCCTAGGGGTGCCCTAGCCTTAGGCTAGGTGAGCCCTAGCCTTTGCCTAAGCCTAGGGGTGCCCTAGCCTGAGTCTAGGGGTGCCCTAGCCTGAAGCTAGGGGAGCCGTTGCCTTAGCCTAAGCCTAGGGGTGCCCTAGCCTGAACCTACGGGTGCCCTAGCCTGAGGCTAGGGGAGTACTAGCCTTAGTCTAGCCTAGGATTGCCCTAGCCTATGCCTAGGGGTGCAATAGCCTGAGCCTAGGGGTGGCCTAGCCTGAGGCTAGAGGAGCCCTAGCCTTAGCCTAAGCCTAGGGGTGCCCTAGCCTGAGCCTGGGGGTGCCCTAGCCCGGGCTAGGGGAGTCCTAGCCTTAGTCTAGCCTAGGATTGCCCTAGTCTAAGCCTAGGATTGCCCTAGCCTGAGACTAGGGGTGCCCAAGCCTGAGGCTAGAGGAGCCGTAACCTTTGCCTAAGCCTAGGGGTGCCCTAGCATAAGCCTAGGGGTGCTCTAGCCTTAGGCTAGGGGTGCCCTAGCCTAAGCCAAGGGGTGCCATAGCCTAAGCCTAGCGGTGCCCTAACCAAAGCCTAGTGGTGCCCTAGTCTTAGGCTAGAGGTGCCCTAGCCTTAGACTAAGCCTAGGGGTGACCTAGCCTAAGCCTAGGGGCGCCCTAGCCTAAGCTTAGGGTTGCCCTAGCCTTAGGCTAGGGGAGCCCTCGCCTTAGCCTAAGCCTACGGCTGCCCTAGCCTTAGGCTTAGGGGATCCCTAGCCTTAGCCTAAGCCTAGGGGTGCCCTAGCCTGAGTCTAGGGGTGCCCTAGCCTGAGGCTAGGGGAGCCGTTGCCTTAGCCTAAGACTAGGGGTGCCCTAGCCTAATCCTAGGGGTGCCCTAGCCTAAGCCAAGGGGTGCCCTAGCCTAAGCCTAGCGGTGCCCTAGCCTGAGCCTAGGTATGCCCCAGCCTGAGCCTTGGCGTTCCCTAGCCTGAGGCTAGGGGAACCCTAGCCTTAGCCTAAGCCTAGGGGTGCCCTAGACTAAGCCTAGGGGTGCCCTAGGTGAGCCTAGGGGTGCCCTAGCCTGAGGCTAGGGGAGGCCTAGCCTGAGTCTAGGGGTGCCCTAACCTGAGGCTAGGTGAGCCGTTGCCTTAGCCTAAGCCTAGGGGTGCCCTAGCCTGAGTCTTGGGGTGCCCTAGACTAAGCCTAGTGGTGCCCTAGCCTAAGCCTGGGGGTGCTCTAGCCTTAGGCTAGGGGGGCCTTAGCCTTATCCTAAGCATAGGGGTGCCCTAGCCTAAGACTAGGGGTGCCCTAGCCTAAGCCTAGTGGTGCCCTAGCCTAAGGCTGGGGGTTCCCTAGCCTGAGGTTAGGGGAGCCCTAGCCTGAAACTACGGGTGCCCTAGCCTGAGGCTAGGGGAGCCGTAGCCTTAGCCTAAGCCTAGGGGTGCCCTAGCCTAAGCTTAGGGGTGCCCTAGCCTAAGCCTAGGGGTGCCCTAGCCTAAGCCTAGGGGTGCCCTAGCCTTAGGCTAGGGGAGTCCAAGCCTTAGCCTAAGCCTAGGGGTGCCCTAACCTGAGCCTAGGGGTGCCCTAGCCTTAGGCCATTGGAGCCCTAGACTTTTCCTATGCCTAGGCGTACCCTAACCTGAGCCTAGGGGTGCCCTAGCCATAGGCTAGGGGAGCCGTAGCCTAAGCCTAAGCCTAGGGTTGCCCTCGCCTGAGCCTAACGGTGCCCTAGCCTGAACCTACGGATGCCCTAGCCTGAGCCTAGGGGAGCACTAGCCTTAGTCTAGCCTAGGATTGCCCTAGACTAAGCCTAGTGGTGCCATAGCCTGAGTCTAGGGGTGCCCTAGCCTGAGCCTAGTGGTGCCCTAGCCTGAGGCTAGAACTAACCCTAGCCTTAGCCTAAGCCTAGGGGTGCCCTAGCCTTAGCATAGGGGAGCCCTACTCTTAGCCTAAGCCTAGGGGTGCCCTAGCCTTAGCCTAAGTCTAGGGGTGCCCTAGCCTTAGGCTAGGGGATCCCTAGCCTTAGCCTAAGCCTAGGGGTGTCCTAGCCTAAGCCTAAGGGTACCCTCGCGTAACCCTAGGGTTGCCCTCGCCTAAGCCTCGGGGAACCCTACCCTAAGCCTAGGGGTGCCCTAGCCTTAGTATAGGGGAGCCCTAGCCTTAGCCTAAGCCTAGGGGTTCCCTAGCCTAAGCGTAGGGGTGCCCTAGCATAAGCCTTGTGGTGCCCTAGCCTAAGCCTAGGGGTGCCCTAGCCTTAGGCTAGGGGAGCCCTAGCCTTTGCCTAAGCCTAGGGGTGCCCTAGCCTGAGTCTAGGGGTGCCCTAACCTGAAGCTAGGGGAGCCGTTGCCTTAGCCTAAGCCTAGGGGTACCCTAGCCTGAACCTACGGGTGCCCTAGCCTGAGGCTAGGGGAGTACTAGCCTTAGTCTAGCCTAGGATTGCCCTAGCCTATGCCTAGGGGTGCCATAGCCTGAGCCTAGGGGTGGCCTAGCCTGAGGCTAGAGGAGCCCTAGCCTTAGCCTAAGCCTAGGGGTGCCCTAGCCTGAGCCTGTGGGTGCCCTAGCCCGGGCTAGGGGAGCCCTAGCCGTAGTCTAGCCTAGGATTGCCCTAGCCTAAGCCTAGTATTGCCCTAGCCTGAGACTAGGGGTGCCCAAGCCTGAGGCTAGAGGAGCCGTAACCTTTGCCTAAGCCTAGGGGTGCCATAGCCTAAGCCTAGTGGTGCTCTAACCTTAGGCTAGGGGAGTCTTAGCCTTAGCCTAAGCCTAGCGGTGCCCTAGCCTAAGCCTAGGGGTGCCCTAGCCGAAGCCAAGGGGTGCCCTAGCCTAAGCCTAGCGGTGCCCTAACCAAAGCCTAGTGGTGCCCTAGTCTTTGGCTAGAGGAGCCCTAGCCTTAGACTAAGCCTAGGGGTGACCTAGACTAAGCCTAGGGGCGCCCTAGCCTAAGCTTAGGGTTGCCCTAGCCTTAGGCAAGGGGAGCCCTCGCCTTAGCCTAAGCCTACGGCTGCCCTAGCCTTAGGCTAGGGGATCCCTAGCCTTATCCTAAGCCTAGGGGTGCCCTAGCCTGAGTCTAGGGGTGCCCTAGCCTGAGGCTAGGGGAGCCGTTGCCTTAGCCTAAGCCTAGGGGTGCCTTAGCCTAAGCCTAGGGGTGCCCTAGCCTAAGCCTAGGGGTGCCCTAGCCTAAGCCTAGGGGTGCCCTAGCCTGAGCCTAGGGGTGCCCTAGCCTGAGCCTACGGGTGCCCTAGCCTGAGGCTAGGGGAACCCTAGCCTTAGTCTAGCCTAGGATTGCCCTAGCCTAAGCCTAGGGGCGCCATAGCCTGAGCCTAGGGGTACCCTAGCCTAAGGCTAGAGGAGCCTTAGCCTTTTCCTATGCCTAGGGGTGCCATAGCCTAAGACTATGGGTGCCCTATCCTGAGCCTAGGGGTGTCCTAGCCTTATGCTAGGGGAGCCATAGCCTTAGCCTAAGCATAGTGGTGGCCTAGCCTGAGCCTACGTATGCCCCAAACTGAGCCTAGGCGTGCCCTAACCTGAGACTAAGGGAACCCAAGCCTTAGCCTAAGCCTAGGATTGCCCTAGCCTAAGCCTAGGGGCGCCATAACCTGAACCTAGGGGTGCCATAGCCTAAGGCTAGAGGAGCCTTAGCCTTTTCCTATGACTAGGGGTGCCCTAGCCTAAGCCTATGGGTGTCCTAGCCTGAGCCTAGGGGTACCCTAGCCTTATGCTAGGGGAGCCCTAGCCTTAGCCTAAGCCTAGTGGTGCCCTAGCCTGAGCCTAGGGGTGCCCTAGCCATAGGCTAGGGGAGCCGTAGCCTAAGCCTAAGCCTAGGGTTGCCCTCGCCTGAGCCTATCGGTGCCCTAGCCTGAACCTACGGATACCCTAGCCTGAGCCTAGGGGAGCACTAGCCTTTGTCTAGCCTAGGATTGCCCTAGACTAAGCCTAGAGGTGCCCTAGCCTAAGCCTAGGGGTCCTCTAGCCTGAGCCTAGGGGATTCCCTAGCCTGAGTCTAGGGGTGCCCTAGCCTGAGGCTAGGGGAGCCGTTGCCTTAGCCTAAGCCTAGGGGTGCCCTAGCCTAAGCCTAGGGGTGCCCTAGCCTAAGCCAAGGGGTGCCCTAGCCTAAGCCTAGCGGTGCCCTAGCCTGAGCCTAGGTATGCCCCAGCCTGAGCCTTGGCGTTCCCTAGCCTGAGGCTAGGGGAACCCTAGCCTTAGCCTAAGCCTAGGGGTGCCCTAGACTAAGCCTAGGGGTGCCCTAGCCTGAGCCTAGGGGTGCCCTAGCCTGAGGCTAGGGGAGGCCTAGCCTGAGTCTAGTGGTGCCCTAACCTGAGGCTAGGTGAGCCGTTGCCTTAGCCTAAGCTAAGGGGTGCCCTAGCCTAAGTCTAGGGGTGCACTAGACTAAGCCTAGTGGTGCCCTAGCCTAAGCCTGGGGGTGCTCTCGCCTTAGGCTAGCGGGGCCTTAGCCTTATCCTAAGCATAGGGGTGCCCTAGCCTAAGACTAGGGGTGCCCTAGCCTAAGCCTAGGGGTGCCCTAGCCTAAGCCTAGGGGTGCCCTAGCCGAAGCCAAGGGGTGCCCTAGCCTAAGCCTAGCGGTGCCCTAACCAAAGCCTAGTGGTGCCCTAGTCTTAGGCTAGAGGAGCCCTAGCCTTAGACTAAGCCTAGGGGTGACCTAGCCTAAGCCTAGGGGCGCCCTAGCCTAAGCTTAGGGTTGCCCTAGCCTTAGGCAAGGGGAGCCCTCGCCTTAGCCTAAGCCTACGGCTGCCCTAGCCTTAGGCTAGGGGATCCCTAGCCTTAGCCTAAGCCTAGGGGTGCCCTAGCCTGAGTCTAAAGGTGCCCTAGCCTGAGGCTAGGGGAGCCGTTGCCTTAGCCTAAGCCTAGGGGTGCCTTAGCCTAAGCCTAGGGGTGCCCTAGCCTAAGCCTAGGGGTGCCCTAGCCTAAGCCTAGGGGTGCCCTAGCCTGAGCCTAGGGGTGCCCTAGCCTGAGCCTACGGGTGCCCTAGCCTGAGGTTAGGGGAACCCTAGCCTTAGTCTAGCCTAGGATTGCCCTAGCCTAAGCCTAGGGGCGCCATAGCCTGAGCCTAGGGGTACCCTAGCCTAAGGCTAGAGGAGCCTTAGCCTTTTCCTATGCCTAGGGGTGCCATAGCCTAAGACTATGGGTGCCCTAGCCTGAGCCTAGGGGTGTCCTAGCCTTATGCTAGGGGAGCCATAGCCTTAGCCTAAGCCTAGTGGTGGCCTAGCCTGAGCCTACGTATGCCCCAGCCTGAGCCTAGGCGTGCCCTAGCCTGAGACTAAGGGAACCCAAGCCTTAGCCTAAGCCTAGGATTGCCCTAGCCTAAGCCTAGGGGCGCCATAACCTGAGCCTAGGGGTTCCATAGCCTAAGGCTAGAGGAGCCTTAGCCTTTTCCTATGACTAGGGGTGCCCTAGCCTAAGCCTATGGGTATCCTAGCCTGAGCCTAGGGGTACCCTAGCCTTATGCTAGGGGAGCCCTAGCCTTAGCCTAAGCCTAGTGGTGCCCTAGCCTGAGCGTATGTATGCCCCAGCCTGAGCCTTGGCGTTCCCTAGCCTGAGGCTAGGGGAACCTTAGCCTTAGCGTAAGCCTAGGGGTGCCCTAGACTAAGCCTAGGGGTGCCCTAGCCTGAGCCTAGGGGTGCCCTAGCCTGAGGCTAGGGGAGGCCTAGCCTGAGTCTAGGGGTGCCCTCACCTGAGGCTAGGTGAGCCGTTGCCTTAGCCTAAGCCTAGGGGTGCCCTAGCCTGAGTCTAGGGGTGCCCTAGACTAAGCCTAGAGGTGCCCTAGCCTAAGCCTGCGGGTGCTCTAGCCTTAGGCTAGGGGGGCCTTAGCCTTATCCTAAGCCTAGGGGTGCCCTAGCCTAAGACTAGGGGTGCCCTAGCCTAAGCCTAGTGGTGCCCTAGCCTAAGCCTGGGGGTTCCCTAGCCTGAGGCTAGGGGAGCCCTAGCCTGAAACTACGGGTGCCCTATCCTGAGGCTAGGGGAGCCGTAGCCCTAGCCTAAGCCTAGTGGTGCCCTAACCTAAGCCTAGGGGTGCCCTAGCCTTAGGCCATTGGAGCCCTAGACTTTTCCTATGCCTAGGCGTACCCTAACCTGAGCCTAGGGGTGCCCTAGCCATAGGCTAGGGGAGCCGTAGCCTAAGCCTAAGCCTAGGGTTGCCCTCGCCTGAGCCTAACGGTGCCCTAGCCTGAACCTACGGATACCCTAGCCTGAGCCTAGGGGAGCACTAGCCTTAGTCTAGCCTAGGATTGCCCTAGACTAAGCATAGTGGTGCCATAGCCTGAGTCTAGGGGTGCCCTAGCCTGAGCCTAGGGGTGCCCTAGCCTGAGGCTAGGACTAACCCTAGCCTTAGCCTAAGCCTAGGGGTGCCCTAGCCTTAGGCTAGGGGAGCCCTACTCTTAGCCGAAGCCTAGGGGTGCCCTAGCCTTAGCCTAAGTCTAGGGGTGCCCTAGCCTTAGGCTAGGGGATCCCTAGCCTTAGCCTAAGCCTAGGGGTGTCCTAGCCTAACCCTAGGGGTACCCTCGCGTAACCCTAGGGGTGCCCTCGCCTAAGCCTCGCGGTACCCTACCCTAAGCCTAGGGGTGCCCTAGCCTTAGTATAGGGGAGCCCTAGCCTTAGCCTAAGCCTAGGGGTGCCTTAGACAAAGCCTTAGCGCGCCCTAGCCTAAGCCTAGGGGTGACCTAGCCTAAGCCTAGGGGTGCCCTAGCCTTAGGCTAGGGGAGCCCTAGCCTTAGCCTAAGCCTATGGGTGACCTAGCCTAAGCCTAGGGGTGCCCTAGCCTAAGCCTAGGGGTGCCCAACCTAAGCCTAGGGGTTCCCTAACCTTAGTATAGGGGAGCCCTAGCCTTAGCCTAAGCCTAGGGGTGCCTTAGACAAAGCCTTAGCGCGCCCTAGCCTAAGCGTAGGGGTGCCCTAGCCTAAGCCATGTGGTGCCCTAGCCTAAGCCTAGGGGTGCCCTAGCCTTAGGCTAGGGGAGCCCTAGCCTTTGCCTAAGCCTAGGGGTGCCCTAGCCTGAACCTACGGATGCCCTAGCCTGAGCCTAGGGGAGCACTAGCCTTAGTGTAGCCTAGGATTGCCCTAGACTAAGCCTAGGGGTGCCCTAGCCTGAGTCTAGGGGTGCCCTAGCCTGTGTCTAGGGGTGCCCTAGCCTGAGGCTAGGGGAGCCGTTGCCTTAGCCTAAGCCTAGGGGTGCCCTAGCCTGAGCCTAGGGGTGCCATAGCCTGAGCCTACGGGTGCCCTATCCTGAGCCTAGGGGTGCCATAGCCTTATGCTAGGGCAGCCCTAGCCTTAGCCTAGCCTAGGATTGCCCTAGCCTAAGCCTAGGGGCGCCATAGCCTGAGCCTAGGGGTGCCATAGCCTAAGGCTAGAGGAGACTTAGCCTTTTCCTATGACTAGGGGTGCCCTAGCCTAAGCCTAGTGGTGCCCTAGCCTAAGCCTGGGGGTTCCCTAGCCTGAGTCTAGGGGAGCCCTAGCCTGAAACTACGGGTGCCCTAGCCTGAGGCTAGGGGAGCCGTAGCCTTAGCCTAAGCCTAGGGGTGCCCTAGCCTAAACTTAGGGGTGCCCTAGCCTAAGCCTAGGGGTGCCCTAGCCTAAGCCTAGGGGTGCCCTAGCCTTTGCCTAAGCCTAGGGGTGCCCTAGCCTGAACCTACGGATGCCCTAGCCTGAGCCTAGGGGAGCACTAGCCTTAGTCTAGCCTAGGATTGCCCTAGACTAAGCCTAGGGGTGCCCTAGCCTGAGTCTAGGGGTGCCCTAGCCTGTGTCTAGGGGTGCCATAGCCTGAGGCTAGGGGAGCCGTTGCCTTAGCCTAAGACTATGGGTGCCCTAGCCTGAGCCTAGGGGTGCCCTAGCCTGAGGATAGGGGAACCCTAGCCTTAGCCTAAGACTAGGGGTGCCCTAGACTAAGCCTAGGGGTGCCCTAGCCTGAGCCTAGGGGTGCCCTAGCCTGAGGCTAGGGGAGGCCTAGCCTGAGTCTAGGGGTGCCCTAACCTGAGGCTAGGTGAGCCGTTGCCTTAGCCTAAGCCTAGGGGTGCCCTAGCCTGAGTTTACAGGTGCCCCAGACTAAGCCTAGAGGTGCCCTAGCCTAAGCCTGGGGGTGCTCTAGCCTTAGGCTAGGGGGGCCTTAGCGTTATCCTAAGCCTAGGGGTGCCCTAGCCTAAGACTAGGGGTGCCCTAGCCTAAGCCTAGTGGTGCCCTAGCCTAAGCCTGGGGGTTCCCTAGCCTGAGTCTAGGGGAGCCCTAGCCTGAAACTACGGGTGCCCTAGCCTGAGGCTAGGGGAGCCGTAGCCTTAGCCTAAGCCTAGGGGTGCCCTAGCCTAAGCTTAGGGGTGCCCTAGCCTAAGCCTAGGGGTGCCCTAGCCTAAGCCTAGGGGTGCCCTAGCCTAAGCCTAGGGGTGCCCTAGCCTTAGGCTAGGGGAGTCCAAGCCTTAGCCTAAGCCTAGGGGTGCCCTAACCTGAGCCTAGGGGTGCCCTAGCCTTAGGCCATTGGAGCCCTAGACTTTTCCTATGCCTAGGCGTACCCTAACCTGAGCCTAGGGGTGCCCTAGCCATAGGCTAGGGGAGCCGTAGCCTAAGCCTAAGCCTAGGGTTGCCCTCGCCTGAGCCTAACGGTGCCCTAGCCTGAACCTACGGATGCCCTAGCCTGAGCCTAGGGGAGCATTAGCCTTAGTCTAGCCTAGGATTGCCCTAGACTAAGCCTAGTGGTGCCATAGCCTGAGTCTAGGGGTGCCCTAGCCTGAGCCTAGGGGTGCCCTAGACTGAGGCTAGGGGAGCCCTACTCTTAGCCTAAGCCTAGGGGTGCCCTAGCCTTAGCCTAAGTCTAGGGGTGCCCTAGCCTTAGGCTAGGGGAGCTCTAGCCTTAGCCTAAGCCTAGGGGTGACCTAGCCTAAGCCTAGGGGTGCCCTAGCCTAAGCCTAGGGGTTCCCTAACCTTAGGCTAGGGGAGCCCTAGCCTTAGCCTAAGCCTAGGGGTTCCCTAGCCTAAGCGTAGGGGTGCCCTAGCCTAAGCCTTGTGGTGCCCTAGCCTAAGCCTAGGGGTGCCCTAGCCTTAGGCTAGGTGAGCCCTAGCCTTTGCCTAAGCCTAGGGATGCCCTAGCCTGAGTCTAGGGGTGCCCTAGCCTGAAGCTAGGGGAGCCGTTGCCTTAGCCTAAGCCTAGGGGTGCCCTAGCCTGAACCTACGGGTGCCCTAGCCTGAGGCTAGGGGAGTACTAGCCTTAGTCTAGCCTAGGATTGCCCTAGCCTATGCCTAGGGGTGCAGTAGCCTGAGCCTAGGGGTGGCCTAGCCTGAGGCTAGAGGAGCCCTAGCCTTAGCCTAAGCCTAGGGGTGCCCTAGCCTGAGCCTGGGGGTGCCCTAGCCCGGGCTAGGGGAGTCCTAGCCTTAGTCTAGCCTAGGATTGCCCTAGCCTAAGCCTAGGATTGCCCTAGCCTGAGACTAGGGGTGCCCAAGCCTGAGGCTAGAGGAGCCGTAACCTTTGCCTAAGCCTAGGGGTGCCCTAGCCTAAGCCTAGGGGTGCTCTAGCCTTAGGCTAGGGGTGCCCTAGCCTAAGCCAAGGGGTGCCCTAGCCTAAGCCTAGCGGTGCCCTAACCAAAGCCTAGTGGTGCCCTAGTCTTAGGCTAGAGGAGCCCTAGCCTTAGACTAAGCCTAGGGGTGACCTAGCCTAAGCCTAGGGGCGCCCTAGCCTAAGCTTAGGGTTGCCCTAGCCTTAGGCTAGGGGAGCCCTCGCCTTAGCCTAAGCCTACGGCTGCCCTAGCCTTAGGCTTAGGGGATCCCTAGCCTTAGCCTAAGCCTAGGGGTGCCCTAGCCTGAGTCTAGGGGTGCCCTAGCCTGAGACTAGGGGAGCCGTTGCCTTAGCCTAAGCCTAGGGGTGCCCTAGCCTAAGCCTAGGGGTGCCCTAGCCTAAGCCAAGGGGTGCCCTAGCCTAAGCCTAGCGGTGCCCTAGCCTGAGCCTAGGTATGCCCCAGCCTGAACCTTGGCGTTCCCTAGCCTGAGGCTAGGGGAACCCTAGCCTTAGCCTAAGCCTAGGGGTGCCCTAGACTAAGCCTAGTGGTGCCCTAGCCTGAGCCTAGGGGTGCCCTAGCCTGAGGCTAGGGGAGGCCTAGCCTGAGTCTAGTGGTGCCCTAACCTGAGGCTAGGTGAGCCGTTGCCTTAGCCTAAGCCTAGGGGTGCCCTAGCCTGAGTCTAGGGGTGCCCTAGACTAAGCCTAGTGGTGCCCTAGCCTAAGCCTGGGGGTGCTCTAGCCTTAGGCTAGGGGGGCCTTAGCCTTATCCTAAGCATAGGGGTGCCCTAGCCTAAGACTAGGGGTGCCCTAGCCTAAGCCTAGTGGTGCCCTAGCCTAAGGCTGGGGGTTCCCTAGCCTGAGGTTAGGGGAGCCCTAGCCTGAAACTACGGGTGCCCTAGCCTGAGGCTAGGGGAGCCGTAGCCTTAGCCTAAGCCTAGGGGTGCCCTAGCCTAAGCTTAGGGGTGCCCTAGCCTAAGCCTAGAGGTGCCCTAGCCTAAGCCTAGGGGTGCCCTAGCCTTAGGCTAGGGGAGTCCAAGCCTTAGCCTAAGCCTAGGGGTGCCCTAACCTGAGCCTAGGGGTGCCCTAGCCTTAGGCCTTTGGAGCCCTAGACTTTTCCTATGACTAGGCGTACCCTAACCTGAGCCTAGGGGTGCCCTAGCCATAGGCTAGGGGAGCCGTAGCCTAAGCCTAAGCCTAGGGTTGCCCTCGCCTGAGCCTAACGGTGCCCTAGCCTGAACCTACGGATGCCCTAGCCTGAGCCTAGGGGAGCACTAGCCTTAGTCTAGCCTAGGATTGCCCTAGACTAAGCCTAGTGGTGCCATAGCCTGAGTCTAGGGGTGCCCTAGCCTGAGCCTAGGGGTGCCCTAGCCTGAGGCTAGGACTAACCCTAGCCTTAGCCTAAGCCTAGGGGTGCCCTAGCCTTAGCATAGGGGAGCCCTACTCTTAGCCTAAGCCTAGGGGTGCCCTAGCCTTAGCCTAAGTCTAGGGGTGCCCTAGCCTTAGGCTAGGGGATCCCTAGCCTTAGCCTAAGCCTAGGGGTGTCCTAGCCTAAGCCTAGGGGTGCCCTCGCGTAACCCTAGGGGTGCCCTCGCCTAAGCCTCGGGGTACCCTACCCTAAGCCAAGGGGTGCCCTAGCCTTAGTATAGGGGAGCCCTAGCCTTAGCCTAAGCCTAGGGGTTCCCTAGCCTAAGCGTAGGGGTGCCCTAGCCTAAGCCTTGTGGTGCCCTAGCCTAAGCCTAGGGGTGCCCTAGCCTTAGGCTAGGGGAGCCCTAGCCTTTGCCTAAGCCTAGGGGTGCCCTAGCCTGAGTCTTGGGGTGCCCTAGCCTGAAGCTAGGGGAGCCGTTGCCTTAGCCTAAGCCTAGGGGTGCCCTAGCCTGAACCTACGGGTGCCCTAGCCTGAGGCTAGGGGAGTACTAGCCTTAGTCTAGCCTAGGATTGCCCTAGCCTATGCCTAGGGGTGCCATAGCCTGAGCCTAGGGGTGGCCTAGCCTGAGGATAGGGGGACCCTAGCCTTAGCCTAAGCCTAGGGGTGCCCTAGCCTGAGCCTGGGGGTGCCCTAGCCCGGGGTAGGGGAGCCCTAACCTTAGTCTAGCCTAGGATTGCCCTAGCCTAAGCCTAGGATTGCCCTAGCCTGAGACTAGGGGTGCCCAAGCCTGAGGCTAGAGGAGCCGTAACTTTTGCCTAAGCCTAGGGGTGCCCTAGCCTAAGCCTAGGGGTGCTCTAGCCTTAGGCTAGGGGAGCCTTAGCCTTAGCCTAACCCTAGGGGTGCCCTAGCCTAAGCCTAGGGGTGCCCTAGCCGAAGCCAAGGGGTGCCCTAGCCTAAGCCTAGCGGTGCCCTAACCAAAGCCTAGTGGTGCCCTAGTCTTAGGCTAGAGGAGCCCTAGCCTTAGACTAAGCCTAGGGGTGACCTAGCCTAAGCCTAGGGGCGCCCTAGCCTAAGCTTAGGGTTGCCCTAGCCTTAGGCAAGGGGAGCCCTCGCCTTAGCCTAAGCCTACGGCTGCCCTAGCCTTAGGCTAGGGGATCCCTAGCCTTAGCCTAAGCCTAGGGGTGCCCTAGCCTGAGTCTAGGGGTGCCCTAGCCTGAGGCTAGGGGAGCCGTTGCCTTAGCCTAAGCCTAGGGGTGCCTTAGCCTAAGCCTAGGGGTGCCCTAGCCTAAGCCTAGGGGTGCCCTAGCCTAAGCCCAGGGGTGCCCTAGCCTGAGTCTAGGGGTGCCCTAGCCTGAGCCTACGGGTGCCCTAGCCTGAGGCTAGGAGAACCCTAGCCTTAGTCTAGCCTAGGATTGCCCTAGCCTAAGCCTAGGGGCGCCATAGCCTGAGCCTAGGGGTACCCTAGCCTAAGGCTAGAGGAGCCTTAGCCTTTTCCTATGCCTAGGGGTGCCATAGCCTAAGACTATGGGTGCCCTAGCCTGAGCCTAGGGGTGTCCTAGCCTTATGCTAGGGGAGCCATAGCCTTAGCCTAAGCCTAGTGGTGGCCTAGCCTGAGCCTAGGTATGCCCCAGCCTGAGCCTAGGCGTGCCCTAGCCTGAGGCTAGGGGAACCCAAGCCTTAGCCTAAGCCTAGGGGTGCCCTAGACTAAACCTAGGGGTGCCCTAGCCTGAGCCTAGGGGTGCATTAGCCTGAGTCTAGGGGTGCTCTAGCATGAGGCTAGGGGAGCCGTAGCCTTAGCCTAAACCTAGGGGTGCCCTAGCCTAAGCCTAGGGGTGCCCTAGCCTGAGTCTAGGGGTGCCCTAGACTAAGTCTAGGTGTGCCCTAGCCTATGCCTAGGGGTGCCCTTGCCTTAGGCTAGGGGAGCCCTAGCCTTAGCCTAAGCCTAGGGGTGCCCTAGCCTGAATCTAGGGGTGCCCTAGCCTAAGCCTAGGGGAGCCGTTGCCTTAGCCTAAGCCTAGGGATGACCTAGCCTAACGGTACGGGTGCCCTAGGCTAAGCATAGGGGTGCTCTAGCCTTAGGCTAGGGGGGCCTTAGCCTTATCCTAAGCCTAGGGGTGCCATAGCCTAAGACTAGGGGTGCCCTAGCCTAAGCCTAGTGGTGCCCTCGCCTAAGCCTTGGGGTGCCCTAGCCTGAGGCTAGGGGAGCCCTAGCCTGAAACTACGGGTGCCCTAGCCTGAGGCTAGGGGAGCACTAGCCTTAGTCTAGCCTAGGATTGCCCTAGCGTAAGTCTAGGGGTGCCATAGCCTGAGTCTAGGGGTGCCCTAGCATGAGGCTAGGGGAGCCGTAGCCTTAGTCTAATCCTAGGAGTGCCCTAGCCTTAGGCTAGGGGAGCCGTAGCCTTAGCCTAAGCCTAGGGTTGCCCTCGCCTGAGCCTAACGGTTCCCTAGCCTGAACCTACGGATGCCCTAGCCTGAGCCTAGGGGAGCCCTAGCCTTAGTCTAGCCTAGGATTGCCCTAGACTAAGCCTAGGGGTGCCATAGCCGGAGTCTAGGGGTGACCTAGCATGAGGCTAGGGGAGCCGTAGCCTTAGCCTAAGCCTAGGGGTGCCGTAGCCTTAGGCTAGGGGAGTCCTAGCCTTAGTCTAAGCCTAGGGGTGCCCTAGCCAAAGCCTAGGGGTGCCATAGCCTGAGCATAGGGGTGTCCTAGCCTGAATCTAGGGGTGCCCTAGCCTAAGCCTAGGGGAGCCGATGCCTTAGGCTAAGCCTAGGGATGACCTAGCCTAACAGTACGGATGCCCTAGCGTAAGCCTAGGGGTGCTCTAGCCTTAGGCTAGGGGGGCCTTAGCCTTATCCTAAGCCTAGGGGTGCCATAGCCTAAGACTAGGGGTGCCCTAGCCTAAGCCTAGTGGTGCCCTAGCCTAAGCCTTGGGGTGCCCTAGCCTGAGGCTAGGGGAGCCCTAGCCTGAAACTACGGGTGCCCTAGCCTGACGCTAGGGGAGCACTAGCCTTAGTCTAGCCTAGGATTGCCCTAGCGTAAGTCTAGGGGTGCCATAGCCTGAATCTAGGGGTGCCATAGCCTGAATCTAGGGGTGCCCTAGCCTTAGGCTAGGGGGGCCTTAGCCTTATCCTAAGCCTAGGGGTGCCATAGCCTAAGACTAGGGGTGACCTAGCCTAAGCCTAGGGGCGCCCTAGCCTAAGCCTAGGGTTGCCCTCGCCTGAGCCTAACGGTGCCCTAGCCTGAACCTACGGATGCCCTAGCCTGAGCCTAGGGGAGCCCTAGCCTTAGTCTAGCCTAGGATTGCCCAAGCCTAAGCCTAGGGGTGCCATAGCCTGAATCTAGGGGTGCCCTAGCCTGAGGCTAGGGGAGCCGTAGCCTTAGCCTAAGCCTAGGTGTGCCCTAGCCTAAGCTTAGGGGTGCCCTAGCCTAAACCTAGGGGTGCCCTAGCCTAAGCCTAGGGGTGCCCTAGCCTTAGGCTAGGGGAGTCCTAGCCTTAGCCTAAGCCTAGGGGTGCCCTAAGCTGAGCCTAGGGGTGCCCTAGCCTTAGGCCATTGGAGGCCTAGCCTTTTCCTATGCCTAGGGTTACCCTAACCAGAGCCTAGGGGTGCCCTAGCCATAGTCTAGGGGAGCCCTAGCCTTAGCCAAAGCCTAGTGGTGCCCTAGCCTGAGACTAGGGGTGCCCTAGCCTGAGACTAGGGGTGCCCTAGCCTGAGGCTAGGGGAACCCTAGCCTTAGCTTAAGCCTATGGGTCCCCTAGCCTTAGGCTAGGGGAGCCCTAATCTTAGCCTAAGCCTAGGGGTGCCCTAGACTTAGCCTAAGTCTAGGGGTGCACTAGCCTTAGGCTAGCGGATCCCTAGCCTTAGCCTAAGCCTAGGGGTGTCCTAGCCTAAGCCTAAGGGTACCCTCGCCTAACCCTAGGGGTGCCCTCGCCTAAGCCTCGAGGTACCCTACCCTAAGCCTAGGGGTGCCCTAGCCTTAGTATAGGGGAGCCCTAGCCTTAGCATAAGCCTATGGGTGCCCTAATCTAAGCCTTAGCGCGTCCTAGCCAAAGCCTAGGGGTGCCCTAGCCTAAGCCTATGGGTGCACTATCCTTAGGCTAGGAGAGCCCTAGCCTTAGCCTATGCCTAGGGGTGAGCTAGCCTAACACTAGGGGTGCCCTAGCCTAAGCCTAGGGGTGCCCTAGCCTTAGGCTAGGGGAGCCCTAGCCTTAGCCTAAGCCTACGGGTGCCCTAGCCTAAGCGTATGGGTGCCCTAGCATAAGCCTAGGGGTTCTCTAGCCTTAGGCTAGGAGAGCCTTAACCTTAGCCTAAGCCTATGGGTGCCCTAGCCTAAGCGTAGGGGTGCCCTAGCCTAAGCCTTGTGGTGCCCTAGCCTAAGTCTAGGGGTGCCATAGCCTGGGTCTAGGGGTGCCCTAGCATGAGGCTAGGGGAGCCGTAGCCTTAGCCTAAGCCTAGGGGTGCCCTAGACTTAGGCTAGGGGAGCCGTTGCCTTAGCCTAAGCCTAGGGTTGCCCTCGCCTGAGCCTAACGGTGCCCTAGCCTGAACCTACGGATGCCCTAGCCTGAGCCTAGGGGAGCACTAGCCTTTGTCTAGCCTAGGATTGCCCTAGACTAAGCCTAGGGGTGCCCTTGCCTGAGTCTAGGGGTGCCCTAGCCTGTGTCTAGGGGTGCCCTAGCCTGAGGCTAGGGGAGCCGTTGCCTTAGCCTAAGCCTAGGGGTGCCCTAGCCTGAGCCTAGGGGTGCCCTAGCCTGAGCCTACGGGTGCCCTAGCCTGAGACTAGGGGTGCCCTAGCCTTATGCTAGGGGAGCCCTAGCCTTAGCCTAGCCTAGGATTGCCCTAGCCTAAGCCTAGGGGCGCCATAGCCTGAGCCTAGGGGTGCCATAGCCTAAGGCTAGAGGAGCCTTAGCCTTTTCCTATGCCTAGGGGTGCCCTAGCCTAAGCCTATGGGTGCCCTAGCCTGAGCCTAGGGGTACCCTAGCCTTATGCTAGGGGAGCCCTAACCTTAGCCTAAGCCTAGTGGTGCCCTAGCCTGAGCCTAGGTATGCCCCAGCCTGAGCCTTGGCGTTCCCTGGCCTGAGGAAAGGGGAACCCTAGCCTTAGCCTAAGCCTAGGGGTGCCCTAGACTAAGCCTAGGGGTGCCCTAGCCTGAGCCTAGGGGTGCCCTAGCCTGAGGCTAGGGGAGGCCTAGCCTGAGTCTAGGGGTGCCCTAACCTGAGGCTAGGTGAGCCGTTGCCTTAGCCTAAGCCTAGGGGTGCCCTAGCCTGAGTCTAGGGGTGCCCAAGACTAAGCCTAGAGGTGCCCTAGCCTAAGCCTGGGGGTGCTCTAGCCTTAGGCTAGGGGGGCCTTAGCCTTATCCTAAGCCTAGGGGTGCCCTAGCCTAAGACTAGGGGTGCCATAGCCTAAGGCTAGAGGAGCCTTAGCCTTTTCCTATGCCTAGGGGTGCCCTAGCCTAAGCCTATGGGTGCCCTAGCCTGAGCCTAGGGGTACCCTAGCCTTATGCTAGGGGAGCCCTAACCTTAGCCTAAGCCTAGTGGTGCCCTAGCCTGAGCCTAGGGGTGCCATAGCCTAAGGCTAGAGGAGCCTTAGCCTTTTCCTATGCCTAGGGGTGCCCTAGCCTAAGCCTATGGGTGCCCTAGCCTGAGCCTAGGGGTACCCTAGCCTTATGCTAGGGGAGCCCTAACCTTAGCCTAAGCCTAGTGGTGCCCTAGCCTGAGCCTAGGTATGCCCCAGCCTGAGCCTTGGCGTTCCCTGGCCTGAGGAAAGGGGAACCCTAGCCTTAGCCTAAGCCTAGGGTTGCCCTAGACTAAGCCTAGGGGTGCCCTAGCCTGAGCCTAGGGGTGCCCTAGCCTGAGGCTAGGGGAGGCCTAGCCTGAGTCTAGGGGTGCCCTAACCTGAGGCTAGGTGAGCCGTTGCCTTAGCTTAAGCCTAGGGGTGCCCTAGCCTGAGTCTAGGGGTGCCCTAGACTAAGCCTAGTGGTGCCCTAGCCTAAGCCTGGGGGTGCTCTAGCCTTAGGCTAGGGGGGCCTTAGCCTTATCCTAAGCCTAGGGGTGCCCTAGCCTAAGACTAGGGGTGCCCTAGCCTAAGCCTAGTGGTGCCCTAGCCTAAGCCTGGGAGTTCCCTAGCCTGAGGCTAGGGGAGCCCTAGCCTGAAACTACGGGTGCCCTAGCCTGAGGCTAGGGGAGCCGTAGCCTTAGCCTAAGCCTAGGGGTGCCCTAGCCTAAGCTTAGGGGTGCCCTACTCTAAGCCTAGGGGTGCCCTAGCCTAAGCCTAGGGGTGCCCTAGCCTTAGGCTAGGGGAGTCCAAGCCTTAGCCTAAGCCTATGGGTGCCCTAACCTGAGCCTAGCGGTGCCCTAGCCTTAGGCCATTTGAGCCCTAGACTTTCCCTATGCCTAGGCGTACCCTAATCTGAGCCTAGGGGTGCCCTAGCCATAGGCTAGGGGAGCCGTAGCCTAAGCCTAAGCCTAGGGTTGCCCTCGCCTGAGCCTAACGGTACCCTAGCCTGAACCTACGGATGCCCTAGCCTGAGCCTAGGGGAGCACTAGCCTTAGTCTAGCCTAGGATTGTCCTAGACTAAGCCTAGTGGTGCCATAGCCTGAGTCTAGGGGTGCCCTAGCCTGAGCCTAGGGGTGCCCTAGCCTGAGGCTAGGACTAACACTAGCCTTAGCCTAAGCCTAGGGGTGCCCTAGCCTTAGGCTAGGGGAGCCCTACTCTTAGCCTAAGCCTAGGGGTGCCCTAGCCTTAGCCTAAGTCTAGGGGTGCCCTAGCCTTAGGCTAGGGGATCCCTAGCCTTAGCCTAAGCCTAGGGGTGTCCTAGCCTAAGCCTAGGGGTACCCTCGCGTAACCCTAGGGGTGCCCTCGCTTAAGCCTCGGGGTACCCTACCCTAAGCCTAGGGGTGCCCTAGCCTTAGCATAGGGGAGCCCTAGCCTTAGCCTAAGCCTAGGGGTGCCCTAGCCTAAGCCTTAGCGCGCCCTAGCCTAAGCCTAGGGGTGCCCTAGCCTAAGCCTAGGGGTGCCCTAGCCTTAGGCTAGGGGAGCCCTAGCCTTAGCCTAAGCCTAGGGGTGACCTAGCCTAAGCCTAGGGGTGCCCTAGCCTAAGCCTAGGGGTTCCCTAACCTTAGTCTAGGGGAGCCCTAGCTTTAGCCTAAGCCTAGGGGTGCCCTAGCCTAAGCGTAGGGGTGCCCTAGCCTAAGCCTTGTGGTGCCCTAGCCTAAGCCTAGGGGTGCCCTAGCCTGAGTCTAGGGGTGCCCTAGCCTGAAGCTAGGGGAGCCGTTGCCTTAGCCTAAGCCTAGGGGTGCCCTAGCCTGAACCTACGGGTGCCCTAGCCTGAGGGTAGGGGAGCACTAGCCTTAGTCTAGCCTAGGATTGCCCTAGCCTATGCCTAGGTGTGCCATAGCCTGAGGCTAGAGGAGCCCTAGCCTTAGCCTAAGCCTAGGGGTGCCGTAGCCTGAGCCTGGGGGTGCCCTAGCCCGGGCTAGGGGAGCCCTAGCCTTAGTCTAGCCTAGGATTGCCCTAGCCTAAGCCTAGGATTGCCCTAGCCTGAGACTAGGGGTATCCAAGCCTGAGGCTAGAGGAGCCGTAACCTTTGCCTAAGCCTAGGGGTGCCCTAGCCTAAGCCTAGGGGTGCTCTAGCCTTAGGCTAGGGGAGCCTTAGCCTTAGCCTAAGCCTAGGGGTGCCCTAGCCTAAGCCTAGGGGTGCCCTAGCCTAAGCCAAGGGGTGCCCTAGCCTAAGCCTAGCGGTGCCCTAACCAAAGCCTAGTGGTGCCCTAGTCTTAGGCTAGAAGAGCCCTAGCCTTAGACTAAGCCTGGGGGTGACCTAGCCTAAGCCTAGGGGCGCCCTAGCCTAAGCTTAGGGTTGCCCTAGCCTTAGGCAAGGGGAGCCCTCGCCTTAGCCTAAGCCTACGGCTGCCCTAGCCTTAGGCTAGGGGATCCCTAGCCTTAGCCTAAGCCTAGGGGTGCCCTAGCCTGAGTCTAGGGGTGCCCTAGCCTGAGGCTAGGGGAGCCGTTGCCTTAGCCTAAGCCTAGGGGTGCCTTAGCCTAAGCCTAGGGGTGCCCTAGCCTAAGCCTAGGGGTGCCCTAGCCTAAGCCTAGGGGTGCCCTAGCCTGAGCCTAGGGGTGCCCTAGCCTGAGCCTACGGGTGCACTAGCCTGAGGCTAGGGGAACCCTAGCCTTAGTCTAGCCTAGGATTGCCCTAGCCTAAGCCTAGGGGCGCCATAGCCTGAGCCTAGGGGTACCCTAGCCTAAGGCTAGAGGAGCCTTAGCCTTTTCCTATGCCTAGGGGTGCCATAGCCTAAGACTATGGGTGCCCTAGCCTGAGCCTAGGGGTGCCCTAGCCTTATGCTAGGGGAGCCCTAGCCTTAGCCTAAGCCTTGTGGTGGCCTAGCCTGAGCCTAGGTATGCCCCAGCCTGAGCCTAGGCGTGCCCTAGCCTGAGGCTAGGGGAACCCAAGCCTTAGCCTAAGCCTAGGGGTGCCCTAGCCTAAGCCTAGGTGTGCCCTTGCCTTAGGCGAGGGGAGCCCTAGCCTTAGCTAAGCCTAGGGGTGCTCTAGCCTGGGTCTAGGGGTGCCCTAGCCTGAGGCTAGGAGAGCCGTTGCATTAGCCTAAGCCTAGGGATGAACTAGCCTAACAGTACGGGTGCCCTAGCCTAAGCCTACGGGTGCTCTAGCCTTAGGCTAGGGGGGCCTTAGCCTTATCCTAAGCCTAGGGGTGCCCTAGCCTAAGACTAGTGGTGCCCTAGCCTAAGCCTAGTGGTGCCCTAGCATAAGCCTAGGGGTGCCCTAGCCTGAGGGTAGGGGAGCACTAGCCTTAGTCTAGCCGAGGATTGCCCTGGCCTAAGTCTAGGGGTGCCATAGCCTGAGTATAGGGGTGCTCTAGCATGAGGCTAGGGGAGCCGTAGCCTTAGCCTAAACCTAGGGGTGCCCTAGCCTAAGCCTAGGGGTGCCCTAGCCTAAGCCTAGGGGTGCCCTAGCCAAAGCCTAGGGGTGCCCTAGCCAAAGCCGATGGGTGCGCTAGCCTAAGCCTAGGGGTGCCCTAGCCTAAGCCTAGGGGTGCCCTAGCCTTAGGCTAGGGGAGTCCTAGCCTTAGCCTAAGCCTAGGGGTGCCCTAGCGTAAGCCTAGGGGTGCCCTAACCTTAGCCTATGGGTGCCCTAGCCTTCGGCAAGGGGAGCCCTAGCCTTTTCCTATGCCTAGGGGTACCCTAGCCTAGGCCTATGGGTGCCCTAGCCTGAGGCTAGGGGTGCCCTAGCCATAGGGTAGGGGAGCCCTAGCCTTAGCCTAAGCCTAGTGGTGCCCTAGCCTGAGACTAGGGGTGCCCTAGCCTGAGCCTAGGGGTGCCCTAGCCTGAGGCTAGGGGAACCCTAGCCTTAGCCTAAGCCTAGGGGTGCCCGAGCCTTAGGCTAGGGAGCCCTAGCCTTAGCCTAAGCCTAGGGGTGCCCTAGCCTTAGCCTAAGCCTAGGGGTGCCCTAGCCTTAGGCTAGGGGATCCCTAGCCTTAGCCTAAACCTAGGGGTGCCCTACCTAACCCTAGGGGTACCCTAGCCTAAGCCTAGGGGTGCCTTCGCCTAAGTCTCGGGGTACCCTACCCTAAGCCTAGGGGTGCCCTAGCCGTAGTATAGGGGAGCCCTAGCCTTAGACTAAGCCTAGGGGTGCCCTAGCCGAAGCCTAGTGGTGCCCTAGCCTTAGGCTAGGGGAGCCCTAGCCTTAGCCTAAGCCTAGGGTGACCTAGCCTAAGCCTAGAGGTGCGCTAGCCTAAGCCTAGGGGTGCCCTAGACTTAGTCTAGGGGTGCCCTAGCCTAAGCGTACGGGTGCCCTAGCATAAGCCTAGGGGTTCTCTAGCCTTGGCTAGGAGAGCCTTAGCCTTAGCCTAAGCCTAGGGGTTCCCTAGCCTAAGCCTAGGGGTGCCCTAGCCTAAGCCTAGTGGTGCCCTAGCCTAAGCCTAGGAGTGCCCTAGCCTTAGGCTAGGGGAGCCCTAGCCTTAGCCTAAGCCTAGGGGTGCCCTAGCCTGGCTCTAGGGGTGCCCTAGCCTGAGGCTAGGGGAGCGTTTGCCTTAGCCTAAGCCTAGGGTTGCCCTAGCCAAAGAGTACGGGTGCCCTACCTAAGCCTAGGGGTGCTCTAGCCTTAGGCTAGGGGATCCCTAGCCTTAGCCTAAACCTAGGGGTGCCTAGCCTAAGCCTAGGGGTACCCTAGCCTAAGCCCAGGGTGCCTTTGCCTAAGTCTCGGATTGCCCTAGCCTTAGGCTAGGGGATCCCTAGCCTTAGCCTAAGCCTAGGTGTGCCCTAGCCTTAGCGTAAGTCTAGGGGTGCCCTAGCCTTAGGCTAGGGGATCCCAAGCCTTAGCCTAAGCCTAGGGGTGCCCTAGCCTAAGCCTAGGGGTACCCTCGCCTAACCCTAGGAGTGCCCTCGCCTAAGCCTCCGGGTACCCTACCCTAAGCCTAGGGGTGCCCTAGCCTTAGTATAGGGGAGCCCTAGCCTTAGCCTAAGCCTAGGGGTGCCTTAGCCTCAGCCTTAGCGCGCCCTAGCCTAAGCCTAGGGGTGCCCAAGCCTTAGGCTAGGGGAGCCCTAGCCTTAGCCTAAGCCTAGGGGTGACCTAGCCTAAGCCTAGGGGTGCCCTAGCCTAAGCCTAGGGGTGCCCTAGCCTTAGGGTAGGGGAGCCCTAGCCTTAGCCTAAGCCTACGGGTGCCCTATCCTAAGCGTATGGGTGCCCTAGCCTAAGCCTAGGGGTTCTCTAGCCTTAGGCTAGGAGAGCCTTAGCCTTAGCCTTAGCCTAAGCCTAGTGGTGCCCTAGCCTAAGCGTAGGGGTGCCCTAGCCTAAGCGTAGTGGTGCCCTATCCTAAGCCTAGGGGTGCCCTAGCCTTAGGCTAGGGGGGCCCTAGCCTTTGCCTAAGCCTAGGGGTGCCCTAGCCTGAGTCTAGGGGTGCCCTAGCCTGAGGCTAGGGAAGCCGTTGCCTTAGCCTAAGCCAAGGTGTGCCCTAGCCTAAGCGTACGGGTGCCCTAGCCTAAGCCTAGTGGTGCCCTAGCCTAAGCCTAGGGGTGCCCTAGCCTGAGGCTAGGGGAGCCCTAGCCTTAGCCTTATCCTAGGGGTTCCCTAGCCTGAGCCTAGGGGTGCCCTAGGCTGAACCTACGGGTGGCCTAGGCTGAGGCTAGGGGAGCACTAGCCTTAGTCTAGTCTAGGATTGCCCTAGCCTATGCCTAGGGGTGCCATAGCCTGAGTCTAGGGGTGCCCTAGCATGAGGCTAGGGGAGCCGTAGCCTTAGCCTAAGCCTAGGGGTGCCCTAGCCTTCGGCTAGGGGAGCCGTAGCCTTAGCCTAAACCTAGGGGTGCCCTCGACTGAGCCTAAGGGTGCCCTAGGCTGAACTTAGGGGTGCCCTAGCCTAAGCCTAGGGGTGCCCTAGCCTTAGGCTAGGGGAGTCCTAGCCTTAGCCTAAGCCTAGGGGTGCCCTAACCTGAGCCTAGGGGTGCCCTAGCCTTAGGCCATTGGAGCCCTAGCCTTTTCCTATGCCTAGGGGTACCCTAGACTTAGCCTAGGGGTGCCCTAGCCTTAGGCTAGGGGATCCCTAGCCTTAGCCTAAACCTAGGGGTGCCCTAGCCTAAGCCTAGGGGTACCCTAGCCTAAGCCTAGGGCTGCCTTCGCCTAAGTCTCGGGGTACCCTACCCTAAGCCTAGCGGTGCCCTAGCCTTAGTATAGGGGAGCCCTAGCCTTAGACTAAGCCTAGGGGTGCCCTAGCCTAAGCCTAGGGGTGCCCTAGCCTTAGGCTAGGGGAGCCCTAGCCTTAGCCTAAGCCTAGGGGTAACCTTGCCTAAGCCTAGGGGTGCGCTAGCCAAAGCCTAGGGGTGCCCTAGCCTTAGTCTAGGGGTGGCCTAGCCTAAGCGTACGTGTGCCCTAGCATAAGCCTAGGGGTTTTCTAGCCTTAGGCTAGGAGAGCCTTAGCCTTAGCCTAAGCCTAGGGGTGCCCTAGCCTAAGCCTAGGAGTACCCTAGCCTTAGGCTAGGGGAGCCCTACCCTTAGCCTAAGCCTAGGGGTGCCCTTGCCTGGGTCTAGGGGTGCCCTAGCCAGAGGCTAGGGGAGCCGTTGCCTTAGCCTAAGCCTAGGGTTGCCCTAGCCAAAGAGTACGGGTGCCCTACCTAAGCCTAGGGGTGCTCTAGCCTTAGGCTAGGGGAGCCTTAGCCTTAGCCTAAGCCTAGGGGTGCCCTAGCCTAAGACTAGGGGTGCCCTAGCCTAAGCCTAGTGGTGCCCTAGCCTAAGCCTAGGGGTGCCCTAGCCTGAGGCTAGGGGTGCCCTAGCCTTAGCCTAAGCCTAGGGGTGCCCTAGCATTAAGCTAGGGGAGCCCTAGTCTTAGCCTAAGCCTAGGGGTGCCCTAGCCTTAGCCTTAGGCTAGGGGTGCCCTAGCCTGAGGCTATTGGAGCCCTAGCCTTAGTCTAGCCTAGGATTGCCCTAGCCTAAGCTTAGGGGTGCCATAGCCTGAATCTAGGGGTGCCCTAGCCTTAGGCTAGGGGAGCCGTAGCCTTAGCCTAAACCTAGGGGTGCCCTAGCCTAAGCCTAGGGGTGCCCTTGCCTAAGCCTAGGTGTGACCTAGCCTAATCGTACGGGTGCCCTAGCCTAAGCCTAGGGGTGCTCTAGCCTTTGGCTAGCGGAGCCTTAGCCTTAGCCTAAGCCTAGGGGTGCCCTAGCCTAAGCCTAGGGGTGCACTAGCCTAAGCCTAGTGGTGCCCTAGCCTGAGCCTAGGGGTGCCCTAGCCTGAGGCTAGGGGAGCCCTAGCCTTAGCCTAAGCCTACGAGTGCTCTAGCCTTTGGCTAGGGGAGCCTTAGCCTTAGCCTAAGCCTAGGGGTGCCCTAGCCTAAGCCTAGGGGTGCCCTAGCCTAAGCCTAGTGGTGCCCTAGCCTGAGCCTACGGGTGCCCTAGCTTGAAACTACGGGTGCCCTAGCCTGAGGCTAGGGGAGCACTAGCCTTAGTCTAGCCAAGGATTGCCCTAGCCTAAGCCTAGGGGTGCCATAGCCTGAGTCCAGGGGTGCCCTAGCATGAGGGTAGCGGATCCGTAGCCTTAGCCTAAGCCGAGGGGTGCCCTAGCCCTAGGCTAGGGGAGCCCTAGCCTTAGCTTAAGCCTAGGGGTGCCCTAGCCTAAGCCTAGGGGTGCCATAGCCTGAGCATAGGGGTGCCCTAGCCTGAGTCTACGGGTGCCCTAGCCTGAGGCTATTGGAGCCCTAGCCTTAGTCTAGCCTAGGATTGCCCTATCCTAAGCTTAGGGGTGCCATAGCCTGAATCTAGGGGTGCCCTAGCCTTAGGCTAGGGGAGCCGTAACCTTAGCCTAAACCTAGGGGTGCCCTAGCCTAAGCCTAGGGGTGCCCTTGCTTAAGGCTAGGGGTGCCCTAGCCTAAGCCTAGGGGTGCCCTATCCTTAGGCTAGGGGAGTCCTAGCCTTAGCCTAAGCCTAGGGGTGCCCTAGCCAAAGCCTACGGGTGCCCTAACCTGAGCCTATGGGTGCCCTAGCCTTAGGCTAGGGGAGCCCTAGCCTTTTCCTATGCCTAGGGGTACCCTTGCCTAAGCCTATGGGTGCCCTAACCTGAGACTATGGGTGCCCTAGCCATAGGGTAGGGGCGCCCTAGCCTTAACCTAAGCCTAGTGGTGCCCTAGCCTGAGACTAGGTGTGCCCTAGCCTGAGCCTAGGGGTGCCCTAGCCTGAGGCTAGGGGAACCCTAGCCTTAGCCTAAGCCTAGGGGTGCCCGAGCCTTAGGCTACGGGAGCCCTAGCCTTAGCCTAAGCCTAGGGGTGGCCTAGCCTTAGCCTAAGCCTAGGGGTGCGCTAGCCTTAGGCTAGGGGATCCCTAGCCTTAGCCTAAACCTAGGGGTGCCCTAGCCTAAGCCTAGGGGTACCCTCGCCTAAGCCTAGGGCTGCCTTCGCCTAAGTATCGGGGTACCCTACCCTAAGCCTAGGGGTGCCCTAGCCTTAGTATAGGGGAGCCCTAGCCTTAGACTAAGCCTAGGGGTGCCCTAGCCTAAGCCTAGGTGTGCCCTAGCCTTGGCTAGGGGAGCCCTAGCCTTAGCCTAAGCCTAGGGGTGAACTAGCCTAAGCCTAGGGGTGCGCTAGCCTAAGCCTAGGGGTGCCCTAGCCTTAGTCTAGTGGTGCCCTAGCCTAAGCGTACGGGTGCCCTAGCATAAGCCTAGCGGTTCTCTAGCCTTAGGCTAGGAGAGCCTTAGCCGTAGCCTAAGCCTAGTGGTGCCCTAGCCTAAGCCTAGGGGTGCCCTAGCCTAAGCCTAGGGGTGCCCTAGCCTTAGTATAGGGGAGCCCTAGCCTTAGACTAAGCCTAGGGGTGCCCTAGCCTAAGCCTAGGAGTGCCCTAGCCTTAGGCTAGGGGATCCCTAGCCTTAGCCTAAGCCTAGGGGTGCCCTAGCCTGGGTCTAGGGGTGCCCTAGCCAGAGGCTAGGGGAGCCGTTGCCTTAGCCTAAGCCTAGGGTTGCCCTAGCCAAAGAGTACGGGTGCCTTACCTAAGCCTAGGGGTGCTCTAGCCTTAGGCTAGGGGAGCCTTAGCCTTAGCCTAAGCCTAGGGGTGCCCTAGCCTAAGACTAGGGGTGCCCTAGCCTAAGCCTAGTGGTGCCCTAGCCTAAGCCTAGGGGTGCCCTAGCCTGAGGCTAGGGGAGCCCTAGCCTTAGCCTAAGTCTAGGGGTGCCCTAGCCTTAGGCTAGGGGATCCCTATCCTTAGCCTAAGCCTAGGGGTGCCCTAGCCTAAGCCTAGGGGTACCCCCGCCTAACCCTAGGGGTGCCCTCGCCGAAGCCTCGGGGTACCCTACCCTAAGCCTAGGGGTGCCCTAGCCTTAGGCTAGGGGAGCCCTAGCCTTAGCCTAAGCCTAGTGGTGTCGTAGCCTAAGCCTAGGGGTGCCCTAGCCTAAGCCTAGGGGTGCCCTAGCCTTAGGCTAGGGGAGCCCTAGCCTTAGCCTAAGCCTACGGGTGCCCTATCCTAAGCGTATGGGTGCCCTAGCATATGCCTAGGGGTTCTCTAGCCTTAGGCTAGGAGAGCCTTAGCCTTAGCCTAAGCCTAAGGGTGCTCTAGCCTAAGCGTAGGGGTGCCCTAGCCTAAGCCTTGTGGTGCCCTAGCCTAAGCCTAGGGGTGCCCTTGCCTAATCGTACGGGTGCCCTAGCCTAAGCCTAGGGGTGCTCTAGCCTTTGGCTAGCGGAGCCTTAGCCTTAGCCTAAGCCTAGGGGTGCCCTAGCCTAAGCCTAGGGGTGCCCTAGCCTAAGCCTAGTGGTGCCCTAGCCTGAGCCTAGGGGTGCCCTAGCCTGAGGCTAGGGGAGCCCTAGCCTTAGCCTAAGCCTACGAGTGCTCTAGCCTTTGGCTAGGGGAGCCTTAGCCTTAGCCTAAGCCTAGGGGTGCCCTAGCCTAAGCCTAGGGGTGCCCTAGCCTAAGCCTAGTGGTGCCCTAGCCTGAGCCTACGGGTGCCCTAGCCTGAAACTACGGGTCCCCTAGCCTGAGGCTAGGGGAGCACTAGCCTTAGTCTAGCCAAGGATTGCCCTAGCCTAAGCCTAGGGGTGCCATAGCCTGAGTCCAGGGGTGCCCTAGCATGAGGGTAGCGGATCCGTAGCCTTACCCTAAGCCGAGGGGTGCCCTAGCCCTAGGCTAGGGGAGCCCTAGCCTTAGCTTAAGCCTAGGGGTGCCCTAGCCTAAGCCTAGGGGTGCCATAGCCTGAGCATAGGGGTGCCCTAGCCTGAGTCTACGGGTGCCCTAGCCTGAGGCTATTGGAGCCCTAGCCTTAGTCTAGCCTAGGATTGCCCTATCCTAAGCTTAGGGGTGCCATAGCCTGAATCTAGGGGTGCCCTAGCCTTAGGGTAGGGGAGCCGTAGCCTTAGCCTAAACCTAGGGGTGCCCTAGCCTAAGCCTAGTGGTGCCCTTGCCTAAGCCTAGGGGTGCCCTATCCTTAGGCTAGGGGAGTCCTAGCCTTAGCCTAAGCCTAGGGGTGCCCTATCCTAAGCCTACGGGTGCCCTAACCTGAGCCTATGGGGCCCTAGCCTTCGGCTAGGGGAGCCCTAGCCTTTTCCTATGCCTAGGGGTACCCTAGCCTAAGCCTATGGGTGCCCTATCCTGAGGCTAGGGGTGCCCTAGCCATAGGGTAGGGGAGCCCTAGCCTTAACCTAAGCCTAGTGGTGCCCTAGCCTGAGACTAGGTGTGCCCTAGCCTGAGCCTAGGGGTGCCCTAGCCTGAGGCTAGGGGAACCCTAGCCTTAGCCTAAGCCTAGGGGTGCCCGAGCCTTAGGCTACGGGAGCCCTAGCCTTAGCCTAAGCCTAGGGGTGGCCTAGCCTTAGCCTAAGCCTAGGGGTGCGCTAGCCTTAGACTAGGGGATCCCTAGCCTTAGCCTAAACCTAGGGGTGCCCTAGCCTAAGCCTAGGGGTACCCTAGCCTAAGCCTAGGGCTGCCTTCGCCTAAGTATCGGGGTACCCTACCCTAAGCCTAGGGGTGCCCTAGCCTTAGTATAGGGGAGCCCTAGCCTTAGACTAAGCCTAGGGGTGCCCTAGCCTAAGCCTAGGGGTGCCCTAGCCTTAGGCTAGGGGAGCCCTAGCCTTAGCCTAAGCCTAGGGGTGAACTAGCCTAAGCCTAGGGGTGCGCTAGCCTAAGCCTAGGGGTGCCCTAGCCTTAGTCTAGGGGTGCCCTAGCCTAAGCGTACGGGTGCCCTAGCATAAGCCTAGGGGTTCTCTAGCCTTAGGCTAGGAGAGCCTTAGTCTTAGCCTAAGCCTACGGGTGCCTTAGCCTAAGCCTAGGGGTGCCCTAGCCTAAGCATAGTGGTGCCCTAGCCTAAGCCTAGGAGTGCCCTAGCCTTAGGCTAGGGGAGCCCTAGCCTTAGCCTAAGCCTAGGGGTGCCCTAGCCTGGTTCTAGGCGTGCCCTAGCCTGAGGCTAGGGGAGCCGTTGCCTTAGCCTAAGCCTAGGGTTGCCCTAGCCAAAGAGTACGGGTGTCCTACCTAAGCCTAGGGGTGCTCTAGCCTTAGGCTAGGGGAGCCTTAGCCTTAGCCTAAGCCTAGGGGTGCCCTAGCCTAAGACTAGGGGTGCCCTAGCCTAAGCCTAGTGGTGCCCTAGCCTAAGCCTAGGGGTGCCCTAGCCTGAGGCTAGGGGAGCCCTAGCCTTAGCCTAAGCCTAGGGGTGCCCTAGCATTAGGCTAGGTGAGCCCTAGTCTTAGCCTATCCTAGGGGTGCCCTAGCCTTAGCCTAAGTCTAGGGGTGCCCTAGCCTTAGGCTAGGGGATCCCTATAGCCTAAGCCTAGGGGTGCCCTAGCCTAAGCCTAGGCGTACCCCCGCCTAACCCTAGGGGTGCCCTCGCCGAATCCTCGGGGTACCCTACCCTAAGCCTAGGGGTGCCCTAGCCTTAGTATAGGGGAGCCCTAGCCTTAGCCTAAGCCTAGGGGTGCCCTAGCCTAAGTCTTAGCGCGCCCTAGCCTAAGCCTAGGGCTGCCCTAGCCTAAGCCTAGGGGTGACCTAGCCTTAGGCTAGGGAAGCCCCAGCCTTAGCCTAAGCCTAGGGGTAACCTAGCCTAAGCCTAGGGGTGCCCTAGCCTAAGCCTAGGGGTGCCCTAGCCTTAGGCTAGGGGAGCCCTAGCCTTAGCCTAAGCCTACGGGTGCCCTATCCTAAGCGTATGTGTGCCCTACCATAAGCCTAGGGGTTCTCTAGCCTTAGGCTAGGAGAGCCTTAGCCTTAGCCTAAGCCTAAGGGTGCCCTAGCCTAAGCGAAGGGGTGCCCTAGCCTAAGCCTTGTGGTGCCCTAGCCTAAGCCTAGGGGTGCCCTAGCCTTAGGCTAGGGGAGCCCTAGCCTTTGCCTAAGCCTAGGGGTGCCCTAGCTTGAGTCTAGGGGTGCCCTAGCCTGAGGCTAGGGGAGCCGTTGCCTTAGCCTAAGCCTAGGTGTGCCCTAGCCTAAGCGTACGGGTGCCCTAGCCTAAGCCTAGGGGTTCCCTAGCCTGAGCCTATGGGTGCCCTAGCCTGAACCTACGGGTGCCCTAGGCTGAGGCTAGGGGAGCACTAGCCTTAGTCTAGCCTAGGATTGCCCTAGCCTATGCCGAGGGGTGCCATAGCCTGAGTCTAGGGGTGCCCTAGCATGAGGCTAGGGGAGCCGTAGCCTTAGCCTAAGCCTATGGGTGCCCTAGTCTTAGGCTAGGGGAGCCGTAGCCTTATCCAAAACCTAGGGGTGCCCTCGCCTGAGCCTAAGGGTGCCCTAGCCTGAGGCTAGGGGAGCACTAGCCTTAGTCTAGCCTAGGATTGCCCTAGCCTAAGCCTAGGGGTGCCATAGCCTGAGTCTAGGGGTGCCCGAGCATGAGGCTATTGGAGCCCTAGCCTTAGCCCAAGACTAGTGGTGCCCTAGCCTAAGCCTAGGGGTGCCCTAGTCTTAGGCTAGGGGAGCCCTAGCCTTAGCCTAAGCCTAGGGGTGCCCTAGCCTTAGTCTAGGGGTTCCCTAGCCTGAGGCTAGGGGAGCCGTTGCCTTAGCCTAAGTCTAGGGGTGACCTAGCCTAAGCGTACGGGTGCCCTAGCTTAAGCCTAGGGGTGCTCTAGCCTTTGGCTAGGGGAGCCTTAGCCTTAGCCTAAGCCTAGGGGTGCCCTAGCCTAAGACTAGGGGTGCCCTAGCCTAAGCCTAGTGGTGCCCTAGCCTAAGCCTAGGGGTGCCCTAGCCTGAGCCTAGGGGTGCCCTAGCCTGAGGCTAGGGGAGCCCTAGCCTTAGTCTAAGCCTAGGTGTTCCCTAGCCTGAGCCTAGGGGTGCCCTAGCCTGAAACTACGGGTGCCCTATCCTGAGGCTAGTGGAGCCCTAGCCTTAGTCTAGCCTAGGATTTCCCTAGCCTAAGCCTAGGGGTGCCATAGCCTGAATATAGGGGTGCCCTAACCTGAGGCTAGGGGAGCCGTAGCCTTAGCCTAAACCTAGGGGTGCCCTAGCCTAAGACTAGGGGTGCCCTAGCCTAAGCCTAGGGGTGCCCTAGCCAAAGCCTAGGGGTGCCCTAGCCAAGGCCGAGGGGTGCCCTCGCCTAAGCCTAGGGGTGCCCGAGCCTAAGCCTAGGGGTGCCCTAGCCTTAGGCTAGGGGAGTCCTATCCTTAGCCTAAGCCTAGGGGTGTCCTAGCCTAAGCCTAGGCGTCCTCTAACCTGAGCTTATGGGTGCCCTAGCCTTAGGCTAGGGGAGCCCTAGCCTTTTCCTATGCCTAGGGGTACCCTAGCCTAAGCCTATGGGTGCCCTAGCCTGAACCTAGGGGTGCCCTAGCCATAGGCTAGGAGAGCCCTAGCCTTAGCCTAAGCTTAGTGGTGCCCTAGCCTGAGACTAGGGGTGCCCTAGCCTGAGCCTAGGGGTGCCCTAGCCTCAGGCTAGGGGAACCCTAGCCTTAGCCTAAGCCTAGGGGTGCCCGAGCCTTAGGCTAGGGGAGCCCTAGCCTTAGCCTAAGCCTAGGGGTGCCCTAGCCTTAGCCTAAGCCTAGGGGTGCCCTAGCCATAGGCCAGGGGATCCCTAGCCTTAGCCTAAACCTAGGGGTGCCCTAGCCTAAGCCTAGGGGTACCCTAGCCTAAGCCTAGGGGTGCCTTCGCCTAAGTCTCGGGTTGCCCTAGCCTTAGGCTAGGGGAGCCCTAGCCTTAGCCTAAGCCTATGGGTGACCTGGCCTAAGCCTAGGGGTGCGCTAGCCTAAGCCTAGGGGTGCCCTAGCCTTAGTCTAGGGGTGCCCTAGCCTAAGCATACGGGTGCCCTAGCATAAGCCTAGGGGTTGTCTAGCCTTAGGCTAGGAGAGCCTTAGCCTTAGCCTAAGCCTAGGGGTGCCCTAGCCTAAGCCTAGGGGTGCCCTAGCCTAAGCCTAGTGGTGCCCTAGCCTAAGCCTAGGAGTGCCCTAGCCTTAGGCTAGGGGAGCCCTAGCCTTAGCCTAAGCCTAGGGGTGCCCTAGCCTGGGTCTAGGGGTGCCCTAGACTGAGGCTAGGGGAGCCGTTGCCTTAGCCTAAGCCTAGGGTTGCCCTAGCCAAAGAGTATGGGTGCCCTACCTAAGCCTAGGGGTGCCCTAGCCTAAGACTAGGGGTGCCCTAGCCTAAGCCTAGTGGTGCCCTAGCCTAAACCTTGGGGTTCCCTAGCCTGAGGCTAGGGGAGCCCAAGCCTTAGCCTATGCCTAGGGGTTCCCTAGCCTGAGCCTAGGGGTGCCCTAGCCTGAACCTACGGGTGCCCTCGCCTGAGGCTAGGGGATCACTAGCCTTAGTCTGCCTAGGATTGCCCTAGCCTAAGCCTAGGGGTGCCATAGCCTGAGTCTAGGGGTGCTCTACCATCAGGCTAGGGGAGCCGTAGCCTTAGGCTAGGGGAGTCCTTGCCTTAGCCTAAGCCTAGGGGTGCCATAGCCTGAGCATAGGGGTGCCCTATCCTAAGCCTAGGGGTGCCCTAGCCTAAGTCTATGGGTGCCCTAGCCTAAGCCTTGGGGTGCCCTAGCCTAAGCCTAGAGGTACCCTAGCCTAATCCTAGGGGTGCCCTCGCCTAATCCTCGGGGTACCCTACCCTAAGCCTAGGGGTGCCCTAGCCTTAGTATAGGGGAGCCCTAGCCTTAGCCTAAGCCTTGGGGTGCCCTAGCCTAAGCCTTTGGGCGCCCTAGCCTAAGCCTAGTGGTGCCCTAGCCTGAGCCTAGGGGTGCCCTAGACTGAGCCTAGGGGTGCCCTAGCCTGAGGCTAGGGGAGACCTAGCCTTAGCCTAAGCCTAGGGGTTCCCTAGCCTGAGCCTAGGGGTGCCCTAGCCTGAAACTACGGGTGCCCTAGCCTGAGGCTAGGGGAGCACTAGCCTTAGTCTAGCCTAGGATTCCCTAGCCTAAGCCTAGGGGTGCCATAGCCTGAGTCTAGGGGTGCCCTAGCATGAGGCTAGGGGATCCGTAGCCTTAGCCTAAGCCGAGGGGTGCCCTAGCCCTAGGCTAGGGGAGCCCTAGCCTTAGCTTAAGCCTAGGGGTGCCCTAGCCTAAGCCTAGGGGTGCCATAGCCTGAGCATAGGGGTGCCCTAGCCTGAGTCTACGGGTGCCCTAGCCTGAGGCTATTGGAGCCCTAGCCTTAGTCTAGCCTAGGATTGCCCTATCCTAAGCTTAGGGGTGCCATAGCCTGAATCTAGGGGTGCCCTAGCCTTAGGCTAGGGGAGCCGTAACCTTAGCCTAAACCTAGGGGTGCCCTAGCCTAAGCCTAGGGGTGCCCTTGCTTAAGGCTAGGGGTGCCCTAGCCTAAGCCTAGGGGTGCCCTATCCTTAGGCTAGGGGAGTCCTAGCCTTAGCCTAAGCCTAGGGGTGCCCTAGCCAAAGCCTACGGGTGCCCTAACCTGAGCCTATGGGTGCCCTAGCCTTAGGCTAGGGGAGCCCTAGCCTTTTCCTATGCCTAGGGGTACCCTTGCCTAAGCCTATGGGTGCCCTAACCTGAGACTATGGGTGCCCTAGCCATAGGGTAGGGGCGCCCTAGCCTTAACCTAAGCCTAGTGGTGCCCTAGCCTGAGACTAGGTGTGCCCTAGCCTGAGCCTAGGGGTGCCCTAGCCTGAGGCTAGGGGAACCCTAGCCTTAGCCTAAGCCTAGGGGTGCCCGAGCCTTAGGCTACGGGAGCCCTAGCCTTAGCCTAAGCCTAGGGGTGGCCTAGCCTTAGCCTAAGCCTAGGGGTGCGCTAGCCTTAGGCTAGGGGATCCCTAGCCTTAGCCTAAACCTAGGGGTGCCCTAGCCTAAGCCTAGGGGTACCCTCGCCTAAGCCTAGGGCTGCCTTCGCCTAAGTATCGGGGTACCCTACCCTAAGCCTAGGGGTGCCCTAGCCTTAGTATAGGGGAGCCCTAGCCTTAGACTAAGCCTAGGGGTGCCCTAGCCTAAGCCTAGGTGTGCCCTAGCCTTGGCTAGGGGAGCCCTAGCCTTAGCCTAAGCCTAGGGGTGAACTAGCCTAAGCCTAGGGGTGCGCTAGCCTAAGCCTAGGGGTGCCCTAGCCTTAGTCTAGTGGTGCCCTAGCCTAAGCGTACGGGTGCCCTAGCATAAGCCTAGCGGTTCTCTAGCCTTAGGCTAGGAGAGCCTTAGCCGTAGCCTAAGCCTAGTGGTGCCCTAGCCTAAGCCTAGGGGTGCCCTAGCCTAAGCCTAGGGGTGCCCTAGCCTTAGTATAGGGGAGCCCTAGCCTTAGACTAAGCCTAGGGGTGCCCTAGCCTAAGCCTAGGAGTGCCCTAGCCTTAGGCTAGGGGATCCCTAGCCTTAGCCTAAGCCTAGGGGTGCCCTAGCCTGGGTCTAGGGGTGCCCTAGCCAGAGGCTAGGGGAGCCGTTGCCTTAGCCTAAGCCTAGGGTTGCCCTAGCCAAAGAGTACGGGTGCCTTACCTAAGCCTAGGGGTGCTCTAGCCTTAGGCTAGGGGAGCCTTAGCCTTAGCCTAAGCCTAGGGGTGCCCTAGCCTAAGACTAGGGGTGCCCTAGCCTAAGCCTAGTGGTGCCCTAGCCTAAGCCTAGGGGTGCCCTAGCCTGAGGCTAGGGGAGCCCTAGCCTTAGCCTAAGTCTAGGGGTGCCCTAGCCTTAGGCTAGGGGATCCCTATCCTTAGCCTAAGCCTAGGGGTGCCCTAGCCTAAGCCTAGGGGTACCCCCGCCTAACCCTAGGGGTGCCCTCGCCGAAGCCTCGGGGTACCCTACCCTAAGCCTAGGGGTGCCCTAGCCTTAGGCTAGGGGAGCCCTAGCCTTAGCCTAAGCCTAGTGGTGTCGTAGCCTAAGCCTAGGGGTGCCCTAGCCTAAGCCTAGGGGTGCCCTAGCCTTAGGCTAGGGGAGCCCTAGCCTTAGCCTAAGCCTACGGGTGCCCTATCCTAAGCGTATGGGTGCCCTAGCATATGCCTAGGGGTTCTCTAGCCTTAGGCTAGGAGAGCCTTAGCCTTAGCCTAAGCCTAAGGGTGCTCTAGCCTAAGCGTAGGGGTGCCCTAGCCTAAGCCTTGTGGTGCCCTAGCCTAAGCCTAGGGGTGCCCTTGCCTAATCGTACGGGTGCCCTAGCCTAAGCCTAGGGGTGCTCTAGCCTTTGGCTAGCGGAGCCTTAGCCTTAGCCTAAGCCTAGGGGTGCCCTAGCCTAAGCCTAGGGGTGCCCTAGCCTAAGCCTAGTGGTGCCCTAGCCTGAGCCTAGGGGTGCCCTAGCCTGAGGCTAGGGGAGCCCTAGCCTTAGCCTAAGCCTACGAGTGCTCTAGCCTTTGGCTAGGGGAGCCTTAGCCTTAGCCTAAGCCTAGGGGTGCCCTAGCCTAAGCCTAGGGGTGCCCTAGCCTAAGCCTAGTGGTGCCCTAGCCTGAGCCTACGGGTGCCCTAGCCTGAAACTACGGGTCCCCTAGCCTGAGGCTAGGGGAGCACTAGCCTTAGTCTAGCCAAGGATTGCCCTAGCCTAAGCCTAGGGGTGCCATAGCCTGAGTCCAGGGGTGCCCTAGCATGAGGGTAGCGGATCCGTAGCCTTACCCTAAGCCGAGGGGTGCCCTAGCCCTAGGCTAGGGGAGCCCTAGCCTTAGCTTAAGCCTAGGGGTGCCCTAGCCTAAGCCTAGGGGTGCCATAGCCTGAGCATAGGGGTGCCCTAGCCTGAGTCTACGGGTGCCCTAGCCTGAGGCTATTGGAGCCCTAGCCTTAGTCTAGCCTAGGATTGCCCTATCCTAAGCTTAGGGGTGCCATAGCCTGAATCTAGGGGTGCCCTAGCCTTAGGGTAGGGGAGCCGTAGCCTTAGCCTAAACCTAGGGGTGCCCTAGCCTAAGCCTAGTGGTGCCCTTGCCTAAGCCTAGGGGTGCCCTATCCTTAGGCTAGGGGAGTCCTAGCCTTAGCCTAAGCCTAGGGGTGCCCTATCCTAAGCCTACGGGTGCCCTAACCTGAGCCTATGGGGCCCTAGCCTTCGGCTAGGGGAGCCCTAGCCTTTTCCTATGCCTAGGGGTACCCTAGCCTAAGCCTATGGGTGCCCTATCCTGAGGCTAGGGGTGCCCTAGCCATAGGGTAGGGGAGCCCTAGCCTTAACCTAAGCCTAGTGGTGCCCTAGCCTGAGACTAGGTGTGCCCTAGCCTGAGCCTAGGGGTGCCCTAGCCTGAGGCTAGGGGAACCCTAGCCTTAGCCTAAGCCTAGGGGTGCCCGAGCCTTAGGCTACGGGAGCCCTAGCCTTAGCCTAAGCCTAGGGGTGGCCTAGCCTTAGCCTAAGCCTAGGGGTGCGCTAGCCTTAGACTAGGGGATCCCTAGCCTTAGCCTAAACCTAGGGGTGCCCTAGCCTAAGCCTAGGGGTACCCTAGCCTAAGCCTAGGGCTGCCTTCGCCTAAGTATCGGGGTACCCTACCCTAAGCCTAGGGGTGCCCTAGCCTTAGTATAGGGGAGCCCTAGCCTTAGACTAAGCCTAGGGGTGCCCTAGCCTAAGCCTAGGGGTGCCCTAGCCTTAGGCTAGGGGAGCCCTAGCCTTAGCCTAAGCCTAGGGGTGAACTAGCCTAAGCCTAGGGGTGCGCTAGCCTAAGCCTAGGGGTGCCCTAGCCTTAGTCTAGGGGTGCCCTAGCCTAAGCGTACGGGTGCCCTAGCATAAGCCTAGGGGTTCTCTAGCCTTAGGCTAGGAGAGCCTTAGTCTTAGCCTAAGCCTACGGGTGCCCTAGCCTAAGCCTAGGGGTGCCCTAGCCTAAGCATAGTGGTGCCCTAGCCTAAGCCTAGGAGTGCCCTAGCCTTAGGCTAGGGGAGCCCTAGCCTTAGCCTAAGCCTAGGGGTGCCCTAGCCTGGGTCTAGGCGTGTCCTAGCCTGAGGCTAGGGGAGCCGTTGCCTTAGCCTAAGCCTAGGGTTGCCCTAGCCAAAGAGTACGGGTGTCCTACCTAAGCCTAGGGGTGCTCTAGCCTTAGGCTAGGGGAGCCTTAGCCTTAGCCTAAGCCTAGGGTTGCCCTAGCCAAAGAGTACGGGTGTCCTACCTAAGCCTAGGGGTGCTCTAGCCTTAGGCTAGGGGAGCCTTAGCCTTAGCCTAAGACTAGGGGTGCCCTAGCCTAAGCCTAGTGGTGCCCTAGCCTAAGCCTAGGGGTGCCCTAGCCTGAGGCTAGGGGAGCCCTAGCCTTAGCCTAAGCCTAGGGGTGCCCTAGCATTAGGCTAGGTGAGCCCTAGTCTTAGCCTATCCTAGGGGTGCCCTAGCCTTAGCCTAAGTCTAGGGGTGCCCTAGCCTTAGGCTAGGGGATCCCTATAGCCTAAGCCTAGGGGTGCCCTAGCCTAAGCCTAGGCGTACCCCCGCCTAACCCTAGGGGTGCCCTCGCCGAATCCTCGGGGTACCCTACCCTAAGCCTAGGGGTGCCCTAGCCTTAGTATAGGGGAGCCCTAGCCTTAGCCTAAGCCTAGGGGTGCCCTAGCCTAAGTCTTAGCGCGCCCTAGCCTAAGCCTAGGGCTGCCCTAGCCTAAGCCTAGGGGTGACCTAGCCTTAGGCTAGGGAAGCCCCAGCCTTAGCCTAAGCCTAGGGGTAACCTAGCCTAAGCCTAGGGGTGCCCTAGCCTAAGCCTAGGGGTGCCCTAGCCTTAGGCTAGGGGAGCCCTAGCCTTAGCCTAAGCCTACGGGTGCCCTATCCTAAGCGTATGTGTGCCCTACCATAAGCCTAGGGGTTCTCTAGCCTTAGGCTAGGAGAGCCTTAGCCTTAGCCTAAGCCTAAGGGTGCCCTAGCCTAAGCGAAGGGGTGCCCTAGCCTAAGCCTTGTGGTGCCCTAGCCTAAGCCTAGGGGTGCCCTAGCCTTAGGCTAGGGGAGCCCTAGCCTTTGCCTAAGCCTAGGGGTGCCCTAGCTTGAGTCTAGGGGTGCCCTAGCCTGAGGCTAGGGGAGCCGTTGCCTTAGCCTAAGCCTAGGTGTGCCCTAGCCTAAGCGTACGGGTGCCCTAGCCTAAGCCTAGGGGTTCCCTAGCCTGAGCCTATGGGTGCCCTAGCCTGAACCTACGGGTGCCCTAGGCTGAGGCTAGGGGAGCACTAGCCTTAGTCTAGCCTAGGATTGCCCTAGCCTATGCCGAGGGGTGCCATAGCCTGAGTCTAGGGGTGCCCTAGCATGAGGATAGGGGAGCCGTAGCCTTAGCCTAAGCCTATGGGTGCCCTAGTCTTAGGCTAGGGGAGCCGTAGCCTTATCCAAAACCTAGGGGTGCCCTCGCCTGAGCCTAAGGGTGCCCTAGCCTGAGGCTAGGGGAGCACTAGCCTTAGTCTAGCCTAGGATTGCCCTAGCCTAAGCCTAGGGGTGCCATAGCCTGAGTCTAGGGGTGCCCGAGCATGAGGCTATTGGAGCCCTAGCCTTAGCCCAAGACTAGTGGTGCCCTAGCCTAAGCCTAGGGGTGCCCTAGTCTTAGGCTAGGGGAGCCCTAGCCTTAGCCTAAGCCTAGGGGTGCCCTAGCCTTAGTCTAGGGGTTCCCTAGCCTGAGGCTAGGGGAGCCGTTGCCTTAGCCTAAGTCTAGGGGTGACCTAGCCTAAGCGTACGGGTGCCCTAGCTTAAGCCTAGGGGTGCTCTAGCCTTTGGCTAGGGGAGCCTTAGCCTTAGCCTAAGCCTAGGGGTGCCCTAGCCTAAGACTAGGGGTGCCCTAGCCTAAGCCTAGTGGTGCCCTAGCCTAAGCCTAGGGGTGCCCTAGCCTGAGCCTAGGGGTGCCCTAGCCTGAGGCTAGGGGAGCCCTAGCCTTAGTCTAAGCCTAGGTGTTCCCTAGCCTGAGCCTAGGGGTGCCCTAGCCTGAAACTACGGGTGCCCTATCCTGAGGCTAGTGGAGCCCTAGCCTTAGTCTAGCCTAGGATTTCCCTAGCCTAAGCCTAGGGGTGCCATAGCCTGAATATAGGGGTGCCCTAACCTGAGGCTAGGGGAGCCGTAGCCTTAGCCTAAACCTAGGGGTGCCCTAGCCTAAGACTAGGGGTGCCCTAGCCTAAGCCTAGGGGTGCCCTAGCCAAAGCCTAGGGGTGCCCTAGCCAAGGCCGAGGGGTGCCCTCGCCTAAGCCTAGGGGTGCCCGAGCCTAAGCCTAGGGGTGCCCTAGCCTTAGGCTAGGGGAGTCCTATCCTTAGCCTAAGCCTAGGGGTGTCCTAGCCTAAGCCTAGGCGTCCTCTAACCTGAGCTTATGGGTGCCCTAGCCTTAGGCTAGGGGAGCCCTAGCCTTTTCCTATGCCTAGGGGTACCCTAGCCTAAGCCTATGGGTGCCCTAGCCTGAACCTAGGGGTGCCCTAGCCATAGGCTAGGAGAGCCCTAGCCTTAGCCTAAGCTTAGTGGTGCCCTAGCCTGAGACTAGGGGTGCCCTAGCCTGAGCCTAGGGGTGCCCTAGCCTCAGGCTAGGGGAACCCTAGCCTTAGCCTAAGCCTAGGGGTGCCCGAGCCTTAGGCTAGGGGAGCCCTAGCCTTAGCCTAAGCCTAGGGGTGCCCTAGCCTTAGCCTAAGCCTAGGGGTGCCCTAGCCATAGGCCAGGGGATCCCTAGCCTTAGCCTAAACCTAGGGGTGCCCTAGCCTAAGCCTAGGGGTACCCTAGCCTAAGCCTAGGGGTGCCTTCGCCTAAGTCTCGGGTTGCCCTAGCCTTAGGCTAGGGGAGCCCTAGCCTTAGCCTAAGCCTATGGGTGACCTGGCCTAAGCCTAGGGGTGCGCTAGCCTAAGCCTAGGGGTGCCCTAGCCTTAGTCTAGGGGTGCCCTAGCCTAAGCATACGGGTGCCCTAGCATAAGCCTAGGGGTTGTCTAGCCTTAGGCTAGGAGAGCCTTAGCCTTAGCCTAAGCCTAGGGGTGCCCTAGCCTAAGCCTAGGGGTGCCCTAGCCTAAGCCTAGTGGTGCCCTAGCCTAAGCCTAGGAGTGCCCTAGCCTTAGGCTAGGGGAGCCCTAGCCTTAGCCTAAGCCTAGGGGTGCCCTAGCCTGGGTCTAGGGGTGCCCTAGACTGAGGCTAGGGGAGCCGTTGCCTTAGCCTAAGCCTAGGGTTGCCCTAGCCAAAGAGTATGGGTGCCCTACCTAAGCCTAGGGGTGCCCTAGCCTAAGACTAGGGGTGCCCTAGCCTAAGCCTAGTGGTGCCCTAGCCTAAACCTTGGGGTTCCCTAGCCTGAGGCTAGGGGAGCCCAAGCCTTAGCCTATGCCTAGGGGTTCCCTAGCCTGAGCCTAGGGGTGCCCTAGCCTGAACCTACGGGTGCCCTCGCCTGAGGCTAGGGGATCACTAGCCTTAGTCTGCCTAGGATTGCCCTAGCCTAAGCCTAGGGGTGCCATAGCCTGAGTCTAGGGGTGCTCTACCATCAGGCTAGGGGAGCCGTAGCCTTAGGCTAGGGGAGTCCTTGCCTTAGCCTAAGCCTAGGGGTGCCATAGCCTGAGCATAGGGGTGCCCTATCCTAAGCCTAGGGGTGCCCTAGCCTAAGTCTATGGGTGCCCTAGCCTAAGCCTTGGGGTGCCCTAGCCTAAGCCTAGAGGTACCCTAGCCTAATCCTAGGGGTGCCCTCGCCTAATCCTCGGGGTACCCTACCCTAAGCCTAGGGGTGCCCTAGCCTTAGTATAGGGGAGCCCTAGCCTTAGCCTAAGCCTTGGGGTGCCCTAGCCTAAGCCTTTGGGCGCCCTAGCCTAAGCCTAGTGGTGCCCTAGCCTGAGCCTAGGGGTGCCCTAGACTGAGCCTAGGGGTGCCCTAGCCTGAGGCTAGGGGAGACCTAGCCTTAGCCTAAGCCTAGGGGTTCCCTAGCCTGAGCCTAGGGGTGCCCTAGCCTGAAACTACGGGTGCCCTAGCCTGAGGCTAGGGGAGCACTAGCCTTAGTCTAGCCTAGGATTCCCTAGCCTAAGCCTAGGGGTGCCATAGCCTGAGTCTAGGGGTGCCCTAGCATGAGGCTAGGGGAGCCGTAGCCTTAGCCTAAGCCTGGGTGTGCCCTAGCCTTTGGCTAGGGGAGCCGTAGCCTTAGCCTAAGCCTAGGAGTGCCTTCGCCTGAGCCTAAGGGTGCCCTAGCCTGAACGTACGGTTGCCCTAGCCTGAGCATAGGGGAGCACTAACCTTAGTCTAGCCTAGGATTGCCCTAGCCTAAGCCTAGGGGTGCCATAGCCTGAGTCTAGGGGTGCCCTAGCATGAGGCTAGCGGAGCCGTAGCCTTACCCTAAGCCTAGGGGTGCCCTAGCCTTAGGCTAGGGGAGCCTAGCCTTAGCTTAAGCCTAGGGGTGCCCTAGCCTAAGCCTAGGGGTGCCAAAACCTGAGCATAGGGGTGCCCTAGCCTGAGTCTACGGGTGCCCTAGCCTGAGGCTAGTGGAGCCCTAGCCTTAGTCTAGCCTAGGATTGCCCTAGCCTAAGCCTAGGGGTGCCATAGCCTGAATCTCGGGGTGCCGTAGCCTGAGGCTAGTGGAGCCGTAGCCTTAGCCTAAACCTAGGGGTGCCCTAGCCTAAGCCTAGGGGTGCCCTAGCCTAAACCTAGGGGTGCCCTAGCCAAAGCCGAGGGGTGCCCTAGCCTAAGCCAGGGGTGCCCTAGCCTAAGCCTAGGGGTGCCCTAGCATTAGGCTAGGGGAGTCCTAGCCTTAGCCTAAGCCTAGGGGTGCCCTAGCCTAAGCCTAGGTGTGCCCTAACCTGAGCCTATGGGTGCCCTAGCCTTTTCCTATGCCTAGGGGTACCCTAGCCTAAGCCTATGGGTGCCCTAGCCTGAGCCTAGGGGTGCCCTAGCCTGACGCTAGGGGAGCCTTAGCCTTAGCCTAAGCCTAGGGGTGCCCTAGCCTTAGCCTAAGCCTAGGGGTGCCCTAGCCTTAGGCTAGGGGATCCCTAGCCTTAGCCTAAACCTAGGGGTGCCCTAGCCTAAGCCTAGGGGTACCCTAGCCTAAGCCTAGGGGTGCCTTCGCCTAAGTCTCGGGGTACCCTACCCTAAGCCTAGGGGTGCCCTAGCCTTAGTATAGGGGAGCCCTAGCCTCAGACTAAGCCTAGGGGTGCCCTAGCCTAAGCCTTTGGGCGCCCTAGCCTAAGCCTAGGGGTGCCCTAGCCTAAGCCTTGGGGTGCCCTAGCCTTAGGCTAGGGGAGCCCTAGCCTTAGCCTAAGCCTAGGGGTGACTTAGCCTAAGCCTAGGGGTGCGCTAGCCTAAGCCTAGGGGTGCCCTAGCCTTAGTCTAGGGGTGCCCTAGCCTAAGCGTACGGGTGCCCTAGCATAAGCCTAGGGGTTCTCTAGCCTTAGGCTAGGAGAGCCTTAGCCTTAGCCTAAGCCTAGGGGTGCCCTAGCCTAAGCCTAGGGGTGCCCTAGCCTAAGCCTAGTGGTGCCCTAGCCTAAGCCTAGGAGTGCCCTAGCCTTAGGCTAGGGGAGCTCTAGCCTTAACCTAAGCCTAGGGGTGCCCTAGCCTAAGACTAGGGGTGCCCTAGCCTAAGCCTAGTGGTGCCCTAGCCTAAGGCTAGGGGTGCACTAGCCTGAGGCTAGGGGAGCCCTAGCCTTAGCCTAAGCCTAGGGGTTCCCTAGCCTTAGGCTAGGGGAGCCCTAGTCTTAGCCTAAGCCTAGGGGTGCCCTAGCCTTAGCCTAAGTCTAGGGGTGCTCTAGCCTTAGGCTAGGGGATCCCTAGCCTTAGCCTAAGCCTAGGGGTGCCCTAGCCTAAGCCTAGGGGTACCCTCGCATAACCCTAGGGGTGCCCTCGCCTAAGCCTCGGGGTACCCTACCCTAAGCCTAGGGGTGCCCTAGCCTTAGTATAGGGGAGCCCTAGCCTTAGCCTAAGCCTAGGGGTGCCCTAGCCTAAGCCTAGGGGTGCCCTAGCCTTAGTCTAGGGGTGCCCTAGCCTAAGCGTACGGGTGCCCTAGCATAAGCCTAGGGGTTCTCTAGCCTTAGGCTAGGAGAGCCTTAGCCTTAGCCTAAGCCTAGGGGTGCCCTAGCCTAAGCCTAGGGGTGCCCTAGCCTAAGCCTAGTGGTGCCCTAGCCTAAGCCTAGGAGTGCCCTAGCCTTAGGCTAGGGGAGCCCTAGCCTTAGCCTAAGCCTAGGGGTGCCCTAGCCTAAGACTAGGGGTGCCCTAGCCTAAGCCTAGTGGTGCCCTAGCCTAAGCCCAGGGGTGCCCTAGCCTTAGGCTAGGGGAGCCCTAGCCTTAGCCTAAGCCTAGAGTGCCCTAGCCTTAGGCTAGGGGAACCCTAGTCTTAGCCTAAGCCTAGGGGTGCCCTAGCCTTAGCCTAAGTCTAGGGGTGCCCTAGCCTTAGGCTAGGGGATCCCTAGCCTTAGCCTAAGCCTATGGGTGCCCTAGCCTAAGCCTAGGGGTACCCTCGCCTAACCCTAGGGGTACCCTCGCCTAAGCCTCAGGGTACCCTACCCTAAGCCTAGGGGTGCCCTAGCCTTAGTATAGGGGAGCCCTAGCCTTAGCCTAAGCCTAGGGGTGCCCTAGCCTAAGCCTTAGCGCGCCCTAGCCTAAGCCTAGGGGTGCCCTAGCCTAAGCCTAGGGGTGCCCTAGCCTTAGTCTAGGGGTGCCCTAGCCTAAGCGTACGGGTGCCCTAGCATAAGCCTAGGGGTTCTCTAGCCTTAGGCTAGGAGAGCCTTAGCCTTAGCCTAAGCCTAGGGGTGCCCTAGCCTAAGCCTAGGGGTGCCCTAGCCTAAGCCTAGTGGTGCCCTAGCCTAAGCCTAGGAGTGCCCTAGCCTTAGGCTAGGGGAGCTCTAGCCTTAACCTAAGCCTAGGGGTGCCCTAGCCTAAGACTAGGGGTGCCCTAGCCTAAGCCTAGTGGTGCCCTAGCCTAAGGCTAGGGGTGCACTAGCCTGAGGCTAGGGGAGCCCTAGCCTTAGCCTAAGCCTAGGGGTTCCCTAGCCTTAGGCTAGGGGAGCCCTAGTCTTAGCCTAAGCCTAGGGGTGCCCTAGCCTTAGCCTAAGTCTAGGGGTGCTCTAGCCTTAGGCTAGGGGATCCCTAGCCTTAGCCTAAGCCTAGGGGTGCCCTAGCCTAAGCCTAGGGGTACCCACGCCTAACCCTAGGGGTGCCCTCGCCTAAGCCTCGGGGTACCCTACCCTAAGCCTAGGGGTGCCCTAGCCTTAGTATAGGGGAGCCCTAGCCTTAGCCTAAGCCTAGGGGTGCCCTAGCCTAAGCCTAGGGGTACCCTCGCCTAACCCTAGGGGTACCCTCGCCTAAGCCTCAGGGTACCCTACCCTAAGCCTAGGGGTGCCCTAGCCTTAGTATAGGGGAGCCCTAGCCTTAGCCTAAGCCTAGGGGTGCCCTAGCCTAAGCCTTAGCGCGCCCTAGCCTAAGCCTAGGGGTGCCCTAGCCTAAGCCTAGGGGTGCCATAGCCTGAGTCTAGGGGTGCTCTACCATCAGGCTAGGGGAGCCGTAGCCTTAGGCTAGGGGAGTCCTTGCCTTTGCCTAAGCCTAGGGGTGCCATAGCCTGAGCATAGGGGTGCCCTATCCTAAGCCTAGGGGTGCCCTAGCCTAAGTCTATGGGTGCCCTAGCCTAAGCCTTGGGGTGCCCTAGCCTAAGCCTAGAGGTACCCTAGCCTAATCCTAGGGGTGCCCTCGCCTAATCCTCGGGGTACCCTACCCTAAGCCTAGGGGTGCCATAGCCTTAGTATAGGGGAGCCCTAGCCTTAGCCTAAGCCTTGGGGTGCCCTAGCCTAAGCCTTTGGGCGCCCTAGCCTAAGCCTAGTGGTGCCCTAGCCTGAGCCTAGGGGTGCCCTAGCCTGAGCCTAGGGGTGCCCTAGCCTGAGGCTAGGGGAGACCTAGCCTTAGCCTAAGCCTAGGGGTTCCCTAGCCTGAGCCTAGGGGTGCCCTAGCCTGAAACTACGGGTGCCCTAGCCTGAGGCTAGGGGAGCACTAGCCTTAGTCTAGCCTAGGATTCCCTAGCCTAAGCCTAGGGGTGCCATAGCCTGAGTCTAGGGGTGCCCTAGCATGAGGCTAGGGGAGCCGTAGCCTTAGCCTAAGCCTAGGTGTGCCCTAGCCTTTGGCTAGGGGAGCCGTAGCCTTAGCCTAAGCCTAGGAGTGCCTTCGCCTGAGCCTAAGGGTGCCCTAGCCTGAACGTACGGTTGCCCTAGCCTGAGCATAGGGGAGCACTAACCTTAGTCTAGCCTAGGATTGCCCTAGCCTAAGCCTAGGGGTGCCATAGCCTGAGTCTAGGGGTGCCCTAGCATGAGGCTAGCGGAGCCGTAGCCTTACCCTAAGCCTAGGGGTGCCCTAGCCTTAGGCTAGGGGAGCCTAGCCTTAGCTTAAGCCTAGGGGTGCCCTAGCCTAAGCCTAGGGGTGCCAAAACCTGAGCATAGGGGTGCCCTAGCCTGAGTCTACGGGTGCCCTAGCCTGAGGCTAGTGGAGCCCTAGCCTTAGTCTAGCCTAGGATTGCCCTAGCCTAAGCCTAGGGGTGCCATAGCCTGAATCTCGGGGTGCCGTAGCCTGAGGCTAGTGGAGCCGTAGCCTTAGCCTAAACCTAGGGGTGCCCTAGCCTAAGCCTAGGGGTGCCCTAGCCTAAACCTAGGGGTGCCCTAGCCAAAGCCGAGGGGTGCCCTAGCCTAAGCCAGGGGTGCCCTAGCCTAAGCCTAGGGGTGCCCTAGCATTAGGCTAGGGGAGTCCTAGCCTTAGCCTAAGCCTAGGGGTGCCCTAGCCTAAGCCTAGGTGTGCCCTAACCTGAGCCTATGGGTGCCCTAGCCTTTTCCTATGCCTAGGGGTACCCTAGCCTAAGCCTATGGGTGCCCTAGCCTGAGCCTAGGGGTGCCCTAGCCTGACGCTAGGGGAGCCTTAGCCTTAGCCTAAGCCTAGGGGTGCCCTAGCCTTAGCCTAAGCCTAGGGGTGCCCTAGCCTTAGGCTTGGGGATCCCTAGCCTTAGCCTAAACCTAGGGGTGCCCTAGCCTAAGCCTAGGGGTACCCTAGCCTAAGCCTAGGGGTGCCTTCGCCTAAGTCTCGGGGTACCCTACCCTAAGCCTAGGGGTGCCCTAGCCTTAGTATAGGGGAGCCCTAGCCTCAGACTAAGCCTAGGGGTGACTTAGCCTAAGCCTAGGGGTGCGCTAGCCTAAGCCTAGGGGTGCCCTAGCCTTAGTCTAGGGGTGCCCTAGCCTAAGCGTACGGGTGCCCTAGCATAAGCCTAGGGGTTCTCTAGCCTTAGGCTAGGAGAGCCTTAGCCTTAGCCTAAGCCTAGGGGTGCCCTAGCCTAAGCCTAGGGGTGCCCTAGCCTAAGCCTAGTGGTGCCCTAGCCTAAGCCTAGGAGTGCCCTAGCCTTAGGCTAGGGGAGCTCTAGCCTTAACCTAAGCCTAGGGGTGCCCTAGCCTAAGACTAGGGGTGCCCTAGCCTAAGCCTAGTGGTGCCCTAGCCTAAGGCTAGGGGTGCACTAGCCTGAGGCTAGGGGAGCCCTAGCCTTAGCCTAAGCCTAGGGGTTCCCTAGCCTTAGGCTAGGGGAGCCCTAGTCTTAGCCTAAGCCTAGGGGTGCCCTAGCCTTAGCCTAAGTCTAGGGGTGCTCTAGCCTTAGGCTAGGGGATCCCTAGCCTTAGCCTAAGCCTAGGGGTGCCCTAGCCTAAGCCTAGGGGTACCCTCGCCTAACCCTAGGGGTGCCCTCGCCTAAGCCTCGGGGTACCCTACCCTAAGCCTAGGGGTGCCCTAGCCTTAGTATAGGGGAGCCCTAGCCTTAGCCTAAGCCTAGGGGTGCCCTAGCCTAAGCCTAGGGGTGCGCTAGCCTAAGCCTAGGGGTGCCCTAGCCTTAGTCTAGGGGTGCCCTAGCCTAAGCGTACGGGTGCCCTAGCATAAGCCTAGGGGTTCTCTAGCCTTAGGCTAGGAGAGCCTTAGCCTTAGCCTAAGCCTAGGGGTGCCCTAGCCTAAGCCTAGGGGTGCCCTAGCCTAAGCCTAGTGGTGCCCTAGCCTAAGCCTAGGAGTGCCCTAGCCTTAGGCTAGGGGAGCCCTAGCCTTAGCCTAAGCCTAGGGGTGCCCTAGCCTAAGACTAGGGGTGCCCTAGCCTAAGCCTAGTGGTGCCCTAGCCTAAGCCCAGGGGTGCCCTAGCCTGAGGCTAGGGGAGCCCTAGCCTTAGCCTAAGCCTAGAGTGCCCTAGCCTTAGGCTAGGGGAACCCTAGTCTTAGACTAAGCCTAGGGGTGCCCTAGCCTTAGCCTAAGTCTAGGGGTGCCCTAGCCTTAGGCTAGGGGATCCCTAGCCTTAGCCTAAGCCTATGGGTGCCCTAGCCTAAGCCTAGGGGTACCCTCGCCTAACCCTAGGGGTACCCTCGCCTAAGCCTCAGGGTACCCTACCCTAAGCCTAGGGGTGCCCTAGCCTTAGTATAGGGGAGCCCTAGCCTTAGCCTAAGCCTAGGGGTGCCCTAGCCTAAGCCTTAGCGCGCCCTAGCCTAAGCCTAGGGGTGCCCTAGCCTAAGCCTAGGGGTGCCCTAGCCTTAGGCTAGGGGAGCCCTAGCCTTAGCCTAAGCCTAGGGGTGACCTAGCCTAAGCCTAGGGGTGCCCTAGCCTAAGCCTAGGGGTGCCCTCGCCTAAGCCTCGGGGTACCCTACCCTAAGCCTAGGGGTGCCCTAGCCTTAATATAGGGGAGCCCTAGCCTTAGCCTAAGCCTTGGGGTGCCCTAACCTAAGCCTTTGGGCGCCCTAGCCTAAGCCTAGTGGTGCCCAAGCCTGAGCCTAGGGGTGCCCTAGCCTGAGCCTAGGGGTGCCCTAGCCTGAGGCTAGAGGAGCCCTAGCCTTAGCCTAAGCCTAGGGGTTCCCTAGCCTGAGCCTAGGGGTGCCCTAGCCTGAAACTACGGGTGCCCTTGCCTGAGGCTAGGGGAGCACTAGCCTTAGTCTAGCCTAGGATTGCCCTAGCCTAAGCCTAGGGGTGTCATAGCCTGAGTCTAGGGGGGCCCTAGCATGAGGCTAGGGGAGCCGTAGCCTTAGCCTAAGCCTAGGGGTGCCCTAGCCTTTAGCTAGGGGAGCCGTAGCCTTAGGCTAAGCCTAGGAGTGCCTTCGCCTGAGCCAAAGGATGCCCAAGCCTGAACCTACGGTTGCCCTAGCCTGAGCCTAGGGGAGCACTAACCTTAGTCTAGCCTAGGATTGCCCTAGCCTAAGCCTAGGGGTGCCATAGCCTGAGTCTAGGGGTGCACTAGCATGAGGCTAGCGGAGCCGTAGCCTTAGCCTAAGCCTAGGGGTGCCCAGCCTTAGGCTTGGGGAGCCCTAGCCTTAGCTTAAGCCTAGGGGTTCCCTAGCCTAAGACTAGGGGTGCCATAGCCTGAGCATAATGGTGCCCTAGCCTGAGTCTACGGGTGCCCTAGCCTGAGGCTAGTGGAGCCCTAGCCTTAGTCTAGCCTAGGATTGCCCTAGCCTAAGCCTAGGGGTGCCATAGCCTGAATCTCGGGGTGCCCTAGCCTGAGGCTAGTGGAGCCGTAGCCTTAGCCTAAACCTAGGGGTGCCCTAGCCTAAGCCTAGGGGTGCCCTAGCCTAAGCCTAGGGGTGCCCTAGCCAAAGCCTAGGGGAGCCCTAGCCAAAGCCGAGGAGTGCCCTAGCCTAGGCCTAGGGATGCCCTAGCCTAAGCCTAGGGGTGCCCTAGCCTTAGGCTAGGGGAGTCCTAGCCTTAGCCTAAGCCTAGGGGTGCCCTAGCCTAAGCCTAGCTGTGCCCTAACCTGAGCCTATGGGTGCCCTAGCCTTAGGCTAGGGGAGCCCTAGCCTTTTCCTATGCCTAGGGGTACCCTAGCCTAAGCCTATGGGTGCCCTAGCCTGAGCCTAGGGGTGCCCTAGCCTGAGGCTAGGGGAGCCCTAGCCTTAGCCTAAGCCTAGGGGTGCCCTAGCCTTAGCCTAAGCCTAGGGGTGCCCTAGCCTTAGGCTAGGGGATCCCTAGCCTTAGCCTAAACCTAGTGGTGCCCTAGCCTAAGCCTAGGGGTACCCTAGCCTAAGCCTAGGGGTGCCTTCGCCTAAGTCTCGGGGTACCCTACCCTAAACCTAGGGGTGCCCTAGCCTAAGCCTTTGGGCGCCCTAGCCTAAGCCTAGGGGTGCCCTAGCCTAAGCCTTGGGGTGCCCTAGCCTTAGGCTAGGGGAGCCCTAGCCTTAGCCTAAGCCTAGGGGTGACCTAGCCTAAGCCTAGGGGTGCGCTAGCCTAAGCCTAGGGGTGCCCTAGCCTTAGTCTAGGGGTGCCCTAGCCTAAGCGTACGTGTGCCCTAGCATAAGCCTAGGGGTTCTCTAGCCTTAGGCTAGGAGAGCCTTAGCCTTAGCCTAAGCCAAGGGGTGCCCTAGCCTAAGCCTAGGGGTGCCCTAGCCTAAGCCTAGTGGTGCCCTAGCCTAAGCCTAGGAGTGCCCTAGCCTGAGGCTAGGGGAGCCGTTGCCTTAGCCTAAGCCTAGGGTTGCCCTAGCCAAAGAGTACGGGTGCCCTACCTAAGCCTAGGGGTGCTCTAGCCTTAGGCTAGGGGAGCCTTAGCCTTAGCCTAAGCCTAGGGGTGCCCTAGCCTAAGACTAGGGGTGCCTTAGCCTAAGCCTAGTGGTGCCCTAGCCTAAGCCTAGGGGTGCCCTAGCCTGAGGCTAGGGGAGCCCTAGCCTTAGCCTAAGCCTAGGGGTGCCCTAGCCTTAGGCTAGGGGAGCCCTAGTCTTAGCCTAAGCCTAGGGGTGCCCTAGCCTTAGGCTAGGGGATCCCTAGACTTAGCCTAAGCCTAGGGGTGCCCTAGCCTAAGCCTAGGGGTACCCTCGCCTAACCCTAGGGGTGCCCTCGCCTAAGCTTCGGGGTACCCTACCCTAAGCCTAGGGGTGCCCTAGCCTTAGTATAGGGGAGCCCTAGCCTTAGCCTAAGCCTAGGGGTGCCCTAGCCTAAGCCTTAGCGCACCCTAGCCTAAGCCTAGGGGTGCCCTAGCCTAAGCCTAGGGGTGCCCTAAAGTAAGGCTAGGGGAGCCCTAGCCTTAGCCTAAGCCTAGGGGTGACCTAGCCTAAGCCTAGGGGTGCCCTAGCCTAAGCCTAGGGGTGCCCTAGCCTTAGGTTAGGGGAGCCCTAGCCCTAGCCTAAGCATATAGGTGCCCTATCCTAAGCATATGGGTGCCCTAGCATAAGCCTAGGGGTTCTCTAGCCTTAGGCTAGGAGAGCCTTAGCCTTAGCCTAAGCCTAGGGGTGCCCTAGCCTAAGCGTAGGGGTGCCCTAGCCTAAGCCTAGTGGTGCCCTAGCCTAAGCCTAGGGGTGCCCTAGCCTTAGGCTAGGGGAGCCCTAGCCTTTGCCTAAGCCTAGGGGTGCCCTAGCCTGAATCTAGGGGTGCCCTAGCCTGAGGCTAGGGGAGCCGTTGCCTTAGCCTAAGCCTAGGTGTGCCCTAGCCTAAGCGTACGCGTGCCCTACCCTAAGCCTAGGGGTGCCCTAGCCTTAGGCTAGGGGAGCCCTAGCCTTAGCCTAAGCCTACGGGTGCCCTATCCTAAGCGTATGGGTGCCCTAGCATAAGCCTAGGGGTTCTCTAGCCTTAGGCTAGGAGAGCCTTAGCCTTAGCCTAAGCCTAGGGGTGCCCTACCCTAAGCGTAGTGGTGCCCTAGCCTAAGCCTAGTGGTGCCCTAGCCTAATCCTAGGGGTGCCCTAGCCTGAGGCTAGGGGAGCCCTAGCCTTAACCTAATACTAGGGGTTCCCTAGCCTGAGCCTAGGGGTGCCCTAGCCTGAACCTACGGGTGCCCTAGTCTGAGGCTAGGGGAGCACTAGCCTTAGTCTAGCCTAGGATTGCCCTAGCCTATGCCTAGGGGTGCCATAGCCTGAGTCTAGGGGTGCCCTAGCATGAGGCTAGGGGAGCCGTAGCCTTAGCCTAGGGGAGCCGTAGCCTTAGCCTAAACCTAGGGGTGCCCTCGCCTGAGCCTAAGGGTGCCCTAGCCTGAACCTACGGATGCCCTAGCCTGAGACTAGGGGAGCACTAGCCTTAGTATAGCCTAGGATTGCCCTAGCCTAAGCCTAGGGGTGCCGTAGCCTGAGTCTAGGGGTTCCCGAGCATGAGGCTATTGGAGCCCTAGCCTTAGCCTAAGACGAGGGTTGCCCTAGCCTAAGCCTAGGGGTGCCCTATTTTTAGGCTAGTGGAGTCCTAGCCTTAGCCTAAGCCTAGGGGTGCCCTAGCCTAGTCTAGGGGTTCCCTAGCCTGAGGCTAGGGGAGCCGTTGCCTTAGCCTAAGCCTTGGGGTGACCTAGCCTAAGCGTACGGGTGCCCTAGCCTAAGCCTAGGGGTACTGTAGCCTTTGGCTAGGGGAGCCTTAGCCTTAGCCTAAGCCTAAGGGTGCCCTAGCCTAAGAGATGGGGGTGCCCTAGCCTAAGCCTAGTGGTGCCCTAGCCTAAGCCTAGGGGTGCCCTAGCCTGAGCCTAGGGGTGCCGTAGCCTGAGGCTAGGGGAGCCCTAGCCTTAGCCTAAGCCTAGGGGTTCCCTAGCCTGAGCCTAGGGGTGCCCTAGCCTGAAACTACGGGTGCCCTAGCCTGAGGCTAGTGGAGCCCCAGCATTAGTCTAGCCTAGGATTGCCCTAGCCTAAGCCTAGGGGTGCCATAGCCTGAATCTAGGGGTGCCCTAGACTGAGGCTAGGGGAGCCGTAGCCTTAGCCTAAACCTAGGGGTGCCCTATCCTAAGCTTACGGGTGCCCTAGCCTAAGCCTAGGGGTGCCCTAGCCAAAGCCTAGGGGTGCCCTAGCCAAAGCCGAGGGGTGCCCTAGCCTAAGCCTAGGGGTGCCTTCGCCTAAGTCTCGGAGTACCCTACCCTAAGCCTAGGGGTGCCCTAGCCTTAGGCTAGGGGAGCCCTAGCCTTTGCCTAAGCCTAGGGGTGCCCTAGCCTGAATCTAGGGGTGCCCTAGCCTGAGGCTAGGGGAGTCGTTGCCTTAGCCTAAGCCTAGGTGTGCCCTAGCCTAAGCGTACGCGTGCCCTAGCCTAAGCCTAGGGGTGCCCTAGCCTTAGGCTAGGGGAGCCCTAGCCTTAGCCTAAGCCTACGGGTGCCCTATCCTAAGCGTATTGGTGCCCTAGCATAAGCCTAGGGGTTCTCTAGCCTTAGGCTAGGAGAGCCTTAGCCTTAGCCTAAGCCTAGGGGTGCCCTACCCTAAGCGTAGTGGTGCCCTAGCCTAAGCCTAGTGGTGCCCTAGCCTAATCCTAGGGGTGCCCTAGCCTGAGGCTAGGGGAGCCCTAGCCTTAACCTAATCCTAGGGGTTCCCTAGCCTGAGCCTAGGGGTGCCCTAGCCTGAACCTACGGGTGCCCTAGTCTGAGGCTAGGGGAGCACTAGCCTTAGTCTAGCCTAGGATTGCCCTAGCCTATGCCTAGGGGTGCCATAGCCTGAGTCTAGGGGTGCCCTAGCATGAGGCTAGGGGAGCCGAAGCCTTAGCCTAGGGGAGCCGTAGCCTTAGCCTAAACCTAGGGGTGCCCTCGCCTGAGCCTAAGGGTGCCCTAGCCTGAACCTCCGGATGCCCTAGCCTGAGACTAGGGGAGCACTAGCCTTAGTATAGCCTAGGATTGCCCTAGCCTAAGCCTAGGGGTGCCGTAGCCTGAGTCTAGGGGTTCCCGAGCATGAGGCTATTGGAGCCCTAGCCTTAGCCTAAGACGAGGGTTGCCCTAGCCTAAGCCTAGGGGTGCCCTATTTTTAGGCTAGTGGAGTCCTAGCCTTAGCCTAAGCCTAGGGGTGCCCTAGCCTAGTCTAGGGGTTCCCTAGCCTGAGGCTAGGTGAGCCGTTGCCTTAGCCTAAGCCTTGGGGTGACCTAGCCTAAGCGTACGGGTGCCCTAGCCTAAGCCTAGGGGTACTGTAGCCTTTGGCTAGGGGAGCCTTAGCCTTAGCCTAAGCCTAAGGGTGCCCTAGCCTAAGAGATGGGGGTGCCCTAGCCTAAGCCTAGTGGTGCCCTAGCCTAAGCCTAGGGGTGCCCTAGCCTGAGCCTAGGGGTGCCGTAGCCTGAGGCTAGGGGAGCCCTAGCCTTAGCCTAAGCCTAGGGGTTCCCTAGCCTGAGCCTAGGGGTGCCCTAGCCTGAAACTACGGGTGCCCTAGCCTGAGGCTAGTGGAGCCCCAGCCTTAGTCTAGCCTAGGATTGCCCTAGCCAAAGCCTAGGGGTGCCATAGCCTGAATCTAGGGGTGCCCTAGACTGAGGCTAGGGGAGCCGTAGCCTTAGCCTAAACCTAGGGGTGCCCTATCCTAAGCTTACGGGTGCCCTAGCCTAAGCCTAGGGGTGCCCTAGCCAAAGCCTAGGGGTGCCCTAGCCAAAGCCGAGGGGTGCCCTAGCCTAAGCCTAGGGGTGCCTTCGCCTAAGTCTCGGAGTACCCTACCCTAAGCCTAGGGGTGCCCTAGCCTTAGTATAGGGGAGCCCTAGCCTTAGACTAAGCCTAGGGGTGCCCTAGCCTAAGCCTTTGGGCGCCCTAGCCTAAACCTAGGGGGGCCCTAGCCTAATCCTAGGGGTGCCCTAGCCTTAGGCTAGGGGAGCCCTAGCCTTAGCCTAAGCCTAGGGGTGACCTGGCCTAAGCTTAGGGGTGCGCTAGCCTAAGCCTAGGGGTGCCTTAGCCTTAGTCTAGGGGTGCCCTAGCCTAAGCGTACGGGAGCCGTAGCATAAGCCTAGGGGTTCTCTAGCCTTAGGCTAGGAGAGCCTTAGCCTTAGCCTAAGCCTAGGGGTGCCCTAGCCTAAGCCTAGAGGTGCCCTAGCCTAAGCCTAGTGGTGCCCTAGCCTAAGCCTAGGAGTGCCCTAGCCTTAGGCTAGGGGAGCCCTAGCCTTAGCCTAAGCCTAGGGGTGCCCTAGCCTGGGTCTAGGGGTGCCCTAGCCTGAGGCTAGGGGAGCCGTTGCCTTAGCCTAAGCCTAGGGTTGCCCTAGCCAAAGAATATGGGTGCCCTACCAAAGCCTAGGGGTGCTCTAGCCTTAGGCTAGGGGAGCCTTAGCCTTAGCCTAAGCCTAGGGGTGCCCTAGCCTAAGACTAGGGGTGCCCTAGCCTAAGCCTAGTGGTGCCCTAGCCTAAGCGTAGGGGTGCCCTAGCCTGAGGGTAGGGGAGCCCTAGCCTTAGCCTACGGGTGCCCTCGCCTGAGGCTAGGGGATCACTAGCCTTAGTCTGCCTAGGATTGCCCTAGCGTAAGCGTAGGGGTGCCATAGCCTGAGTCTAGGGGTGCCCTAGCATGAGGCTAGGGGAGCCGTAGCCTTAGCTTAAGCCTAGGGGTGCCCTAGCCTTAGGCTAGGGGAGTCCTTGCCTTAGCCTAAGCCTAGGGGTGCCATAGCCTGAGCATAGGGATGCCCTAGCCTAAGCTTAGGGGTGCCCTAGCCTAAGTCTATGGGTGCCCTAGCCTGAGGGTAGGGGTGCCCTAGCCTGAAACTACGGGTGCCCTAGCCTGAGGCTAGTGGAGCCCTAGCCTTAGTCTAGCCTAGGATTGCCCTAGCCTAAGCCTAGTGGTGCCATAGCCTGAATCTAGGGGTGCCCTATCCTGAGGATAGGGGAACCGTAGCCTTAGCCTAAACCTAGGGGTGCCCTAGCCTAAGCCTACGGGTGCCCTAGCCTAAGCCTAGGGGTGCCCTACCCAAAGCCTAGGGGTGCCCTAGCCAAAGCCGAGGGGTGCCCTAGCCTAAGCCTAGGGGTGCCCTAGCCTAAGCCTAGGGGTGCCCTAACCTGAGCCTATGGGTGCCCTAGCCTTAGGCTAGGGGAGCCCTAGCCTTTTCCTATTCCTAGGGGTACCCTAGCCTAAGCCTATGGGTGCCCTAGCCTGAGCCTAGGGGTGCCCTACCCATAGGCTAGGGGAGCCATAGCCTTAGCCTAAGCCTAGTGGTGCCCTAGCCTGAGACTAGGGGTGCCCTAGCCTGAGCCTAGGGGTGCCCTAGCCTGAGGCTAGGGGAACCCTAGCCTTAGCCTAAGCCTAGGGGTGCCTTCGCCTAAGTCTCAGGGTACCCTACCCTAAGCCTAGGGGTGCCCTAGCCTTCGTATAGGGGAGCCCTAGCCTTAGACTAAGCCTAGGGGTGCCCTAGCCTAAGCCTTTGGGCGCCCTAGCCTAATCCTAGGGGTGCCCTAGCCTAAGCCTATGGGTGCCCTAGCCTTAGGCTAGGGGAGCCCTAGCCTTAGCCTAAGCTTAGGGGTGACCTAGCCTAAGCTTAGGGGTGCGCTAGCCTAAGACTAGGGGTGCCCTAGCCTTAGTCTAGGGGTGCCCTAGCCTAATCGTACGGGTGCCCTAGCATAAGCCTAGGGGTTCTCTAGCCTTAGGCTAGGAGAGCCTTAGCCTTAGCCTAAGCCTAGGGATGCCCTAGCCTAGGCCTAGGGGTGCCCTAGCCTTAGGCTAGGGGAGCCCTAGCCTTAGCCTAAGCCTAGGGGTGCCCTAGCCTGGGTCTAGGGGTGCCCTAGCCTGAGGCTAGGGGAGCCCTAGACTTAGCCTAAGCCTAGGGGTTCCCTAGCCTGAGCCTAGGGGTGCCCTAGCCTGAACCTACGGGTGCCCTCGCCTGAGGCTAGGGGATCACTAGCCTTAGTCTGCCTAGGATTGCCCTAGCCTAAGCCTAGGGGTGCCCTCGCCTAAGCCTCGGGGTACCCTACCCTAAGCTTAGGGGTGCCCTAGCCTTAGTATAGGGGAGCCCTAGCTTTAGCCTAAGCCTTGGAGTGCCCCAGCCTAAGCCTTTGGGTGCCCTAGCCTAAGCCTAGAGGTGCCCTAGCGTAGGCCTAGGGGTGCCCTAGCCTTAGGCTAGGGGAGCCCTAGCCTTAGCCTAAGCTTTGGAGTGCCCTAGCCTAAGCCTTTGGGCGCCCTAGCCTAAGACTAGGGGTGCCCTAGCGTAAGCCTAGGGGTGCCCTAGCCTTAGGCTAGGGGAGCCCTAGCCTTAGCGTAAGTCTAGGGGTGCCCTATAGTAAGCGTACGGGTGCCCTAGCATAAGCCTAGGGGTTCTCTAGCCTTAGGCTAGGAGAGCCTTAGCCTTAGCCTAAGCCTAGGGGTGCCCTAGCCTAAGCCTAGGGGTGCCCTAGCCTGAGCCTAGGGGTGCCCTAGCCTGATGCTAGGGGAACCCTAGCATTAGCCTAACCCTAGGGGTGCCCGAGCCTTAGGCTAGGGGAGCCCTAGCCTTAGCCTAAGCCTAGGGGTGCCCTAGCCTTAGCCTAAGCCTAGGGGTGCCCTAGCCTGGGTCTAGGGGTGCCCTAGCCTGAGGCTAGGGGAGCCGTTGCCTTAGCCTAAGCCTAGGGGTGCCCTAGCCTAAGACTAGGGGTGCCCTAGCCTAAGCCTAATGGTGCCCTAGCCTAAGCCTTGGGGTGCCATAGCCTGAGGCTAGGGGAGCCCTAGCCTTAGCCTAAGCCTAGGGGTGCCCTAGCCTTAGGCTAGGGGAGTCCTTGCCTTAGCCTACGCCTAGGGGTGCCATAGCCTGAGCATAAGGGTGCACTAGCCTAAGCCTAGGGGAGCCCTAGCCTAAGTCTATGGGTGCCCTAGCCTAAGACTAGGGGGGCCCAGGCCTAAGCCTCGGGGTACCCTACCCTAAGCCTAGGGGTGCCCTAGCCTTAGTATAGGGGAGCCCTAGCCTTAGCCTAAGCCTTGGGGTGCCCTAGCCTAAGCCTTTGGGCGCCCTAGCCTAAGCCTAGGGGTGCCCTAGCGTAAGCCTAGGGGTGCCCTAGCCTTAGGCTAGGGGAGCCCTAGCCTTAGCCTAAGCCTAGGGGTGACCTAGCCAAAGTCTAGGGGTGCCCCAGCCTAAGCCTAGGGGTGCCCTAGAGTAAGCGTACGGGTGCCCTAGCATAAGCCTAGGGGTTCTCTAGCCTTAGGCTAGGAGAGCCTTAGCCTTAGCCTAAGCCTAGGGGTGCCCTAGCCTAAGCCTAGGGGTGCCCTCGCCTGAGGCTGTGGGAGCCCTAGCATTAGCCTAGGCCTAGTGGTGCCCTAGCCTGAGCCTAGGGGTGCCCTAGCCTGAACCTACGGGTGCCCTAGCCTAAGGCTAGGGGCGCACTAACCTTAGTCTAGCCTAGGATTGCCCTAGCCTAATCCTAGGGGTGCCATAGCCTGAGACTAGGGGTGCCCTAACATGAGGCTAGGGGAGCCGTAGCCTTAGCATAAGCCTAGGGGTGCCCTAGCCTTAGGCTACGGGAGCCGTATCCTTAGCCTAAGCCTAGTGGTGCCCTCGCCTGAGCCTAAGGATGCCCTAGCATGAACCTACGGGTGCCCTAGCCTGAGGCTAGGGGAGCACTAGCCTTAGTATAGCCTAGGATTGCCCTAGCCTAAGCCTAGGGGTGCCATAGCCTGAGTCTAGGGGTGCCCTAGCATGAGGCTAGGGGAGCCGTAGCCTTAACCTAAGCCTAGGGATGCCCTAGCCTTAGGCTAGGGGAGCCCTAGCCTTAGCCTAAGCCTAGGGGTGCCCTAGCCTAAGCCTAGGGGTGCCCTATCCTGAGCATAGGGGTGAACTAGCCTGAGCCTACGGGTGCCCTCGCCTGAGGCTAGGGGAGCCCTAGCCTTAGTCTAGCCTAGGATTGCCCTAGCCTAAGACTAGGGGTGCCATAGCCTGAGTCTAGGTGTGCCCTAGCCTGAGGCTTAGGGGAGCCGTAGCCTTAGCCTAAGCCTAGGGGTTCCCTAGCCTAAGCCTAGGGCTGCCCTAGCCTAAGCCTAGGGGTGCCCTAGCCTAAGCCTAGGGGTGCCCTAGCCAAAGCCTAGGGCTGCCCTAGCCTAAGATTAGGGGTGCCCTAGCCTAAGCCTAAGGGTGCCCTAGCCTAAGCATAGGGGTGCCCTAGTCTAAGCCTAGGGGTGCCCTAGCCTTAGGCTAGTAGAGTCCTAGCCTTTACCTAAGCCTAAGTGTGCCCTAGCCTTAGGCTAGGGGAGCCCTCGCCTTTTCCTCTGCCTAGGGGTACCCTAGCCTAAGCCTATGGGTTCCCTAGCCTGAGCCCAGGGGTGCCCTAGCCTGAGAATAGGGTTGTCCTAGTCTGAGCCTAGGTGTGCCCTAGCCTGAGGCTAGGGGAACCCTAGCCTTAGCCTAAGCCTAGGGGTCCCCTAGACTAAGCCTAGAGGTGCCCTAGCCTGAGCCTAGGGGTGCCCTAGCTGAGGCTACGGGAGCTCTAGCCTTAGCCTAAGCCTAGGGGTCCCCTGGACTAAGCCTAGGGGTGCCCTATCCTGAGCCTAGGGGTGCCCTAGCCTGAGTCAAGGGGTGCCCTAGCCTGAGGCTAGGGGAGCCGTTGCCTTAGCCTACGCCTAGGGGTGCCCTAGCCTTAGGCTAGGGGAGCCCTGGCCTTAGCCTTAGCCTAGGGGTGCCCTAGCCTAAGTGTAGGGGTGCCCTAGACTAAGCCTAGGGGTGCCCTAGCGTAAACCCAGGTGTGCCCTAGCCTTAGGCTAGGGGAGCCGTAGCCTTAGCCTAAGCCTAGGGGTGCCCTTGCCTAAGCCTAGGGGTGCCCTCGCCTAAGCCTTGGGGTACCCTAGCCTAAGTGTAGGTGTGCCCTAGCCTTAGGCTAGGGGAGCCGTAGCCTTAGCCTAAGCCTAGGGGTGCCCTAGCCTAAGCCTAGGGGTGCCCTAGCCTAAGCCTAGTGGTGCCCTAGCCTAAGCCTAGGGGTGCCCTAGCCTTAGGCTAGGGGAGCCCTAGCCTTAGCCTAAGCCTAGGGGTGCCCTAGCCTAAGCCTAGGGGTGCCCTAGCCAAAACCTAGGGGTGCCCTCGCCTTAGGCTAGGGGAGCCCAGCCTTAGCCTAAGCCTAGGGATGCCCTAGCCCAAGCCTAGATGTGCTCGAGCCTAAGCCAAGGGGTGCCATAGCCTAAGCCTAGGGGTACCCTAGTCTTAGCCTAAGGCTAGGTGTGCCCTAGCCTAAGCCTAGGGGTGCCCTAGCCTAAGCCTAGGGGTGGCCTAGCCTAAGCCTCGGGGTACCCTAACCTAAGCCTAGGGGTGCCCTAGCCTTAGGCTAGTGGAGCCCTAACCTTAGCCTGAGCCTAGGGGTGCCCTAGCCTAAGCCTAGGGGTGTCCTAGCCCAAGCCTAGGCATGCCCAAGCCCAAGCCTAGCGATGCACTAGCCAAGCCTAGGGGTACCCCAGCCTAAGCCTAGGGGTGCACAAGCCTAAGCCTAGGGGAGCTCTAGCCTTAGCCTAAGCCTAGGGGTGCCCTAGCCCAAGCCTAGGGGTGTCCTAGCCTAAACCTAGGGGTGCCCTAGCCTAAGCCTAGGGGTGCCATAGCCTAAGCCTAGGGGTGCCCTAGCCTTAGGCTAGGGGAGCCCTAGCATTAGCCTAAGCCTAGGTGTGCCCTAGCCTAAGCCTAGGGGTGCCCTAGGCTAAGCCTAGTGGTGCCCTTGCCTAAGCCTCGGGGTACACTACCCTAAGCGTAGGGGTGTCCTAGCCTTAGGCTAGGGGAGCCCTAGCCTTAGCCTAAGCCTAGGGGTGCCCTAGCCTAAGCCTAGGGGTGCCCTAGCCTAAGCCTAGGGGTGCCATAGCCTTAGGCTAGGGCAGCCCTAGCCATAGCCTAAGCCTAGGGGTGCCCTCGCCTTAGGCTAGGGGAGCCCTAGCCTTAGCCTAAGCCTATGGGTGCCCTAGCCAAAGCCTACGGGTGCAGTAGCCTATGCCTAACGGTGCTCTAGCTTTAGGTTAGGGGAGCCTTAGCCTTAGCCTAAGCTTAGGGGTGCCCTAGCCTAAGCCTACGGGTGACCTAGCCTTAGGGTAGGGGAGCCCTAGCCTTAGCCTAATCCTAGGGATGCCCTAACCTAAGCCTAGCATTACCTAGCCTAAGCCTAGGCGTGCCCTAGCCTTAGGTTTGGGGAGTCCTAGCCTTAGCCTAAGCCTAGGGGTGCCCTAGCCTAAGCCTAGGGGTGCCCTAACCTAAGCCTAGGGGTGCCCTAGCCTTAGGCTAGGAAAGCCCAAGCCTTAGCCTAAGCCTAGCGGTGCCGTAGCCTAAGCCTAGGGGTGCCCTAGCCTAAGCCTTGGGGGGCCTTAGGCTAAGCCTAGGGGTGCCCTAGCCTTAGGCTATGGGAGCCCTAGCCTTAGCCTAAGCCTTGGGGTGCCATAGCGTAAGCCTAGGGGTGCCCTAGCCTAACCCTAGGGGTGCCCTAACCTGAGTCTAAGGGTGTCCTAGCCTGAGGCCCGGAGATCCGTGGCCTTAGCCTAAGCCTAAGGGTGCCCTAGCCTAAGCTTAGGGGTGCCCTAGCCTAAGCCTAGGGGTGCCCTAGCCTTAGGCTGGGGGAGCTCGAGCCTTAGCCTCAGCCTAGCGGTGCCCTAACCTAAGCCTAGGAGTGCCCTAGCCTATCCTAGGGGTGCTCTAGCATTAGGCTACGCGAGCCTTAGCCTTAGCCTAAGCTTAGGGGTGCCCTAGCCTTAGGCTAGGGGTGACCTAGCCTTAGCCTAAGCCTACAGGTGCCCAAGCCTGAGCCTAGGGCTGCCCTAGCCAGAGGCTTGGGGAACCCTAGCCATAACCTAAGCCTAGTGGTGCCCTAGCTTGAGCCTAGGGGTGCCCTAGCCAGAGGCTTTGGGAGCCCTAGCCTTAGCCTAAGCCTAGGATTGCCCTAGCCTGTCTAGGTGTGCCCTAGCCTGAGCCTAGGGGTGCCCTAGTCTGAGCCTAGGGGAGCCGTAGCCTTAGCCTAAGCCTAGGGGTGCCCTAGCCTAAGCCTAGGGGTGCCCTAGCCTTAGGCTAGGGGAGACCCAGTCTTATCCTAAGCCTAGGTGTGCCCTAGCCCAAGCCTACGCGTGCCCTAGCCTGAGCCTAGGGGTGCCCTAGCCTTAGGCTAGGGGAGCCGTAGCTTTAGCCTAAGCCTAGGGGAGCCCAAGCAAAAACCTAGGGGTCCCCTAGACTAAGCCTAGGGGTGCCCTAGCCTAACCTAGGGTTGCCCTAACCTTAGGCTAGGGGAGCCCTAGCCTTTTCCTATGCCTAGGGGTACCCTAGCCTAAGCCTAGGTGTGCCCTAAACAAAACCTAGGCGTGCCCTAGCCTAAACCTAGGGGTGCCCTAGCCTAAGCCTTTGGGTGCCCTAGCCTTAGGCCTGGGAGCCCTAGCTTTAGCCTAAGACTAGGGGTGCCCTAGCCTAAGCCTAAGGGTGCCATATCCTGAGTCTAGGAGTGCCCTAGCCTGAGGCTAGGGGAGCCGTAGCGTTAGCCTAAGCCTAGGGGAGCCCTAGCCTAAGCCTAGGTGTGTCCTAGCCTAAGCCTAGGTGTGCCCTAGCCTTCGGCTAGTGGAGCCCTAGCCTTAGCCTACTCCTAGGGGTGCCCTAGCCTAAGCCTACGGGTGCCCTAGCCTAAGCCTAGGGGTGCTCTAGCCTTAGGCCAGGGGAGCCTTAGCCTTACCCTAAGCCTAGGGGTGCCCTATCCTAAGCCTAGGAGTGCCCTAGCCTTAGGCTAAGCTTAGGGGTGCCGTAGCGTAAGACTAGGGGTGCCCTAGCCTGAGTCTAAGGGTGCCCTAGCCTGAGGCTAGGAGAGCCGTGGCCTTAGCCTAAGCCTAGGGGTGCCCTAGCATTAGGCGAGGAGAGCCCTAGCCTTAGCCTAAGCCTAGGGGTGCCCTAGCGTAAGCCAAGGGGTACCCTAGCCTAACCCTAGGGGTGCCCTAGCCTAAGCCTAGGGGTGCCCTAGCCTAAGCCATGGGGTGCCCTAGCCTTAGGCTAGAGGAGCCCTAACCTTAGCCTTAGACTAGGGGTGACCTAGCGTAAGCCTAGGGGTGCCCTAGCCTAACCCTTGGGGTGCCCTAGCCTGAGTCTATGGGTGCCCTAGCCTAAGCCTTGGGGTGCCCTAGTAAGCCTTGGGGTGCCCTAGCCTAAGCTTAGGGGTGCCCTAGCCTTAGGCTGGGGGAGCCCTAGCCTTAGCCTTAGCCTAACGGTGCCCTAGACTATCCTAGGGGTGCTCTAGCCTTAGGCTACGGGAGCCTTAGCCTTAGCCTAAGCTTAGGGGTGCCCTAGCCTTAGGCTAGGGGTGCCCTAGCCTTAGCCTAAACCTAGTGGTGCCCTAGCCTGAGCCTAGGGGTGCCCTAGCCAGAGGCTTGGGGAGCCCTAGCCTTAGCCTAAGCCTAGGTGTGCCCTAGCCTAAGCCTAGGGGTGCCCTAGCCTAAGCCTAGGGGTGTCCTAGACTAAGCCTTGGGGAGCCCTAGCCTAAGCCTAGAAGTACCATAGCCTGAGTCTAGGGGTGCCATAGTCTGAGGCTAGGGGAGCCGTAGCCTTAGCCTAAACCTAGGGGTGCCCTAGCCTAAGCCTAGGGGTGCCCTAGCCTTAGGCTAGGGGAGTCCTAGTCTTATCCTAAGCCTAAGTGTGCCCTAGCCTAAGCCTACGCGTGCCCTAGCCTGAGCCAATGGGTGCCCTAGCCTTAGGCTAGGGGAGCCGTAGCTTTAGCCTAAGCCTAGGGGTGCCCTAGCCTAACCAAGGGTGCCCTAGCCTTAGGCTAGGGGAGCCTTAGCCTTTTCCTATGCCTAGGGGTACCCTAGCCTAAGCTTAGTGGTGCTTTAAACAAAACCTAGGGGTTCCCTAGCCTAAGTCTAGGGGTGCCCTAGACTAAGCTTAGGGGTGCCCTAGCCTAAGCCTAGGGGTGACCTAGCCTTAGGCTCGGGGAGCCCTAGCCTTAGCCTAATCCTAGGGGTGCCCTAGCCTAAGACTACGGGTGCCCTAGCCTAAGCTTAGGTGTGCCCTAGCCTAAGCCTAGGGGTGCCCTCGCCTAAGTCTCGGGGTACCCTAGCCTAAGCCTAGGGGTGCCCTAGGCTAAGCTTATGGGTGCCCTAGCCTAAGTTTAGGCGTGCCCTAGCATTAGGCTAGGGGAGCCCTAGCCTTAGCCTAAGCCTAGGGGTGCCCTAACCTAAACCAAGGGGTGCCCTAGCCTAAGCCTAGGGGTGCCCTAGCCTAAACCTAGGGGTGCCCTAGCCTTCGGTTAGGGGAGCCCTAGCCTTAACCTAAGCCTAGGGGTGCCCTAGCCTAAGCCTACGGGTGCCCTAGCCTTTGCCTATGGGTGTCCTAGCTTTAGCCTAAGCCTAGGGGTGCCCTAGCCTAAGCCTTGGGGTGCTCTAGCCTTAGGCTAGGGGAGCCCTAGCCTTAGCCTGAGCCTAGGGATGCCCTAGCCTAAGCCAAGGGGAGCCCTAGCCTTAGCCTAAGCCTAGCTGTGCCCTAGCCTTATCCTAGGGGTTCCCTAGCCTAAGCCTAGGGGTGCCCTAGCCTGAGGCTAGGGGAGCCCTAGCTTTAGCCTAAGCCTAGGGGTGCCCTAGCCTAAGCATAGGGGTGCCCTAGCCTGAGCCAACGGGTGCCCTAGCCTGAGCCAACGGGTGCCCTAGCCTGAGGCAAGGGGAGACCTAGCCTTAGTCTAACCTAGGATTGCCCTAGCCTAAGCCTATGGGTGCCATAGCCTGAGTCTAGGGGTGCCCTAGCCTGAGGCTAGGTGAGCCGTAGCCTTAGCCTAAGCCTAGGGGTGCCCTAGCCTAAGCCTAGGGGTGCTCTAACCTAAGCCTAGCGGTGCCCTAGCTTAAGCCTAGGGGTGAGTTAGCCTAAGCCTTGGGGTGCCCTAGCCTAAGCTTAGGGGTGCCCTAGCCTTAGCCTAAGCCTAGGGGTGCCCTAGCTTAAGCCTAGGGGTGCCCTTTCCTAAGCCTAGGGGTACCCTAACCTTAGCCTAGGGGTGCCCTAGCCTTAGGCTGTGGGAGCCCTAGCCTTAGCCTAAGCCTAGGGGTGTCCTAGCCTAAGACTAGGGGTTCCCTAGCCTAAGCCTTGGGTTGCCCTACACTTAGGCTAGGGGAGCCCTAGCCTTAGCCTAAGCCTAGGGGTGCCCTAGCGTAAGCCTAGGAGTGACCTAGCCTAACCCTATGGGTGCCCTAGCCTAAGCCTAGGGGTGCCCTATCCTAAGCCTAGTGGTGCCCTATCCTAAGCCTATGGGTGCCCTAGCCTTAGGCTAGAGAAGCCCTAGCCTTAGCCTTAGCCTAGGGGTGCCCTAGCCTAAGCCTAGGGTTATCCTAGCCTAAGCCTAAGGGTGCCCTAGCCTAAGCCTAGGGGTGCCCTAGCCTAAGCCTACGGGTGCCCTACCCTTAGGCTAGGGGATCCCTAGCTTTAGCCTAAGCCTAGTTGTGCCCTAGCCTAAGCCTAGGGGTGCTCTAGCCTTAGGTTAGGGGAGCTCTAGCTTTAGCCTGAGCCTAGGGGTGCCCTAGCCTAAGCCTAGGGGTGCCCTAGACTGAGCCTTGGGGTGCTTTAGCCTAAGCCTCGGGGTACCCTAGCCTAAGCCTCGGGTGCCCTATCCTTAGACTAGGGGAGCCCTAGCCTTAGCCTAAGCCTAGGGGTGCCCTAGCCTAAGACTAGGGGTGCCCTAGCCTAAGCCTAGGGGTGCCCTAGCCTTAGGCTAGGGGAGACCTAGCCTTAGCCTAAGCCTAGGGGTACCCTAGCCTAAGCCTAGGGGTGCCCTAGCCTAAGCTTAGGGGTGCCCTAGTCTAAGCCTAGGGGTGCTCTAGCCATAGGCTAGGGGAGCCTTAACCTTAGCCCAAGACTAGGGTTGCCCTAGCATAAGCCTAGGGGTGCCCTAGCCTGAGGCTAGGGGAGCCCGAGCTTAGCCTAAGCCTAGTGGTGCCCTAGCCTGAGCCTAGGGGTGCCCTAACCTGAGGCTAGAGGAGCACTAGCCTTAGTCTAGCCAAGTGGTGCCCTAGCCTAAGCCTAGGGGTGCCCTAGTCTAAGCCTAGGGGTACCCTAGCTTGAGCCTAGGGGTGCCCTAGCCTGAGCCTAGGGGTGCCCTAGCCTTAGGGTAGGGGAGCCCTAGCTTTAGCCTAAGCCTAGGGGTGCCCTAGCCTAAACCTAGGGGTGCCCTAGCCAAAGCCTAGGGGTGCCCTAGCCTAAGCCTAGGGGTGCCCTAGCCTTAGGCTAGGGGAGCCCTAGCCTTACCCTAAGCGTAGGGGTGCCCGAGCCTAAGCCTAGGGGTGCCCTAGCCTTAGGCTATGGGAGCCCTAGCCTTAGGATAGGGGAGCCCTAGCCTTAGCCTAAGCCTTGGGGTGCCCTAGCCTAAGCCTACGTGTGCCCTAGCCTAAGCCTAGGGGTGTCCTCGCCTAAGCCTAGGGGTGCCATAGCCTAAGATTAGGGGTGCCCTAGACTAAGCCTAGTGGTGCCCTAACAATAGGCTATGGGAGCACTAATCTTACCCTAAGCCTAGGGATGCCCTAGCCTAATTCTAGGGGAGCCCTAGCATTAGCCTAAGCCTAGGGGTGCCATAGCCTAAGCCTAGGTGTGCCCTAGCCTAAGCCAAGTGGTGCCCTAGCCTAAGCCTAGTGGAGCCCTAGCCTTAGCCTTAGCCTAGGTGTGCCCTAGCCTAAGCCTAGGGTTGCCCAAGCCTAAGCCTAGGGGTGACCTACCCTAAGCCTCGGGGTACCCTAACCTAAGCGTAGGGGAGCCCTAGCCTTAGCCTAAGCCTAGGAGTGCCCTAGCCTAAGCCTAGGGATGCCCTAGCCTGAGGCTAGGGGAGCCCTAGCCTTAGCCTAAACATAGGGGTGCACTAGCCTGAGCCTAGGGGTGCCCTAGCCTGAGCCTACGGGTGCCCTAGCCTGAGGCTAAGGGAGTCCTAGCCTGAGTCTAGCCTAGGATTGCCCTAGCCTAAGCCTAGGGGTGCCATATCCTGAGTCTAGGGGTGCCCTATCCTTAGGCTAGGGGAGCCGTAGCCTTAGCCTAAGCCTAGGGGCGCCCTTGTTTAAGCCTAGGGGTGCCCTAGTCTAAGCCTAGCGGTGCTCTAGCCTAAGCCTAGGGGTGCCCTAGCCTTAGGCTAGGGGAGCCCTAGCCTTAGCCTAAGCCTAGGGGTGCCCTAGCCTGAGCCTCGGGTGCCCTAGCCTGAGCCTAGGGGAATCCTAGCCTTAGCCTAAGCCTAGGATTGCCCTAGCCTAAGTCTAGGGGTGCCCTAACCAATGCCAATGGGTGCCCTAGCCTTAGCCTAAGCCTAGGGGTGCCCTAGCCTAAGCCTAGGGGTGCCCCAACCTAATCCTAGGGGTGCCCTAGCCTAAGCCTAGGGGGGCACTAGACTAAGCCTAGGGGTGCCATATATTAAGCTTACGGGTGCCTTAGCCTAAGCCTAGGTGTGCCCTAGCCTAAGCCTAGGGGTGCCCTAGCCTAAGCCTAGGGGTGCCCTCCCCTAAGCCTCAGGGTACCCTAGCCTAAGCCTAAGGGTGCCCTATCCTTAGATTAGGGGAGCCCTAAACTTAACCTAAGCCTAGGGGTGCCCTAGCCTAACCCTAGTGGTGCCCTAGCCTAAGCCTAGGGGTGCCCTAGCATAAGCCTATGGGTGCCCTAGCCTAAGCGTAGGGGTGCCCTAGCCTAAGCCTAGGGGTGCCCTAGCATAAGTCTAGGCGTGCCCTAGCCTGAGCCTAGGGTTGCCCTAGCCTGAGCCTACGGGTGCCCTAGCCTGAGGCTAGGGGAAGCCTAGCCTTAGTCTAGCCTAGGATTGCCCTAGCCTAAGCCTAGGGGTGCCACAGCATGCGTCTAGGGGTGCCCTAGCCTGAGGCTAGGGGAGCCGTAGCCTTAGCCTAAGCCTAGGGGTGCACTAGCCTAAGCCTAGGGGTGCCCTAGCCTAAGTCTAGGGTTGCCCTAGCCTAAGCTTTGGGGTGCCCTAGCCTTAGGCTAGGCGAGCCCTAGCCTCAGCCTAAGCCTAGGGGTGCCATAGCCTAAGCCTAGGGATGCCCTAGCCTATGTCTAGGGGTGCTCTACATGTAGGCTAGGGGAGCCCTAGCCTTAGCCTAAGCCTAGGGGTGCCCTAGCCTAAGCCAAGGGGTGCCCAACCTAAGCCTAGAGGTGCCCAAGCCTGAGGCTAAGTGAGCCCTAGCCTTAGCCTAAGCCTAGGGGTGCCCTAGCCTAAGCCAAGGGGTGCCCAACCTAAACCTAGGGGTGCCCAAGCCTGAGGCTAGGTGAGCCCTAGCCTTAGCCTAAGCCTAGGGGTGCCCTAGCGTAAGCCTAGGGGTGCCCTAGCCTAAGCTTTGGGGTGCCCTAGCCTAAGGCTAGTGCAGCCCTAGCCTTAGCCTAAGCCTAGGGGTGCCCTAGCCTAAGCCTAGGGGTGCCACAGCATGAGTCTAGGGGTGCCCTAGCCTGAGAATAGGGGAGCCGTAGCCTTAGCCTAAGCCTAGGGGTGCCCTAGCCTAAGCCTAGGGGTGCCCTAGCCTAAGTCTAGGGGTGCCCTAGCCTAAGTTTGGGGTGCCCTAGCCTTAGGCTATGCGAGCCCTAGCCTTAGGCTAAGCCTAGGGGTGCACTAGCCTGAGCCTATGGTTGCTCTAGCCTGAGGCTAGGGGAGTCCTAGCCTGATCTAGCCTAGGATTGCCCTAGCCTAAGCCTAGGGGTGCCATAGCCTGAGTCTAGGGGTGCCCTAGCCTTAGGCTACGGGAGCCTTAGCCTTAGCCTAACCTAGGGGTGCCCTAGCCTGAGCCTAGGGGTGCCCTAGCCTAAGCCTAGAGGTGCCCTAGCCTGAGGTTGGGGAGCAGTAGCCTTAGCCTAAGCCTAGGGGTGCCCTACTTTAAGCGTAGGGGTGCCCTAGCCTAAGCCTTGGGGTGCTTTAGCCTAAGCCTCGAGGTACCCTAGCCTAAGCCTAGGGGTGCCCTATCCTTAGACTAGGGGTGCCCTAGCCTAAGCCTAGGGGTGCCCTAGCCTTAGGCTAGGGGAGACCTAGCCTTAGCCTAAGCCTAGGGGTACCCTAGCCTAAGCCTAGGGGTGCCTTAGCGTAAGCCCAGGGGTGCCCTAGTCTAAGCCTAGGGGTGCTCTATCCTTACGCTAGGGGAGCCTTAACCTTAGCCCAAGACTAGGGGTGCCCTAGCATAAGCCTATGGGTGCCCTAGCCTCAGGCTAGGGGAGCCCGAGCTTAGCCTAAGCCTAGTGGTGCCCTAGCCTGAGCCTAGGGGTGCCCTAACCTGGGGCTAGAGGAGCACTAGCCTTAGTCTAGCCAAGTGGTGCCCTAGCCTAAGCCTAGGGGTGCCCTTGCCTAAGCCTAGGGGTACCCTAGCCTGAGCCTAGGGGTGCCCTAGCCTGAGCCTAGGGGTGCCCTAGCCTTAGGGTAGGGGAGCCCTAGCTTTAGCCTAAGCCTAGGGGTGCCCTAGCCTAAGCCTAGGGGTGCCCTAGCCAAAGCCTAGGGGTGCCCTAGCCTAAGCCTAGGGGTGCCCTAGCCTAACCCTAGGGGTGCCCTAGCCTAAGGTTAGGGGAGCCCTAGCCTTACCCTAAGCGTAGGGGTGCCCGAGCCTAAGCCTAGGGGTGCCCTAGCCTTAGGATGGGAGCCCTAGCCTTAGGATAGGGGAGCCCTAGCCTTAGCCTAAGCCTAGGGGTGCCCTAGCCTAAGCCTAGGTGTGCCCTAGCCTAAGACTAGGGGTGTCCTCGCCTAAGCCTAGGGGTGCCATAGCCTAAGATTAGGGGTGCCCTAGACTAAGCCTAGTGGTGCCCTAACAATAGGCTAGGGGAGCACTAATCTTACCCTAAGCCTAGGGGTGCCCTAGCCTAATGCTAGGGGAGCCCTAGCATTAGCCTAAGCCTAGGGGTGCCCTAGCCTTAGCCTAGGTGTGCCCTAGCCTAAGCCTAGGGGTGCCCAAGCCTAAGCCTAGGGGTGACCTACCCTAAGCCTCGGGGTGCCCTAGCCTAAGCGTAGGGGAGCCCTAGACTTAGCCTAGGGGTGACCTACCCTAAGCCTCGGGGTGCCCTAGCCTAAGCCTAGGGGTGCCCTAGCCTGAAGCTAGGGGAGCCCTAGCCTTAGCCTAAGCCTAGGGGTGCACTAGCCTGAGCCTAGGGGTGCCCTAGCCTGAGCCTACGGGTGCCCTAGCCTGAGGCTAAGGGAGTCCTAGCCTGAGTCTAGCCTAGGATTGCCCTAGCCTAAGCCTAGGGGTGCCATAGCGTGAGTCTAGGGGTGCCCTATCCTTAAGCTAGGGGAGCCGTAACCTTAGCCTAAGCCTAGGGGCGCCCTTGTTTAAGCCTAGGGGTGCCCTAGTCTAAGCCTAGCTGTGCTCTAGCCTAAGCCTAGGGGTGCCCTAGCCTTAGGCTAGGGGAGCCCTAGCCTTAGCCTAAGCCTAGGGGTGCCCTAGCCTGAGCCTGGGGTGCCCTAGCCTGAGGCTAGGGGAATCCTAGCCTTAGCCTAAGCCTAGGATTGCCCTAGCCTAAGTCTAGGGGTGCCCTAACCAAAGCCTAGGGGTGCCCTAGCCTTAGCCTAAGCCTAGGGGTGCCCTAGCCTAAGCCTAGGGGTGCCCCAACCTAATCCTAGGGGTGCCCTAGCCTAAGCCTAGGGGGGCACTAGACTAATCCTAGGGGTGCCATAGCTTAAGCTTACGGGTGCCTTAGCCTAAGCCTAGGTGTGCCCTAGCCTAAGCCTAGGGGTGCCCTAGCCTAAGCCTAGGGGTGCCCTCCCCTAAGCCTCAGGGTACCCTAGCCTAAGCCTAAGGGTGCCCTATCCTTAGACTAGGGGAGCCCTAGCCTTAACCTAAGCCTAGGGGTGCCCTAGCCTAAGCCTAGTGGTGCCCTAGCCTAAGCCTAGGGGTGCCCTAGCATAAGCCTAGGGGTGCCCTAGCCTGAGGCTAGGGGAGTCCTAGCCTTTGCCTAAGCCTAGGGGTGCCCTAGCCTAAGCGTAGGGGTGCCCTAGCCTAAGCCTAGGGGTACCCTAGCATAAGCCTAAGGGTGCCCTCCCCTAAGCATCGGGGTACACTAGCCTAAGCCTAGGGGTGCCCTAGCCTAAGCCTATGGGTGCCCTAGCCTAAGCCAAGGGGTGCCCTAGCCTTAGACTAGGGGAGCCCTAGCCTTAGCCTAAGCCTAGTGGTGCCCTAGCCTAAGCCAAGGGGTGCCCAAGCCTAAGCCTAGGTGTGCCCTAGCCTTCGGCAAGTGGAGCCCTAGCCTTAGCCTAATCCTAGGGATGCCCTAGCCTAAGCCTACGGGTGCCCTAGCCTTAGGCTAGGGGAGCCCTAGTCTTAGCCTAAGCCTATGGGTGCCCTAGCCTAAGCCAAGGGGTGCCCTAGCCTTAGACTAGGGGAGCCCTAGCCTTAGCCTAAGCCTAGGGGTGCCCTAGCCTAAGCCAAGGGGTGCCCAAGCCTAAGCCTAGGTGTGCCCTAGCCTTCTGCAAGTGGAGCCCTAGCCTTAGCCTAATCCTAGGGGTGCCCTAGCCTAAGCCTACGGGTGCCCTAGCCTTAGGCTAGGGGAGCCCTAGTCTTAGCCTAAGCCTATGGGTGCCCTAGCCTAAGCCTACGGGTGCGCTAGCCTAAGCCAAGGGGTGTCCTAGCCTTTGGCTAGGGGAGCCGTAGCCTTAGCCTAAGCCTAGGGGTGCCCTAGCCTAAGCCAAGGGGTGCCCTAGCCTAAGCTTAGGTGTGCCCTAGCCTTCGGCTAGTGGAGCCCTCTCCTTAGCCTACTCCTAGGGGTGCCCTAGCCTAAGCCTACGGGTGCCCTAGCCTAAGCCTAGCGGTGCTCTAACCTAAGCCTAGGGGTGCCCTAGCCTTAGGCTAGGGGAGCCCTAGCCTTAGCCTAAGCGTAGCGGTGCCATAGTTTAAGCCTAGGGGTGCCCAAGCCTAAGCCTAGGAGTGCCCTACCCTAACCCTAGGGGTGCTCTAGCCTAACCCTAGGGGTGCCCTAGCCTAAGCCTAGGGGTGCCGTATCCTTAGGCTAGTGAAGCCGTAGCCTTAGCCTTAGCCTAGGGGTGCCCTAGCCTAAGCCTAGGGGTGCCCTAGCCTAAGCCTAGGGGTGCCCTAGCCTAAGCATAGGGGTGCCCTTGCCTAAGCCTAGGGGTGCCCAAGCCTTAGTCTAGAGAAGCCCTAACCTTAGCCTTAGCCTAGGGGTGCCCTAGCCTAAGCCTAGGGGTGTCCTAGCCTAAGCCTAGGGGTGCCCTAGCCTAAGCCTAGGGGTACCTTAGCCTAAGCCTACGGGTGCCCAAGCCTTAGGCTAGGGGAGCCCTAGTTTAGCCTAAGCCTAGTTGTGCCCTAGCCTAAGCCTAGGGGTGCCCTAGCCTAAGCCTTGGGGTGGTCTAACCTTAGGCTAGGGGTGCCTTAGCCTAAGCCTAGGGGTGCCCTAGCCTGAGGCTAGGGGAGCCCTAGCTTTAGCCTAAGCCTAGGGGTGCCCTAGCCTAAGCTTAGGCGTGCCCTAGCCTGAGCCTATGGGTGCCCTAGCCTGAGCCTACGGGTGCCCTAGCCTGAGGCTAGGGGAGTCCTAGCCTTTGCCTAAGCCTAGGGGTGCCCTAGCCTAAGCCTAGGGGTGTCCTCGCCTAAGCCTAGGGGTGCCATAGCCTAAGACTAGGGGTGCCCTAGACTAAGCCTAGTGGTGCCCTAACAATAGGCTAGGGGAGCACTAATCTTACCCTAAGCCAGGGGTGCCCTAGCCTAATGCTAGGGGAGCCCTAGCCTTAGCCTAAGCCTAGGGGTGCCCTAGCCTAAGCCTAGGTGTGCCTTAGCCTAAGCCAAGGGGTGGCCTAGCCTAAGGCTAGGGGAGCCCTAGCCTTAGCCTAAGCCTAGGGGTGCCCTAGCCTAAGCCTAGGTGTGCCCTAGCCTAAGCCAAGTGGTGCCTTAGCCTAAGCCTAGGGGAGCCCTAGCCTTAGCCTTAGCCTAGGTGTGCCCTAGCCTAAGCCTAGGGATGCCCAAGCCTAAGCCTAGGGGTGACCTACCCTAAGCCTCGGGGTACCCTAACCTAAGCGTAGGGGAGCCCTAGCCTTAGCCTAAGCCTAAGGGGGCCCTAGCCTAAGCCTAGGGGTGACCTAGCCTGAGCCTAGGGGTGCCCTAGCCTAAGCCTAGGGGTGCCCTAGCCTGAGGCTAGGGGAGCCCTAGCTTTAGCCTAAGCCTAGGGGTGCACTAGCCTGAGCCTAGGGGTGCCCTAGCCTGAGCCTACGGGTGCCCTAGCCTGAGGCTAAGGGAGTCCTAGCCTTAGTCTAGCCTAGGATTGCCCTAGCCTAAGCCTAGGGTTGCCATAGCCTGAGTCAAGGGGTGCCCTAGCCATAGGCTAGGGGAGCCGTAGCATTAGCCTAAGCATAGGGGCGCCCTTGTTTAAGCCTAGGGGTGCCCTAATCTAAGCCTAGCGGTGCTCTAGCCTAAGCCTAGGGGTGCCCTAGCCTTAGGCTAGGGGAGCCCTAGCCTTAGCCTAAGCCTAGGGGTGCCCTAGCCTAAGTCTAGGGGTGCCCTAACCAAAGCCTAGGGGTGCCCTAGCCTTAGCCTAGGGGTGCCCTAGCCTTAGCCTAAGCCTAGGGGTGCCCTAGCCTAAGCCTAGGGGTGCCCCAACCTAATCCTAGGGGTGCCCTAGCCTAAGCCTAGGGGGGCACTAGACTAAGCCTAGGGGTGCCATTGCTTAAGCTTACGGGTTCCTTAGCCTAAGCCTAGGTGTGCCCTAGCCTAAGCCTAGGGGTGCCCTAGCCTAAGCCTTGGGGTGCCCTCGCCTAAGCCTCAGGGTACCCTAGCCTAAGCCTAAGGGTGCCTTATCCTTAGACTAGGGGAGCCCTAGCCTTAACCTAAGCCTAGGGGTGCCCTAGCCTAAGCCTAGTGGTGCCCTAGCCTAAGCCTAGGGGTGCCCTAGCCTGAGGCTAGGGGAGACCTAGCCTTTGCCTAAGCCTAGGGGTGCCCTAGCCTAAGCCTAGGGGTGCCCTAGCCTAAGCGTAGGGGTGCCCTAGCCTAAGCCTAGGGGTGCCCTAGCATAAGCCTAGGGGTGCCCTCGCCTAAGCATCGGGGTACCCTAGCCTAAGCCTAGGGGTGCCCTAGCCTTAGGCTAGGGGACCCCTAGTCTTAGCCTAAGCCTAGGGGTGCCCTAGCCTAAGCCTATGGGTGCCCTAGCCTAAGCCAAGGGGTGCCCTAGCCTTAGACTAGGGGAGCCCTAGCCTTAGCCTAAGCCTAGGGGTGCCCTAGCCTAAGCCAAGGGGTGCCCAAGACTAAGCCTAGGTGTGCCCTAGCCTTTGGCAAGTGGAGCCCTAGCATTAGCCTAATCCTAGGGGTGCCCTAGCCTAAGCCTACGGGTGCCCTAGACTAAACCTAGGGGTGCTCTAGCCTTAGGCTAGGGAAGCCTTAGCCTTAGCCTAAGCCTAGGGGTGCCCTAGCCTAAGCCTAGGGGTGACTTAGCCTTGGGCTACGGGAGACCTAGCCTTAGCCTAAGCCTAGCGGTGCCCTAGCTTAAGCTTAGGGGTGCCCTAGCCTAAGCCTAGGTATGCCCTAGCCTTAGGTTATGGGAGCCCTAGCCTTAGCCTAAGGCTAGGGGTGCCCTTGCCTAAGACTAGGGGTGCTCTAGCCTAAGACTAGGGGTGCCCTAGCCTAAGCCTAGGGGTGCCCTAGCCTTAAGCTAGGGGAGCCCTAGTCTAAGCTTAAGCCTAGGGGTGCCCTAGCGTAAGCCTAGGGGTGCCATAGCCTAACCCTAGGGGTGCCATAGCCTAAGCCTAGGGGTGCCCTCGCCTAAGCCTAGGGGTGCCCTAGCCATAGGCTAGAGGCGCCCTAGCCTTAGCCTTAGCCTACAGCCGCCCTAGCCTAAGCCTAGGGGTGCCCAACCAAAGCCTAGGGGTGCCCTAGCCTTAGGCTAGGGGAGCCCTAGCTTTAGCCTAAGCCTAGAGGTGCCCTAGCCTAAGGCTACAGGTGCCCTGGCCTTAGGCCAGGGGATCCCTAGATTTAGCCTAAGCCTAGGGGTGCCCTAATCTAAGCCTAGGGGTGCCCTAGCCTAAGTCTACGGGTGCTCTAGCCTTAGGCTAGGGAAGCCCTAGCCTTAGCCTAAGCTTAGGTGTGCCCTGGCCTAAGCCTAGGTGTACCCTAGCCTAAGCCTAGGGGTGCCCTAGCCTGCGGCTAGGGGAGCCGTAGCCTTAGCCTAAGCCTAGGGGTGCCCTAGCCTAAGCCTAGGGGTGCCCTAGCCTAAGCCTTGGGGTGCCCTAGTCTAAGCGTAGGGGTGCCCTAGCCTAAGCCTAGAGGTTCCCTAGCCTTAGGCTTGGGGAGCCCTAGCCTTAGCCTTAGCCTAGGGGTGCCCTAGCCTAAGCCTAGGTGTGCCCTAGCCTAAGCCTAGGGGTGCCCTAGCATTAGTGTGGGAGAGCCCTAGCCTTAGCCTAAGCCTAGGGGTGCCCTAGCGTAAGCCTAGGAGTTCCTAGCCTAACCCTAGGGGTGCCCTAGCCTAACCCTAGGGGTGCCCTAGCGTAAGCCTAGGGGTGCCCTAGCATTAGGGGAGGAGAGCCCTAGCCTTAGCCTAAGCCTTGGGTTACCTAGCCTAAGCCTAGGCATGCCCTAGCCTTAGGTTTGGGGAGCGATCGCCATAGCCTAAGCCTAGGGGTGCCCTAGCCTAAGCTTAGGAGTGCTCTAACCTAAGCCTAGGGGTGCCATAGCCTTAGGCTAGGGGAGCCCTAGCCTTAGCCTAAGCCTAGCGGTGCCATAGCTTAAGCCTAGGGGTGCCCTAGCCTAAGCCATGGGTGCCCTAGCCTAAGCCTAGGGGTGGCCAAGCCTAAGCCTAGGGGTGCCCTAGCCTTAGGCTAGAGAAGCCCTAGCCTTAGCCTTAGCCTATGGGTGCCCTAGCCTAAGCCATGGGGTATCCTAGCCTAAGCCTGGGGGTGCCATAGCCTAATTCTAGGGGTACCCTAGCCTAAGCCTACGGATGCCCAAGCCTTAGGCTAGGGGAGCACTAGTTTAGCCTAAGCCTAGTTGTGCCCTAGCCTAAGCCTTGGGGTGCCCTAACCTAAGCCTAGGGGTGGCCTAGCCTAAGCCTCGGGGTACCATAACCTAAGCCTAGGGGTGCCCTAGCCTTAGGCTAGGGGAGCCCTAGCCTTAGCCTAAGCCTAGGGGTGCCCTAGCCTAAGCCTAGGTGTGCCCTAGCCTAAGCCTAGGGGTGTCCTAGCCTAAGCCTAGGGGTGCCCTAACCTAAGCCTTGTGGTGCCCTAGCCTGAGCTTACGGATGCCCTAGCCTTAGGCTAGGGGAACCCTAGCCTTAGTCTAGCCTAGGATTGCCCTAGCCTAAGCCTAGGGGTGCCACAGCATGAGTCTAGGGGTGCCCTAGCCTGAGGCTTAGCGAGCCGTAGCCTTAGCCTAAGCCTAGGGGTTCCCTAGCCTAAGCCTAGTGGTGTCCTAGCATAAGCGTTGGGGTGCCCTCGCCTTAAGTTGGGGAGCCCTAGCCTTAGCCTAAGCCTAGGGGTGCCCTAGCCTAAGCCTAGGGATGCCCTAGCCTAAGTCTAGGGGTGCTCTACATTTAGGCTAGGGGAGCCCTAGCTTAGCCTAAGCCTAGGGGTGCCCTAGCCTAAGCCAAGGGGTGCTCAAGCCTAAGCCTAGGGGTGCCCTAGCCTGAGCCTAGGTGAGCCCAGCCTTAGCCTAAGCCTAGGGGTGCCCTAACCTAAGTCTAGGGGTGCCCTAACCTAAGCCTTGGGGTGCTCTAGCCTTAGGCTACGGGAGCCTTAGCCGTAGCCTAAGCCTTGGGATGCCCTAGCCTGAGCCTAGGGGTGCCCCAGCCTAATCCTAGGGGTGCCCTAGCCTGAGGCTAGGGGAGCCCTAGCCTTAGCTTAAGCCTAGGGGTGCACTAGCCTGAGCCTAGGGGTGCCCTAGCCTGAGCCTACGGGTGCCCTAGCCTGAGGCTAGGGGAGCCGTAGCCTTAGCCTAAGCCTAGGGGTGCCCTAGTATAAGCCTAGGGGTGCCCTAGCCAGAGCCTAGCGGTGCCCTAGCCTAAGCCTAGGGGTGCCCGAGCCTGAGGCTAGGGGAGCCGTAGCCTTAGCCTAAGCCTAGGGGTGCCCTAGTTTAAGCCTAGGGGTGCCCTAGCGTAAGCACAGCATTGCCCTATCCTAAGCCTTGTGGTGCCCTAGCCTTAGGCTAGGGGAGCCCTAGCCTTAGCCTAAGCCTAGGGGTGCCCTAGCCTGAGACTAGGTGTGCCTTACCCTGAGCCTGGGGTGCCCTAGCCTGAGGCTAGGGGAACCCTAGCCTTAGAGTAAGGCTAGGGTTGCCTTAGACTAAGCCTAGTGGTGCCCTAGCCTGAGCCTAGGGGTGCCCTAGCCTGAGGCTAGGGGAGCCCTAGCCTTAGCCTAAGCCTAGGATTGCCCTAGCCTAAGTCTACGGGTGCCCTAACCAAGGCCTAGTGGTGCCCTAGCCTTAGGCTAGGGGAGCCCTAGCCTTAGCCTAAGCCTAGGGGTGCCCTAGCCTAAGCCTAGGGGTACTCTAGCCTAAGCTTAGGGGTGCCCTAGCCTAAGCCTAGGGGTGCACTAGCCTAAGCCTAGGGGTGCCATAGCCTAAGCCTACGGGTGCCCTAGCCCAAGCCTAGGGGTGCCCTCGCCTAAGCCTAGGGGTGCCCTATCCTTAGACTAGGGGAGCCCGGGACTTAGCCTAAGCCTAGGGGTGCCCTAGGCTAAGCCTAGGGGTGCCCTAGCCTAAGCCTAGGGGTGCCTTAGCCTTAGGCTAGGGGAGACCTAGCCTTAGCCTAAGCCTAGGGATACCCTAGCCTAAGCCTAGGGGTGTCGTAGCCTAAGCCTAGGGGTGCTCTAGTCTAAGCCTAGGGGTGCTCTAGCCTTAGGCTAGGGGAGCCTTAACCTTAGCCCAAGGCTAGGGGTGTCCTAGCATAAGCGTAGGGGCGCCCTAGCCTGAGGCTAGGGGAGCCCTAGCATTAGCCTAAGTCTAGGGGTGCCCTAGCCTTAGCCTAGGTGTGCCCTAACATGAGGCTAGAGGAGCACTAGCCTTAGTCTAGCCAAGGGTTGCCCTAGCCTAAGCCTAGGTGTGCCCTAGCCTGAGCCCAGGGGTGCCCTATTATGAGCCTAGGGGTGCCCTAGCCTGAACCTAGGGGTGCCCTAGCCTTAGGGTAGGGGAGCCCTAGCTTTAGCCTAAGCCTAGGGGTGCCCTAGCCTAAGCCTAGGGGTGCCCTAGCCAAAGCCTATGGGTGCCCTAGCCTAAGCTTAGGTGTGCCCTATCCTTAGGCTAGGGTAGCCCTAGCCTTAGCCTAAGCGTAGGGGTGCCCTAGCCTAAGCCTAGGGGTGCTCTAGCCTAAGCCTAGGGGTGCCCTAGCCTAAGCCTAGGGGTGTCCTAGCCTAAGCCTAGGGGTGCCATAACCTAAGCCTAGGGGTGCCCTAGACTAAGCCTAGGGGTGCCCTAACACTAGGGTAGGGGAGCACTAATCTTACCCTAAGCCTAGGGGTGCCCTATCCTAAGGCTTCGGGAGCCCTAGCCTTAGCCTAAGCCTAGGGGTGCCCTAGCCTTAGGGTAGGGGAGCCCTAGCTTTAGCCTAAGCCTAGGGGTGCCCTAGCCTAAGCTTAGGGGTGTCCTAGCCAAAGCCTAGGGGTGCCCTAGCCTAAGCTTAGGGGTGCCCTATCCTTAGGCAAGGGGAGCCCTAGCCTTAGCCTAAGCGTAGGGGTGCCCTAGCCTAAGCGTAGGGGTGCTCTAGCCTAAGCCTAGGGGTGCCCTAGCCTAAGCCTAGGGGTGTCCTAGCCTAAGCCTAGGGGTGCCATAACCTAAGCCTAGGGGTGCCCTAGACTAAGCCTAGGGGTGCCCTAACACTAGGGTAGGGGGGCACTAATCTTACCCTAAGCCTAGGGGTGCCCTAGCCTAAGGCTAGGGGAGCCCTAGCCTTAGCCTAAGCCTAGGGGTGCCCTAGTTTAAGCCTAGGGGTGCCCTAGTCTAAGCCCAGCGGTGCCCTAGCCTAAGCCTTGTGGTGCCCTAGCCTTAACCTAATCCTAGGGGTGCCCTAGCCTGAGACTAGGTGTGCCTTAGCCTGAGCCTGGGGTGCCCTAGCGTGAGGCTAGGGTAACCCTAGCCTTAGACTAAGGCTAGGGGTGCCCTAGACGAAGCCTAGTGGTGCCCTAGCCTGAGCCAAGGGGTGCCCTAGCCTGAGGCTAGGGGAGCCCTAGCCTTAGCCTAAGCCTAGGATTGCCCTAGCCTAAGTCTACGGGTGCCCTAACCAAAGCCTAGGGGTACCCTAGCCTAAGCCTAGGGGTGCCCTAGCCTAAGCCTAGGGGTGCCCTAGCCTAAGCCTAGGGGTGCACTAGCCTAAGCCTAGGGGTGCCCTAGCCTGAGCCTAGGTGTGCCCTAACCTGAGGCTAGAGGAGCACTAGCCTTAGTCTAGCCAAGGGGTGCCCTAGCCTAAGCCTAGGGTGCCCTAGCCTGATCTAGGGGTGCCCTAGTCAGAGCCTAGGGGTGCCCTAGCCTGAGCCTAGGGGTGCCCTAGCCTTAGAGTAGGGGAGCCCTAGCTTTAGCCTAAGCCTAGTGGTGCCCTAGCCTAAGCCTAGGGGTGCTCTAGCCAAAGCCTAGGGGTACCGTAGCCTAAGCCTAGGGGTGCCCTAGCCTTAGGCTAGGGGATCCCTAGCCTTAGCCTAAGCGTAGGGGTGCCCTGGCCTAAGCCTAGGGGTGCTCTAGCCTAAGCCTAGGGGTGCTCTAGCCTAAGCCTAGGGTTGCCCTAGCCAAAGCCTAAGGGTTCCATAGCCTAAGCCTAGTGGTGCCCTAGACTAAGCCTAGGGGTGCCCTAACAATAGGCTAGGGGAGCCCTAGCCTTAGCCTACCTAGAGGTGCCCTAGCCTAAGCCTAGGGGTGCCCTAGCCTAAGCCTAGGGGTGCCCTAGCCTAAGCCTAGGGGTGCCCTAGCCTTAGGCTAGGGGAGCCCTAGCCTTAGCCTAAGCCTAGGGGTGCCCTAGCCTTAGGCTAGGGGAGCCCTAGCCTTAGCCTAAGCCTAGATGTGCCCTAGCCTAAGCCAAAGGGTGCCCTAGCCTAAGTCTAGGGGAGCCCTAGCCTTAGCCTAAGCCTAGGTGTGCCCTAACCTAAGCCTAGGGGTGCCATAGCCTAAGCGTAGGGGTGCCCTAGCCTAAGCCTAGGGGTGCCCTAGCCTTAGCATAAGCCTAGGGGTGCCCTAGCCTTAGGCTAGGGGAGCCCTAGCATTAGCCTAAGCCTATGTGTGCCCTAGCCTAAGCCAAGGGGTGCCCTAGCCTAAGGCTAGGGGTGCCCTAGCCTAAGCCTAAGCCTAGGGGTGCCCTAGCCTAAACTTAGGTGTGCCCTAGCCTAAGCCAAGAGGTGCCCTAGCCTAAGCCCAGGGGAGCTCTAGCCTTAGCCTTAGCCTAGGTGTGCCCTAGCCTAAGCTTAGGGATGCCCTAGCCTAAGCCTAGGGGTGACCTACCCTAAGCCTCGGGCTACCCTAACCTAAGCGTAGGGGAGCCCTAGCCTTAGCCTAAGCCTAGGGGTGCCCTAGCCTAAGCCTAGGGGTGCCCTAGCCTGAGGCTAGGGGAGCCGTAGCCTTAGCCTAAGCCTAGGGGTGCCCTAGCCTAAGACTAGGGGTGTCCGAGCCCAAGCCTTGGGGTGCCCTAGCCTAAGCGTAGGGGTGCCCTAGCCTAAGCCTAGGGGTTCCCTAGCCTTAGGCTTGGGGTGCCCTAGCCTTAGCCTAAGCCTAGGGGTGCCCTAGCCTAAGCCTAGGTATGCCCTAGCCTAAGCCTAGGGGTGCCCTAGCATTAGGATAGGAGAGCCCTAGCCTTAGCCTAGGGGTGCCCTAGCCTGAGCTTACGGATGCCCTAGCCTGAGGCTAGGGGAACCCTAGCCTTAGTCTACCCTAGGATTGCCCTAGCCTAAGCCTAATGGTGCCACAGCATGAGTCTAGGGGTGCCCTAGCCTGAGGCTTAGGGAGCCGTAGCCTTAGCCTAAGCCTAGGGGTGCCCTAGCCTAAGCCTAGGGGTGGCCTAGCCTAAGCGTTGGGGTGCCCGAGCCTTAAGCTAGGGGGCCCTAGCCTTAGGCTAAGCCTAGGGGTGCCCTAGCCTAAGTCTAGTGATGCCCTAGGCTAAGTCTAGGGGTGCACTACATTTAGGCTAGGGGAGCCCTAGCCTTAGCCTAAGCCTAGGGGTGCCCTAGCCTAAGCCAAGGGGTGCCGAAGCCTAAGCCTAGGGGTGCCCTAGCCTGAGGCTAGGTGAGCCCTAGTCTTAGCCTAAGCCTAGGGTTGCCCTAGCCTAAGTCTTGGGGTGCCCTAGCCTAAGCCTTGGGGTGCTCTAGCCTTAGGCTACGGGAGCCTTAGCCTTAGCCTAAGCCTTGGGGTACCCTAGCCTGAGCCTAGGGGTGCCCTAGCCTGAGGCTAGGGGAGCCCTAGCCTTAGCCTAAGCCTAGGGTTGCACTAGCCTGAGTCTAGGGGTGCCCTAGCCTGAGCCTACGGGTGCCCTAGCCTGAGGCTAGGGGAGCCGTAGCCTTAGCCTAAACCTAGGGGTGCCCTAGTTTAAGCCTAGGGGTGCCCGAGCCTGAGCCTAGGGGTGCCCGAGCCTGAGGCTAGGGGAGCCGTAGTATTAGCCTAAGCCTAGGGGTGCCCTAGTTTAAGCCTAGTGGTGCCCTAGCCTAAGCACAGCGGTGCCCTAGCCTAAGCCTTTTGGTGCCCTAGCCTTAGGCTAGGGGAGCCCTAGCCTTAGCCTATGCCTAGGGGTGTCCTAGCCTGAGACTAGGCGTGCCTTAGCCTGAGCCTGGGGTGCCCTAGCCTGAGGTTAGGGGAACCCTAGCCTTAGCCTAAGCCTAGGATTGCCCTAGCCTAAGTCTACGGGTGCCCTAACCAAAGCCTAGGGGTGCCCTAGCCTTAGGATAGGGGAGCCCTAGCCTTAGCCTAAGTCTAGGGGTGCCCTAGCCTGAGCCTAGGGGTGCCCTAACCTGAGGCTAGAGGAGCACTAGCCTTAGTCTAGCCAAGGGGTGCCCTAGCCTAAGCCTAGGTGTGCCCTAGCCTGAGTCTAGGGGTGCCCTAGTCTGAGCCTAGGGGTGCCCTAGCCTGAGCCTAGGGGTGCCCTAGCCTTAGAGTAGGGGAGCCCTAGCTTTAGCCTAAGCCTAGGGTTGCCCTAGCCTAAGCCTAGGGGTGCCCTAGCCTAAGCCTAGGGGTGCCCTAGCCTAAGCCTAGGGGTTCCCTACCCTTAGGCTAGGGAGCCCTAGCCTTAGCCTAAGCGTAGTGGTGCCCTAGCCTAAGCCTAGGGGTGCTCTAGCCTAAGCCTAGGGGTGCCCTAGCCTAAGCCTAGGGGTGACCTAGCCTAAGCCTAGGGGTGCCATAGCCTAAGCCTAGGGGTGCCCTAGACTAAGCCTAGGGGTGCCCTAACAATAGCCTAGGGGAGCACTAATCTTACCCTAAGTCTAGGGGTGCCCTAGCCTAAGGTTAGGGGAGCCCTAGCCTTAGCCTAAGCCTAGGGGTGCCCTAGCCTAAGCCTAGGAGTGCCCTAGCCTAAGCCTACGGGTGCCCGAGCCTGAGCCTGGGGGAGCCGTAGCCTTAGCCTAAGCCTAGGGGTACCCTAGTTTAAGCCTAGGGGTGCCCTAGCCTAAGCCCAGCGGTGCCCTAGCCTAAGCCTTGGGGTGCCCTAGCCTTAGGCTAGGGGAGCCCTAGCCTTAGCCTAAGCCTAGGGGTGCCCTAGCCTGAGACTAGGTGTGCCTTAGCATGAGCCTGGGGTGCCCTAGCGTGAGGTGAGGGGAACCCTAGCCTTAGACTAAGGCTAGGGGTGCCCTAGATGAAGCTTAGTGGTGCCCTAGCCTGAGCCTAGGGGTGCCCTGGCCTGAGGCTAGGGGAGCCCTAGCCTTAGCCTAAGCCTAGGGGTGCCCTAGCCTAAGCCTAGGGGTGCCCTAGCCTAAGCCTAGGGGTGCCCGAGCCTGAGGCTGGGGGAGCCGTAGCCTTAGCCTAAGCCTAGGGGTGCCCTAGCCTAAGCCTAGGGGTGCCCTAGCCTAAGCCCAGGGGTGCCCTAGCCTAAGCCTAGGGGTGCCCTAGCCTAAGCCTAGGGGTGCCCTAGCCTGAGCCTAGAGGTGCCCTAGTCAGAGCCTAGGGGTGCCCTAGCCTGAGCCTAGGGGTGCCCTATCCTTAGGGTAGGGGAGCCCTAGCTTTAGCCTAAGTCTAGGGGTGCCCTAGCCTAAGCCTAGGGGTGCCCTAGCCTTAGGCTACGGGAGCCCTAGCCTTAGCCTAAGCCTAGGGGTGCCCTAGCCTTAGGCTAGGGGAGCCCTAGCCTTAGCCTAAGCCTAGATGTGCCCTAGCCTAAGCCAAAGGGTGACCTAGCCTAAGTCTAGGGGAGCCCTAGCCTTAGCCTAAGCCTAGGGGTGCCCTAGCCTAAGCCTATGTGTGCCCTAGCCTAAGCCAAGGGGTGCCCTAGCCTATGGCTAGGGGAGCCCTAGCCTTAGCCTAAGCCTAGGGGTGCCCTAGCCTAAGCCTAGGGGTGCACTAGCCTAAGCCTAGGGGTGCCCTAACCTAAGCCTAGGGGTGCCCTAGCCTTAGGCTAGGGGAGCCCTGGCCTTAGCCTAAGCCTAGGGGTGCCGTAGCCTAAGCCTAGGGGTGCTCTAGCCTTAGGCTAGGGGAAACCTAGCCTTAGCCTAAGCCGAGGGGTGCCCTAGCATAAGCCTAGGAGTGCCCTAACCTGAGCCTAGGGGATCCCTAGCTTTAGCCTAAGCCTTGGGGTGCCCCAGCCTAAGCCTGGGGGGGGGCCCTAGACTGAGCCTAGGGGTGCCCTAGCCTGAGCCTAGAGGTGCCCTTTCCTTAGTCTTGCCTAGGATTGCCCAAGCCTAAGCCTAGGGGTGCCATAGCCTTAGCCTAAGCCTAGCTGTGCCCTAGCCTAAGTCTAGGGGTGCTCTAGCCTAAGCCTATGGGTGCACTAGCCAGGCTAGGGGAGCCCTAGCCTTAGCCTAAGCCTAGGGGTTCCCTAGCCTAAGGCTAGGGGAGCCCTAGCCTTAGCCTAAGCCTAGGTTTGCCCTAGCCTAAGCCTAGGGGTGCCCTCGCCTAAGCCTCGGGGTACCCTAGCCCAAGCCAGGGGGTGCCCAAGCCTTAGGCTAGGGATGCCCTAGCCTTAGCCTAAGCCTAGGGGTGCACTAGCCTAAGCCTAGGGGAGCCCTAGCCTTAGCCTAAGCCTAGGTGTGCCCTAGCCTAATCCTAAGGTTGCCCTAGCCTAAGCCTCGGGGTACCCTAACCTAAGCGTAGGGGAGCCCTAGCCTTAGCCTAAGCCTAGGGGTGCCCTAGCCTAATCTAGGGGTGCACTAGCCTAAGCCAAGGTGTGTCCTAGCCTAAGCCTAGGGGTACCCTAGTCTAAGCCTAGGGGTGCCCTAGCCTAAGCCAAGGGGAGCCCTAGCCTTAGCCTAAGCCGACGGGTGCCCTAGCATAAGCCTTGGAGTGCCCTAACCTGAGCCTAGGGGAGCCCTAGCTTTAGCCTAAGCCTTGGGGTGCCCCAGCCTAAGCCTGGGGGGGGCCCTAGCCTGAGCCTAGGGGTGCCCTACCCTGAGCCTAGAGGTGCCCTTTCCTTAGTCTTGCCTAGGATTGCCCTAGCCTAAGCCTAGGGGTGCCATAGCCTTAGCCTAAGCCTAGCTGTGCCCTAGCCTAAGTCTAGGGGTGCTCTAGCCTAAGCCGATGGGTGCCCTAGCCAGGCTAGGGGAGCCCTAGCCTTAGCCTAAGCCTAGGGGTTCCCTAGCCTAAGGCTAGGGGAGCCCTAGCCTTAGCCTAAGCCTAGGTTTGCCCTAGCCTAAGCCGAGGGGTGCCCTCGCCTAAGCCTCGGGGTACCCTAGCCCAAGCCAGGGGGTGGCCAAGCCTTAGGCTAGGGATGCCCTAGCCTTAGCCTAAGGCTAGGGGTGCCCTAGCCTAAGCCTAGGGGAGCCCTAGCCTTAGCCTAAGCCTAGGTGTGCCCTAGCCTAATCCTAAGGTTGCCCTAGCCTAAGCCTCGGGGTACCCTAAACTAAGCGTAGGGGAGCCCTAGCCTTAGCCTAAGCCTAGGGGTGCCCTAGCCTAATCTAGGGGTGCACTAGCCTAAGCCAAGGTGTGTCCTAGCCTAAGCCTAGGGGTACCCTAGTCTAAGCCTAGGGGTGCCCTAGCCTAAGCCAAGGGGGGCCCTAGCCTAACACTAGGGGTGCCCTAGCCTAAGCCTAGGGGTGCCCTAGCCTTAGGCTAGTGGAGCCCTAGCCTTAGCCTTAGCCTAGGGGTGTCCTAGCTTAAGCCTAGGGGTGCCCTAGCCAAAGCCTAGGGGTGCCCTAGCCTAAGCCTAGAGTTGCCCTAGCCTAAGACTACGAGTACCCTAGCCTTAGGCTAGGGGAGCCCTAGCTTTAGCCTAAGCCTTGGGGTGCCCTAGCAAAAGCCTAGGGGTCCCCTAGCCTAAGCCTAGGGGTGCTCTAGCCTAAGCCTAGGGGTGCCCTAGCCTAAGGCTAGGGATGCCCTAACCTGAGGCTAGGGGAGCCCTAGCTTTATCCTAAGCCCTGGGGTGCCCTAGCCTGAACCTAGGAGTGCCCTAGCCTGAGCCTACAGTTGCCCTTTCCTTAGTCTAGCCTAGGATTGACCTAGCCTAAGCCTAAGGGTGCCATAGCCTGAGTCTAGGGGTGCCCTAGCCTGAGGCTAGGGGAGCCGTAACCTTACCCTAAGCCTAGCTGTGCCCTAGCCTAAGCCTAGGGGTGCCCTAGCCTAAGCCTATGGGTGCCCTAGCCTTAGGCTAGGGGAGCCCTAGCCTTAGCCTAAGCGTAGGGGTGCCCTAGCCTAAGCCTAGGAGTGCTCTAGCCTTAGGCTAGGGGAGCCCTAGCCTTAGCCTAAGCCTAGGGGTGCCCTAGACTAAGCCTAGGGGTGCCCTAACCTTAGGCTAGGGGAGCCCTAATCTTACCCTAAGCCTAGGGGTGCCCTAGCCTAAGCCTAGGGTTGCCCTAGCCAAAGCCTAAGCGTGCCATAGCATAAGCCTAAGGGTGCCCTTGACTAAACCTAGGGGTGTCCTAACAATAGGCTAGGGGAGCACTAATATTACCCTAAGCCTAGGGGTGCCCTAGCCTAAGCCTAGGGGTGCCCTAGCCTAAGCCTAGGGGTGCCCTAGCCTAAGCCTAGGGGTGCCCTAGCCTTAGGCTAGGGGAACCCTAGCCTTAGCCTAAGCCTAGGGGTGCCCTAGCCTTAGGCTAGGGGGGCCCTAGCCTTAGCCTAAGCCTAGGTGTGCCCTAGCCTAAGCCAAGGGGTGCCCTAGCCTAAGTCTAGGGGAGCCCTAGCCTTAACCTAAGCCTAGGGGTGCCCTAGCCTAAGCCTAGGTGTGCCCTAGCCTAAGCCAAGGGGTGCCCTAGCCTAAGCCTAGGGGAGCCCTAGCCTTAGCCTTAGCTTAGGTGTGCCCTAGCCTAAGCCTAGGGGTGCCCTAGCCTAAGCCTAAGAGTGACCTACCCTAAGCCTCGGGGTACCCTAACCTAAGCGTAGGGGAGCCCTAGCCTTAGCCTAAGCCTAGGGGTGTCCTAGCCTAAGCCTAGGGGTGCCCTAGCCTAAGCCTAGGGGTGCCCTTAACCAAAGCCTAAGGGTGCCCTAGCCTAAGCCTAGGGGTGCCCTAACCTAAGCCTAGGGGTGCCCTAGCCTGAGGCTAGAGGTTCCCTTTCCTTAGTCTTGCCTAGGATTGCCCTAACCTAAGCCTAGGGGTGCCCTAGCCTTAGGCTAGGGGAGCCCTAGCGTTAGCCTAAGCCTAGGGGTGCCCTAGCCTAAGCCTAGGGGTGCCCTAGCGTAAGGCTATGGGAGCCCTAGCCTTAGCCTAAGCCTACGGGTGCCCTAGCGTAAGCCTAGGGGTACCCTAGCCTAACCCTAGGGGTGCCCTAGCCTAAACCTAGGGGTGCCCTAGCCTAAGCCTTGGGGTGCCCTAGCCTTAGGCTAGAGGAACCCTAACCTTAGCCTTAGACTAGGGGTGCCCTAGCGTAAGCCTAGGGGTGCCCTAGCCTAACCCTACGGGTGCCCTAGCCTGAGTCTAAGGGTGCCCTAGCCTAAGCTTAGGGGTGCCCTAGCCTAAGCCTTGGGGTGCCCTAACCTAAGCTTAGGGGTGCCCTAGCCTAAGCCTAGGGGTGCCCTAGCCTATCCTAAGGGTGCTCTAGCCTTTGGCTACGGGAGCCTTAGCCTTAGCCTAAGCTTAGGGGTGCCCTAGGCTTAGGCTAGGGGTGCCCTAGCCTTACCCTAAGCCTAGTGGTCCCCTAGGCTGAGCCTAGGGGTGCCCTAGCCAGAGGCTTGGGGAGCCCTAGCCTTAGCCTAAGCCTAGGATTACCCTAGCCTAAGCCTAGGGGTGCCCTAGCCTAAGCCTAGGGGTACCCTAGACTAAGCCTAGGGGAGCCCTAGCCTTAGTCTAGTCTAGGATTGCCCTAGCCTAAGCCTAGAAGTGATATAGCCTGAGTCTAGGGGTGCCCTAGTCTGAGGCTAGGGGAGCCGTAGCCTTAGTCTAAGCCTAGGGGTGCCCTAGCCTAAGCCTAGTGGTGCCCTAGCCTTAGGCTAGGGGAGTCCTAGTCTTATCCTAAGCCTCGGTATGCCCTAGCCTAAGCCTACGCGTGCCCTAGCCTGAGCCTAGGGGTGCCCTAGCCTTATACTAGGGGAGCCGTAGCTTTAGCCTAAGCCTAGGGTAGCCCAAGCATAAACCTAGGGGTCCCCTAGCCTAAGCCAAGGGGTGCCCTAGCCTAAGCTAGGAGTGCCCTAGCCTTAGGCTAGGGGAGCCCTAGCCTTTTCCTATGCCTAGGGGTACCCTAGCCTAAGCTTAGTGGTGCCCTAAATAAAACCTAGGGGTGCCCTAGCCTAAGTCTAGGGGTGCCCTAGCCTAAGTCTAGGGGTGTCCTAGACTAAGCCTAGGGGTGCCCTAGCCTAAGCTTAGGGGTGACCTAGCCTTAGGCTAGGGGAGCCCTAGCCTTAGCCTAATCCTAGGGGTGGCCTAGCCTAAGGCTAGGGGTGCCCTAGCCTAAGCCTAGGTGTGCCCTAGCCTAAGCCTAGGGGTGCCCTAGCATAAGCCTAGGGGTGCCCTCGCCTAAGCCTCGGGGTACCCTAGCCTAAGCATAGGGGTGCCCTAGCCTTAGGCTACGGGAGCCCTAGCCTTAGCCTAAGCCTACGGGTGCCCTAGCCTAAGCATATGGGTGCCCTAGCCTAAGCCTAGGGGTGCCCTAGCCTTAGGCTAGGGGAGCCCTAGCCTTAGCCTAAGCCTAGGGGTGCCCTAGCCTAAGCCAAGGGGTGCCCTAGCCTAAGCCTACGGGTGCCCTAGCCTGAGCCTAGGGGTGCCCTAGCTTTAGCCTAAGCCTAGGGGTGCCCTAGACTAAGCCTAAGTGTGCCCTAGCCTTAGCCTAAGCATAGCGGTGCCCTAGCTTAAGCCTAGGGGTGCCCTATCCTAAGCCTAGGGGGTACCCTAGCCTTAGGCTGTGGGAGCCCAAGCCTTAGCCTAAGCCTAGGGGTGTCCTAGCCTAAGACTAGGGGTTCCCTAGCCTTAGCTTAGGGGTGCCCTAGCCTAAGCTTAGGGGTGCCCTAGCCTAAGCCTAGGGGTGCCCAAGCCTAAGCCTAGGGGTATCCTAGCCTAAGCCTAGGGGTGCCCTAGCCTAAGCCTAGGGGTGCCCTAGCCTTAGGCTAGGGGAGCCCTAGCTTTAGCCTAAGCCTACTTGTGCCCTAGCCTAAGCCTAGGGGTGCCATAGCATGGGTCTATGGGTGCCCTAACCTGAGGCTAGTGGAGCCGTAGCCTTAGCCAAACCCAGGGGTGCCCTAGCCTAAGCCTAGGGATGCCGTAGCCTAAGCCTAGGGGTGCCCTAACCTAAACCTTGGGGTGCCCTAGCCTAAGCTTAGGGGTACCCTCGCCTAAGCCTAGGGGTGCCGTAGCCTTGGGCTACCGGAGCCTTAGCCTTAGCCTAAGCCTAGGGGTGCCCTTGCCTGAGCCTAAGGGTGCCCTAGCCTAAGCCTAGGGGTGCCATAACTTAAGCTTACGGGTTCCTTAGCCTAAGCCTAGGTGTGCCCTAGCCTAAGACTAGGGGTGCCCTAGCCTATGCCTAGGGGTGCCCTCGCCTAAGCCTCAGGGTACCCTAGCCTAAGCCTAGGGGTGCCCTATCCTTAGACTAGGGGAGCCCTAGCCTTAACCTAAGCCTAGGGGTGCCCTAGCCTAAGCCTAGTGGTGCCCTAGCATAAGCCTAGGGGTGCCCTAGCATAAGCCTAAGGGTGGCCTAGCCTGAGGCTAGGGGAGACCTAGCCTTAGCCTAAGCCTAGGGGTGCCCTAGCCAAAGCCTAGAGGTGCCCTAGCCTAAGCGTAGGGGTGCCCAGGCCTAAGCTTATGGGTGCCCAGCATAAACCTAGGGGTGCCCTCGCCTAAGCATCGAGGTACCCTAGCCTAAGCCTAAGGGTGCCCTAGCCTTAGGCTAGGGGAGCCCTAATCTTAGCCTAAGCCTAGGGGTGCCCTAGCCTAAGCCAAGGGGTGCCCTAGCCTAAGCCTAGGTGTGCCCTAGCCTTCGGCTAGTGGAGCCCTAGCCTTAGCCTACTCCTAGGGGTGCCCTAGCCTAAGCCTACGGGTGCCCTAGCCTAAGCCTAGGGGTGCTCTAGCCTTAGGCTAGGGGAGCCTTAGCCTTACCCTAAGCCTAGGGGTGCCCTATCCTAAGCCTAGGAGTGCCCTAGCCTTAGGCTAAGCTTAGGGGTGCCCTAGCGTAAGACTAGGGGTGCCCTAGCCTGATTCTAAGGGTGCCCTAGCCTGAGGCTAGGAGAGCCGTGGCCTTAGCCTAAGCCTAGTGGTGCCCTAGCATTAGGCGAGGAGAGCCCTAGCCTTAGCCTAAGCCTAGGCGTGCCCTAGCGTAAGCCAAGGGGTACCCTAGCCTAACCCTAGGGGTGCCCTAGCCTAAGCCTAGGGGTGCCCTAGCCTAAGCCATGGGGTGCCCTAGCCTTAGGCTAGAGGAGCCCTAACCTTAGCCTTAGACTAGGGGTGCCCTAGCATAAGCCTAGGGGTGCCCTAGCCTAACCCTTGGGGTGCCCTAGCCTGAGTCTAAGGGTGCCCTAGCCTAAGCCTTGGGGTGCCCTAGCCTAAGCCTTGGGGTGCCCTAGCCTAAGCCTAGGGGTGCCCTAGCCTTAGGCTGGGGGAGCCCTAGCCTTAGCCTAAGCCTAACGGTGCCCTAGACTATCCTAGGGGTGCTCTAGTCTTAGGCTACGGGAGCCTTAGCCTTAGCCTAAGCTTAGGGGTGCCCTAGCCTTAGTCTAGGGGTGCCCTAGCCTTAGCCTAAACCTAGTGGTGCCCTAGCCTGAGCCTAGGGGTGCCCTAGCCAGAGGCTTGGGGAGCCCTAGCCTTAGCCTAAGCCTAGGTGTGCCCTAGCCTAAGCCTAGGGGTGCCCTAGCCTAAGCCTAGGGGTGTCCTAGACTAAGCCTTGGGGAGCCCTAGCCTAAGCCTAGAAGTACCATAGCCTGAGTCTAGGGGTGCCATAGTCTGAGGCTAGGGGAGCCGTAGCCTTAGCCTAAACCTAGGGCTGCCCTAGCCTAAGCCTAGGGGTGCCCTAGCCTTAGGCTAGGGGAGTCCTAGTCTTATCCTAAGCCTAAGTGTGCCCTAGCCTAAGCCTACGCGTGCCCTAGCCTGAGCCAATGGGTGCCCTAGCCTTAGGCTAGTGGAGCCGAAGCTTTAGCCTAAGCCTAGGGGTGCCCTAGCCTAACCAAGGGTGCCCTAGCCTTAGGCTAGGGGAGCCTTAGCCTTTTCCTATGCCTAGGGGTACCCTAGCCTAAGCTTAGTGGTGCCCTAAACAAAACCTAGGGGTTCCCTAGCCTAAGTCTAGGGGTGCCCTAGACTAAGCTTAGGGGTGCCCTAGCCTAAGCCTAGGGGTGACCTAGCCTTAGGCTCGGGGAGCCCTAGCCTTAGCCTAATCCTAGGGGTGCCCTAGCCTAAGACTACGGGTGCCCTAGCCTAAGCTTAGGTGTGCCCTAGCCTAAGCCTAGGGGTGCCCTAGCATAAGCCTAGGGGTGCCCTCGCCTAAGTCTCGGGGTACCCTAGCCTAAGCCTAGGGGTGCCCTAGGCTAAGCCTATGGGTGCCCTAGCCTAAGCTTAGGGGTGCCCTAGCCTTAGGCTAGGGGAGCCCTAGCCTTAGCCTAAGCCTAGGGGTGCCCTAACCTAAGCCAAGGGGTGCCCTAGCCTAAGCCTAGGGGTGAACTAGCCTAAGCCTAGGGGTGCCCTAGCCTTCGGTTAGGGGAGCGCTAGCCTTAACCTAAGCCTAGGGGTGCCCTAGCCTAAGCCTACGGGTGCCCTAGCCTTTGCCTATGGGTGTCCTAGCTTTAGCCTAAGCCTAGGGGTGCCCTAGCCTAAGCCTAGGGGTGCTCTAGCCTTAGGCTAGGGGAGCCCTAGCCTTAGCCTGAGCCTAGGGATGCCCTAGACTAAGCCTAGGGGAGCCCTAGCCTTAGCCTAAGCCTAGCTGTGCCCTAGCCTTATCCTAGGGGTTCCCTAGCCTAAGCCTAGGGGTGCCCTAGCCTGAGGCTAGGGGAGCCCTAGCTTTAGCCTAAGCCTAGGGGTGCCCTAGCCTAACCATAGGGGTGCCCTAGCCTGAGCCAACGGGTGCCCTAGCCTGAGCCAACGGGTGCCCTAGCCTGAGGCAAGGGGAGACCTAGCCTTAGTCTAACCTAGGATTGGCCTAGCCTAAGCCTATGGGTGCCATAGCCTGAGTCTAGGGGTGCCCTAGCCTGAGGCTAGGTGAGCCGTAGCCTTAGCCTAAGCCTAGGGGTGCCCTAGCCTAAGCCTAGGGGTGCTCTAACCTAAGCCTAGCGGTGCCCTAGCTTAAGCCTAGGGGTGCCCTTTCCTAAGCCTAGGGGTACCCTAACCTTAGCCTAGGGGTGCCCTAGCCTTAGGCTGTGGGAGCCCTAGCCTTAGCCTAAGCCTAGGGGTGTCCTAGCCTAAGACTAGGGGTTCCCTAGCCTAAGCCTAGGGTTGCCCTACACTTAGGCTAGGGGAGCCCTAGCCTTAGCCTAAGCCTAGGGGTGCCCTAGCGTAAGCCTAGGAGTGACCTAGCCTAACCCTATGGGTGCCCTAGCCTAAGCCTAGGGGTTCCCTATCCTAAGCCTAGTGGTGCCCTATCCTAAGCCTATGGGTGCCCTAGCCTTAGGCTAGAGAAGCCCTAGCCTTAGCCTTAGCCTAGGGGTGCCCTAGCCTAAGCCTAGGGTTATCCTAGCCTAAGCCTTGGGGTGCCCAAGCCTAAACCTAGGGGTGCCCTAGCCTAAGCCTACGGGTGCCCTAGCCTTAGGCTAGGGGATCCCTAGCTTTAGCCTAAGCCTAGTTGTGCCCTAGCCTAAGCCTAGGGTTGCCCTAGCCTAAGCCTAGGGGTGCTCTAGCCTTAGGTTAGGGGAGCTCTAGCTTTAGCCTGAGCCTAGGGGTGCCCTAGCCTAAGCCTAGGGGTGCCCTAGACTGAGACTAGGGGTGGCCTAGCCTGAGCATACGGGTACTCTAGCCTGAGGCTAGGGGATCCCTAGCCTTAGTCTAGCCTATGATTGCCCTAGCCTAAGTCTAGGGGTGCCATAGCATGGGTCTATGGGTGCCCTAGCCTGAGGCTAGTGGAGCCGAAGTCTTAGCCTAAGCCTAGGGGTGCCGTAGACTAAGCCTAGGGGTGCCCTCACCTAAACCTTGGGGTGCCCTTGCCTATGCTTAGGGGTAACCTCGCCTAAGCCTAGGGGTGCCCTAGCCTTGGGCTACGGGAGCCTTAGCCTTAGCCTAAGCCTAGGGGTGCCCAAGCCTGAGCCTAGGGGTGCCATAGCCTGAGTCTAGGGGTGCTCTAGCCATAGGTTAGAGGAGCCGTAGCCTTAGCCTAAGCCTAGGGGCGCCCTAGTTTAAGACTAGGGGTGCCCTAGCCTAAGCCTAGCGGTGCCCTAGCCTAAGCCTAGGGGTGACCTAGCCTGAGACTAGGTGTGCCCTAGCATGAGCCTGGGGTGCCCTACCCTGAGGCTAGGGGAATCCTAGCCTTAGCCTAAGCCTAGGATTGCCCTACCCTAAGTCTAGGGGTGCCCTAACCAAAGCCTAGGGGTGCCCTAGCCTTAGCCTAGGGGAGCCCTAGCCTTAGCCTAAGCCTAGGGGTGCCCTATCCTAAGCCTAGGGGTGCCCCAGCCTAAGCCTAGGGGTGCCCTAGCCTAAGCCTAGGGCTGCACTAGCCTAAGCCTAGGGGTGCCATAACTTAAGCTTACGGGTACCCTAGCCTAAGCCTAGGGTTGCCCTAGCCTAAGCCTAGGGGTGCCCTCGCCTAAGCTTCAGGGTACCCTAGCCTAAGCCTAGGGGTGCCCTATCCTTAGACTAGGGGAGCCCTAGCCTTAACCTAAGCCTAGGGGTGCCCTAGCCTAAGCTTATTGGTGCCCTAGCCTAAGCGTAGGGGTGCCCTAGCCTAAGCCTAGGTGTGCCCTAGCAATAGCCTAGTGGTGCCCTCGCCTAAGCATCGGGGTACCCTAGCCTAAGCCTAGGGGTGCCCTAGCCTTAGGCTAGGAGAGCCCTAGTCTTAGCCTAAGCCTATGGGTGCCCTAGCCTAAGCCTATGGGTGCGCTAGCCTAAGCCATGGGGTGCCCAAGCCTTAGGCTAGGGGAGCCGTAGCCTTAGCCTAAGCCTAGGGGTGCCCTAGCCTAAGCCAAGGGGTGCCCTAGCCTAAGCTTAGGTGTGCCCTAGCCTTCGGCTAGTGGAGCCCTCTCCTTAGCCTACTCCTAGGGGTGTCCTAGCCTAAGCCTACGGGTGCCCTAGCCTAAGCCTAGGGGTGCTCTAACCTAAGCCTAGGGGTACCCTAGCCTTAGGCTAGGGGAGCCCTAGCCTTAGCCTAAGCCTAGCGGTGCCATAGCTTAAGCCTAGGTGTGCCCAAGCCTAAGCCTAGGGTGCCCTAGCCTAAGCCTAGGGGTGCCCTAGCCTTAGGCTATGGGAGCCCTAGCCTTAGCCTAAGCCTAGGGGTGTCCTAGCCTAAGACTAGGGGTGCCCTAGCCTTAGCTTAGCGGTGCCCTAGCCTTAGGCTACGGGAACCCTAGCCTTAGCCTAAGCCTAGGGGTGCCCTAGCGTAAGCCTAGGAGTGCCCTAGCCTAACCCTAGGGGTGCCCTAGCCTAAGCCTAGGGGTGCCCTAGCCTTAGGCTAGAGAAGCCGTAGCCTTAGCCTTAGCCTAGGGGTGCCCTAGCCTAAGCCTAGGGGTGTCCTAGCCTAAGCCTAGGGGTGCCCTAGCCTAAGCTTAGGGGTGCCCTAGCCTAAGCCTAGGGGTGCCCTAGCCTAAGCCTAGGGGTGCCCTAGCCTTAGGCTAGAGAAGCCCTAGCCTTAGCCTTAGCCTAGGGGTGCCCTAGCCTAAGCCTAGGGGTATCCTACCCTAAGCCTAGGGGTGCCCAAGCCTAAGCCTAGGGGTACCTTAGCCTAAGCCTACGGGTGCCCAAACCTTAGACTAGGGGAGCCCTAGTTTAGCCTAAGCCTAGTTGTGCCCTAGCCTAAGCCTAGGGGTGCCCTAGCCTAAAAATTGGGGTGGTCTAGCCTTAGGCTAGGGGTGCCTTAGCCTAAGCCTAGGGGTGCCCTAGCCTAAGCCTAGCGGTGCCCTAGCCTAAGCCTAAGGGTGCCCTAGCCTTAGGCTAGTGGAGCCCTAGCCTTAGCCTAAGCCTAGGGGTGACCTAGCCTGAGACTAGGTGTGCCCTAGCATGAGCCTGGGGTGCCCTACCCTAAGTCTAGGGGTGCCCTAACCAAAGCCTAGGGGTGCCCTATCCTTAGCCTAGGGGAGCCCTAGCCTTAGCCTAAGCCTAGGGGTGCCCTATCCTAAGCCTAGGGGTGCCCCAGCCTAAGCCTAGGGGTGCCCTAGCCTAAGCCTAGGGCTGCACTAGCCTAAGCCTAGGGGTGCCATAACTTAAGCTTACGGGTACCCTAGCCTAAGCCTAGGGTTGCCCTAGCCTAAGCCTAGGGGTGCCCTCGCCTAAGCTTCAGGGTACCCTAGCCTAAGCCTAGGGGTGCCCTATCCTTAGACTAGGGGAGCCCTAGCCTTAACCTAAGCCTAGGGGTGCCCTAGCCTAAGCTTATTGGTGCCCTAGCCTAAGCCTAGGGGTGCCCTAGCATAAGCCTACGGGTGGCCTAGCCTGAGTCTAGGGGAGACCTAGCCTTAGCCTAAGCCTAGGGGTGCCCTAGCCTAAGCCTAGTGGTGCCCTAGCCTGAGCCTAGGGGAGCCCTAGCCTTAGTCTAAGCCTAGGGGTGCCCTAGCCAAAGCCTAGGGGTGCCCTAGCCTAAGCGTAGGGGTGCCCTAGCCTAAGCCTAGGTGTGCCCTAGCATAAGCCTAGGGGTGCCCTAGCCTTAGGCTAGGAGAGCCCTAGTCTTAGCCTAAGCCTATGGGTGCCCTAGCCTAAGCCTATGAGTGCGCTAGCCTAAGCCATGGGGTGCCCAAGCCTTAGGCTAGGGGAGCCGTAGCCTTAGCCTAAGCCTAGGGGTGCCCTAGCCTAAGCCAAGGGGTGCCCTAGCCTAAGCTTAGGTGTGCCCTAGCCTTCGGCTAGTGGAGCCCTCTCCTTAGCCTACTCCTAGGGGTGTCCTAGCCTAAGCCTACGGGTGCCCTAGACTAAGCCTAGGGGTGCTCTAACCTAAGCCTAGGGGTACCCTAGCCTTAGGCTAGGGGAGCCCTAGCCTTAGCCTAAGCCTAGCGGTGCCATAGCTTAAGCCTAGGTGTGCCCAAGCCTAAGCCTAGGGTGCCCTAGCCTAAGCCTAGGGGTGCCCTAGCCTTAGGCTATGGGAGCCCTAGCCTTAGCCTAAGCCTAGGGGTGTCCTAGCCTAAGACTAGGGGTGCCCTAGCCTAAGCCTAGCGGTGCCCTAGCCTTAGGCTACGGGAACCCTAGCCTTAGCCTAAGCCTAGGGGTGCCCTAGCGTAAGCCTAGGAGTGCCCTAGCCTAACCCTAGGGGTGCCCTAGCCTAACCCTAGGGGTGACCTAGCCTAAGCCTAGGGGTGCCCTAGCCTTAGGCTAGAGAAGCCGTAGCCTTAGCCTTAGCCTAGGGGTGCCCTAGCCTAAGCCTAGGGGTGTCCTAGCCTAAGCCTAGGGGTGCCCTAGCCTAAGCTTAGGGGTGCCCTAGCCTAAGCCTAGGGTTGCCCTAGCCTAAGCCTAGGGGTGCCCTAGCCTTAGGCTAGAGAAGCCCTAGCCTTAGCCTTAGCCTAGGGGTGCCCTAGCATAAGCCTAGGGGTATCCTACCCTAAGCCTAGGGGTGCCCAAGCCTAAGCCTAGGGGTACCTTAGCCTAAGCCTACGGGTGCCCAAACCTTAGACTAGGGGAGCCCTAGTTTAGCCTAAGCCTAGTTGTGCCCTAGCCTAAGCCTAGGGGTGCCCTAGCCTAAAAATTGGGGTGGTCTAGCCTTAGGCTAGGGGTGCCTTAGAATAAGCCTAGGGGTGCCCTAGCCTGAGGCTAGGGGAGCCCTAGCTTTAGCCTAAGCCTAGGGGTGCCCTAGCCTAAGCTTAGGCGTGCAGTAGCCTGAGCCTAGGGGTGCCCTAGCCTGAGCCTACGGGTGCCCTAGCCTGAGGCTAGGGGAAGTCTAGCCTTAGTCTAGCCTAGGATTGCCCTAGCCTAAGCCGAGGGGTGCCACAGCATGAGTCTAGGGGTGCCCTAGCCTGAGGCTAGGGGAGCCGTAGCCTTAGCCTAAGCCTAGGGGTGCACTAGCCTAAGCCTAGGGGTGCCCTAGCCTAAGTCTAGGGTTGCCCTAGCCTAAGCTTTGGGGTGCCCTAGCCTTAGGCTAGGCGAGCCCTAGCCTTAGCCTAAGCCTAGGGTTACCCTAGCCTAAGCCTAGGGATGCACTAGCCTATGTCTAGGGGTTCTCTACATGTAGGCTAGGGGAGCCCTAGCCTTAGCCTAAGCCTAGGGGTGCCCTAGCCTAAGCCAAGGGGTGCCCAAGCCTAAGCCTAGGGGTGCCCAAACCTGAGGCTAGGTGAGTCCTAGCCTTAGCCTAAGCCTAGGGGTGCCCTAGCGTAAGCCTAGGGGTGCCCTAGCCTAAGCTTTGGGGTGCCCTAGCCTAAGGCTAGTGGAGCCCTAGCCTAAGCCTAACCCTAAAGGTGCCCTAGCCTAAGCCTAGGGGTGCCACAGCATGAGTCTAGGGGTGCCCTAGCCTGAGAATAGGGGAGCCGTAGCCTTAGAATAAGCCTAGGGGTGCCCTAGCCTATGCCTAGGGGTGCCCTAGCCTTAGGCTAGGCGAGCCCTAGCCTTAGCCTAAGCCTAGGGGTGCCCTAGCCTAAGCCTAGGGGTGCCCTAGCCTGAGGTTGGGGAGCAGTAGCCTTAGCCTAAGCCTAGGGGTGCCCTACTTTAAGTGTAGGGGTGCCCTAGCCTTAGCCTTGGGGTGCTTTAGCCTAAGCCTCGGGGTACCGTAGCCTAAGCCTCGGGGTGCCCTATCCTTAGACTAGGGGAGCCCTAGCCTTAGCCTAAGCCTAGGGGTGCCCTAGCCTAAGACTAGGGGTGCCCTAGCCTAAGCCTAGGGGTGCCCTAGCCTTAGGCTAGGGAAGACCTAGCCTTAGCCTAAGCCTAGGGGTACCCTAGCCTAAGCCTAGGGGTGCCCTAGCCTAAGCCTAGGGGTGCCCTAGTCTAAGCCTAGGGGTGCTCTAGTCTAAGCCTAGGGGTGCTCTAGCCATAGGCTAGGGGAGCCTTAACCTTAGCCCAAGACTAGGGTTGCCCTAGCATAAGCCTAGGGGTGCCCTAGCCTGAGGCTAGGGGAGCCCGAGCTTAGCCTAAGCCTAGTGGTGCCCTAGCCAGAGCCTAGGGGTGCCCTAACCTGAGGCTAGAGGAGCACTAGCCTTAGTCTAGCCAAGTGGTGCCCTAGCCTAAGCCTAGGGGTGCCCTAGCCTAAGCCTAGGGGTACCCTAGCCTGAGCCTAGGGGTCCCCTAGCCTGAGCCTAGGGGTGCCCTAGCCTTAGGCTAGGGGAGCCCTAGCCTTACCCTAAGCGTAGGGGTGCCCGAGCCTAAGCCTAGGGGTGCCCTAGCCTTAGGCTATGGGAGCCCTAGCCTTAGGATAGGGGAGCCCTAGCCTTAGCCTAAGCCTAGGGGTGCCCTAGCCTAAGCCTAGGTGTGCCCTAGCCTAAGCCTAGGGGTGTCCTCGCCTAAGCCTAGGGGTGCCATAGCCTAAGATTAGGGGTGCCCTAGACTAAGCCTAGTGGTGCCCTAACAATAGGCTAGGGGAGCACTAATCTTACCCTAAGCCTAGGGATGCCCTAGCCTAATGCTAGGGGAGCCCTAGCCTTAGCCTAAGCCTAGGGGTGCCATAGCCTAAGCCTAGGTGTGCCCTAGCCTAAGCCAAGGGGTGCCCAAACCTAAGCCTTGGGGTGCCCAAGCCTGAGGCTAGGTGAGTCCTAGCCTTAGCCTAAGCCTAGGGGTGCCCTAGCGTAAGCCTAGTGGTGCCCTAGCCTAAGGTTTGGGGTGCCCTAGCCTAAGGCTAGTGGAGCCCTAGCCTTAGCCTAAGCCTAGGGGTGCCCTAGCCTAAGCCTAGGGGTGCCCTAGCATAAGCCTACGGGTGGCCTAGCCTGAGTCTAGGGGAGACCTAGCCTTAGCCTAAGCCTAGGGGTGCCCTAGCCTAAGCCTAGTGGTGCCCTAGCCTGAGCCTAGGGGAGCCCTAGCCTTAGTCTAAGCCTAGGGGTGCCCTAGCCAAAGCCTAGGGGTGCCCTAGCCTAAGCGTAGGGGTGCCCTAGCCTAAGCCTATGAGTGCGCTAGCCTAAGCCATGGGGTGCCCAAGCCTTAGGCTAGGGGAGCCGTAGCCTTAGCCTAAGCCTAGGGGTGCCCTAGCCTAAGCCAAGGGGTGCCCTAGCCTAAGCTTAGGTGTGCCCTAGCCTTCGGCTAGTGGAGCCCTCTCCTTAGCCTACTCCTAGGGGTGTCCTAGCCTAAGCCTACGGGTGCCCTAGACTAAGCCTAGGGGTGCTCTAACCTAAGCCTAGGGGTACCCTAGCCTTAGGCTAGGGGAGCCCTAGCCTTAGCCTAAGCCTAGCGGTGCCATAGCTTAAGCCTAGGTGTGCCCAAGCCTAAGCCTAGGGTGCCCTAGCCTAAGCCTAGGGGTGCCCTAGCCTTAGGCTATGGGAGCCCTAGCCTTAGCCTAAGCCTAGGGGTGTCCTAGCCTAAGACTAGGGGTGCCCTAGCCTAAGCCTAGCGGTGCCCTAGCCTTAGGCTACGGGAACCCTAGCCTTAGCCTAAGCCTAGGGGTGCCCTAGCGTAAGCCTAGGAGTGCCCTAGCCTAACCCTAGGGGTGCCCTAGCCTAACCCTAGGGGTGACCTAGCCTAAGCCGAGGGGTGCCCTAGCCTTAGGCTAGAGAAGCCGTAGCCTTAGCCTTAGCCTAGGGGTGCCCTAGCCTAAGCCTAGGGGTGTCCTAGCCTAAGCCTAGGGGTGCCCTAGCCTAAGCTTAGGGGTGCCCTAGCCTAAGCCTAGGGTTGCCCTAGCCTAAGCCTAGGGGTGCCCTAGCCTTAGGCTAGAGAAGCCCTAGCCTTAGCCTTAGCCTAGGGGTGCCCTAGCATAAGCCTAGGGGTATCCTACCCTAAGCCTAGGGGTGCCCAAGCCTAAGCCTAGGGGTACCTTAGCCTAAGCCTACGGGTGCCCAAACCTTAGACTAGGGGAGCCCTAGTTTAGCCTAAGCCTAGTTGTGCCCTAGCCTAAGCCTAGGGGTGCCCTAGCCTAAAAATTGGGGTGGTCTAGCCTTAGGCTAGGGGTGCCTTAGAATAAGCCTAGGGGTGCCCTAGCCTGAGGCTAGGGGAGCCCTAGCTTTAGCCTAAGCCTAGGGGTGCCCTAGCCTAAGCTTAGGCGTGCAGTAGCCTGAGCCTAGGGGTGCCCTAGCCTGAGCCTACGGGTGCCCTAGCCTGAGGCTAGGGGAAGTCTAGCCTTAGTCTAGCCTAGGATTGCCCTAGCCTAAGCCGAGGGGTGCCACAGCATGAGTCTAGGGGTGCCCTAGCCTGAGGCTAGGGGAGCCGTAGCCTTAGCCTAAGCCTAGGGGTGCACTAGCCTAAGCCTAGGGGTGCCCTAGCCTAAGTCTAGGGTTGCCCTAGCCTAAGCTTTGGGGTGCCCTAGCCTTAGGCTAGGCGAGCCCTAGCCTTAGCCTAAGCCTAGGGTTACCCTAGCCTAAGCCTAGGGATGCACTAGCCTATGTCTAGGGGTTCTCTACATGTAGGCTAGGGGAGCCCTAGCCTTAGCCTAAGCCTAGGGGTGCCCTAGCCTAAGCCAAGGGGTGCCCAAGCCTAAGCCTAGGGGTGCCCAAACCTGAGGCTAGGTGAGTCCTAGCCTTAGCCTAAGCCTAGGGGTGCCCTAGCGTAAGCCTAGGGGTGCCCTAGCCTAAGCTTTGGGGTGCCCTAGCCTAAGGCTAGTGGAGCCCTAGCCTAAGCCTAACCCTAAAGGTGCCCTAGCCTAAGCCTAGGGGTGCCACAGCATGAGTCTAGGGGTGCCCTAGCCTGAGAATAGGGGAGCCGTAGCCTTAGAATAAGCCTAGGGGTGCCCTAGCCTATGCCTAGGGGTGCCCTAGCCTTAGGCTAGGCGAGCCCTAGCCTTAGCCTAAGCCTAGGGGTGCCCTAGCCTAAGCCTAGGGGTGCCCTAGCCTGAGGTTGGGGAGCAGTAGCCTTAGCCTAAGCCTAGGGGTGCCCTACTTTAAGTGTAGGGGTGCCCTAGCCTTAGCCTTGGGGTGCTTTAGCCTAAGCCTCGGGGTACCGTAGCCTAAGCCTCGGGGTGCCCTATCCTTAGACTAGGGGAGCCCTAGCCTTAGCCTAAGCCTAGGGGTGCCCTAGCCTAAGACTAGGGGTGCCCTAGCCTAAGCCTAGGGGTGCCCTAGCCTTAGGCTAGGGAAGACCTAGCCTTAGCCTAAGCCTAGGGGTACCCTAGCCTAAGCCTAGGGGTGCCCTAGCCTAAGCCTAGGGGTGCCCTAGTCTAAGCCTAGGGGTGCTCTAGTCTAAGCCTAGGGGTGCTCTAGCCATAGGCTAGGGGAGCCTTAACCTTAGCCCAAGACTAGGGTTGCCCTAGCATAAGCCTAGGGGTGCCCTAGCCTGAGGCTAGGGGAGCCCGAGCTTAGCCTAAGCCTAGTGGTGCCCTAGCCAGAGCCTAGGGGTGCCCTAACCTGAGGCTAGAGGAGCACTAGCCTTAGTCTAGCCAAGTGGTGCCCTAGCCTAAGCCTAGGGGTGCCCTAGCCTAAGCCTAGGGGTACCCTAGCCTGAGCCTAGGGGTCCCCTAGCCTGAGCCTAGGGGTGCCCTAGCCTTAGGCTAGGGGAGCCCTAGCCTTACCCTAAGCGTAGGGGTGCCCGAGCCTAAGCCTAGGGGTGCCCTAGCCTTAGGCTATGGGAGCCCTAGCCTTAGGATAGGGGAGCCCTAGCCTTAGCCTAAGCCTAGGGGTGCCCTAGCCTAAGCCTAGGTGTGCCCTAGCCTAAGCCTAGGGGTGTCCTCGCCTAAGCCTAGGGGTGCCATAGCCTAAGATTAGGGGTGCCCTAGACTAAGCCTAGTGGTGCCCTAACAATAGGCTAGGGGAGCACTAATCTTACCCTAAGCCTAGGGATGCCCTAGCCTAATGCTAGGGGAGCCCTAGCCTTAGCCTAAGCCTAGGGGTGCCATAGCCTAAGCCTAGGTGTGCCCTAGCCTAAGCCAAGGGGTGCCCAAACCTAAGCCTTGGGGTGCCCAAGCCTGAGGCTAGGTGAGTCCTAGCCTTAGCCTAAGCCTAGGGGTGCCCTAGCGTAAGCCTAGTGGTGCCCTAGCCTAAGGTTTGGGGTGCCCTAGCCTAAGGCTAGTGGAGCCCTAGCCTTAGCCTAAGCCTAGGGGTGCCCTAGCCTAAGCCTAGGGGTGCCACAGCCTGAGAATAGGGGAGCCGTAGCCTTAGCCTAAGCCTAGGGGTGCCCTAGCCTAAGCCTAGGGGTGCCCTAGCCTAAGCCTAGGGATGCCCTAGCCTAAGTCTAGGGGTGCTCTACATGTAGGCTAGGGGGGCCCTAGCCTTAGCCTAAGCCTAGGAGTGCCCTAGCCTAAGCCTAGGGGTGCCCTAGCCTAAGACTAGGGGTGCCCTAACCTTAGCCTAAGCCTAGGGGTGCCCTAGCCTTAGGCTAGGGGAGCCCTAGCCTTAGCCTAAGCCTAGGGGTGCCCTAGCCTAAGCCTATGTGTGCCCTAGCCTAAGCCAAGGGGTGCCCTAGCCTATGGCTAGGGGAGCCCTAGCCTTAGCCTAAGCCTAGGGGTGCCCTAGCCTAAGCCTAGGTGTGCCTTAGCCTAAGCCAAGGGGTGCCCTAGCCTAAGCCCAGGGGAGCCCTAGCCTTAGCCTTAGCCTAGGTGTGCCCTAGCGTAAGCTGAGGGATGCCCTAGCCTAAGCCTAGGGGTGACCTACCCTAAGCCTCGGGCTACCCTAACCTAACCGTAGGGGAGCCCTAGCCTTAGCCTAAGCCTAGGGGTGCCCTAGCCTAAGCCTAGGGGTGCACTAGCCTAAGCCTAGGGGTGCCCTAACCTAAGCCTAGGGGTGCCCTAGCCTTAGGCTAGGGGAGCCCTGGCCTTAGCCTAAGCCTAGGGGTGCCGTAGCCTAAGCCTAGGGGTGCTCTAGCCTTAGGCTAGGGGAACCCTAGCCTTAGCCTAAGCCGAGGGGTGCCCTAGCATAAGCCTAGGAGTGCCCTAACCTGAGCCTAGGGGAGCCCTAGCTTTAGCCTAAGCCTTGGGGTGCCCCAGCCTAAGCCTGGGGGGGCGCTAGCCTGAGCCTAGGGGTGCCCTAGCCTGAGCCTAGAGGTGCCCTTTCCTTAGTCTTGCCTAGGATTGCCCTAGACTAAGCCTAGGGGTGCCATAGCCTTAGCCTAAGCCTAGCTGTGCCCGAGCCTAAGTCTAGGGGTGCTCTAGCCTAAGCCTAGGGGTGCCCTAGCCAGGCTAGGGGAGCCCTAGCCTTAGCCTAAGCCTAGGTTTGCCCTAGCCTAAGCCTAGGGGTGCCCTCGCCTAAGCCTCGGGGTACCCTAGCCCAAGCCAGGGGGTGCCCAAGCCTTAGGCTAGGGATGCCCTAGCCTTAGCCTAAGCCTAGGGGTGCCCTAGCCTAAGCCTAGGGGAGCCCTAGCCTTAGCCTAAGCCTAGGTGTGCCCTAGCCTAATCCTAAGGTTGCCCTAGCCTAAGCCTCGGGGTACCCTAACCTACGCGTAGGGGAGCCCTAGCCTTAGCCTAAGCCTAGGGGTGCCCTAGCCTAATCTAGGGGTGCACTAGCCTAAGCCAAGGTGTGTCCTAGCCTAAGCCTAGGGGTACCCTAGTCTAAGCCTAGGGGTGCCCTAGCCTAAGCCAAGGGGAGCCCTAGCCTTAGGCTAGGGGAGCAATAGCCTTAGCCTAAGCCTAGGGGTGTCCTAACCTAAGCCTAGGGGTGCCCTAGCCTAACCCTAGGGGTGCCCTAGCCTAAGCCTAGGGGTGCCCTAGCCTTAGGCTAGTGGAGCCCTAGCCTTAGCCTTAGCCTAGGGGTGTCCTAGCTTAAGCCTAGGGTGCCCTAGCCAAAGCCTAGGGGTGCCCTAGCCTAAGCCTAGGGGTGCTCTAGCCTAAGCCTAGGGGTGCCCTAGCAAAAGCCTAGGGGTGCCCTAGCCTAAGCCTAGGGGTGCTCTAGCCTAAGCCTAGGGTTGCCCTAGCCTGAGCCTAGGGATGCCCTAACCTGAGGCAAGGGGAGCCCTAGCTTTAGCCTAAGCCTGGGGTGCCCTAGCCTGAACCTAGGAGTGCCCTAGCCTGAGCCTACAGTTGCCCTTTCCTTAGTCTAGCCTAGGATTGACCTAGCCTAAGCCTAAGGGTGCCATAGCCTGAGTCTAGGGGTGCCCTAGCCTGAGGCTAGGGGAGCCGTAACCTTACCCTAAGCCTAGCTGTGCCCTAGCCTAAGCCTAGGGGTGCCCTAGCCTAAGCCTAGGAGTGCTCTAGCCTTAGGCTAGGGGAGCCCTAGCCTTAGCCTAAGCCTAGGGGTGCCCTAGACTAAGCCTAGGGGTGCCCTAACCTTAGGCTAGGGGAGCCCTAATCTTACCCTAAGCCTAGGGGTGCCCTAGCCTAAGCCTAGGGTTGCCCTAGCCAAAGCCTAAGCGTGCCATAGCTTAAGCATAAGGGTGCCCTGGACTAAACCTAGGGGTGCCCTAACAATAGGCTAGGGGAGCACTAATATTACCCTAAGCCTAGGGGTGCCCTAGCCTAAGCCTAGGGGTGCCCTAGCCTAAGCCTAGGGGTGCCCTAGCCTAAGCCTAGGGGTGCCCTAGCCTTAGGCTAGGGGAACCCTAGCCTTAGCCTAAGCCTAGGGGTGCCCTAGCCTTAGGCTAGGGGGGCCCTAGCCTTAGCCTAAGCCTAGGTGTGCACTAGCCTAAGCCAAGGGGTGCCCTAGCCTAAGTCTAGGGGAGCCCTAGCCTTAACCTAAGCCTAGGGGTGCCCTAGCCTAAGCCTAGGTGTGCCCTAGCCTAAGCCAAGGGGTGCCCTAGCCTAAGCCTAGGGGAGCCCTAGCCTTAGCCTTAGATTAGGTGTGCCCTAGCCTAAGCCTAGGGGTGCCCTAGCCTAAGCCTAGGGGTGACCTACCCTAAGCCTCGGGGTACCCTAACCTAAGCGTAGGGGAGCCCTAGCCTTAGCCTAAGCCTAGGGGTGTCCTAGCCTAAGCCTAGGGGTGCCCTAGCCTAAGCCTAGGGGTGCCCTTAACCAAAGCCTAAGGGTGCCCTAGCCTAAGCCTAGGGGTGCCCTAACCTAAGCCTAGGGGTGCCCTAGCCTTAGGCTAGGGGAGCCCTAGCCTTAGCCTAAGCCTAGGGGTGACCTAGCCTAAGCCTAGGGGTGCTCTAGCCTAAGCCTAGGGGTGCCCTAACCTGAGCCTAGGGGAGCCCTAGCCTGAGCCTAGAGGTTCCCTTTCCTTAGTCTTGCCTAGGATTGCCCTAACCTAAGCCTAGGGGTGCCCTAGCCTTAGGCTAGGGGAGCCCTAGCCTTAGCCTAAGCCTAGGGGTGCCCTAGCCTAAGCATAGGGGTGCTCTAGCCTTAGGCTAGGGGAGCCCTAGTCTTAGCCTAAGCCTAGGGGTGCCCTAGCGTAAGGCTATGGGAGCCCTAGCCTTAGCCTAAGCCTAGGGGTGCCCTAGCCTAAGCCTAGGGGTGCCCTAGCCTGAGACTAGGTGTGCCTTAGAATGAGCCTGGGGTGCCCTAGCGTGAGGCTAGGGGAACCCTAGCCTTAGACTAAGGCTAGGGGTGCCCTAGATGAAGCTTAGTGGTGCCCTAGCCTGAGCCTAGGGGTGCCCTGGCCTGAGGCTAGGGGAGCCCTAGCCTTAGCCTAAGCCTAGGGGTGCCCTAGCCTAAGCCTAGGGGTGCCCTAGCCTAAGCCTAGGGGTGCCCGAGCCTGAGGCTGGGGGAGCCGTAGCCTTAGCCTAAGCCTAGGGGTGCCCTAGCCTAAGCCTAGGGGTGCCCTAGCCTAAGCCCAGGGGTGCCCTAGCCTAAGCCTAGGGGTGCACTAGCCTAAGCCTAGGGGTGACCTAGCCTGAGCCTAGGGGTGCTCTAACCTGAGGCTAGAGGAGCACTAGCCTTAGTCTAGCCAAGGGGTGCCCTAGCCTAAGCTTAGGGGTGCCCTAGCCTGAGCCTAGAGTTGCCCTAGTCAGAGCCTAGGGGTGCCCTAGCCTGAGCCTAGGGGTGCCCTATCCTTAGGGTAGGGGAGCCCTAGCTTTAGCCTAAGTCTAGGGGTGCCCTAGCCTAAGCCTAGGGGTGCCCTAGCCTTAGGCTACGGGAGCCCTAGCCTTAGCCTAAGCCTAGATGTGCCCTAGCCTAAGCCAAAGGGTGACCTAGCCTAAGTCTAGGGGAGCCCTAGCCTTAGCCTAAGCCTAGGGGTGCCCTAGCCTAAGCCTAGGGGTGCCCTAGCCTAAGCCTAGGGGTGCCCTAGCCTAAGCCTAGGGGTGCCCTAACCTTAGCCTAAGCCTAGGGGTGCCCTAGCCTTAGGCTAGGGGAGCCCTAGCCTTAGCCTAAGCCTAGGGGTGCCCTAGCCTAAGCCTATGTGTGCCCTAGCCTAAGCCAAGGGGTGCCCTAGCCTATGGCTAGGGGAGCCCTAGCCTTAGCCTAAGCCTAGGGGTGCCCTAGCCTAAGCCTAGGTGTGCCTTAGCCTAAGCCAAGGGGTGCCCTAGCCTAAGCCCAGGGGAGCCCTAGCCTTAGCCTTAGCCTAGGTGTGCCCTAGCGTAAGCTGAGGGATGCCCTAGCCTAAGCCTAGGGGTGACCTACCCTAAGCCTCGGGCTACCCTAACCTAACCGTAGGGGAGCCCTAGCCTTAGCCTAAGCCTAGGGGTGCCCTAGCCTAAGCCTAGGGGTGCACTAGCCTAAGCCTAGGGTTGCCCTAACCTAAGCCTAGGGGTGCCCTACCCTTAGGCTAGGGGAGCCCTGGCCTTAGCCTAAGCCTAGGGGTGCCGTAGCCTAAGCCTAGGGGTGCTCTAGCCTTAGGCTAGGGGAACCCTAGCCTTAGCCTAAGCCGAGGGGTGCCCTAGCATAAGCCTAGGAGTGCCCTAACCTGAGCCTAGGGGAGCCCTAGCTTTAGCTTAGGCCTTGGGGTGCCCCAGCCTAAGCCTGGGGGGGGCCCTAGCCTGAGCCTAGGGGTGCCCTAGCCTGAGCCTAGAGGTGCCCTTTCCTTAGTCTTGCCTAGGATTGCCCTAGCCTAAGCCTAGGGGTGCCATAGCCTTAGCCTAAGCCTAGCTGTGCCCTAGCCTAAGTCTAGGGGTGCTCTAGCCTAAGCCTAGGGGTGCCCTAGCCAGGCTAGGGGAGCCCTAGCCTTAGCCTAAGCCTAGGGTTTCCCTAGCCTAAGGCTAGGGGAGCCCTAGCCTTAGCCTAAGCCTAGGTTTGCCCTAGCCTAAGCCTAGGGGTGCCCTCGCCTAAGCCTCGGGGTACCCTAGCCCAAGCCAGGGGGTGCCCAAGCCTTAGGCTAGGGATGCCCTAGCCTTAGCCTAAGCCTAGGGGTGCCCTAGCCTAAGCCTAGGGGAGCCCTAGCCTTAGCCTAAGCCTAGGTGTGCCCTAGCCTAATCCTAAGGTTGCCCTAGCCTAAGCCTTGGGGTACCCTAACCTAAGCGTAGGGGAGCCCTAGCCTTAGCCTAAGCCTAGGGATGCCCTAGCCTAATCTAGGGGTGCACTAGCCTAAGCCAAGGTGTGTCCTAGCCTAAGCCTAGGGGTACCCTAGTCTAAGCCTAGGGGTGCCCTAGCCTAAGCCAAGGGGAGCCCTAGCCTTAGGCTAGGGGAGCAATAGCCTTAGCCTAAGCCTAGGGGTGTCCTAGCCTAAGCCTAGGGGTGCCCTAGCCTAACCCTAGGGGTGCCCTAGCCTAAGCCTAGGGGTGCCCTAGCCTTAGGCTAGTGGAGCCCTAGCCTTAGCCTTAGCCTAGGGGTGTCCTAGCTTAAGCCTAGGGGTGCCCTAGCCAAAGCCTAGGGGTGCCCTAGCCTAAGCCTAGGGGTGCTCTAGCCTAAGCCTAGGGGTGCCCTAGCAAAAGCCTAGGGGTGCCCTAGCCTAAGCCTAGGGGTGCTCTAGCCTAAGCCAGGGGTGCCCTAGCCTAAGCCTAGGGATGCCCTAACCTGAGGCTAGGGGAGCCCTAGCTTTACCCTAAGCCCTGGGGTGCCCTAGCCTGAACCTAGGAGTGCCCTAGCCTGAGCCTACAGTTGCCCTTTCCTTAGTCTAGCCTAGGATTGACCTAGCCTAAGCCTAAGGGTGCCATAGCCTGAGTCTAGGGGTGCCCTAGCCTGAGGCTAGGGGAGCCGTAACCTTACCCTAAGCCTAGCTGTGCCCTAGCCTAAGCCTAGGGGTGCCCTAGCCTAAGCCTAGGGGTGCCCTAGCCTTAGGCTAGGGGAGCCCTAGCCTTAGCCTAAGCGTAGGGGTGCCCTAGCCTAAGCCTAGGAGTGCTCTAGCCTTAGGCTAGGGGAGCCCTAGCCTTAGCCTAAGCCTAGGGGTGCCCTAGACTAAGCCTAGGGGTGCCCTAACCTTAGGCTAGGGGAGCCCTAATCTTACCCTAAGCCTAGGGGTGCCCTAGCCTAAGCCTAGGGTTGCCCTAGCCAAAGCCTAAGCGTGCCATAGCATAAGCATATGGGTGCCCTGGACTAAACGTAGGGGTGCCCTAACAATAGGCTAGGGGAGCACTAATATTACCCTAAGCCTAGGGGTGCCCTAGCTTAAGCCTAGGGGTGCCCTAGCCTAAGCCTAGGGGTGCCCTAGCCTAAGCCTAGGGGTGCCCTAGCCTTAGGCTAGGGGAACCCTAGCCTTAGCCTAAGCCTAGGGGTGCCCTAGCCTTAGGCTAGGGGGGCCCTAGCCTTAGCCTAAGCCTAGGTGTGCACTAGCCTAAGCCAAGGTGTGCCCTTGCCTAAGTCTAGGGGAGCCCTAGCCGTAACCTAAGCCTAGGGGTGCCCTAGCCTAAGCCTAGGTGTGCCCTAGCCTAAGCCAAGGGGTGCCCTAGCCTAAGCCTAGGGGAGCCCTAGCCTTAGCCTTAGATTAGGTGTGCCCTAGCCTAAGCCTAGGGGTGCCCTAGCCTTAGCCTAGGGGTGCCCTTAACCAAAGCCTAAGGGTGCCCTAGCCTAAGCCTAGGGGTGCCCTAACCTAAGCCTAGGGGTGCCCTAGCCTTAGGCTAGGGGAGCCCTAGCCTTAGCCTAAGCCTAGGGGTGACCTAGCCTAAGCCTAGGGGTGCTCTAGCCTAAGCCTAGGGGTGCCCTAACCTGAGCCTAGGGGAGCCCTAGCCTGAGCCTAGAGGTTCCCTTTCCTTAGTCTTGCCTAGGATTGCCCTAACCTAAGCCTAGGGGTGCCCTAGCCTTAGGCTAGGGGAGCCCTAGCCTTAGCCTAAGCCTAGGGGTGCCCTAGCCTAAGCCTAGGGGTGCTCTAGCCTTAGGCTAGGGGAGCCCTAGTCTTAGCCTAAGCCTAGGGGTGCCCTAGCGTAAGGCTATGGGAGCCCTAGCCTTAGCCTAAGCCTAGGGGTGCCCTAGCCTAAGCCTAGGGGTGCCCTAGCCTTAGACTAGGGGAGCCTTAGCCTTAACCTAAGCCTAGGTGTGCCCTAGCCTAAGCCTAGGGGTGCCCACACCTAAGCCTCGGGGTACCCTAGCCCAAGCCAAGGGGTACTCTAGCCTTAGGCTAGGGATGCCCTAGCCTTAGCCTAAGCCTAGGGGTGCCCTAGCCTAAGCCTAGGGGTGCCTTAGCTTAAGCCTAGGTGTGCCCTAGCCAGGCTGGGGGAGCCCTAGCCTTAGCCTAAGTGTAGGGGTGCTCTAGCCTAAGCCTAGGGGTGCTCTAGCCTTTGGCTATGGGAGCCCTAGCCTTAGCCTAAGCCTAGGGGTGCCCTAGCCTTAGCCTAGGGGAGCCCTAGCCTAAGCCTAGGGGTGCCTTAGCCTAAGCCTAGGGGTGCCATAGCCTAAGCCTAGGGGTGCCCTAGACTAAGCCTTGGGGTGTCCTAACCTTAGGCTAGGGGAGCACTAATCTTACCCTAAGCCTAGGGGTGCCTTAGCCTAAGGCTAGGGGAGCCCTAGCTTTAGCCTAAGCCTAGTGGTGCCCTAACCTAAGCCTAGGGGTGCCCTAGCCTTAGGCTAGGGGAGCCCTAGCCTTAGACTAAGCCTCGGTTTGCCCTAGCCTTAGCCTAGGGGTGCCCTCGCCTAAGCCTCGGGGTACCCTAGCCGAAGCCAAGGGGTGCCCTAGCCTTAGGATAGGGATGCCCTAGCCTTAGCCTAAGCCTAGGGGTGCCCTAGCCTAAGCCTAGGGGTGCCCTAGCCTAAGCCTAGGGGAGCACTAGCCTTAGCCTATGCCTAGGGGTGCCCTAGCCTAAGCCTAGGGGTGCACTAGCCTAAGCCAAGGTGTGTCCTAGCCTAATCCTAGGGGTGCCCTAGTCTAAGCCTAGGGGTGCACTAGCCTAAGCCTAGGGGTGCCCTAGCCTAAGCCTAGGGGTGCCCTAGCCTAAGCCTAGGGGAGCCTTAGTCTTAGGCTAGGGGAGCATTAGCCTTAGCCTAAGCCTAGGGGTGTCCTAGCCTAAGCCTAGGGGTGCCCTAGCCTAACCCTAGGGGTGCCCTAGCCTAAGCCTAGGGGTGCCCTAGCCAAAGCCCAGGGGTGCCCTAGAATAAGCCTAGAGTTGCCCTAGGCTAAGCCTACGGGTGCCCTAGCCTAAGCCTAGGGGTGCTATAGCCTTAGGCTAGGGGAGCCATAGCCTTAGCCTAATCCTAGGGGTGCCCTAGCCTAAGCCTAGGATTGCCCTAGCCAAAGCCTAAGGGTGCCCTAGCCTAAGCCTAGGGGTGCCCTAACCTAAGCCTAGGGGTGCCCTAGCCTTAGGCTAGGGGAGCCCTAGCCTTAGCCTAAGCCTATGGGTACCCAAGCTTAAGCCTAAGGGTGCCCTAGCCTAAGCCTAGGGGTGCCCTAACCTGAGGCAAGGGGAGCCCTAGCTTTAACCTAAGCCCTGGGGTGCCCTAGCCTAAGCCTATGGGTGCCCTAGACTGACCCTAGGGGTGCCCTAGCCTGAGGCTAGGGGAGCCGTAGCCTTAGCCTAAGCCTAGCTGTGCCCTAGCCTAAACCTAGGGGTGCACTAGCCTAAGCCTAGGGGAGCCCTAGCCTTAGGCTAGGGGAGCCCTAGCCTTAGCCTAAGCATAGGGGTGCCCTAGCCTAAGCCTAGGAGTGCTCTAGCCTTAGGCTAGGGGAGCCCTAGCCTTAGCCTAAGCCTAGGTGTGCCCTTGCCTAGGCCTTGGGGTGCTCTAGCCTAATCCAAGGGGTGCCATAGCCTAAACTTAGGGGTGCCCTAGACTAAGCCTAGGGGTGCCCTAACCTTAGGCTAGGGGAGCCCTAATCTTACCCTAAGGCTAGGGGTGCCCTAGCCTAAGGCTAGGGAAGCCCTAGCCTTAGCTTAAGCCTAGGGGTGCCCTAGCCTAAGCCTAGGGGTGCCTTAGCCTATCGTAGAGGTGCTCTAGCCTTAGGCTAGGGGAGCCCTAGCCTTAGCCTAAGCCTAGGGGTGCCCTAGCCTAATCCTAGGTGTGCCCTAGCCTAAGCCAAGGGGTGCCCTAGCCTAAGCCTAGGGGAGCCCTAGCCTTAGCCTACCCTAGGTGTGCCCTAGCCTAAGCCTAGGGGAGCCCTAGCTTTAGCCTAAGCCTGGGGGTGCCCTAGCCTAAGCCTAGGTGTGCCCTAGCCTAAGCCAAGGGGTGCCCTAGCCTAAGCCTAGGGGAGCCCTAGCCTTAGCCTACCCTAGGTGTGCCCTAGCCTAAGCCTAGGGGTGCCCTAGCCTAAGCCTAGGGGTGACCTACCCTAAGCCTCGGGGTACCCTAACCTAAGCGTAGGGGAGCCCTAGCCTTAGCCTAAGCCTAGGGGTGCCCTAGCTTAAGGCTAGGGTTGCCCTAGCCTAAGCCAAGGTGTGTCCTAAACTAAGCCTAGGGGTGCCCTAGCCTAAGCCTAGGGGTGCACTAGCCTGAGCCTAGGGGTGCCCTAGCCTAAGCCTAGGGGTGCCCTAGCCTAAGCCAAGGGGAACCCTAGCCATAGGCTAGGGGAGCACTAGCCTTAGCCTAAGCTTAGGGGTGTCCTAGCCTAAGCCTAGGGGTGCACTAGCCTAAACCTAGGGGTGCCATAGCCTAAGCCTAGGGGTGCCCTAGCCTTAGCCTAGTGGAGCCATAGCCTTACCCTTAGCCTAGGGGTGCCCTAGCCTAAGCCTAGGTGTACCCTCGCGTAAGCCTAGGGGTGCCCTAGCCTAAGCCTAGAGTTGCCCTAGCCTAAGCCTAAGCGTGCCCTAGCCTTAGGCTAGGGGAGCCATAGCTTTAGCCTCAGCCTAGGGGTGCCTTAGCCTAAGCCTAGGGGTGCCCTAGCCTGAGCCTAGGGGTGCCCTAGCCTGAGCCTAGGGGTGCCCTAGCTTTAGGGTAGGGGAGCCCTAGCCTTAGCCTAATCCTAGGGGTGCCCTAACCTAAGCCTCGGGTGCCCTAGCCTTAGGCTAGGGGAGCCATAGCCTTAGCCGAAGCCTAGGGGTACCCTAGCCTAAGCGTAGGGGTGCCCTAGCCTAAGCCTAGGGGAGCCCTAGCCTAAGCCTAATACTAGGGGTGGCCTAGCCTAAACCTAGGAGTGCCCTAGCCTAAGCCTAGGGGTGCCCAAGCCTTAGGCTAGGGGAGCCCTAGCCTTAGCCTAAGCTTAGGGGTGCCCTAGCCTAAGCCTAGGGGTGCCCTATCGTAAGCCTAAGGGTGCCCTAGCCTATGCCTAGGGGTTCCCTAGCCTTAGGCTAGGGGAGCCCTAGCCCTAGCCTAAGCATAGGGGTGCCCTAGTAAGCCTAGGGGTGCCCTAGACTAAACCAAGTGGTGCCCTAACCTTAGGCTAGGGGAGCCGTTCCCTTAGCCTAAGCCTAGTTGTGCCCTAGCCTAACTTAGGGGTGCCCTAGCCTAAGCCAAGGGGTACCCAAGAGGTAAGCATAGGGGTGCCCTAGCCTTAGGCTAGGGGAGCCCAACCTTAGCCTAAGCCTTGGGGTGCCTTAGCCTAAGCCTAGGGGTGTCCTAGCCTAAGCCTAGGGGTGTCCTAGTCTAAGCCTAGGGTTGCTCTAGCCTAAGCCTAGGGGTGCCCCAGCCTTAGGCTAGGAGAGCCCTAGCCTTAGCCTAAGCCTAGGGGTGCCCTAGCCTAAAGCTAGGTTACCCTAGCTTAAGTTAGGGGTTCCCAAGCATTAGGCTAGGGGAGCCCTAGCCTTAGCCTAAGCCTAGGGATGCCCTAGCCTAAGCTTAGGCGTGCCTTAGCCTTAGGCTAGGGGAGCCCTAGCCTTAGCTTAAGCCTAGGGGTGCCCTAGCCTAAGCCTAGGGGTGCCCTAGCCTAAGCCTACTGGTGCCCTACCCTAAGCCTAGGGGTGCCTTAGCCTAAGCCTAGGGGTAGCCTAGCCTAAGCCTAGGGGTGCCCTAGCCTAAGCCTAGGGGTGCTCTAGCCTTAGGCTAGGGGAACCCTAGCCTTAGCCTAAGCCTAGGGGTGCCCTAGCCTAAGCCTAGGGGTGCGCTAACCTGAGGCTAGTGAAGCCCTAGCTTTAGCCTAAGCCCTGGGCTTCCCTAGCCTAAGTCTAGGGGTTCCCTAGCCTGAACCTAGGGGTGCCCTAGCCTGAGCCTACAGGTGCCCTTTCCTTAGCATAGCCTAGGATTGCCCTAGCCTAAGTCAAGAGGTGCCCTACCCTGAGGCTAGGAGAGCAGTAGCCTTAGTCTAAGCCTAGCTGTGCCCTAGCCTAAGCCTAGGGGTGCCCTAGCCTAAGCCTAGGGTGCCGTAGCCTTCGGCTAGGGGAGCCCTAGCCTTAGCCTAAGCGTAGGGGTGCCCTAGCCTAAGCCTAGGAGTGCTCTAGCCTTAGGCTGGGGAGCCCTAGCCTTAGCCTAAGCCTAGGGGTGCCCTAGCCTAGTCTTAGGGGTGCCCTAGCCTAAGACTAGGTGTGCCCTAGCCTAATCCTTGGGGTGCCATAGCCTAAGCCTAGTGGTGCCCTAGACTAAGCCTAGGGGTGCCCTAACCTTAGGCTAGGGGAGCCCTAATCTTACCCTAAGCCTAGGGGTGCACTAGCCTAAGGCTAGGGTAGCCCTAGCCTTAGCCTAAGCGTAGGGGTGCCCTAGCCTAAGCCTAGGGGTGCCCTAGCCTAAGCCTAGGGGTGCCATAGCCTAAGCCTAGGGGTGCCCTAGACAAAGCCTTGGGGTGCCCTAACCTTAGGCTAGGGGAGCCTTAATCTTACCCTAAGCCTACGGGTGCCCTAGCCTAAGGCAAGGGGAGCCCTAGCCTTAGCCCAAGCCTAGGGGTGCCCTAGCCTAAGCATAGGGGTGCCTTAGCCTAAGCCTAGGGGTTCCCTAGCCAAAGCGTAGGGGTGCCCTAGCCTAAGCCTAGGGGAGCCCTAGCCTAAGCCTAATACTAGGGGTGGCCTAGCCTAAACCTAGGAGTGCCCTAGCCTAAGCCTAGGGGTGCCCAAGCCTTAGGCTAGGGGAGCCCTAGCCTTAGCCTAAGCTTAGGGGTGCCCTAGCCTAAGCCTTGGTGTGCCCTAGCCTAAGCCAAGGGGTGCCTTAGCCTAAGCCTAGGGGAGCCCTAGCCTTAGCCTAAGCCTAAGTGTGCCCTAGCCTAAACCTAGGGGTGTCAAAACCTAAGCCTAGGGGTGACCTACCCTAAGCCTCGGGGTACCCTAACCTAAGCGTAGGGGAGCCCTAGCCTTAGCCTAAGCCTAGGTGTGCCCTAGCCTAAGGCTAGGTGTGCCCTAGCCTAAGGCTAGGGTTGCCCTAGCCTAAGCCAAGGTGTGTCCTAGCCTAAGCCTAGGGGTGTCCTAGCCTAAGGCTAGGGGTGCCCTAGCCTAACCCTAGGGGTGCTCTAGCCTAAGCCTAAGGGTGCCCAAGCCTTAGCCTAGTGGAGCCCTATCCTTAGGCTAGGGGAGTCCTAGCTTTAGCCTAAGCCTTGGGGTGCCCTAGCCTAAGCCTAGGGGTGCCCTAGCCTAAGCCTACGGGTGCCCTAGCCTAAGCCTAGAGGTGCCCTAGCCCGAGGCTAGGGGAGCCCTAGCTTTAGCCTAAGCCTAGGGGTGCCCTAGCCTAAGCCTAGGGGTGCCCTAACCTAAGCCTAGGGGTGCCCTAGCCTTAGGCTAGGGCAGCCCTAGTCTTAGCCTAAGCCTAGGGGTACCCTAGCCTAAGCCTAAGGGTGCCCTAGCCTAAGCCTAGGGATGCCCTAACCTGAGGCTAGGGGAGCCCTAGCTTTAGCCTAAGCCCTGGGGTGCCCTAGCCTAAGCCTAGGGGTGCCCTAGCCTGAACCTAGGAGTGCCCTAGCCTGAGCCTACAGTTGCCCTTTCCTTAGTCTAGCCTAGGATTGCCCTAGCCTAAGCCTAAGGGTGCCATAGCCTGAGTCTAGGGGTGCCCTAGCCTGAGGCTAGGGGAGCCGTAACCTTACCCTAAGCCTAGCTGTGCCCTAGCCTAAGCCTAGGGGTGCCCTAGCCTTAGGCTAGGGGAGCCCTAGCCTTAGCCTAAGCGTAGGGGTGCCCTAGGCTAAGCCTAGGAGTGCTCTAGCCTTAGGCTAGGGGAGCCCTAGCCTTAGCCTAAGCCTAGGGGTGCCCTAACCTTAGGCTAGGGGAGCCCTAACCTTAGGCTAGGGGAGCCCTAATCTTACCCTAAGCCTAGGGGTGCCCTAGCCTAAGCCTAGGGGTGCCCTAGCCTTAGGCTAGGGGAGCCCTAGCCTTAGCCTAAGCCTAGGGGTGCCCTAGCCTTAGGCTAGGGGGGCCCTAGCCTTAGCCTAAGCCTAGGTGTGCCCTAGCCTAAGCCAAAGGGTGCCCTAGCCTAAGTCTAGGGGAGCCCTAGCCTTAACCTAAGCCTAGGGGTGCCCTAGCCTAAGCCTAGGTGTGCCCTAGCCTAAGCCAAGGGGTGCCCTAGCCTAAGCCTAGGGGAGCCCTAGCCTTAGCCTTAGCCTAGGTGTGCCCTAGCCTAAGCCTAGGGGTGCCCTAGCCTAAGCCTAGGGGTGACCTACCCTAAGCCTCGGGGTACCCTAACCTAAGCGTAGGGGAGCCCTAGCCTTAGCCTAAGCCTAGGGGTGTCCTAGCCTAAGCCTAGGGGTGCCCTAGCCTAAGCCTAGGGGTGCCCTTAACCAAAGCCTAAGCGTGCCCTAGCCTAAGCCTAGGGGTGCCCTAACCTAAGCCTAGGGGTGCCCTAGCCTTAGGCTAGGGGAGCCCTAGCCTTAACCTAAGCCTAGGGGTGCCCTAGCCTAAGCCTAGGGGTGCTCTAACCTTAGGCTAGGGCAACCCTAGCCTTAGCCTAAGCCTAGGTGTACCCAAGCCTAAGCCTAGGGGTGCCCTAACCTGAGCCTAGGGGAGCCCTAGCCTGAGCCTAGAGGTTCCCTTTCCTTAGTCTTGCCTAGGATTGCCCTAACCTAAGCCTAGGGGTGCCCTAGCCTTAGGCTAGGGGAGCCCTAGCCTTAGCCTAAGCATAGGGGTGCCCTAGCCTAAGCCTAGGGGTGCTCTAGCTTTAGGCTAGGGGAGCCCAAATCTTAGCCTAAGCCTAGGGGTGCCCTAGCGTAAGGCTATGGGAGCCCTAGCCTTAGCCTAAGCCTAGGGGTGCCCTAGCGTAAGCCTAGGGGTGCCCTAGATTAGGCTAGGGGAGCCTTAGCCTTAACCTAAGCCTAGGTGTGCCCTAGCCTAAGCCTAGGGGTGCCCACACCTAAGCCTCGGGGTACCCTAGCTTAAGCCAAGGGGTACCCTAGCCTTAGGCTAGGCATGCCCTAGCCTTAGCCTAAGCCTAGGGGTGCCCTAGCCTAAGCCTAGGGGTGCCTTAGCTTAAGCCTAGGGGTGCCCTACCTTAGGCTAGGGGAGCCCTAGCCTTAGCCTAAGCCAAGGGTGCCCTAGCCTAAGCCTAGGTGTGCCCTAGCCAGGCTGGGGGAGCCCTAGCCTTAGCCTAAGTGTAGGGGTGCTCTAGCCTAAGCCTAGGGGTGCTCTAGCCTTTGGCTATGGGAGCCCTAGCCTTAGCCTAAGCCTAGGGGTGCCCTAGCCTTAGCCTAGGGGTGCCCTAGCCTAAGCCTAGGGGTGCCCTAGCCTAAGCCTAGGGGTGCCATAGCCTAAGCCTAGTGGTGCCCTAGACTAAGCCTAGGGGTGCCCTAGCCTTAGGCTAGGGGAGCCCTAGCCTTAGCCTAAGCCTAGGTTTGCCCTAGCCTTAGCCTAGGGGTGCCCTCGCCTAAGCCTCGGGGTACCCTAGCCCAAGCCAAGGGGTGCCCTAGCCTTCGGATAGGGATGCCCTAGCCTTAGCCTAAGCATAGGGGTGTCCTAGCCTAAGCCTAGGGGTGCCCTAGCCTAAGCCAAGGGGTGCCCTAGCCTAAGCCTAGGGGAGCACTAGCCTTAGCCTATGCCTAGGGGTGCCCTAGCCTATGCCTAGGGGTGCCCTAGCCTAAGCCTAGGGGTGCACTAGCCTAAGCCAAGGTGTGTCCTAGCCTAATCCTAGGGGTGCCCTAGTCTAAGCCTAGGGGTGCACTAGCCTAAGCCTAGGGGTGTCCTAGCCTAAGCCTAGGGGTGCCCTAGCCTAAGGCTAGGGGAGCCCTAGTCTTAAGCTAGGGGAGCATTAGCCTTAGCCTAAACCTAGGGGTGTCCTAGCCTAAGCCTAGGGGTGCCCTAGCCTAACCCTAGGGGTGCCCTAGCCTAAGCCTAGGGTTGCCCTAGCCAAAGCCCAGGGGTGCCCTAGAATAAGCCTAGAGTTGCCCTAGGCTAAGCCTACGGGTGCCCTAGCCTAAGCCTTGGGGTGGTATAGCCTTAGGCTAGGGGAGCCCTAGCCTTAGCCTAAGCCTAGGGGTGCCCTAGCCTAAGCCTAGGGTTGCCCTAGCCAAAGCCTAAGGGTGCCCTAGCCTAAGCCTAGGGGTGCCCTAACCTAAGCCTAGGGGTGCCCTAGCGTTAGGCTAGGGGAGCCCTAGCCTTAGCCTAAGCCTATGGGTACCCAAGCTTAAGCCTAGGGGTGCCCTAGTTTAAGCCAAGGTGTGCCCTAACCTGAGGCAAGGGGAGCCCTAGCTTTAACCTAAGCCCTGGGGTGCCCTAGCCTAAGCCTATGGGTGCCCTAGACTGACCCTAGGGGTGCCCTAGCCTGAGGCTAGGAGAGCCGTAGCCTTAGCCTAAGCCTAGCTGTGCCCTAGCCTAAACCTAGGGGTGCACTAGCCTAAGCCTAGGGGGGGCCCTAGCCTTAGGCTAGGGGAGCCCTAGCCCTAGCCTAAGCGTAGGGGTGCCCTAGCCTAATCCTAGGAGTGCTCTAGCCTTAGGCTAGGGGAGCCCTAGCCTTAGGCTAAGCCTAGGTGTGCCCTAGCCTAGGCCTTGGGGTGCTCTAGCCTAAGCCAAGGGGTGCCATAGCCTAAACCTAGGGGTGCCCTAGACTAAGCCTAGGGGTGCCCTAACCTTAGGCTAGGGGAGCCGTAATCTTACCCTAAGGCTAGGGGTGCCCTAGCCTAAGGCTAGGGAAGCCCTAGCCTTAGTTTAAGCCTAGTGGTGCCCTAGCCCAAGCCTAGGTGTGCCGTAGCCTAAGCCAAGGGGTGCCCTAGTCTAAGCCTAGGGGAGCCCTAGCCTTAGCCTAAGCCTGGGGGTGCCCTAGACTAAGCCTAGGTGTGCCCTATCCTAAGCCAAGGGGTGCCCTAGCCTAAGCCCAGGGGAGCCCTAGCCTTAGCCTAAGCCTAGGTGTGCCCTAGCCTAAGCCTAGGGGTGCCCTAGCCTAAGCCTAGGGGTGACCTACCCTAAGCCTCCGGGTACCCTAACCTAAGCTTAGGGGAGCCCTAGCCTTAGCCTAAGCCTAGGGGTGCCCTAGCTTAAGGCTAGGGTTGCCCTAGCCTAAGCCAAGGTGTGTCCTAGACTAAGACTAGGGGTGCCCTAGCCTGAGCCCAGGGGTGCCCTAGCCTAAACAAGGGGAGGCCTAGCATTAGGCTAGGGGAGCACTAGCCTTAGCCTAAGCTTAGGGGTGTCCTAGCCTAAGCCTAGGGGTGCCCTAGCCTAACCTTAGGGGTGCCATAGCCTAAGCCTAGGGGTGCCCTAGCCTTAGCCTAGTGGAGCCCTAGCCTTACCCTTAGCCTAGGGGTGTCCTAGCCTAAGCCTAGGTGTACCCTCGCGTAAGCCTAGGGGTGCCCTAGCCTAAGCCTAGAGTTGCCCTAGCCTAAGCCTACGCGTGCCCTAGCCTTAGGCTAGGGGAGCCATAGCTTTAGCCTCAGCCTAGGGGTGCCCTAGCCTAAGCCTAGGGGTGCCCTAGCCTGAGCCTTGGGGTGCCCTAGCCTGAGCCTAGGGGTGCCCTAGCCTTAGGGTAGGGGAGCCCTAGCCTTAGCCTAATCCTAGGGGTGCCCTAGCCTAAGCCTAGGGTTGCCCTTGCCTTAGGCTAGGGGAGCCCTAGCCTTACCCGTAGCCTAGGGGTACCCTAGCCTAAGCGTAGGGGTGCCCTAGCCTAAGCCTAGGGGTGCCCTAACCTAAGCCTAGGGGTGCCCTAGCCTTAGGCTAGGGGAGCCCTAGCCTTAGCCTAAGCCTAGGGGTGCCCTAGCCTAAGCCTAGGGGTGCCCTAGCCTAAGCCTATGGGTGCTCTAGCCTTAGACTAGGGGAACCCTAGCCTTAGCCTAAGCCTAGGGGTGCCCTAGCCTAAGCCTAGGGGTGCCCTAACCTGAGGCTAGTGAAGCCCTAGCTTTAGCCTAAGCCCTGGGATTCCCTAGCCTAAGTCTAGGGGTTCCCTAGCCTGAACCTAGGGGTGCCCTAGCCTGAGCCTACAGGTGCCCTTTCCTTAGCATAGCCTAGGATTGCCCTAGCCTAAGCCTAGGGGTGCCATAGCCTGAGTCTAGGGGTGCCCTAGCCTGAGGCTAGGGGAGCAGTAGCCTTACCCTAAGCCTAGCTGTGCCCTAGCCTAAGCCTAGGGGTGCCATAGCCTAAGCCTAGGGGTGCCGTAGCCTTAGGCTAGGGGAGCCCTAGCCTTAGCCTAAGCGTAGGGGTGCCCTAGCCTAAGCCTAGGAGTGCTGTAGCCTTAGGCTAGGGGAGCCCTAGCCTTAGCCTAAGCCTAGGGGTGCCCTAGCCTAGTCCTAGGGGTGCCCTAGCCTAAGCCTAGGTGTGCCCTAGACTAAGCCTTGGGGTGCCCTAACCTTAGGCTAGGGGAGCCCTAATCTTACCCTAAGCCTACGGGTGCCCTAGCCTAAGGCTAGGGGAGCCCTAGCCTTGGCCCAAGCCTAGGGGTGCCCTAGCCTAAGCCTAGGGGTGCCTTAGCCTAAGCCTAGGGGTGCCCTAGCCTTAGGTTAGGGGAGCCCTAGCCTTAGCCTAAGCCTAGGGGTGCCCTAGCCTTAGCCTAGGTGTGCCCTAGCCTAAGCCAAGGGGTGCCCTAGCCTAAGCCTAGGGGAGCCCTAGCCTTAGCCTAAGCCTAGGGGTGCCCTAGCCTAAGCCTAGGTGTGCCCTAGACTAAGCCAAGGCTGCCTTAGCCTAAGCCTAGGGGAGCCCTAGCCTTAGCCTAAGCCTAAGTGTGCCCTAGCCTAAGCCTAGGGGTGTCAAAACCTAAGCCTAGGGGTGACCTACCCTAAGCCTCGGGGTACCCTAACCTAAGCGTAGGGGAGCCCTAGCCTTAGCCTAAGCCTAGGTGTGCCCTAGCCTAAGGCTAGGGTTGCCCTAGCCTAAGCCAAGGTGTGTCCTAGCCTAAGCCTAGGGGTGTCCTAGCCTAAGGCTAGGGGTGCCCTAGCCTAACCCTAGGGGTGCCCTAGCCTAAGCCTATGGGTGCCCAAGCCTTAGCCTAGTGGAGCCCTAGCCTTAGGCTAGGGGAGTCCTAGCTTTAGCCTAAGCCTTGGGGTGCCCTAGCCTAAGCCTAGGGGTGCCCTAGCCTAAGCCTACGGGTGCCCTAGCCTAAGCCTAGCGGTGCCCTAGCCTGAGGCTAGGGGAGCCCTAGCTTTAGCCTAAGCCTAGGGGTGCCCTAGCCTAAGCCTAGGGGTGCCCTAACCTAAGCCTAGGGGTGCCCTAGCCTTAGGCTAGGGCAGCCCTAGTCTTAGCCTAAGCCTAGGGGTACCCTAGCCTAAGCCTAGGGGTGCCCTAGCCTAAGCCTAGGGATGCCCTAACCTGAGGCTAGGGGAGCCCTAGCTTTAGCCTAAGCCCTGGGGTGCCCTAGCCTAAGCCTAAGGGTGCCCTAGCCTGAACCTAGGAGTGCCCTATCCTGAGCCTACAGTTGCCCTTTCCTTAGTCTAGCCTAGGATTGCCTTAGCCTAAGCCTAAGGGTGCCATAGCCTGAGTCTAGGGGTGTCCTAGCCTGAGGCTAGGGGAGCCGTAACCTTACCCTAAGCCTAGCTGTGCCCTAGCCTAAGCCTAGGGGTGCCCTAGCCTAAGCCTAGGGGTGCCCAAGCCTTAGGCTAGGGGAGCCCTAGCCTTAGCCTAAGCGTAGGGGTGCCCTAGCCTAAGCCTAGGAGTGCTCTAGCCTTAGGCTAGGGGAGCCCTAGCCTTAGCCTAAGCCTAGGGGTGCCATAGACTAAGCCTAGGGGTGCCCTAACCTTAGGCTAGGGGAGCCCTAATCTTACCCTAAGCCTAGGGGTGCCCTAACCTAAGCCTAGGGTTGCCCTAGCCAAAGCCTAAGCGTGCCATAGCATAAGCCTAAGGGTGCCCTGGACTAAACCTAGGGGTGCCCTAACAATAGGCTAGGGGAGCACTAATATTACCCTAAGCCTAGGGGTGCCCTAGCCTAAGCCTAGGGGTGCCCTAGCCTAAGCCTAGGGGTGCCCTAGCCTTAGGCTAGGGGAGTCCTAGCCTTAGCCTAAGCCTAGGGGTGCCCTAGCCTTAGGCTAGGGGGGCCCTAGCCTTAGCCTAAGCCTAGGTGTGCCCTAGCCTAAGCCAAGGGGTGCCCTAGCCTAAGTCTACGGGAGCCCTAGCCTTAACCTAAGCCTAGGGGTGCCCTAGCCTAAGCCTAGGTGTGCCCTAGCCTAAGCCAAGGGGTGCCCTAGCCTAAGCCTAGGGGAGCCCTAGCCTTAGCCTTAGTCTAGGTGTGCCCTAGCCTAAGCCTATGGGTGCCCTAGCCTAAGCCTAGGGGTGACCTACCCTAAGCTTCGGGGTACCCTAACCTAAGCGTAGGGGAGCCCTAGCCTTAGCCTAAGCCTAGGGGTGTCCTAGCCTAAGCCTAGGGGTGCCCTAGCCTAAGCCTAGGGGTGCCCTTAACCAAAGCCTAAGGGTGCCCTAGCCTAAGCCTAGGGGTGCCCTAGCCTAAGCCTAGGGGTGCCCTAACCTAAGCCTAGGGGTGCCCTAGCCTTAGGCTGGGGGAGCCCTAGCCTTAGCCTAAGCCTAGGGGTGCCCTAGCCTAAGCCTAGGGTTGCTCTAGCCTTAGGCTAGGGCAACCCTAGCCTTAGCCTAAGCCTAGGTGTGCCCTAGCCTAAGCCTAGGGGTGCCCTAACCTGAGCCTAGGGGAGCCCTAGCCTGAGCCTAGATGTTCCCTTTCCTTAGTCTTGCCTAGGATTGCCCTAACCTAAGCCTAGGGGTGCCCTAGCCTTAGGCTAGGGGAGCCCTAGCCTTAGCCTAAGCCTAGGGGTGCCCTAGCCTAAGCCTAGGGGTGCTCTAGCCTTAGGCTAGGGGAGCCCTAGTCTTAGCCTAAGCCTAGGGGTGCTCTAGCGTAAGGCTATGGGAGCCCTAGCCTTAGCCTAAGCCTAGGGGTGCCCTAGCCTAAGCCTAGGGGTGCCCTAGCCTTAGGCTAGGGGAGCCTTAGCCTTAACCTAATCCTAGGTGTGCCCTAGCCTAAACCTAGGGGTACCCACACCTAAGCCTCAGGGTACCCTAGCCCAAGCCAAGAGGTACCCTAGCCTTAGGCTGGGGATGCCCTAGCCTTAGCCTAAGCCTAGGGGTGCCCTAGCCTAAGCCTAGGGGTGCCTTAGCTAAAGCCTAGGGGTGCCCTAGCCTTAGGCTAGGGGAGCCCTAGCCTTAGCCTAAGCCAAGGGTGCCCTAGCCTAAGCCTAGGTGTGCCCTAGCCTGGCTGGGGGAGCCCTAGCTTAGCCTAAGTGTAGGGGTGCTCTAGCCTAAGCCTAGGGGTGCTCTAGCCTTTGGCTATGGGAGCCCTAGCCTTAGCCTAAGCCTAGGGGTGCCCTAGCCTTAGCCTAGGGGTGCCCTAGCCTAAGCCTAGGGGTGCCCTAGCCTAAGCCTAGGAGTGCCATAGCCTAAGCCTAGGGGTGCCCTAGACTAAGCCTAGGGGTGCCCTAACCTTAGGTTAGGGGAGCACTAATCTTACCCTAAGCCTAGGGGTGCCTTAGCCTAAGTCTAGGGGAGCCCTAGCTTTAGCCTAAGCCTCGGTTTGCCCTAGCCTTATCCTAGGGGTGCCCTCGCCTAAGCCTCGGGGTACCCTAGCCCAAGCCAAGGGGTGCCCTAGCCTTAGGATAGGGAAGCCCTAGCCTTAGCCTAAGCCTAGGGGTGTCCTTGCCTAAGCCTAGGGGTGCCCTAGCCTAAGCCAAGGGGTGCCCTAGCCTAAGCCTAGGGGAGCACTAGCCTTAGCCTATGCCTAGGGGTGCCCTAGCCTAAGCCTACGGGTGCACTAGCCAAAGCCAAGGTGTGTCCTAGCCTAATCCTAGGGGTGCCCTAGTCTAAGCCTAGGGGTGCACTAGCCTAAGCCTAGGGGTGCCCTAGCCTAAGCCTAGGGGTGCCCTAGCCTAAGCCTAGGGGAGCCCTAGTCTTAGGCTAGGGGAGCATTAGCCTTAGCCTAAGCCTAGGGGTGTCCTAGCCTAAGCCTACGGGTGCCCTAGCCTAGCCCTAGGAGTGCCCTAGCCTAAGCCTAGGGGTGCCCTAGCCAAAGCCCAGGGGTGCCCTAGAATAAGCCTAGAGTTGCCCTAGGCTAAGCCTACGGGTGCCCTAGCCTAAGCCTAGGGGTGCTATAGCCTTAGGCTAGGGGAGCCCTAGCCTTAGCCTAAGCCTAGGGGTGCCCTAGCCTAAGCCTAGGGTTGCCCTAGCCAAAGCCTAAGGGTGCCCTAGCCTAAGCCTAGGGGTGCCCTAACCTAAGCCTAGGGGTGCCCTAGCCTTAGGCTAGGGGAGCCCTAGCCTTAGCCTAAGCCTATGGGTACCCAAGCTTAAGCCTAGGGGTGCCCTAGCCTAAGCCTAGGGGTGCCCTAACCTGAGGCAAGGGGAGCCCTAGCTTTAACTTAAGCCCTGGGGTGCCCTAGCCTAAGCCTATGGGTGCCCTAGACTGACCCTAGGGGTGCCCAAGCCTGAGGCTAGGGGAGCCGTAGCCTTAGCCTAAGCCTAGCTGTGCCCTAGCCTAAACCTAGGGGTGCACTAGCCTAAGCCTAGGGGAGCCCTAGCCTTAGGCTAGGGGAGCCCTAGCCTTAGCCTAAGCGTAGGGGTGCCCTAGCCTAAGCCTAGGAGTGCTCTATCCTTAGGCTAGGGGAGCCCTAGCCTTAGCCTAAGCCTAGGTGTGCCCTAGCCTAGGCCTTGGGGTGCTCTAGCCTAAGCCTAGGGGTGCCCTAGCCTAAGCCTAGGTGTGACGTAGCCTAAGCCAAGGGGTGCCCTAGCCTAAGCCTAGGGGAGCCCTAGCCTTAGCCTAAGCCTGGGGGTGCCCTAGCCTAAGCTTATGTGTGCCCTAGCCTAAGCCAAGGGGAGCCCTAGCCTAAGCCTAGGGGAGCCCTAGCCTTTGCCTAAGCCTAGGTGTGCCCTAGCCTAAGCCTAGGGGTGCCCTAGCCTAAGCCTAGGGGTGACCTACCCTAAGCCTCGGGGTACCCTAACCTAAGTGTAGGGGAGCCCTAGCCTTTGCCTAAGCCTAGGGGTACCCTAGCTTAAGGCTAGGGTTGCCCTAGCCTAAGCCAAGGTGTGTCCTAGCCTAAGCCTAGGAGTGCCCTAGCCTAAGCCTAGGGGTGCACTAGCCTGAGCCTAGGGGTGCCCTAGCCTAAGCCTAGGGGTGCCCTAGCCTAAGCCAAGGAGAGCCCTAGCCTTAGGCTAGGGGAGCACTAGCCTTAGCCTAAGCTTAGGGGTGTCCTAGCCTAAGCCTAGGGGTGCCCTAGCCTAACCCTAGGGGTGCCATAGCCTAAGGCTAGGGGTGCCCTAGCCTTAGCCTAGTGGAGCCCTAGCCTTATCCTTAGCCTAGGGGTGCCCTAGCCTAAGCCTAGGTGTATCCTCGCGTAAGCCTAGGGGTGCCCTAGCCTAAGCCTAGAGTTGCCCTAGCCTAACCCTACGCGTGCCCAAGCCTTAGGCTAGGAGAGCCATAGCTTTAGCCTCAGCCTAGGGGTGCCCTAGCCTAAGCCTAGGGGTGCCCTAGCCTGAGCCTAGGGGTGCCCTAGCCTGAGCCTAGGGGTGCCCTAGCCTTAGGCTAGGGGAGCCCTAGCCTTAGCCGAAGCCTAGGGGTACCCTAGCCTAAAAGTAGGGGTGCCCTAGCCTAAGCCTAGGGGTGCCCTAACCTAAGCCTAGGGGTGCCCTAGCCTTAGGCTAGGGGAGCCCTAGCCTTAGCCTTAGCCTAGGGGTGCCCTAGCCTAAGCCTAGGGGTGCCCTAGCCTAAGCCTAGGGGTGCTCTAGCCTTAGGCTAGGGGAACCCTAGACTTAGCCTAAGCCTAGGGGTGCCCTAGCCTAAGCCTTGGGGTGCCCTAACCTAAGCCTAGGGGTGCCCTAGCCTTAGGCTAGGGGAGCCCTAGCCTTAGCCTTAGCCTAGGGGTGCCCTAGCCTAAGCCTAGGGGTGCCCTAGCCTAAGCCTAGGGGTGCCCTAGCCTAAGCCTAGGGGTGCTCTAGCCTTAGGCTAGGGGAACCCTAGACTTAGCCTAAGCCTAGGGGTGCCCTAGCCTAAGCCTAGGGGTGCCCTAACCTGAGGCTAGAGAAGCCCTAGCTTTAGCCTAAGCCCTGGGATTCCCTAGCCTAAGTCTAGGGGTTCCCTAGCCTGAACCTAGGGGTACCCTAGTCTGAGCCTACAGGTGCCCTTTCCTTAGCATAGCCTAGGATTGCCCTAGCCCAAGCCTAGGGGTGCCATAGCCTGAGTCTAGGGGTGCCCTAGCCTGAGGCTAGGGGAGCAGTAGCCTTAGCCTAAGCCTAGCTGTGCCCTAGCCTAAGCGTAGGGGTGCCCTAGCCTAAGCCTAGGAGTGCTGTAGCCTTAGGCTAGGGGAGCCCTAGCCTTAGCCTAAGCCTAGGGGTGCCCTAGCCTAGTCCTAGGGGTGCCCTAGCCTAAGCCTAGGTGTGCCCTAGCCTAATCCTTGGGGTGCCATAGCCTAAGCCTAGTGGTGCCCTAGACTAAGCCTTGGGGTGCCCTAACCTTAGGCTAGGGGAGCCCTAATCTTACCCTAAGCCTAGGGGTGCACTAGCCTAAGGCTAGGGTAGCCCTAGCCTTAGCCTAAGTGTAGGGGTGCCCTAGCCTAAGCCTAGGGGTGCCCTAGCCTAAGCCTAGGGGTGCCATAGCCTAAGCCTAGGGGTGCCCTAGACTAAGCCTTGGGGTGCCCTAACCTTAGGCTAGGGGAGCCCTAATCTTACCCTAAGCCTACGGGTGCCCTAGCCTAAGGCTAGGGGAGCCCTAGCCTTAGCCCAAGCCTAGGGGTGCCCTAGCCTAAGCCTAGGGGTGCCTTAGCCTAAGCCTAGGGGTGCCCTAGCCTTAGGTTAGGGGAGCCCTAGCCTTAGCCTAAGCCTAGTGGTGCCCTAGCCTAAGCCTAGGTGTGCCCTAGCCTAAGCCAAGGGGTGCCTTAGCCTAAGCCTAGGGGAGCCCTAGCCTTAGCCTAAGCCTAAGTGTGCCCTAGCCTAAGCCTAGGGGTGTCAAAACCTAAGCCTAGGGGTGACCTACCCTAAGCCTCGGGGTACCCTAACCTAAGCGTAGGGGAGCCCTAGCCTTAGCCTAAGCCTAGGTGTGCCCTAGCCTAAGGCTAGGGTTGCCCTAGCCTAAGCTAAGCTGTGTCCTAGCCTAAGCCTAGGGGTGTCCTAGCCTAAGGCTAGGGGTGCCCTAGCCTAACCCTAGGGGTGCCCTAGCCTAAGCCTAAGGGTGCCCAAGCCTTAGACTAGTGTTGCCCTAGCCTTAGGCTAGGGGAGTCCTAGCTTTAGCCTAAGCCTTGGGGTGCCCTAGCCTAAGCCTAGGGGTGCCCTAGCCTAAGCCTACGGGTGCCCTAGCCTAAGCCTAAAGGTGCCCTAGCCTGAGGCTAGGGGAGCCCTAGCTTTAGCCTAAGCCTAGGGGTGCCCTAGCCTAAGCCTAGGGGTGCCCTAACCTAAGCCTAGGGGTGCCCTAGCCTTAGGCTAGGGCAGCCCTAGTCTTAGCCTAAGCCTAGGGGTACCCTAGCCTAAGTCTAGTGGTGCCCTAGCCTAAGCCTAGGGATGCCCTAACCTGAGGATAGGGGAGCCCTAGCTTTAGCCTAAGCCCTGGGGTGCCCTAGCCTAAGCCTAGGGGTGCCCTAGCCTGAACCTAGGAGTGCCCTAGCCTGAGCCTACAGTTGCCCTTTCCTTAGTCTAGCCTAGGATTGCCCTAGCCTAAGCCTAAGGGTGCCATAGCCTGAGTCTAGGGGTGCCCTAGCCTGAGGCTAGGGGAGCCGTAACCTTACCCTAAGCCTAGCTGTGCCCTAGCTTAAGCCTAGGGGTGCCCTAGCCTAAGCCTAGGGGTGCCGTAGCCTTAGGCTAGGGGAGCCCTAGCCTTAGCCTAATCGTAGGGGTGCCCTAGCCTAAGCCTAGGAGTGCTCTAGCCTTAGGCTAGGGGAGCCCTAGCCTTAGCCTAAGCCTAGGGGTGCCCTAGACTAAGCCTAGGGGTGCCCTAACCTTAGGCTACGGGAGCCCTAATCTTACCCTAAGCCTAGGGGTGCCCTAGCCTTAGGCTAGGGGAGCCCTAGCCTTAGCCTTAGCCCTGGGGTGCCCTAGCCTAAGCCTAGGGGTGCCCTAGCCTGAACCTAGGAGTGCCCTAGCCTGAGCCTACAGTTGCCCTTTCCTTAGTCTAGCCTAGGATTGCCCTAGCCTAAGCCTAAGGGTGCCATAGCCTGAGTCTAGGGGTGCCCTAGCCTGAGGCTAGGGGAGCCGTAACCTTACCCTAAGCCTAGCTGTGCCCTAGCCTAAGCCTAGGGGTGCCCTAGCCTAAGCCTAGGGGTGCCCTAGCCTTAGGCTAGGGGAGCCCTAGCCTTAGCCTAAGCGTAGGGGTGCCCTAGCCTAAGCCTAGGAGAGCTCTAGCCTTAGGCTAGGGGAGCCCTAGCCTTAGCCTAAGCCTAGGGGTGCCCTAGACTAACCCTAGGGGTGCCCTAACCTTAGGCTAGGGGAGCCCTAATCTTACCCTAAGCCTAGGGGTGCCCTAGCCTAAGCCTAGGGTTGCCCTAGCCAAAGCCTAAGCGTGCCATAGCATAAGCCTAAGGGTGCCCTGGACTAAACCTAGGGGTGCCCTAACAATAGGCTAGGGGAGCACTAATATTACCCTAAGCCTAGGGGTGCCCTAGCCTAAGCCTAGGGGTGCCCTAGCCTAAGCCTAGGGGTGTCCTAGCCTAAGCCTAGGGGTGCCCTAGCCTTAGGATAGGGGAGCCCTAGCCTTAGCCTAAGCCTAGGGGTGCCCTAGCCTTAGGCTAGGGGGGCCCTAGCCTTAGCCTAAGCCTAGGTGTGCCCTAGCCTAAGCCAAGGGGTGCCCTAGCCTAAGTCTAGGGGAGCCCTAGCCTTAAACTAAGCCTAGGGGTGCCCTAGCCTAAGCCTAGGTGTGCCCTAGCCTAAGCCAAGGGGTGCCCTAGCCTAAGCCTAGGGGAGCCCTAGCCTTAGCCTTAGCCTAGGTGTGCCCTAGCCTAAGCCTAGGGGTGCCCTAGCCTAAGCCTAGGGGTGACCTACCCTAAGCCTCGGGGTACCCTAACTTAAGCGTAGGGGAGCCCTAGCCTTAGCCTAAGCCTAGGGGTTCCTAGCCTAAGCCTAGGGGTGCCCTAGCCTAAGCCTAGGGGTGCCCTTAACCAAAGCCTAAGGGTGCCCTAGCCTAAGCCTAGGGGTGCCCTAACCTAAGCCTAGGGGTGCCCTAGCCTTAGGCTAGGGGAGCCCTAGCCTTAGCCTAAGCCTAGGGGTGCCCTAGCCTAAGCCTAGGGGTGCTCTAGCCTTAGGCTAGGGGAGCCCTAGCCTGAGCCTAGATGTTCCCTTTCCTTAGTCTTGCCTAGGATTGCCCTAACCTAAGCCTAGGTGTGCCCTAGCCTTAGGCTAGGGGAGCCCTAGCCTTAGCCTAAGCCTAGGGGTGCCCTAGCGTAAGCCTAGAGGTGCTCTAGCCTTAGGCTAGGGGAGCCCTAGTCTTAGCATAAGCCTAGGGGTGCCCTAGCGTAAGGCTATGGGAGCCCTAGGTTTAGCCTAAGCCTAGGGGTGCCCTAGCCTAAGCCTAGGGGTGCCCTAGCCTTAGGCTAGGGGAGCCTTAGCCTTAACCTAAGCCTAGGTGTGCCCTACCCTAAGCCTAGGGGTGCCCACACCTAAGCCTCGGGGTACCCTAGCCCAAGCCAAGAGGTACCCTAGCCTTAGGCTGGGGATGCCCTAGCCTTAGCCTAAGCCTAGGGGTGCCCTAGCCTAACCCTAGGGGTGCCTTAGCTTAAGCCTAGGGGTGCCCTAGCCTTAGGCTAGGGGAGCCCTAGCCTTAGCCTAAGCCAAGGGTGCCCTAGCCTAAGCTTAGGTGTGCCCTAGCCAGGCTGGGGGTGCCCTAGCCTTAGCCTAAGTGTAGGGGTGCTCTAGCCTAAGCCTAAGGGTGCTCTAGCCTTTGGCTATGGGAGCCCTAGCCTTAGCCTAAGCCTAGGGGTGCCCTAGCTTTAGCCTAGGGGTGCCCTAGCCTAAGCCTAGGGGTGCCCTAGCCTAAGCCTAGGGGTGCCATAGCCTAAGCCTAGGGGTGCCCTAGACTAAGCCTAGGGGTGCCCTAACCTTAGGCTAGGGGAGCACTAATCTTACCCTAAGCCTAGGGGTGCCTTAGCCTAAGTCTAGGGGAGCCCTAGCTTTAGCCTAAGCCTAGGGGTGCCCTAACCTAAGCCTAGGGGTGCCCTAGCCTTAGGCTAGGGGAGCCCTAGCCTTAGCCTAAGCCTAGGTTTGCCCTAGCCTTAGCCTAGGGGTGCCCTCGCCTAAGCCTCGGTGTACCCTAGCCCAAGCCAAGGGGTGCCCTAGCCTTAGGATAGGGATGCCCTAGCCTTAGCCTAAGCCTAGGGGTGTCCTAGCCTAAGCCTAGGGGTGCCCTAGCCTAAGCCAAGGGGTGCCCTAGCCTAAGCCTAGGGGAGCACTAGCCTTAGCCTATGCCTAGGGGTGCCCTAGCCTAAGCCTAGGGGTGCACTAGCCTAAGCCAAGGTGTGTCCTAGCCTAATCCTAGGGGTGCCCTAGTCTAAGCCTAGGGGTGCACTAGCCTAAGCCTAGGGGTGCCCTAGCCTAAGCCTAGGGGTGCCCTAGCCTAAGCCTACGGGTGCCCTAGCCTAACCCTAGGGGTGCCCTAGCCTAAGCCTAGGGGTGCCCTAGCCAAAGCCCAGGGGTGCCCTAGAATAAGCCTAGAGTTGCCCTAGGCTAAGCCTACGGTTGCCCTAGCCTAAGCCTAGTGGTGCCCTAGCCTAAGCCTAGGGGTGCCCTAGCCAAAGCCCAGGGGTGCCCTAGAATAAGCCTAGAGTTGCCCTAGGCTAAGCCTACGGGTGCCCTAGCCTAAGCCTAGGGGTGCTATAGCCTTAGGCTAGGGGAGCCCTAGCCTTAGCCTAAGCCTAGGGGTGCCCTAGCCTAAGCCTAGGTTTGCCCTAGCCAAAGCCTAAGGGTGCCCTAGCCTAAGCCTAGGGGTGCCCTAACCTAAGGCTAGGGGTGCCCTAACCTTAGGCTAGGGGAGCCCTAGCCTTAGCCTAAGCCTATGGGTACCCAAGCTTAAGCCTAGGGGTGCCCTAGCCTAAGCCTAGGGGTGCCCTAACCAGAGGCAAGGGGAGCCCTAGCTTTAACTTCAGCCCTGGGGTGCCCTAGCCTAAGCCTATGGGTGCCCTAGACTGACCCTAGGGGTGCCCTAGCCTGAGGCTAGGGGAGCCGTAGCCTTAGGCTATGCCTAGCTGTGCCCTAGCCTAAACCTAGGGGTGCACTAGCCTAAGCCTAGGGGAGCCCTAGCCTTAGCCTAAGCGTAGGGGTGCCCTAGCCTAAGCCTAGGAGTGCTCTAGCCTTAGGCTAGGGGAGCCCTAGCCTTAGCCTAAGCCTAGGTGTGCCCTAGCCTAGGCCTTGGGGTGCTCTAGCCTAAGCCAAGGGGTGCCATAGCCTAAACCTAGGGGTGCCCTAGACTAAGCCTAGGGGTGCCCTAACCTTAGGCTAGGGGAGCCCTAATCTTACCCTAAGGCTAGGGGTGCCCTAGCCTAAGGCTAGGGAAGCCCTAGCCTTAGCTTAAGCCTAGGGGTGCCCTAGCCTAAGCCTAGGGGTGCCTTAGCCTAAGCGTAGAGGTGCTCTAGCCTTAGGCTAGGGGAGCCCTAGCCTTAGCCTAAGCCTAGGGGTGCCCTAGCCTAAGCCTAGGTGTGCCGTAGCCTAAGCCAAGGGGTGCCCTAGCCTAAGCCTAGGGGAGCCCTAGCCTTAGCCTAAGCCTGGGGGTGCCCTAGCCTAAGCCTAGGTGTGCCCTAGCCTAAGCCTAGGCGTGCCCTAGCCTAAGCCTAGGGGTGACCTACCCTAAGCCTCCGGGTACCCTAACCTAAGCGTAGGGGAGCCCTAGCCTTAGCCTAAGCCTAGGGGTACCCTAGCTTAAGGCTAGGGTTGCCCTAGCCTAAGCCAAGGTGTGTCCTAGCCTAAGCCTAGGGGTGCCCTAGCCTAAGCCTAGGGGTGCACTAGCCTGAGCCTAGGGGTGCCCTAGCCTAAGCCTAGGGGTGCCCTAGCCTAAGCCAAGTGGTGCTCTAGCCTTAGGCTAGGGGAGCACTTGCCTTAGCCTAAGCTTAGGGGTGTCCTAGCCTAAGCCTAGGGGTGCCCTAGCCTAACCCTAGGGGTGCCATAGCCTAAGGCTAAGTGTGCCCTAGCCTAGGCCTTGGGGTGCTCTAGCCTAAGCAAAGGGGTGCCATAGCCTAAACCTAGGGGTGCCCTAGCCTTAGCCTAGTGGAGCCCTAGCCTTATCCTTAGCCTAGGGGTGCCCTAGCCTAAGCCTAGGTGTACCCTCGCGTAAGCCTAGGGGTGCCCTAGCCTAAGCCTAGAGTTGCCCTAGCCTAAGCCTACGCGTGCCCTAGCCTTAGGCTAGGGGAGCCATAGCTTTAGCCTCAGCCTAGGGGTGCCCTAGCCTAAGCCTAGGGGTGCCCTAGCCTGAGCCTATGGGTGCCCTAGCCTGAGTCTAGGGGTGCCCTAGCCTTAGGGTAGGGGAGCCCTAGCCTTAGCCTAATCCTAGGGGTGCCCTAGCCTAAGCCTAGGGTTGCCCTTGCCTTAGGCTAGGGGAGCCCTAGCCTTAGCCGAAGCCTAGGGGTACCCTAGCCTAAGCATAGGGGTGCCCTAGCCTAAGCCTAGGGGTGCCCTAACCTAAGCCTAGGGGTGCCCTAGCCTTAGGCTAGGGGAGCCCTAGCCTTAGCCTAAGCGTAGGGGTGCCCTAGCCTAAGCCTAGGAGTGCTCTAGCCTTAGGCTAGGGGAGCCCTAGCCTTAGCCTAAGCCTAGGGGTGCCCTAGACTAAGGCTAGGGGTGCCCTAACCTTAGGCTAGGGGAGCCCTAATCTTACCCTAAGCCTAGGGGTGTCCTAGCCTAAGCCTAGGTGTGCCCTAGCCTAAGCCAAGGGGTGCCCTAGCCTAAGCCTAGGGGAGCCCTAGCCTTAGACTAAGCCTAGGGGTGCCCTAGCCTAAGACTAGGTGTGCCCTAGCCTAAGCCAATATGTGCCCTAGCCTAAGCCTATGGGAGCTCTAGCCTTAGCCCAAGCCTAGGTGTGCCCTAGCCTAAGCCTAGGGGTGCCCTAGCCTAAGCCTAGGGGTGACCTACCCTAAGCCTCGGGGTACCCTAACCTAAGCGTAGGGGATCCCTAGCCATAGCCTAAGACTAGGGGTGCCCTAGCCTAAGCCTAGGGGTGCCCTAGCCTAAGCCAAGATGTGTCCTAGCCTAAGCCTAGGGGTGCCCAAGCTAAGCCTAGGGGTGCACTAGCCTAAACCTAGGGGTGCCCTAGCCTAAGCCTAGGGGTGCCCTAGCCTAAGCCTAGGGGTGCATTAACCTAACCCTAGGGGTGCCCTAGCCTAAGCTTAGGTGTGACCTAGCCTTAGGCTATTCGATCCCTAGCCTTAGCCTAGGGGTACCCTAGCCTAAGTCTAGGGGTGCCCTAGCCAAAGCCTAGGGGGTGCCCTAGCCTTAGGCTAGGGGACCCCAAGCCTTAGCCTAAGCCTAAGGGTACCCTAGCCTAAACCTAGGGGTGCACTAGCCTAAGCCTACGGGTACCCTAGCCTAAGCCTAGGGGTGCCCTAACCTGAGGCTAGGGGAGCCCTAGCTTTAGCCTAAGCCTAGGGGTGCCCTAACCTAAGCCTACAGGTGCCCTAGCCTGAGGGTAGGGGAGCCCTTGCCTTAGTCTAGCCTAGGATTCCCCTAGCCTAAGCCTATGGGTGCCATAGCATGGGTCTAGAGGTGCCCAAACCTGTGGCTAGGAGAGCCGTAGCCTTAGCCTAAGCCTTTGGGTGCCCTAGCCTAAGCTTAGGGGTGCCCTAGCCTAAGTCTAGGAGTGCCCTAGCCTATGCCTAGTGGTGCCCAAGCCTAAGCCTAAGGGTGCCCTAGCCTAAGCCTAGGGGTGCCCTAGCCTAAGCCTAGGGGAGCCCTAGCCTAAGTCTAAGCCTAGGAGTGTCCTATCCTAAGCCTAGGGGTGCCCTAGCCTTAGGCTAGGGGAGCCCTAGCCTTAGCCTAAGCCTAGGGTTGCCCTAGCCTAAGCCTAGGGGTGCCCTAGCCTGAGCCTACGGGTGCCCTAGCCTGAGGATAGGGGAGCCCTAGCGTTAGTCTAGCCTAGGATTGCCCTAGCCTTTGTCTAGGGGTGCCATAGCCTGAGTCTAGGGGTGCCCTAGCCTGAGGCTAGGGGAGCCGTAGCCTTAGCCGAAGCCTAGGGGTGCCCTAGCCTAAGCCTAGGGGTGCCCTAGCCTAAGCCTTGGGGTGCCCTAGCCTTAGGCTAGGGGAGCCCTATCCTTAGCATAAGCCTAGGGGTGCCCTAGCCTAAGCCTAGGGGTGCCCTAGCCTAAGCCTAGGGGTGCCCTAGCCTTAGGCTATGGGAGCCCAAGCCTTAGCCTAAGCTAGGGGTGCCCTAGCGTAAGCCTAGGGGTGCCCTAGCCTTAGGCTAGGGGAGCCCAAGCCTTAGCCTAAGCTAGAGGTGCCCTAGCCTAAGCCTAGTGGTGCCCTAGCCTAAGTTAGGGGTGCCCTAGCCTAAGCCTAGGGGTGCCCTGGCGTAAGCCTAGGGGTGCCCTAGCCTTAGGCTAGGGGAGCCCTAGCCTTAGGCTAGGGGAGCCCTAGCCTTAGCCTAAGCCTAGCGGTGCCATTGCTTAAGCCTAGGGTTCCCTAGCCTAAGCCAAGGGATGCCCTAACCTAAGCCATGGGGTGCCCTAGCCTTAGTCTATGGGAGCCCTAGCCTTAGCTTAAGCCTAGGGGTGCCCTAGCCTAAGGCTAGGGGTGCCCTAGCCTAACACTAGGGGTGCCCTAGCCTAAGCCTAAGGGTGCCCAAGCCTTAGCCTAGTGGAGCCCTAGCCTTAGGCTAGGGGAGTCCTAGCTTTAGCCTAAGCCTTGGGGTGCCCTAGCCTAAGCCTAGGGGTGCCCTAGCCTAAGTCTACGGGTGCCCTAGCCTAAGCCTAGAGGTGCCCTAGCCTGAGGCTAGGGGAGCCCTAGCTTTAGCCTAAGCCTATGGGTGCCCTAGCCTAAGCCTAGGGGTGCCCTAACCTAAGCCTAGGGGTGCCCTAGCCTTAGGCTAGGGCAGCCCTAGTCTTAGCCTAAGCCTAGGGGTACCCTAGCCTAAGCCTAGGGGTGCCCTAGCCTAAGCCTAGGGATGCCCTAACCTGAGGCTAGGGGAGCCCTAGCTTTAGCCTAATCCCTGGGGTGCCCTAGCCTAAGCCTAGTGGTGCCCTAGCCTGAACCTAGGAGTGCCCTAGCCTGAGCCTACAGTTGCCCTTTCCTTAGTCTAGCCTAGGATTGCCCTAGCCTAAGCCTAAGGGTGCCATAGCCTGAGTCTAGGGGTGCCCTAGCCTGAGGCTAGGGGAGTCGTACCCTTACCCTAAGCCTAGCTGTGCCCTAGCCTAAGCCTAGGGGTGCCCTAGCCTAAGCCTAGGGGTGTCCTAGCCTTAGGCTAGAAGAGCCCTAGCCTTAGCCTAAGCGTAGGGGTGCCCTAGCCTAAGCCTAGGAGTGCTCTAGCCTTAGGCTAGGGGAGCCCTAGCCTTAGCCTAAGCCTAGGGGTGCCCTAGACTAAGCCTAGGGGTGCCCTAACCTTAGGCTAGAGGAGCCCTAATCTTACCCTAAGCCTAGGGGTGTCCTAGCCTAAGGCTAGGGGAGCCCTAGCCTTAGCCTAACCCTAGGTGTGCCCTCGCCTAAGCCTCGGGGTACCCTAGCCGTAGGCAAGGGGTGCCCTAGCCTTAGGCTAGGGATGCCTTAGCCTTAGCCTAAGCCTAGGGGTGCCCTAGCCTAAACCTAGGGGTGCCTTAGCCTAAGCCTAGGGGTGCCCTAGCCTTAGTCTTGGAGAGCCCTAGCCTTAGCCTAAGCCTAGGGGTGGCCTAGCCTAAGCATAGGGGTGCCCTAGCCTTAGGCTAGGGGAGCCCTTGCCTTAGCCTAACCCTAGGTGTGCCCTAGCCTAAGCCTATGGGAGCCCTCGCCTAAGCCTCGGGGTACCCTAGCCGAAGGCAAGGGGTGCCCTAGCCTTAGGCTAGGGATGCCTTAGCCTTAGCCTAAGCCTAGGGGTGCCCTAGCCTAAACCTAGGGGTGCCTTAGCCTAAGCCTAGGGGTGCCCTAGCCTTAGGCTTGGAGAGCCCTAGCCTTAGTCTAAGCCTAGGGGTGCCCTAGCCTAAGCCTAGGTGTGCCCTAGCCTAAGCCAAGGGGTGCCCTAGCCTAAGCCTGGGGGAGCCCTGGCCTTAGACTAAGCCTAGGGGTGCCCTAGCCTAAGACTAGGTGTGCCCTAGCCTAAGCCAATGGGTGCCCTAGCCTAAGCCTATGGGTGCCCTCGCCTAAGCCTCGGGGTACCCTAGCCGAAGCCAAGGGGTGCCCTAGCCTTAGGCTAGGGATGCCTTAGCCTTAGCCTAAGCCTAGGGGTGCCCTAGCCTAAACCTAGGGGTGCCTTAGCCTAAGCCTAGGGGTGCCCTAGCCTTAGGCTTGGAGAGCCCTAGCCTTAGTCTAAGCCTAGGGGTGCCGTAGCCTAAGCCTAGGTGTGCCCTAGCCTAAGCCAAGGGGTGCCCTAGCCTAAGCCTAGGGGAGCCCTAGCCTTAGACTAAGCCTAGGGGTGCCCTAGCCTAAGACTAGGTGTGCCCTAGCCTAAGCCAATGGGGGCCCTAGCCTAAGCCTATGGGAGCTCTAGCCTTAGCCCAAGCTTAGGTGTGCCCTAGCCTAAGCCTAGGGGTGCCCTAGCCTAAGCCAATGGGTGACCTACCCTAAGCCTCGGGGTACCCTAACCTAAGCGTAGGGGATCCCTAGCCATAGCCTAAGACTAGGGGTGCCCTAGCCTAAGCCTAGGGGTGCCCTAGCCTAAGCCAAGATGTGTCCTAGCCTAAGCCTAGGGGTGCCCTAGCCTAAGCCTAGGGCTGCACTAGCCTAAACCTAGGGGTGCATTAACCTAACCCTAGGGGTGCCCTAGCCTAAGCTTAGGTGTGACCTAGCCTTAGGCTAGTCGATCCCTAGCCTTAGCCTTAGCCTAGGGGTGCCCTAGCCTAAGTCTAGGGGTGCCCTAGCCAAAGCCTAGGGGGTGCCGTAGACTTTGGCTAGGGGACCCCAAGCCTTAGCCTAAGCCTAAGGGTACCCTAGCCTAAACCTAGGGGTGCACTAGCCTAAGCCTACGGGTACCCTAGCCTAAGCCTAGGGGTGCCCTAACCTGAGGCTAGGGGAGCCCTAGCTTTAGCCTAAGCCTAGGGGTGCCCTAACCTAAGCCTACAGGTGCCCTAGCCTGAGGGTAGGGGAGCCCTTGCCTTAGTCTAGCCTAGGATTCCCCTAGCCTAAGCCTATGGGTGCCATAGCATGGGTCTAGAGGTGCCCAAACCTGTGGCTAGGAGAGCCGTAGCCTTAGCCTAAGCCTTTGGGTGCCCTAGCCTAAGCTTAGGGGTGCCCTAGCCTAAGTCTAGGAGTGCCCTAGCCTATGCCTAGGGGTGCCCAAGCCTAAGCCTAAGGGTGCCCTAGCCTAAGCCTATGGGTGCCCTAGCCTAAGCCTAGGGGAGCCCTAGCCTAAGTCTAAGCCTAGGGGTGTCCTATCCTAAGCCTAGGGGTGCCCTAGCCTTAGGCTAGGGGAGCCCTAGCCTTAGCCTAAGCCTAGGGTTGCCCTAGCCTAAGCCTAGGGGTGCCCTAGCCTGAGCCTACGGGTGCCCTAGCCTGACGATAGGGGAGCCCTAGCGTTAGTCTAGCCTAGGATTGCCCTAGCCTTTGTCTAGGGGTGACATAGCCTGAGTATAGGGGTGCCCTAGCCTGAGGCTAGGGGAGCCGTAGCCTTAGCCGAAGCCTAGGGGTGCCCTAGCCTAAGCCTAGTGGTGCCCTAGCCTAAGCCTAGGGTTCCCTAGCCTAAGCCAAGGGATGCCCTAACCTAAGCCATGGGGTGCCCTAGCCTTAGTCTATGGGAGCCCTAGCCTTACCTTAAGCCTAGGGGTGCCCTAGCCTAAGACTAGGGGTGCCCTATCCTAAGCCTAGGGGTGCCCTAGCCTAAGCCTAAGGGTTCCCTAGCCTAAGCCTAGGGGTGCACTAACCTAAGCCTAGGGGTGCCTTAGCCTTTGGCTAGAGAAGCCCTAGCCTTAGCTTTAGCCTAGGGGTGCCCTACCCTAAGCCTAGGGGTATCCTAGCCTAAGCCTGGGGGTGCCCTAGCCTAAGCCTAGGGGTACCCTAGCCTAAGCCTACGGGTGCCCTAGCCATAGGCTAGGGTAGCCCTAGTTTAGCCTAAGCCTAGTTGTGCCCTAGCCTAAGCCTAGGGGTGCCCTAGCCTAAGCCTAGGGGTGCTCTAGCCTTAGGCTAGGGTTGCCTTAGCCTAAGCGTAGGGGTACCCTAGCCTGAGGCTAGGGGAGTCCTAGCCTTAGCCTAAGCCTAGGGGTGCCCTAGCCTAAGCATAGGGGTGCCCTAGCCTGAGCCTAGGGGTGTCCTAGCCTGAGCTTACGGGTGTCCTAGCCTGAGGCTAGGGGAACCCTAGCCTTAGTCTATCCTAGGATTGCCCTAGCCTAAGTCTAGGGGTGCCATAGCATGAGTCTCGGGGTGCCCTAGGCTGAGTCTAGGGGAGCCGTAGCCTTTGCCTAAGCCTAGGGGTGCCCTAGCCTAAGCCTAGGGGTGCCTTAGCCTAAGCCTAGGGGAGCCCTAGCTTGAGGCTAGGGGAGTCCTAGCCTGAGTCTATCCTAGGATTACCCTAGCCTAAGCCTAGGGGTGCCATAGCCTGAGTCTAGGGGTGCCCTAGACCTTAGGCTAGGGGAGCCGTAGCCTTAGCCTAAGCCTACGGGTGCCCTAGTTTAAGCCTAGTTGTGCCCTTGCCTAAGCAGAGCGGTGCCCTAGCCTAAGCCTTGGGGTGCCCTAGCCATAGGCTAGGGGAGCCCTAGCCTTAGCCGAAGCCTATGGGTACCCTAGCCTAAGCGTAGGGGTGCCCTAGCCTAAGCCTAGGGGTGCCCTAGCCTAAGCCTAGGGGTGCTCTAGCCTTAGGCTAGGGGAACCCTAGCCTTAGCCTAAGCCTAGGGGTGCCCTAGCCTAAGCCTAGGTGTACCCTCGCGTAAGCCTAGGGGTGCCCTAGCCTGAGCCTAGAGTTGCCCTAGCCTAAGCCTACGCGTGCCCTAGCCTTAGGCTAGGGGAGCCATAGCTTTAGCCTCAGCCTAGGGGTGCCCTAGCCTAAGCCTAGGGGTGCCCTAGCCTGAGCCTATGGGTGCCCTAGCCTGAGCCTAGGGGTGCCCTAGCCTTAGGGTAGGGGAGCCCTAGCCTTAGCCTAATCCTAGGGGTGCCCTAGCCTAAGCCTAGGGTTGCCCTTGCCTTAGGCTAGGGGAGCCCTAGCCTTAGCCGAAGCCTAGGGGTACCCTAGCCTAAGCGTAGGGGTGCCCTAGCCTAAGCCTAGGGGTGCCCTAACCTAAGCCTAGGGGTGCCCTAGCCTTAGGCTAGGGGAGCCCTAGCCTTAGCCTAGGCCTAGGGGTGCCCTAGCCTAAGCCTAGGGGTGCCCTAGCCTAAGCCTTGGGGTGCTCTAGCCTTAGGCTAGGGGAACCCTAGCCTTAGCCTAAGCCTAGGGGTGCCCTAGCCTAAGCCTAGGGGTGCCCTAACCTGAGGCTAGTGAAGCCCTAGCTTTAGCCTAAGCCCTGGGATTCCCTAGCCTAAGTCTAGGGGTTCCCTAGTCTAAACCTAGGGGTGCCCTAGCCTGAGCCTACAGGTGCCCTTTCCTTAGCATAGCCTAGGATTGCCCTAGCCTAAGCCTAGGGGTGCCATAGCCTGAGTCTAGGGGTGCCCTAGCCTGAGGCTAGGGGAGCAGTAGCCTTAGTCTAAGCCTAGCTGTGCCCTAGACTAAGCCTAGGGGTGCCCTAGCCTAAGCCTAGGGGTGCCGTAGCCTTAGGCTAGGGGAGCCCTAGCCTTAGCCTAAGCCTAGGGGTGCCCTAGCCTAGTCCTAGGGGTGCCCTAGCCTAAGCCAAGGTGTGCCCTAGCCTAATCCTTGGGGTGCCATAGCCTAAGCCTAGTGGTGCCCTAGACTAAGCCTAGGGGTGCCCTAACCTTAGGCTAGGGGAGCCCTAATCTTACCCTAAGCCTATGGGTGCACTAGCCTAAGGCTAGGGTAGCCCTCGCCTTAGCCTAAGCGTAGGGGTGCCCTAGCCTAAGCCTAGGGGTGCCCTAGCCTAAGCCTAGGGGTGCCATAGCCTAAGCCTAGGGGTGCCCTAGACTAAGCCTTGGGGTGCCCTAACCTTAGGCTAGGGGAGCCCTAATCTTACCCTAAGCCTACGGGTGCCCTAGCCTAAGGCTAGGGGAGCCCTAGCCTTAGCCCAAGCCTAGGGGTGCCCTAGCCTAAGCCTAGGGGTGCCTTAGCCTAAGCCTAGGGGTGCCCTAGCCTTAGGTTAGGGGAGCCCTAGCCTTAGCCTAAGCCTAGGGGTGCCCTAGCCTAAGCCTAGGTGTGCCCTAGCCTAAGCCAAGGGTTGCCCTAGCCTAAGCCTAGGGGAGCCCTAGCCTTAGCCTAAGCCTAGGGGTGCCCTAGCCTAAGCCTAGGTGTGCCCTAACCTAAGCCAAGGGGTGCCTTAGCCTAAGCCTAGGGGAGCCCTAGCCTTAGCCTAAGCCTAAGTGTGCCCTAGCCTAAGCCTAGGGGTGTCAAAACCTAAGCCTAGGGGTGACCTACCCTAAGCCTCGGGGTACCCTAACCTAAGCGTAGGGGAGCCCTAGCCTTAGCCTAAGCCTAGGTGTGCCCTAGCCTAAGGCTAGGGTTGCCCTAGCCTAAGCCAAGGTGTGTCCTAGCCTAAGCCTAGGTGTGTCCTAGCCTAAGGCTAGGGTTGCCCTAGCCTAACCCTAGGGGTGCCCTAGCCTAAGCCTAAGGGTGCCCAAGCCTTAGCCTAGTGGAGCCCTAGCCTTAGGCTACTGGAGTCCTAGCTTTAGCCTAAGCCTTGGGGTGCCCTAGCCTAAGCCTAGGGGTGCCCTAGCCTAAGCCTACGGGTGCCCTAGCCTAAGCCTAGAGGTGCCCTAGCCTGAGGCTAGGGGAGCCCTAGCTTTAGCCTAAGCCTAGGGGTGCCCTAGCCTAAGCCTAGGGGTGCCCTAACCTAAGCCTAGGGGTGCCCTAGCCTTAGGCTAGGGCAGCCCTAGTCTTAGCCTAAGCTTAGGGGTACCCTAGCCTAAGCCTAGGGGTGCCCTAGCCTAAGCCTAGGGATGCCCTAACCTGAGGCTAGGGGAGCCCTAGCTTTAGCCTAAGCCCTGGGGTGCCCTAGCCTAAGCCTAGGGGTGCCCTAGCCTGAACCTAGGAGTGCCCTAGCCTGAGCCTACAGTTGCCCTTTCCTTAGTCTAGCCTAGGATTGCCCTAGCCTAAGCCTAAGGGTGCCATAGCCTGAGTCTAGGGGTGCCCTAGCCTGAGGCTAGGGGAGTCATAACCTTACCCTAAGCCAAGCTGTGCCCTAGCCTAAGCCTAGGGGTGCCCTAGTCTAAGCCTAGGGGTGCCCTAGCCTTAGTCTAGGGGAGCCCTAGCCTTAGCCTAAGCGTAGGGGTGCCCTAGCCTAAGCCTAGGAGTGCTCTAGCCTTAGGCTAGGGGAGCCCTAGCCTTAGCCTAAGCCTAGGGGTGCCCTAGACTAAGCCTAGGGGTGCCCTTACCTTAGGCTAGGGGAGCCCTAATATTACCCTAAGCCTAGGGGTGTCCTAGCCTAAGGCTAGGGGAGCCCTAGCCTTAGCCTAAGCCTAGGGGTGGCCTAGCCTAAGCCTAGGGGTGCCCTAGCCTTAGGCTAGGGGAGCCCTAGCCTTAGCCTAACCCTAGGTGTGCCCTAGCCTAAGCCTATGGGTGCCCTCGCCTAAGCCTCGGGGTACCCTAGTCGAAGGCAAGGGGTGCCCTAGCCTTAGGCTAGGGATGCCTTAGCCTTAGCCTAAGCCTAGGGGTGCCCTAGCCTAAACCTAGGGGTGCCTTAGCCTAAGCCTAGGGGTGCCCTAGCCTTAGGCTTGGAGAGCCCTAGCCTTAGTCTAAGCCTAGGGGTGCCCTAGCCTAAGCCTAGGTGTACCCTAGCCTAAGCCAAGGGGTGCCCTAGCCTAAGCCTAGGGGAGCCCTAGCCTTAGACTAAGCCTAGGGGTGCCCTAGCCTAAGACTAGGTGTGCCCTAGCCTAAGCCAACGGGTGCCCTAGCCTAAGCCTATGGGTGCCCTCGCCTAAGCCTCGGGGTACCCTAGCCGAAGCCAAGGGGTGCCCTAGCCTTAGGCTTGGAGAGCCCTAGCCTTAGTCTAAGCCTAGGGGTGCCCTAGCCTAAGCCTAGGTGTGCCCTAGCCTAAGCCAAGGGGTGCCCTAGCCTAAGCCTAGGGGAGCCCTAGCCTTAGACTAAGCCTAGGGGTGCCCTAGCCTAAGACTAGGTGTGCCCTAGCCTAAGCCTAGGGGTGCCCTAGCCTAAGCCTAGGGGTGACCAACCCTAAGCCTCTGGGTACCCTAACCTAAGCGTAGGGGATCCCTAGCCATAGCCTAAGACTAGGGGTGCCCTAGCCTAAGCCTTGGCGTGCCCTAGCCTAAGCCAAGATGTGTCCTAGCCTAAGCCTAGGGGTGCCCTAGCCTAAGTCTAGGGGTGCACTAGCCTAAACCTAGGGGTGCCCTAGCCTAAGCCTAGGGGTGCCCTAGCCTAAGCCTAGGGGTGCATTAGCCTAACCCTAGGGGTGCCCTAGCCTAAGCTTAGGTGTGACCTAGCCTTAGGCTAGTCGATCCCTAGCCTTAGCCTTAGCCTAGGGGTGCCCTAGCCTAAGTCTAGGGGTGCCCTAGCCAAAGCCTAGGGGGTGCCCTAGCCTTAGGCTAGGGGACCCCAAGCCTTAGCCTAAGCCTAAGGGTACCCTAGCCTAAACCTAGGGGTGCACTAGCCTAAGCCTACGGGTACCCTAGCCTAAGCCTACAGGTGCCCTAGCCTGAGGGTAGGGGAGCCCTAGCCTTAGTCTAGCCTAGGATTCCCCTAGCCTAAGCCTATGTGTGCCATAGCATGGGTCTAGAGGTGCCCAAACCTGTGGCTAGGAGAGCCGTAGCCTTAGCCTAAGCCTTTGGGTGCCCTAGCCTAAGCTTAGGGGTGCCCTAGCCTAAGTCTAGGAGTGCCCTAGCCTATACCTAAGGGTGCCCAAGCCTAAGCCTAAGGGTGCCCTAGCCTAAGCCTAGGGGTGCACTAGCCTAAGCCTAGGGGAGCCCTAGCCTAAGTCTAAGCCTAGGGGTGTCCTATCCTAAGCCTAGGGGTGCCCTAGCCTTAGGCTAGGGGAGCCATAGCCTTAACCTAAGCCTACTGGTGCCCTTGCCTAAGCCTAGGGGTGCTCTAGCCTTAGGCTAGGGGAGCCCTAGCCTTAGCCTAAGCCTAGGGTTGCCCTAGCCTAAGCCTAGGGGTGCCCTAGCCTGAGCCTACGGGTGCCCTAGCCTGAGGATAGGGGAGCCCTAGTGTTAGTCTAGCCTAGGATTGCCCTAGCCTTTTTCTAGGGGTGCCATAGCCTGAGTCTAGGGTTGCCCTAGCCTGAGGCTAGGGGAGCCGTAGCCTTAGCCGAAGCCTAGGGGTGCCCTAGCCTAAGCCTAGGGGTGCCCTAGCCTAAGCCTTGGGGTGCCCTAGCCTTAGGCTAGGGGAGCCCTATCCTTAGCATAAGCCTCGGGGTGCCCTAGCCTAAGCCTAGGGGTGCCCTAGCCTAAGCCTAGGGGTGCCCTAGCCTTAGGCTATGGGAGCCCAAGCCTTAGCCTAAGCTAGGGGTGCCCTAGCGTAAGCCTAGTGGTGCCCTAGCCTTAGGCTAGGGGATCCCAAGCCTTAGCCTAAGCTAGAGGTGCCCTAGCCTAAGCCTAGGGCTTCCCTAGCCTAAGCTAGGGGTGCCCTAGCCTAAGCCTAGGGGTGCCCTAGCGTAAGCCTAGGGGTGCCCTAGCCTTAGGCTAGGGGAGCCCTCGCCTTAGCCTAAGCCTAGCGGTGACATTGCTTAAGCCTAGGGTTCCCTAGCCTAAGCCAAGGGATGCCCTAACCTAAGCCATGGGGTGCCCTAGCCTTAGTCTACGGGAGCCCTAGCCTTAGCTTAAGCCTAGGGGTGCCCTAGCCTAAGATTAGGGGTGCCCTAGCCTAAGCCTAGGGGTGCCCTAGCCTAAGCCTAAGGGTTCCCTAGCCTAAGCCTAGGGGTGCACTAACCTAAGCCTAGGGGTTCATTAGCCTTTGGCTAGAGAAGCCCTAGCCTTAGCTTTAGCCTAGGGGTGCCCTACCCTAAGCCTAGGGGTATCCTAGCCTAAGCCTGGTGGTGCCCTAGCCTAAGCCTAGGGGTTCCCTAGCCTAAGCCTACGGGTGCCCTAGCCATAGGCTAGGGTAGCCCTAGTTTAGCCTAAGCCTAGTTGTGCCCTAGCCTAAGTCTAGGGGTGCCCTAGCCAAAGCCTAGGGGTGCTCTAGCCTTAGGCTAGGGTTGCCTTAGCCTAAGCGTAGGGGTGCCCTAGCCTGAGGCTAGGGGAGTCCTAGCCTTAGCCTAAGCCTAGGGGTGCCCTAGCCTAAGCATAGGGGTGCCCTAGCCTGAGCCTAGGGGTGTCCTCGCCTGAGCTTACGGGTGTCCTAGCCTGAGGCTAGGGGAACCCTAGCCTTAGTCTATCCTAGGATTGCCCTAGCCTAAGACTAGGGGTGCCATAGCATGAGTCTCGGGGTGCCCTAGGCTGAGTCTAGGGGAGCCGTAGCCTTTGCCTAAGCCTAGGGGTGCCCTAGCCTAAGCCTAGGGGTGCCTTAGCCTAAGCCTAGGGGAGCCCTAGCCCTAGCCTAAGCCTAGGGGTGCCCTAGCCTAAACCTAGGGGTGCCCGAGCCTTAGGCTAGGGGAGCCCTAGCCCTAGCCTAAGCCTAGGGGTGCCCTAGCCTAAGCCTTGGGGTGCTCTAGCCTTAGGCTACGGGAGACTTAGCCTTAGCCTAAGCCTAGGGGTGCCCAAGCTTGAGCCTAGGGGTGCCATAACCTAAGCCTAGGGGTGCCCTAGCTTGAGGCTAGGGGAGTCCTAGCCTGAGTCTATCCTAGGATTGCCCTAGCCTAAGCCTAGGGTGCCATAGCCTGAGTCTAGGGGTGCCCTAGACCTGAGGCTAGGGGAGCCGTAGCCTTAGCCTAAGCCTAGGGGTGCCCTAGTTTAAGCCTAGTTGTGCCCATGCCTAAGCCGAGCGGTGCCCTAGCCTAAGCCTAGGGGTGCCCTAGCCTAAGCCAAGGGGTGCCCTAGCCTAGGCTAGGGGAGCCCTGGCCTTAGCCTAAGCGTAGGGGTACCCTAGCCTAAGCCTAGGGGTGCCCGAGTCTGAGCCGAGGGGTGCCCTAGCCTAAGCCTAGGGGTGCCCTAGCCTGAGGCTAGGGGAGCCCTAGCCTTAGCCTAAGCCTAGGTGTGCACTAGCCTGAGCCTAGGGGTGCCCTAGCCTGAGCCTACGGGTGACCTAGCCTGAGGCTAAGGGAGTCCTAGCCTGAGTCTAGCCTAGGATTGACCTAGCCTAAGCCTAGGGGTGCCATAGCCTGAGCCTAGGGGTGCCCTAGCCTTAGGCTAGTGGAGCCCTAGCCTTAGCCTAAGCCTAGCGGTGCCCTAGCCTAAGATTAGGGGTGCCCTAGCCTAAGCCTAGGGGTGCCCTAGCCTTACTATGGGAGCCCTAGCCTTAGCCTAAGGCTAGGGGTGTCCTAGCCTATGACTAGGGGTGCCCTAGCCTAAGCCTTCGCTGCCCTAGCCTAAGCCTAGGGGTGTCCTAGCCTTAAACTAGGGGAGCCCTAGCCTTAGCTTAAGCCTAGGGGTGCCCTAGCGTAAGCCTAGGGGTGCCCTAGCCTATCCCTAGGGGTGCCCTAGCCTAAGCCTAGGGGTGCCCTCGCCTAAGCTTAGGGGTGCCCTAGCCGTTGGCTAGAGGAGCCCTAGCCTTAGCCTTAGCCTAGGGGTGCCCAAGCCTAAGCCTACGGTTGCCCTAGCCAAAGCCTAGGGGTGCCCTAGCCTAAGGCTAGGGGAGCCCTAGCTTTAGCCTAAGCCTAGAGGTGCCCTAGCCTAAGGCTACGGGTGCCCTGGCCTTAAGCTAGGGGATCTCTAGATTTAGCCTAAGCCTAGGGGTGCCCTAATCTAAGCCTAGGGGTGCCCTAGCCTAAGCCTAGAAGTGCTCTAGGCTTAGGCTAGGGGAGCCCTACCCTTAGCCTAAGCCTAGCTGTGCCCTAGACTAAGCCTAGGTATACCCTAGCCTTAGCCTAGGGGTGCCCTAGCCTAAGCCTATGGGTGCCCTAGCCTGAGCCTAGGGGTGCCCTAGCCTGAGCCTACGGGTACCCTAGCCTGAGGCTAGGGGAGCCCTAGCCTTAGCCTAAGCCTAGGGGTGCCCTAGCCTAAGCCTAGGGGTGCCCTAGCCTAAGCGTTGGGGTGCCCTAGCCTTAGGCTATGGGAGCCCAAGCCTTAGCCTAAGCTAGGGATGCCCTAGCGTAAGCCTAGGGGTGCCCTAGCCTTAGGCTAGGGGAGCCCAAGCCTTAGCCTAAGCTAGAGGTGCCCTAGCCTAAGCCTAGGGGTGCCCTAGCCTAAGCTAGGGGTGCCCTAGCCTAAGCCTAGGGGTGCCCTATCGTAAGCCTAGGGGTGCCCTAGCCTTAGGCTAGGGGAGCCCTAGCCTTAGCCTAAGCCTAGCGGTGCCATTGCTTAAGCCTAGGGTTCCCTAGCCTAAGCCAAGGGATGCCCTAACCTAAGCCATGGGGTTCCCTAGCCTTAGTCTATGGGAGCCCTAGCCTTAGCTTAAGCCTAGGGGTGCCCTAGCCTAAGACTAGGGGTGCCCTAGCCTAAGCCTAGGGGTGCCCTAGCCTAAGCCTAAGGGTTCCCTAGCCTAAGCTTAGGGGTGCACTAACCTAAGCCTAGGGGTGCATTAGCCTTTGGCTAGAGAAGCCCTAACCTTAGCTTTAGCCTAGGGGTGCCCTACCCTAAGCCTAGGGGTATCCTAGCCTAAGCCTGGGGGTGCCCTAGCCTAAGCCTAGGGGTACCCTAGCCTAAGCCGGCGGGTGCCCTAGCCATAGGCTAGGGTAGCCCTAGTTTAGCCTAAGCCTAGTTGTGCCCTAGCCTAAGTCTAGGGGTGCCCTAGCCTAAGCCTAGGGGTGCTCTAGCCTTAGGTTAGGGTTGCCTTAGCCTAAGCGTAGGGGTGCCCTAGCCTGAGGCTAGGGGAGTCCTAGCCTTAGCCTAAGCCTAGGGGTGCCCTAGCCTAAGCATAGGGGTGCCCTAGCCTGAGCCTAGGGGTGTCCTAGCCTGAGCTTACGGGTGTCCTAGCCTGAGGCTAGGGGAACCCTAGCCTTAGTCTATCCTAGGATTGCCCTAGCCTAAGCCTAGGGGTGCCATAGCATGAGCCTCGGGGTGCCCTAGCCTGAGTCTAGGGGAGCCGTAGCCTTTGCCTAAGCCTAGGGGTGCCCTAGCCTAAGCCTAGGGGTGCCTTAGCCTAAGCCTAGGGGATCCCTAGCCCTAGCCTAAGCCTAGGGGTGCCCTAGCCTAAACCTAGGGGTGCCCTAGCCTTAGGCTAGGGGAGCCCTAGCCCTATCCTAAGCCTAGGGGTGCCCTAGCCTAAGCCTTGGGGTGCTCTAGCCTTAGGCTACGGGAGACTTAGCCTTAGCCTAAGCCTAGGGGTGCCCAAGCCTGAGCCTAGGGGTGCCATAACCTAAGCCTAGGGGTGCCCTAGCTTGAGGCTAGGGGAGTCCTAGCCTGAGTCTATCCTAGGATTGCCCTAGCCTAAGCCTAGGGGTGGCATAGCCTGAGTCTAGGGGTGCCCTAGACCTTAGGCTAGGGGAGCCGTAGCCTTAGCCTAAGCGTAGGGGTGCCCTAGTTTAAGCCTAGTTGTGCCCTTGCCTAAGCCGAGCGGTGCCCTAGCCTAAGCCTTGGGGTGCCCTAGCCATAGGCTAGGGGAGCCCTAGCCTTAGCCTAAGCCTTGTGGTGCCCTAGCCTGAGCCTAGGGGTGCCCTAGCCTGAGGCTAGGGGAGCCCTAGCCTTAGCCTAAACCGAGGATTGCCCTAGCCTAAGTCTACGGGTGCCCTAACCAAAGCCTAGGGGTGCCCTAGCCTTAGGCTAGGGGAGCCCTAGCCTTAGCCTAACCCTAGGGGTGCCCTAGCCTAAACCTAGGGGTGCCCTAGCCTAAGCCTAGGGGTGACCTAGCCTAAGCCTAGGGGTGCACTAGCCCAAGCCTAGGGGTGCCATAGCCTAAGCCTAGGGGTACCCTCGCCTAAGCCTCGGGGTACCCTAGCCTAAGCCTAGGGGTGCCCTAGCCTAAGCCTAGGGGTGCCCTAGTCTAAGCCTAGGGGTGCTCTAGCCTTAGGCTACGGGAGCCTTAACCTTAGCCCAAAAGTAGGGGTGCCCTAGCCTAAGCCTAGTGGTGCCCTAGCCAAAGCCTAGGGGTGCCCTATTCTAAGCCTAGGGGTGCCCTAGCCTGAGGCTAGGTGAGCCGTAGCCTTAGCCTAAGCCTAGGGGTGCCCTAGCCTGAGCCTAGGGGTGCCCTAGCCTGAGACTACGGGTGCCCTATCCTGAGGCTAGAGGAGCACTAGCCTTAGTCTAGCCAAGGGGTGCCCTAGCCTAAGCCTAGGAGTGCCCTAGCCTGAGCCTAGGGGTGCCCTAGCCTGAGCCTAGGGGTGCCCTAGCCTTAGGGTAGGGGAGCCCTAGCTTTAGCCTAAGCCTAGGGGTGCCCTAGCCTAAGCCTAGGGGTGCCCTAGCCAAAGCCTAGGGGTGCCCTAGCCTAAGCCTAGGGGTGCCCTAGCCTGACCCTACGGATGCCCTAGCCTGAGGCTAGGGGAGCACTAGCCTTAGTCTAGCCTAGGGGTGCCCTAGCCTAAGCCTAGGGGTGCCCAAACCTAAGCCTAGGGTGCCCTAGCCTGTGCCTAGGGGTGCCCTAGCCTTAGGGTAGGGGAGCCCTAGCCTTAGCCTAAGCCTAGGGGTGCCCTAGCCTAAGCTTAGGGTTGCCCTAGCCAAAGACTAAGGGTGCCCTAGCCTAAGATTAGGGGTGCCCTAACCTAAGCCTAGCGGTGCTCTAGCCTTAGGCTAAGGGAACGCTAGACTTAGCCTAAGACTACGGGTGCCCTAGCCTAAGCCTAGGGGTGCCCTAGCCTGAGCCTAGGGGTGCCCTAGCCTGAGCCTACGGGTGCCCTTTCCTTAGTCTAGCCTAGGATTTCCCTAGACTAAGCCTAGGGGTGTCATAGCCTGAGTCTAGGGGTGCCCTAGCCTGAGGCTAGGGGAGCCATAGCCTTAGCCTAAGCCTAGCTGTGCCTTAGCCTAAGCCTAGGGGTGCCCTAGCCTAAACCTAGGGGTGCCCTAGCCTTAGGCTAGGGGAGCCCTAGCCTTAGCCTAAGCGTAGGGGTGCCCTAGCCTAAGCCTAGGGGTGCTCTAGCCTAAGCCTAGGGGTGCCCTAAACTAAGCCTAGGGGTGTCCTAGCATAAGCCTAGGGGTGCCATAGCCTAAGCCTAGCTGTGCCCTAGCCTAAGCCTATGGGTGCCCTAGCCTGAGGCTAGGGGAGCCCTAGCCTTAGCCTAAGCCTAGGGGTGCACTAGCCTGAGCCTATGGGAGCCCTATCCTAAACCTAGGGGTGCCCTAGCCTGAGGCTAGGGGAGCCCTAGCCTTAGCCTAAGCGTAGGGGTGCCCTAGCCTAAGCCTAGGGGTGCCCTAGCATAAGCCTAGGGGTGTCTGACCCTAAGACTAGGGTTGCCATAGCCTAAGCCTAGGGGTGCCCTAGACTAAGGCTAGGGGAACCCTAGATTTAGCCTAAGCCTAAAGGTGCCCTAGCCTAAGCCTAAGGGTGCCCTAGCCTTACGCTAGGGGAGCCCTAGCCCTAGCCTAAGCCGAGATGTGCCCTAGCCTAAACCTAGGGGTGCCCTCACCAAGACTCGGAGTACCCTAGCCCAAGCCAAGGGGTGCCCTAGCCTTAGGCTAGGGATGCCTTAGCCTTAGCCTAAGCCCCCGGGTGCCCTAGCCAAAGCCTAGGGGTGCCCAAGCGTAAGCCTAGGCCTGCCCTAGCCTTAGGCTAGGGGAGCCCTAGCCTTAGCCTAAGCCTAGGGGTGCCCTAGCCTAAGCCTAGTTGTGCCCTAGCCTAAGCCATGGGGTGCCCTAGCCTAAGCCTAGGGGAGCCCTAGCCTTAGCCTAAGCATAGGGGTGCCCTAGCCTAAATCTAGGTGTGCCCTAGCCTAAACCAAGGTGTGCCCTAGCCTAAGCCTAGGGGAGCCCTAGCCTTAGCCTAAGCCTAGGTGTGCCCCAGCCTAAGCCTAGGGGTGCCCTAGCCTAAGCCAAGGGGTGCCCTAGCCTAGGCTAGGGGAGCCCTAGCCTTAGCCTAAGCGTAGGGGTACCCTAGCCTAAGCCTAGGGGTGCCCGAGTCTGAGCCGAGGGGTGCCCTAGCCTAAGCCTAGGGGTGCCCTAGCCTGAGGCTAGGGGAGCCCTAGCCTTAGCCTAAGCCTAGGTGTGCACTAGCCTGAGCCTAGGGGTGCCCTAGCCTGAGCCTACGGGTGACCTAGCCTGAGGCTAAGGGAGTCCTAGCCTGAGTCTAGCCTAGGATTGACCTAGCCTAAGCCTAGGGGTGCCATAGCCTGAGTCTAGGGGTGCCCTAGCCTTAGGCTAGTGGAGCCCTAGCCTTAGCCTAAGCCTAGCTGTGCCCTAGCCTAAGATTAGGGGTGCCCTAGCCTAAGCCTAGGGGTGCCCTAGCCTTAGGCTATGGGAGCCCTAGCCTTAGCCTAAGGCTAGGGGTGTCCTAGCCTATGACTAGGGGTGCCCTAGCCTAAGCCTTCGCTGCCCTAGCGTAAGCCTAGGGGTGCCCTAGCCTATCCCTAGGGGTGCCCTAGCCTAAGCCTAGGGGTGCCCTCGCCTAAGCTTAGGGGTGCCCTAGCCGTTGGCTAGAGGAGCCCTAGCCTTAGCCTTAGCCTAGGGGTGCCCAAGCCTAAGCCTACGGTTGCCCTAGCCAAAGCCTAGGGGTGGCCTAGCCTAAGGCTAGGGGAGCCCTAGCTTTAGCCTAAGCCTAGAGGTGCCCTAGCCTAAGGCTACGGGTGCCCTGGCCTTAAGCTAGGGGATCCCTAGATTTAGCCTAAGCCTAGGGGTGCCCTAATCTAAGCCTAGGGGTTCCCTAACCTAAGCCTAGAGGTGCTCTAGCCTTAGGCTAGGGGAGCCCTACCCTTAGCCTAAGCCTAGCTGTGCCCAAGCCTAAGCCTAGGTGTACCCTCGCCTTAGCCTAGGGGTGCCCTAGCCTAAGCCTACGTGTGCCCTAGCCTGAGCCTAGGGGTGCCCTAGCCTGAGCCTACGGGTACCCTAGCCTGAGGCTAGGGGAGCCCTAGCCTTAGCCTAAGCCTAGGGGTGCCCTAGCCTAAGCCTAGGGGTGCCCTAGCCTAAGCCTTGGGGTGCCCTAGCCTAAGCGTAGGGGTGCCCTAGCCTAAGCCTAGTGGTGCCCTAGCCTTAGGCTAGCGGAGCCCTAGCCTTAGCCTAAGCCTAGGGGTACCCTAGCCTAAGCCTAGGTGTGCCCTAGCCTAAGCCTAGGGGTGCCCTAGACTTAGGCTAGTGGAGCCAAAGCCTTAGCCTAAGCTAGGGGTGCCCTGGCCTAAGCCTAGGGGTGCCCTAGCATTAGGGGAGGAGAGCCCTAGCCTTAGCCTAAGGCTAGGGGTGCCCTAGCCTAAGCCTAGGGTTACCTAGCATAAGCATAGGCGTGCCCTAGCCTTAGGTTTGGGGTGCCCTCGCCATAGCCTAAGCCTAGGGATGCCCTAGCCTAAGCCTAGTGGTGCTCTAACCTAAGCCTAGGGGTGCCCTAGCCTTAGGCTATGGGAGCCCTAGCCTTAGCCTAAGCCTAGCGGTGCCATAGCTTAAGCCTAAGGGTGCCCTAGCCTAAGCCTAGGGTGCCCTAGCCTAAGCCTAGGGGTGCCCTAGCCTTAGGCTACGGGAGCCCTAGCCTTAGCCTAAGGCTAGGGGTGCCCTAGCCTTAGCCTAAGACTAGGGGTGCCCTAGCCTAAGACTAGTGGTGCCCTAGCCTAAGCCTAGTGGTGCTCTAACCTAAGCCTAGGTGTGCCCTAGCCTTAGGCTAGGGGAGCCCTAGCTTTAGCCTAAGCCTAGGGGTGCCCTAGCCTAAGTCTAGGGGTGCCCTAGCCTGAGCCTAGGGGTGCCCTAGCCTGAGCCTACGGGTGTCCTAGCCTGAGGCTAGGGGAACCCTAGCCTTAGTCTACCCTAGGATTGCCCTATCCTAAGCCTAGGGGTGCCACAGCATGAGTCTAGGGGTGCCCTAGCCTCAGGCTACTGGAGCCGTAGCCTTAGCCTACGCCTAGGGGTGCCCTAGCCTAAGCCTTGGGGTGCCCTAACCTAAGCCTACGGGTGCCCTAGCCTAAGCTTTGGGGTGCCCTAGCCTTAGGGTAGGGGAGCCCTAGCCTTAGCCTAAGCCTAGTGGTACCCTAGCCTAAGCCTAAGGGTGCCCGAGCCTGAGCCTAGGGGTGCACTAGCCTAAGGCTAGGGGTGCCCTAGCCTGAGGCTAGGGGAGCCCTAGCCTTAGCCTAAGCCTGTGGTGCACTAGCCTGAGCCTAGGGGAGCCCTAGCCTGAGCCTACGGGTGCCCTTGCCTGAGGCTAAGGGAGTCTTAGCTTGAGTCTAGCCTAGGATTGCCCTAGCCTAAGCCTAGGGGTTCCATAGCCTGAGTCTAGGGGTGCCCAAGCCTTAGTCTTGGGGAGCCGTGGCCTTAGCATAAGCCTAGGGGCGCCCTAGTTTAAGCCTAGGGGTGCCCTGGCCTAAGCCAAGCGGTGCCCTAGCCTAAGCCTAGGGGTGCCCTAGCCTTAGGCTAGGGGAGCCCTAGCCTTAGCCTAAGCCTAGGGGTGCCCTAGCCTGAGACTAGGTGTGCCCTAGCCTGAGCCTGGGGTGCCCTAGCCTGAGGCTAGGGGAATCCTAGCCTTAGCCTAAGCCTAGGATTGCCCTAGCCTAAGTCTAAGGGTGCCCTAACCAAAGCCTAGGGGTGCCCTAGCCTTAGCCTAGGGAAGCCCTAGCCTTAGCCTAAGCCATGGGGTGCCCTAGCTAAAGCCTAGGTGTGCCCTAGCCTTCGGCTAGGGGAGCCCTAGCCTTAGCCTAAGACTAGGTGTGCCCTAGCCTAAGCCTTGGGGTGCCCTAACCTAAGCCTAGGGGTGGCCTAGCCTAAGCCTCGGGGTACCATAACCTAAGCCTAGGGGTGCCCTAGCCTTAGGCTAGGGGAGCCCTAGCTTTAGCTTAAGTCTTGGGGTGCCCTAGCCTAAGCCATGGGGTGCCCTAGCTTAAGCCTAGGTGTGCCCTAGCCTTCGGCTAGTGGAGCCCTAGCCTTAGCCTGAGCCTAGAGATGCCGTAGCCTAAGCCTAGGGGAGCCCTAGCCTTAGCCTAAGACTAGGTGTGCCCTAGCCTAAGCCTTGGGGTGCCCTAACCTAAGCCTAGGGGTGGCCTAGCCTTAGGCTAGGGGAGCCCTAGCTTTAGCTTAAGCCTTGGGGTGCCCTAGCCTAAACCTAGGGGTGCCCTAGCCTTAGGCTAGGGGAGCCCTAGCCTTAGTCTAAGCCTAGGGGTGTCCTAGCCTAAGCCTAGGGGTATCCTAGCCTAAGCCTACGGGTGCCCTAGCCTAAGCCTACGGGTGCCCTAGCCTAAGCCTAGGAGTGCCGTAGCATTAGGCGAGGTGAGCCCTAGCCTTAGCCTAAGGCTAGGGGTGCCCAAGCTTAAGCCTAGGGTTACCTAGCCTAAGCCGAGGCGTGCCCTAGCCTTAGGTTTGGGGAGCCTAGCCTTAGCCTAAGCCTAGGGGTGCCCTAACCTAAGCCTAGGGGTGCCCTAGCCTTACGCTAGTGGAGCCCTAGCCTTAATCTAAGCCTAACGGTGCCCTAGCCTAAGCTTAGGGGTGCCCTACCCTATGCCTAGGGGTGTCCAGCCTTAGGCTATGGGAGCCCTAGCCTTAGCCTAAGGCTAGGGGTGCCCTAGCCTAAGACTAGAAGTGCCCTAGCCTAAGCCTAGGGGTGCCCTAGCCTAAGCCTAGGGGTGCCCTAGCCTTAAGCTAGGGGAGCCCTAGCCTTAGCTTAAGCCTAGGGGTGCCCTAGCGTAAGCCTAGGGGTGTCCTAGCCTAACCCTAGGGGTGCCCTAGCCTAAGCCTAGGGGTGCCCTCGCCTAAGCCTAGGGGTGCCGTAGCCGTAGGCTAGAGGAGCCCTAGCCTTAGCCTTAGCCTAGGGGTGCACTAGCCTAAGACTTGGGGTGCCCTTGCCAAAGCCTAGGGGTGCCCTAGCCTTAGGCTATGGGAGCCCTAGCTTTAGCCTAAGCCTAGGGGTACCCTAATCTAAGCCTAGGGGTGCCCTAGTCTAAGCCTAGAGGTGCTCTAGCCCTAGGCTAGGGGAGCCCTAAACTTAGCCTAAGCCTAGGTGTGCCCTAGCCTAAGCCAAGTGTACCCTAGCCTTAGCCTAGGGGTGCCCTAGCCTAAGCCTACGGGTGCCCTAGCCTGAGGCTAGGGGAGCCCTAGCCTTAGTCTAGCCTATGATTGCCCTAGCCTAAGCCTAGGGGTGCCATAGCCTGAGTCTAGGGGTGCCCTAGCCTGAGGCTAGGGGAGCCGTAGCCTTAGCCTAAGCCTAGGTGTGCCCTAGCCTAAGCTTAGCGGTGCCCTAGCCTAAGCCTTGGGGTGCCCTAGCCTAAGCGTAGGGGTGCCCTAGCCTAAGCCTAGGGGTGCCCTAGCCTTAGGCTAGGGGAGCCCTAGCCTTAGCCTAAGCCGAAGAGTGCCCTAGCCTAAGCCTAGGTGTGCCCTAGCCTAAGCCAAGGGGTGCCATAGACTTGGGCTAGGGCAGCCAATGCCTTAGCCTAAGCACGGGCTGCCCTAGCCTAAGCCTAGGGGTGCCCTAGCCTAAGCCTAGGAGTGCCGTAGCATTAGGCGAGGTGAGCCCTAGCCTTAGCCTAAGGCTAGGGGTGCCCTAGCTTAAGCCTAGGGTTACCTAGCCTAAGCCTAGGTGTGCCCTAACCTAAGCCTAGGGGTGCCCTAGCCTTAGGCTAGTGGAGCCCTAGCCTTAGCCTAAGCCTAGCGGTGCCCTAGCCTAAGCTTAAGGGTGCCCTACCCTAAGCCTAGGGGTGCCCTAGCCTTAGGCTATGGGAGCCCTAGCCTTAGCCTAAGGCTAGGGGTGCCCTAGCCTAAGACTAGGGGTGCCCTAGCCTAAGCCTAGGGGTGCCCTAGCCTAAGCCTAGGGGTGCCCTAGCCTTAAGCTAGGGGAGCCCTAGCCTTAGCTTAAGCCTAGGGGTGCCCTAGCGTAAGCCTAGGGGTGCCCTAGCCTAACCCTAGGGGTGCCCTAGCCTAAGCCTAAGGGTGCCCACGCCTAAGCCTAGGGGTGCCGTAGCCGTAGGCTAGAGGAGCCCTAGCCTTAGCCTTAGCCTAGGGGTGCCCTAGCCTAAGCCTAGGGGTGCCCTTGCCAAAGCCTAGGGGTGCCCTAGCCTTAGGCTAGGGGAGCCCTAGCTTTAGCCTAAGCCTAGAGGTGCCCTAGCCTAACGCTACGGGTGCCCTGGCCTTAGGCTAGGGGATCCCTAGATTTAGCCTAAGCCTAGGGGTACCCTAATCTAAGCCTAGGGGTGCCCTAGCCTAAGCCTAGAGGTGCTCTAGCCTTAGGCTAGGGGAGCCCTAGCCTTAGCCTAAGCCTAGGTGTGCCCTAGCCTAAGCCAAGTGTACCCTAGCCTTAGCCTAGGGGTGCCCTAGCCTAAGCCTACAGGTGCCCTAGCCTGAGGCTAGGGGAGCCCTAGCCTTAGTCTAGCCTATGATTGCCCTAGCCTAAGCCTAGGGGTGCCATAGCCTGAGTCTAGGGGTGCCCTAGCCTGAGGCTAGGGGAGCCGTAGCTTTAGCCTAAGCCTAGGTGTCCCCTAGCCTAAGCCTAGGGGTGCCCTAGCCTAAGCCTTGGGGTGACCTAGCCTAAGCGTAGGGGTGCCCTAGCCTAAGCCTAGGGGTGCCCTAGCCTTAGGCTAGGGGAGCCCTAGCCATAGCCTAAGCCTAGGGGTGCCCTAGCCTAAGCCTAGGGGTGCCCTAGCCTAAGCCTAGGGGTGCCCTAGCCTTAGGCTAGGGGAGCCAATGCCTTAGCCTAAACACGGGGTGCCCTAGCCTAAGCCTAGGGGTGCCCTTGCGTAAGCATAGGGGTGCCCGAGCCTAAGCCTAGGGTGCCCTAGCCTAAGCCTAGGCGTGCCCTAGCCTTAGGTTTGGGGAGCCCTCGCCATAGCCTAAGCCTAGGGGTGCCCTAGCCTAAGACTAGGGGTGCCCTAGCCTAAGCCTAGGGGTGCCCTAGCTTTAGGCTAGGGGAACCCTAGCCTTAGCCTAAGCCTAGGAGTGCCCTATCCTAACCCTAGGGGTGCCCTAGCCTAACCCTAGGGGTGCCCTAACCTAAGCCTAGGGGTGCCCTAGCCTTAGGCTAGAGAAGCCTTAGCCTTAGCCTTAGCCTAGGGGTGCCCTAGCCTAAGCCTAGGGGTGCCCTAGCCTAAGCCTAGGGGTGGTCTAGCCTTAGGCTAGGGGTGCCTTAGCCTAAGCCTACGGGTGCCCTAGCCTGAGGCTAGGGGAGCCTTAGCTTTAGCCTAAGCCTAGGGGTGCCCTAGCCTAAGCCTAGGGGTGCCCTAGCCTGAGCCTAGGGGTGCCCTAGCCTGAACCTACGGGTGCCCTAGCCTGAGGCTAGGGAATCCCTAGCCTTACTCTAGCCTAGGATTGCCCTAGCCTAAGCCTAGGGGTGACTCAGCATGAGTCTAGGGGTGCCCTAGCCTGAGGCTAGGGGAGCCGTAGCCTTAGCCTAAGCCTAGGGGTGCCCTAGCCTAAGCCTAGGGGTGCCCTAGCTTAAGCTTTGGGGTGCCTAAGCCTTAGGCTAGGGGAGCCCTAGCCTTAGCCTAAGCCTAGGGATGCCCTAGCCTAAGTCTAGGGGTGCTCTACATTTAGGCTAGGGGAGCCCTAGCCTTAGCCTAAGCCTAGGGGTGCCCAAGCCTAAGCCAAAGGGTGCCCAAGCCTAAGCCTAGGGGTGCCCTAGCCTGAGGCTAGGTGAGCCCTAGACTTAGCCTAAGCCTAGGGGTGCCCTAGACTAAGCCTTGGGGTGCTCTAGCCTTAGCCTAAGTCTAGGGATGCTCTTGCCTGAGACTAGGTGTGCCTTAGCCTGAGTCTGGGGTGCCCTAGCCTGAGGCTATGGGAACCCTAGCCTTAGCCTAAGGCTAGGGGTGCCCTAGACGAAGCCTAGTGGTGCCCTAGCCTGAGCCTAGGGGTGCCCAAGCCTGAGGCTAGGGGAGCCCTAGCCTTAGCCTAAGCCTAGGATTGCACTAGCCCAAGTCTACGGGTGCCCTAACCAAAGCGTAGGGGAGCCCTAGCCTTAGCCTAAGCCTAGGGGTGCCCTAGCCTAAGCCAAGGGGTAACCAAGCCTAAGACTAGGGGTGACCTAGCCTGAGGCTAGGTGAGCCCTAGCCTTAGACTAAGTCTAGGGGTGCCCTAGCCTTAACATAAGGGTGCCCTAGCTTAAGCCTTGGGGTGCTCTAGCCTTAGGCAACGGGAGCCTTAGCCTTAGGCTAAGCCTAGGGGTGCCCTAGCCTGAGCCTAGGGGTGCCCTAGCCTAAGCCTAGGGGTGCCCTAGCCTGAGGCTAGGGGAGTCCTAGCCTGAGTCTAGCCTAGGATTGCCCTAGCCTATGCCTAGCGCTGCCAAAGCCTGAGTCTAAGGGTGCCCTAGCCTTAAGCTACGGGAGCCTTAGCCTTAGCCTAAACCTAGGGGTGCCCTAGCCTGAGCCTATGGGTGCCCTAGCCTAAGCCTAGGGGTGCCCTAGCCTGAGGCTAGGGGAGCCCTAGCCTTAGCCTAAGCCTAGGGGTGCCCAAGCCTAAGCCTAGGTGTGCCCTAGCCTAAGCCTAGGTGTGTCCTAGCCTAAGCCTAGGGGTGCCCTAGAATAAGCCTAAGGGTGCACTAGCCTAAGCCTTGGGGAGCCCTAGCCTAAGCCTAGGGGTGCCCTAGCATTAGGCGAGGTGAGCCCTAGCCTTAGCCTAAGGCTAGGGGTGTTCTAGCTTAAGCCTAGGGTTACCTACCCTAAGCCTAGGCGTACCCTAGCCTTAGGTTTGGGGAGCGCTAGCCTTAGCCTAAGCCTAGGGGTGCCCTAGCCTAATCCTAGGGGTGCCCTAACCTAAGCCTAGGGGTGCCCTAGCCTTAGGCTAGTGGAGCCCTAGCCTTAGCCTAAGCCTAGCGGTGCCCTAGCCTAAGCTTAGGGTTGCCCTAGCCTAAGCCTTGGGGTGCCCTAGGCTAAGCGTAGGGGTGCCCTAGCCTAAGCTTAGGGGTCCCTAGCCTTAGGCTAGGGGAGCCCTAGCCTTAGCCTAAGCCTAGGGGTTCCCTAGCCTAAGCCTAGGTGTGCCCTAGCCTAAGCCTAGGGGTGCCCTAGCCTTAGGCTAGGGGAGCCAAAGCCTTAACCTAAGCTAGGGGTGCCCTAGCCTAAGCCTAGGGGTGGCCAAGCGTAAGCCTTGGGGTGCCCTAGCATTAGGGGAGGAGAGCCCTAGCCTTAGCCTAAGGCTAGGGGTGCCCTAGCCTAAGCCTAGGGTTACCTAGCCTAAGCCCAGGCGTGCCCTAGCCTTAGGTTTGGGGAGCCCTCGCCATAGCCTAAGCCTAGAGGTGCCCTAGCCTAAGCCTAGGGGTGCTCTAACCTAAGCCTAGGGGTGCCCCAGCCTTATGCTAGGGGAGCCCTAGCCTTAGCCTAAGCCTAGGGGTGCCCTAGCCTAAGACTAGGGGTGCCCTAGCCTAAGACTAGGGGTGCCCTAGCCTAAGCCTAGGGGTGCCCTAGCCTTAGGCTAGGGGAACCCTAGCCTTAGCCTAAGCCTAGGGGTGCCCTAGCGTAAGCCTACGAGTGCCCTAGCCTAAACCTAGGGGTGCCCTAGCCTAACCCTAGGGGTGCCCTAGCCTAAGCCTAAGGGTTCCCTAGGCTTAGGCTAGAGAAGCCCTAGCCTTAGCCTTAGCATAGGGGTGCCCTAGCCTAAGCCTAGGGGTGCCCTAGCCTGAGCCTAGGGGTGCCCTAGCCTAAGCCTATGGGTGCCCTAGCCTGAGGCTAGGGGAGTCCTAGCCTGAGTCTAGCCTAGGATTGCCCTAGCCTAAGCCTAGGGGTGCCATAGCCTGAGTCTAGGGGTGCCCTAGCCTTAGGCTACGAGAGCCTTAGCCTTAGCGTAAGCCTAGGATTGCCCTAGCCTAAGTCTATGGGTGCCCTAACAAAAGCCTAGGGGTGCCCTAGCCTTAGGGTAGGGGAGCCCTACCTTTAGCCTAAGCCTAGGGGTGCCCTAGCTTAAGCCTAGGGGTGCCTTAACCTAAGCCTAGGGGAGCACTAGCCTAAGTCTAGGGGTGCCATAGCCTAAGCTTACGGGTGCCTTAGCATAAGCCTAGGTGTGCCCTAGCCTAAGTCTAGGGGTGCCCTAGCCTAAGCCTAGGGGTGCCCTCGCCTAAGCCTCGGGGTAACCTAGCCTAAGCCTAGGGGTGCCCTATCCTTAGATTAGGGGAGCCCTAGCCTTAGCCAATGCCTAGGGGTGCCCTAGCCTAAGCCTAGGGGTGCCCTAGCCTAAGCCTAGGGGTGCCCTAGTCTTAGGCTGGGGGAGACCTAGCCTTAGCCTAATCCTAGGGGTACCCTAGCCTAAGCCTAGGGGTGCCCTAGCCTAAACCAAGGGGTGCCCAAGCCTAAGCTTAGGGGTGCCCTAGCCTTACGCTAGGGGAGCCCTAGTTTAGCCTAAGCCTAGTTGTGCCCTTGCCTAAGCCTAGGGCTGCCCTAGCATAAGCCTAGGGGTGGTCTAGCCTTTGGCTAGGGGTGCCTCAGCCTAAGCCTAGGGGTGCCCTAGGCTGAGGCTAGGGGAGCCCTAGCTTTAGCCTAAGCCTAGGGGTAACCAAGCCTAAGACTAGGGGTGACCTAGCCTGAGGCTAGGTGAGCCCTAGCCTTAGCCTAAGCCTAGGGTTGCCCAAGCCTAAGCTTAGGTGTGCCCTAGCCTAAGCCTAGGTGTGTCCTAGCCTAAGCCTAGGGGTGCCCTAGCCTAAGCCTTGGGTTGTTCTAGCCTTAGGCTACGGGAGCCTTAGCCTTAGCCTAAGCCTAGGGGTGCCCTAGCCTGAGCCTAGGGTTACCTAGCCTAAGCCTAGGCGTACCCTAGCCTTAGGTTTGGGGAGCCCTCGACATAGCCTAAGCCTAGAGGTGCCCTAGCCTAAGCCTAGGGGTGCTCTAACCTAAGCCTAGGGGTGCCCCAGCCTTAGGCTAGGGGAGCCCTAGCCTTAGCCTAAGCCTAGGGGTGCCCTAGCCTAAGACTAGGGGTGCCCTAGCCTAAGACTAGGGGTGCCCTAGCCTAAGCCTAGGGGTGCCCTAGCCTTAGGCTAGGGGAACCCTAGCCTTAGCCTAAGCCTAGGCGTGCCCTAGCGTAAGCCTACGAGTGCCCTAGCCTAAACCTAGGGGTGCCCTAGCCTAACCCTAGGGGTGCCCTAGCCTAAGCCTAGGGGTGCCCTAGCCTTAGGCTAGAGAAGCCCTAGCCTTAGCCTTAGCATAGGGGTGCCCTAGCCTAAGCCTAGGGGTGCCATAGCCTAAGCCTAGGGGTGCCCTAGCCTAAGCCTTGGGTTGTTCTAGCCTTAGGCTACGGGAGCCTTAGCCTTAGCCTAAGCCTAGGGGTGCCCTAGCCTGAGCCTAGGGGTGCCCTAGCCTAAGCCTAGGTGTGCCCTTGCCTGAAACTAGGGGAGTCCTAGCCTGAGTCTAGCCTAGGATTGCCCTAGCCTAAGCCTAGGGGTGCCATAGCCTGAGTCTAGGGGTGCCCTAGCCTTAGGCTACGGGAGCCTTAGCCTTAGTCTAAGCCTAGAATTGCTCTAGCCTAAGTCTACGGGTGCCCTAACAAAAGCCTAGGGGTGCCCTATCCTTAGGGTAGGGGAGCCCTACCTTTAGCCTAAGCCTAGGGGTGCCCTAGCCTAAGCCTAGGGGTGCCTTAGCCTAAGCCTAGGGGAGCACTAGCCTAAGTCTAGGGGTGCCATAGCCTAAGCTTACGGGTGCCTTAGCATAAGCCTAGGTGTGCCCCAGCCTAAGTCTAGGGGTGCCCTAGCCTAAACCTAGGGGTGCCCTCGCCTAAGCCTCGGGGTACACTAGCCTAAGCCTAGGGGTGCCCTATCCTTAGACTAGGGGAGCCCTAGCCTTAGCCAAAGCCTAGGGGTGCCCTAGCCTAAGCCTAGGGGTGCCCTAGCCTAAGCCTAGGGGTGCCATAGCCTTAGGCTAGGGGAGCCCTAGCCTTAGCCTAATCCTAGGGGTACCCTAGCCTAAGCCTAGGGGTGCCATAGCCTAAGCCTTGGGGTGCCCTAGCCTAAGCCTACGGGTGCCCTAGCCTTACGCTAGGGGAGCCCTAGTTTAGCCTAAGCCTAGTTGTGCCCTAGCCTAAGCCTAGGGGTGCCCTAGCCTAAGCCTAGGGGTGGTCTAGCCTTAGGCTAGGGGTACCTTAGCCTAAGCCTAGGGGTGCCCTAGCCTGAGACTAGGTGTGCCCTAGCCTGAGCCTGGGGTGCCCTAGCCTTAGCCTAGGGAAGCCCTAGCCTTAGCCTAAGCCATGGGGTGCCCTAGCTAAAGCCTAGGTGTGCCCTAGCCTTCGGCTAGGGGAGCCCTAGCCTTAGCCTAAGACTAGGTGTGCCCTAGCCTAAGCCTTGGGGTGCCCTAACCTAAGCCTAGGGGTGGCCTAGCCTAAGCCTCTGGGTACCATAACCTAAGCCTAGGGGTGCCCTAGCCTTAGGCTAGGGGAGCCCTAGCTTTAGCTTAAGCCTTGGGGTGCCCTAGCCTAAGCCATGGGGTGCCCTAGCTTAAGCCTAGGTGTGCCCTAGCCTTCGGCTAGTGGAGCCCTAGCCTTAGCCTGAGCCTAGAGATGCCGTAGCCTAAGCCTAGTGGAGCCCTAGCCTTAGCCTAAGACTAGGTGTGCCCTAGCCTAAGCCTTGGGGTGCCCTAACCTAAGCCTAGGGGTGGCCTAGCCTTAGGCTAGGGGAGCCCTAGCTTTAGCTTAAGCCTTGGGGTGCCCTAGCCTAAACCTAGGGGTGCCCTAGCCTTAGGCTAGGGGAGCCCTAGCCTTAGTCTAAGCCTAGGGGTGTCCTAGCCTAAGCCTAGGGGTATCCTAGCCTAAGCCTACGGGTACCCTAGCCTAAGCCTACGGGTGCCCTAGCCTAAGCCTAGGAGTGCCGTAGCATTAGGCGAGGTGAGCCCTAGCCTTAGCCTAAGGCTAGGGGTGCCCAAGCTTAAGCCTAGGGTTACCTAGCCTAAGCCGAGGCGTGCCCTAGCCTTAGGTTTGGGGAGCCTAGCCTTAGCCTAAGCCTAGGGGTGCCCTAACCTAAGCCTAGGGGTGCCCTAGCCTTACGCTAGTGGAGCCCTAGCCTTAATCTAAGCCTAACGGTGCCCTAGCCTAAGCTTAGGGGTGCCCTACCCTATGCCTAGGGGTGTCCAGCCTTAGGCTATGGGAGCCCTAGCCTTAGCCTAAGGCTAGGGGTGCCCTAGCCTAAGACTAGAAGTGCCCTAGCCTAAGCCTAGGGGTGCCCTAGCCTAAGCCTAGGGGTGCCCTAGCCTTAAGCTAGGGGAGCCCTAGCCTTAGCTTAAGCCTAGGGGTGCCCTAGCGTAAGCCTAGGGGTGTCCTAGCCTAACCCTAGGGGTGCCCTAGCCTAAGCCTAGGGGTGCCCTAGCCTTAGGCTAGAGAAGCCCTAGCCTTAGCCTTAGCATAGGGGTGCCCTAGCCTAAGCCTAGGGGTGCCATAGCCTAAGCCTAGGGGTGCCCTAGCCTAAGCCTTGGGTTGTTCTAGCCTTAGGCTACGGGAGCCTTAGCCTTAGCCTAAGCCTAGGGGTGCCCTAGCCTGAGCCTAGGGGTGCCCTAGCCTAAGCCTAGGTGTGCCCTTGCCTGAAACTAGGGGAGTCCTAGCCTGAGTCTAGCCTAGGATTGCCCTAGCCTAAGCCTAGGGGTGCCATAGCCTGAGTCTAGGGGTGCCCTAGCCTTAGGCTACGGGAGCCTTAGCCTTAGTCTAAGCCTAGGATTGCTCTAGCCTAAGTCTACGGGTGCCCTAACAAAAGCCTAGGGGTGCCCTATCCTTAGGGTAGGGGAGCCCTACCTTTAGCCTAAGCCTAGGGGTGCCCTAGCCTAAGCCTAGGGGTGCCTTAGCCTAAGCCTAGGGGAGCACTAGCCTAAGTCTAGGGGTGCCATAGCCTAAGCTTACGGGTGCCTTAGCATAAGCCTAGGTGTGCCCCAGCCTAAGTCTAGGGGTGCCCTAGCCTAAACCTAGGGGTGCCCTCGCCTAAGCCTCGGGGTACACTAGCCTAAGCCTAGGGGTGCCCTATCCTTAGACTAGGGGAGCCCTAGCCTTAGCCAAAGCCTAGGGGTGCCCTAGCCTAAGCCTAGGGGTGCCCTAGCCTAAGCCTAGGGGTGCCATAGCCTTAGGCTAGGGGAGCCCTAGCCTTAGCCTAATCCTAGGGGTACCCTAGCCTAAGCCTAGGGTTGCCCTAGCCTAAACCAAGGGGTGCCCAAGCCTAAGCTTAGGGGTGCCCTAGCCTGAGGCTACGTGAGCCCTAGCCTTAGCCTAATCCTAGGGGTACCCAAGCCTAAGCCTAGGGGTGCCATAGCCTAAGCCTTGGGGTGCCCTAGCCTAAGCCTACGGGTGCCCTAGCCTTACGCTAGGGGAGCCCTAGTTTAGCCTAAGCCTAGTTGTGCCCTAGCCTAAGCCTAGGGGTGCCCTAGCCTAAGCCTAGGGGTGGTCTAGCCTTAGGCTAGGGGTACCTTAGCCTAAGCCTAGGGGTGCCCTAGCCTGAGACTAGGTGTGCCCTAGCCTGAGCCTGGGGTGCCCTAGCCTTAGCCTAGGGAAGCCCTAGCCTTAGCCTAAGCCATGGGGTGCCCTAGCTAAAGCCTAGGTGTGCCCTAGCCTTCGGCTAGGGGAGCCCTAGCCTTAGCCTAAGACTAGGTGTGCCCTAGCCTAAGCCTTGGGGTGCCCTAACCTAAGCCTAGGGGTGGCCTAGCCTAAGCCTCGGGGTACCATAACCTAAGCCTAGGGGTGCCCTAGCCTTAGGCTAGGGGAGCCCTAGCTTTAGCTTAAGCCTTGGGGTGCCCTAGCCTAAGCCATGGGGTGCCCTAGCTTAAGCCTAGGTGTGCCCTAGCCTTCGGCTAGTGGAGCCCTAGCCTTAGCCTGAGCCTAGAGATGCCGTAGCCTAAGCCTAGGGGAGCCCTAGCCTTAGCCTAAGACTAGGTGTGCCCTAGCCTAAGCCTTGGGGTGCCCTAACCTAAGCCTAGGGGTGGCCTAGCCTTAGGCTAGGGGAGCCCTAGCTTTAGCTTAAGCCTTGGGGTGCCCTAGCCTAAACCTAGGGGTGCCCTAGCCTTAGGCTAGGGGAGCCCTAGCCTTAGTCTAAGCCTAGGGGTGTCCTAGCCTAAGCCTAGGGGTATCCTAGCCTAAGCCTACGGGTGCCCTAGCCTAAGCCTACGGGTGCCCTAGCCTAAGCCTAGGAGTGCCGTAGCATTAGGCGAGGTGAGCCCTAGCCTTAGCCTAAGGCTAGGGGTGCCCAAGCTTAAGCCTAGGGTTACCTAGCCTAAGCCGAGGCGTGCCCTAGGCTTAGGTTTGGGGAGCCTAGCCTTAGCCTAAGCCTAGGGGTGCCCTAACCTAAGCCTAGGGGTGCCCTAGCCTTACGCTAGTGGAGCCCTAGCCTTAATCTAAGCCTAACGGTGCCCTAGCCTAAGCTTAGGGGTGCCCTACCCTATGCCTAGGGGTGTCCAGCCTTAGGCTATGGGAGCCCTAGCCTTAGCCTAAGGCTAGGGGTGCCCTAGCCTAAGACTAGAAGTGCCCTAGCCTAAGCCTAGGGGTGCCCTAGCCTAAGCCTAGGGGTGCCCTAGCCTTAAGCTAGGGGAGCCCTAGCCTTAGCTTAAGCCTAGGGGTGCCCTAGCGTAAGCCTAGGGGTGTCCTAGCCTAACCCTAGGGGTGCCCTAGCCTAAGCCTAGGGGTGCCCTCGCCTAAGCCTAGGGGTGCCGTAGCCGTAGGCTAGAGGAGCCCTAGCCTTAGCCTTAGCCTAGGGGTGCACTAGCCTAAGACTTGGGGTGCCCTTGCCAAAGCCTAGGGGTGCCCTAGCCTTAGGCTATGGGAGCCCTAGCTTTAGCCTAAGCCTAGGGGTACCCTAATCTAAGCCTAGGGGTGCCCTAGTCTAAGCCTAGAGGTGCTCTAGCCCTAGGCTAAGGGAGCCCTAAACTTAGCCTAAGCCTAGGTGTGCCCTAGCCTAAGCCAAGTGTACCCTAGCCTTAGCCTAGGGGTGCCCTAGCCTAAGCCTACGGGTGCCCTAGCCTGAGGCTAGGGGAGCCCTAGCCTTAGTCTAGCCTATGATTGCCCTAGCCTAAGCCTAGGGGTGCCATAGCCTGAGTCTAGGGGTGCCCTAGCCTGAGGCTAGGGGAGCCGTAGCCTTAGCCTAAGCCTAGGTGTGCCCTAGCCTAAGCCTAGCGGTGCCCTAGCATAAGCCTTGGGGTGCCCTAGCCTAAGCGTAGGGGTGCCCTAGCCTAAGCCTAGGGGTGCCCTAGCCTTAGGCTAGGGGAGCTCTAGCCTTAGCCTAAGCCGAAGAGTGCCCTAGCCTAAGCCTAGGTGTGCCCTAGCCTAAGCCAAGGGGTGCCATAGACTTGGGCTAGGGCAGCCAATGCCTTAGCCTAAGCACGGGGTGCCCTAGCCTAAGCCTAGGGGTGCCCTAGCCTAAGCCTAGGAGTGCCGTAGCATTAGGCGAGGTGAGCCCTAGCCTTAGCCTAAGGCTAGGGGTGCCCTAGCTTAAGCCTAGGGTTACCTAGCCTAAGCCTAGGTGTGCCCTAACCTAAGCCTAGGGGTGCCCTAGCCTTAGGCTAGTGGAGCCCTAGCCTTAGCCTAAGCCTAGCGGTGCCCTAGCCTAAGCTTAGGGGTGCCCTACCCTAAGCCTAGGGGTGCCCTAGCCTTAGGCTATGGGAGCCCTAGCCTTAGCCTAAGGCTAGGGGTGCCCTAGCCTAAGACTAGGGGTGCCCTAGCCTAAGCCTAGGGGTGCCGTAGCCTAAGCCTAGGGGTGCCCTAGCCTTAAGCTAGGGGAGCCCTAGCCTTAGCTTAAGCCTAGGGGTGCCCTAGCGTAAGCCTATGGGTGCCCTAGCCTAACCCTAGGGGTGCCCTAGCCTAAGCCTAAGGGTGCCCACGCCTAAGCCTAGGGGTGCCGTAGCCGTAGGCTAGAGGAGCCCTAGCCTTAGCCTTAGCCTAGGGGTGCCCTAGCCTAAGCCTAGGGGTGCCCTTGCCAAAGCCTAGGGGTGCCCTAGCCTTAGGCTAGGGGAGCCCTAGCTTTAGCCTAAGCCTAGAGGTGCCCTAGCCTAAGGCTACGGGTGCCCTGGCCTTAGGCTAGGGGATCCCTAGATTTAGCCTAAGCCTAGGGGTACCCTAATCTAAGCCTAGGGGTGCCCTAGCCTAAGCCTAGAGGTGCTCTAGCCTTAGGCTAGGGGAGCCCTAGCCTGAGGCTAGGGGAGCCCTAGCCTTAGTCTAGCCTATGATTGCCCTAGCCTAAGCCTAGGGGTGCCATAGCCTGAGTCTAGGGGTGCCCTAGCCTGAGGCTAGGGAAGCCGTAGCTTTAGCCTAAGCCTAGGTGTGCCCTAGCCTAAGCCTAGGGGTGCCCTAGCCTAAGCCTTGGGGTGACCTAGCCTAAGCGTAGGGGTGCCCTAGCCTAAGCCTAGGGGTGCCCTAGCCTTAGGCTAGGGGAGCCCTAGCCATAGCCTAAGCCTAGGGGTGCCCTAGCCTAAGCCTAGGGGTGCCCTAGCCTAAGCCTAGGGGTGCCCTAGCCTTAGGCTAGGGGAGCCAATGCCTTAGCCTAAACACGGGGTGCCCTAGCCTAAGCCTAGGGGTGCCCTTGCGTAAGCATAGGGGTGCCCGAGCCTAAGCCTAGGGTGCCCTAGCCTAAGCCTAGGCGTGCCCTAGCCTTAGGTTTGGGGAGCCCTCGCCATAGCCTAAGCCTAGGGGTGCCCTAGCCTAAGACTAGGGGTGCCCTAGCCTAAGCCTAGGGGTGCCCTAGCTTTAGGCTAGGGGAACCCTAGCCTTAGCCTAAGCCTAGGAGTGCCCTATCCTAACCCTAGGGGTGCCCTAGCCTAACCCTAGGGGTGCCCTAACCTAAGCCTAGGGGTGCCCTAGCCTTAGGCTAGAGAAGCCTTAGCCTTAGCCTTAGCCTAGGGGTGCCCTAGCCTAAGCCTAGGGGTGCCCTAGCCTAAGCCTAGGGGTGGTCTAGCCTTAGGCTAGGGGTGCCTTAGCCTAAGCCTACGGGTGCCCTAGCCTGAGGCTAGGGGAGCCCTAGCTTTAGCCTAAGCCTAGGGGTGCCCTAGCCTAAGCCTAGGGGTGCCCTAGCCTGAGCCTAGGGGTGCCCTAGCCTGAACCTACGGGTGCCCTAGCCTGAGGCTAGGGAATCCCTAGCCTTACTCTAGCCTAGGATTGCCCTAGCCTAAGCCTAGGGGTGACTCAGCATGAGTCTAGGGGTGCCCTAGCCTGAGGATAGGGGAGCCGTAGCCTTAGCCTAAGCCTAGGGGTGCCCTAGCCTAAGCCTAGGGGTGCCCTAGCTTAAGCTTTGGGGTGCCTAAGCCTTAGGCTAGGGGAGCCCTAGCCTTAGCCTAAGCCTAGGGATGCCCTAGCCTAAGTCCAGGGGTGCTCTACATTTAGGCTAAGGGAGCCCTAGCCTTAGCCTAAGCCTAGGGGTGCCCAAGCCTAAGCCAAAGGGTGCCCAAGCCTAAGCCTAGGGGTGCCCTAGCCTGAGGCTAGGTGAGCCCTAGACTTAGCCTAAGCCTAGGGGTGCCCTAGACTAAGCCTTGGGGTGCTCTAGCCTTAGCCTAAGTCTAGGGATGCTCTTGCCTGAGACTAGGTGTGCCTTAGCCTGAGTCTGGGGTGCCCTAGCCTGAGGCTATGGGAACCCTAGCCTTAGCCTAAGGCTAGGGGTGCCCTAGACGAAGCCTAGTGGTGCCCTAGCCTGAGCCTAGGGGTGCCCAAGCCTGAGGCTAGGGGAGCCCTAGCTTTAGCCTAAGCCTAGGATTGCACTAGCCCAAGTCTACGGGTGCCCTAACCAAAGCCTAGGGGAGCCCTAGCCTTAGCCTAAGCCTAGGGGTGCCCTAGCCTAAGCCAAGGGGTAACCAAGCCTAAGACTAGGGGTGACCTAGCCTGAGGCTAGGTGAGCCCTAGCCTTAGACTAAGTCTAGGGGTGCCCTAGCCTTAACATAGGGGTGCCCTAGCCTAAGCCTTGGGGTGCTCTAGCCTTAGGCAACGGGAGCCTTAGCCTTAGGCTAAGCCTAGGGGTGCCCTAGCCTGAGCCTAGGGGTGCCCTAGCCTAAGCCTAGGGGTGCCCTAGCCTGAGGCTAGGGGAGTCCTAGCCTGAGTCTAGCCTAGGATTGCCCTAGCCTATGCCTAGCGCTGCCAAAGCCTGAGTCTAAGGGTGCCCTAGCCTTAAGCTACGGGAGCCTTAGCCTTAGCCTAAACCTAGGGGTGCCCTAGCCTGAGCCTATGGGTGCCCTAGCCTAAGCCTAGGGGTGCCCTAGCCTGAGGCTAGGGGAGCCCTAGCCTTAGCCTAAGCCTAGGGGTGCCCAAGCCTAAGCCTAGGTGTGCCCTAGCCTAAGCCTAGGTGTGTCCTAGCCTAAGCCTAGGGGTGCCCTAGAATAAGCCTAAGGGTGCACTAGCCTAAGCCTTGGGGTGCCCTAGCCTAAGCCTAGGGGTGCCCTAGCATTAGGCGAGGTGAGCCCTAGCCTTAGCCTAAGGCTAGGGGTGTTCTAGCTTAAGCCTAGGGTTACCTACCCTAAGCCTAGGCGTACCCTAGCCTTAGGTTTGGGGAGCGCTAGCCTTAGCCTAAGCTTAGGGGTGCCCTAGCCTAATCCTAGGGGTGCCCTAACCTAAGCCTAGGGGTGCCCTAGACTTAGGCTAGTGGAGCCCTAGCCTTAGCCTAAGCCTAGCGGTGCCCTAGCCTAAGCTTAGGGTTGCCCTAGCCTAAGCCTTGGGGTGCCCTAGCCTAAGCGTAGGGGTGCCCTAGCCTAAGCTTAGGGGTCCCTAGCCTTAGGCTAGGGGAGCCCTAGCCTTAGCCTAAGCCTAGGGGTTCCCTAGCCTAAGCCTAGGTGTGCCCTAGCCTAAACCTAGGGGTGCCCTAGCCTTAGGCTAGGGGAGCCAAAGCCTTAACCTAAGCTAGGGGTGCCCTAGCCTAAGCCTAGGGGTGGCCAAGCGTAAGCCTTGGGGTGCCCTAGCATTAGGGGAGGAGAGCCCTAGCCTTAGCCTAAGGCTAGGGGTGCCCTAGCCTAAGCCTAGGGTTACCTAGCCTAAGCCCAGGCGTGCCCTAGCCTTAGGTTTGGGGAGTCCTCGCCATAGCCTAAGCCTACAGGTGCCCTAGCCTAAGCCTAGGGGTGCTCTAACCTAAGCCTAGGGGTGCCCCAGCCTTATGCTAGGGGAGCCCTAACCTTAGCCTAAGCCTAGGGGTGCCCTAGCCTAAGACTAGGGGTACCCTAGCCTAAGACTAGGGGTGCCCTAGCCTAAGCCTAGGGGTGCCCTAGCCTTAGGCTAGGGGAACCCTAGCCTTAGCCTAAGCCTAGGGGTGCCCTAGCGTAAGCCTACGAGTGCCCTAGCCTAAACCTAGGGGTGCCCTAGCCTAACGCTAGGGGTGCCCTAGCCTAAGCCTAAGGGTTCCCTAGGCTTAGGCTAGAGAAGCCCTAGCCTTAGCCTTAGCATAGGGGTGCCCTAGCCTAAGCCTAGGGGTGCCCTAGCCTGAGCCTAGGGGTGCCCTAGCCTAAGCCTATGGGTGCCCTAGCCTGAGGCTAAGGGAGTCCTAGCCTGAGTCTAGCCTAGGATTGCCCTAGCCTAAGCCTAGGGGTGCCATAGCCTGAGTTTAGGGGTGCCCTAGCCTTAGGCTACGAGAGCCTTAGCCTTAGCGTAAGCCTAGGATTGCCCTAGCCTAAGTCTACGGGTGCCCTAACAAAAGCCTAGGGGTGCCCTAGCCTTAGGGTAGGGGAGCCCTACCTTTAGCCTAAGCCTAGGGGTGCCCTAGCCTAAGCCTAGGGGTGCCTTAGCCTAAGCCTAGGGGAGCACTAGCCTAAGTCTAGGGGTGCCATAGCCTAAGCTTACGGGTGCCTTAGCATAAGCCTAGGTGTGCCCTAGCCTAAGTCTAGGGGTGCCCTAGCCTAAGCCTAGGGGTGCCCTCGCCTAAGCCTCGGGGTAACCTAGCCTAAGCCTAGGGGTGCCCTATCCTTAGAGTAGGGGAGCCCTAGCCTTAGCCAAAGCCTAGGGGTGCCCTAGCCTAAGCCTAGGGGTGCCCTAGCCTAAGCCTAGGGGTGCCCTAGTCTTAGGCTGGGGGAGACCTAGCCTTAGCCTAATCCTAGGGGTACCCTAGCCTAAGCCTAGGGGTGCCCTAGCCTAAACCAAGGGGTGCCCAAGCCTAAGCTTAGGGGTGCCCTAGCCTTACGCTAGGGGAGCCCTAGTTTAGCCTAAGCCTAGTTGTGCCCTTGCCTAAGCCTAGGGCTGCCCTAGCATAAGCCTAGGGGTGGTCTAGCCTTTGGCTAGGGGTGCCTCAGCCTAAGCCTAGGGGTGCCCTAGGCTGAGGCTAGGGGAGCCCTAGCTTTAGCCTAAGCCTAGGGGTAACCAAGCCTAAGAGTAGGGGTGACCTAGCCTGAGGCTAGGTGAGCCCTAGCCTTAGCCTAAGCCTAGGGTTGCCCAAGCCTAAGCTTAGGTGTGCCCTAGCCTAAGCCTAGGTGTGTCCTAGCCTAAGCCTAGGGGTGCCCTAGAATAAGCCTAAGGGTGCACTAACCTAAGCCTAGGGGTGCCCTAGCCTAAGCCTAGGGGTGCCCTAGCATTAGGAGAGGTGAGCCCTAGCCTTAGCCTAAGGCTAGGGGTGCCCTAGCTTAAGCCTAGGGTTACCTACACTAAGCCTAGGTGTGCCCTAGCCTTAGGTTTGGGGAGCCCTAGCCTTAGCCTAAGCCTAGGGGTGCCCTAGCCTAAGTCTAGGGGTGCCCTAACCTACGCCTAGGGGTGCCCTAGCCTTAGGCTAGTGGAGCCCTAGCCTTAGCCAAAGCCTAGCGGTGCCCTAGCCTAAGCTTAAGGGGGCCCTAGCCTAAGCCTAGGGGTGCCCTAACCTAAGCCTAGGGGTTCCCTAGCCTAAGCCTAGGGGTGCCCTAGCCTAAGCCTTGTGGTGCCCTAGCCTAAGCGTAGGGATGCCCTAGCCTAAGCCTAGGCGTGCCCTAGCCTTAGGCTAGGGGAGCCCTAGCCTTAGCCTAAGCCTAGGGGTTCCCTAGCCTAGGCCTAGGTGTGCCCTAGCCTAAGCCTAGGGATGCCCTAGCCTTAGGCTAGGGGAGCCAAAGCCTTAACCTAAGCTCGGGGTGCCCTAGCCTAAGCTTAGGGGTGCCCTAGCGTAAGCCTAGGGGTGCCCTAGCATTAGGGGAGGAGAGCCCTAGCCTTGGCCTAAGGCTAGGGGTGCCCTAGCCTAAGCCTAGGGTTACCTAGCCTAAGCCTAGGCGTACCCTAGCCTTAGGTTTGGGGAGCCCTCGACATAGCCTAAGCCTAGAGGTGCCCTAGCCTAAGCCTAGGGGTGCTCTAACCTAAGCCTAGGGGTGCCCCAGCCTTAGGCTAGGGGAGCCCTAGCCTTAGCCTAAGCCTAGGGGTGCCCTAGCCTAAGACTAGGGGTGCCCTAGCCTAAGACTAGGGGTGCCCTAGCCTAAGCCTAGGGGTGCCCTAGCCTTAGGCTAGGGGAACCCTAGCCTTAGCCTAAGCCTAGGCGTGCCCTAGCGTAAGCCTACGAGTGCCCTAGCCTAAACCTAGGGGTGCCCTAGCCTAACCCTAGGGGTGCCCTAGCCTAAGCCTAGGGGTGCCCTAGCCTTAGGCTAGAGAAGCCCTAGCCTTAGCCTTAGCATAGGGGTGCCCTAGCCTAAGCCTAGGGGTGCCATAGCCTAAGCCTAGGGGTGCCCTAGCCTAAGCCTTGGGTTGTTCTAGCCTTAGGCTACGGGAGCCTTAGCCTTAGCCTAAGCCTAGGGGTGCCCTAGCCTGAGCCTAGGGGTGCCCTAGCCTAAGCCTAGGTGTGCCCTAGCCTGAAACTACGGGAGTCCTAGCCTGAGTCTAGCCTAGGATTGCCCTAGCCTAAGCCTAGGGGTGCCATAGCCTGAGTCTAGGGGTGCCCTAGCCTTAGGCTACGGGAGCCTTAGCCTTAGTCTAAGCCTAGGATTGCTCTAGCCTAAGTCTACGGGTGCCCTAACAAAAGCCTAGGGGTGCCCTATCCTTAGGGTAGGGGAGCCCTACCTTTAGCCTAAGCCTAGGGGTGCCCTAGCCTAAGCATAGGGGTGCCTTAGCCTAAGCCTAGGGGAGCACTAGCCTAAGTCTAGGGCTGCCATAGCCTAAGCTTACGGGTGCCTTAGCATAAGCCTAGGTGTGCCCCAGCCTAAGTCTAGGGGTGCCCTAGCCTAAACCTAGGGGTGCCCTCACCTAAGCCTCGGGGTACACTAGCCTAAGCCTAGGGGTGCCCTATCCTTAGACTAGGGGAGCCCTAGCCTTAGCCAAAGCCTAGGGGTCCCCTAGCCTAAGCCTAGGGGTGCCCTAGCCTAAGCCTAGAGGTGCCCTCGCCTAAGCCTCGGGGTACACTAGCCTAAGCCTAGGGGTGCCCTATCCTTAGACTAGGGGAGCCCTAGCCTTAGCCAAAGCCTAGGGGTGCCCTCGCCTAAGCCTCGGGGTACACTAGCCTAAGCCTAGGGGTGCCCTATCCTTAGACTAGGGGAGCCCTAGCCTTAGCCAAAGCCTAGGGGTGCCCTAGCCTAAGCCTAGGGGTGCCCTATCCTTAGACTAGGGGAGCCCTAGCCTTAGCCTAATCCTAGGGGTACCCTAGCCTAAGCCTAGGGTTGCCCTAGCCTAAACCAAGGGGTGCCCAAGCCTAAGCTTAGGGGTGCCCTAGCCTGAGGCTACGTGAGCCCTAGCCTTAGCCTAATCCTAGGGGTACCCTAGCCTAAGCCTAGGGGTGCCATAGCCTAAGCCTTGGGGTGCCCTAGCCTAAGCCTACGGGTGCCCTAGCCTTACGCTAGGGGAGCCCTAGTTTAGCCTAAGCCTAGTTGTGCCCTAGCCTAAGCCTAGGGGTGCCCTAGCCTAAGCCTAGGGGTGGTCTAGCCTTAGGCTAGGGGTACCTTAGCCTAAGCCTAGGGGTGCCCTAGGCTGAGGCTAGGGGAGCCCTAGCTTTAGCCTAAGCCTAGGGGTGCCCTAGCCTAAGCGTAGGGGTGCCCTAGCCTGAGCCTAGGGGTGCCCTAGCCTGAGGCTAGTGGAACCCTAGCCTTAGTCTAGCCTAGGATTGCCCTAGCCTAAGCCTAGGGGTGCCACAGCATGAGTCTAGGGGTGCCCTAGCCTGAGGCTAGGGGAACCGTAGCCTTAGCCTAAGCCTAGGCGTGCCCTAGCCTAAGCCTAGGGGTTTCCTAACCTAAGCCTAGGGGTGCCCTAGCCTAAGATTTGGGGTGCCCCAGCCTTAGGCTAGGGGAGCCCTAGCCTTAGCCTAAGCCTAGGGGTGCCCTAGCCTAAGCCTAGGGATGCCCTCGCCTAAGTCTAGGGGTGCTCTACATTTAGGCTAGGGGAGCCCTAGCCTTAGCCTAAGCCTAGGGGTGCCCTAGCCTAAACCAAGGGGTGCCCAAGCCTAAGCTTAGGGGTGCCCTAGCCTGAGGCTAGGTGAGCCCTAGCCTTAGCCTAAGCTTAGGGGTGCCCTAGCCTAAGCCTAGGGGTGCCCTAGCCTAAGCCTTGGGGTGTTCTAGCCTTAGGCTATGGGAGCCTTAGCCTTAGCCTAAGCCTAGGGGTGCCCGAGCCTGAGCCTAGGGGTGCCCTAGCCTAAGCCTAGGGGTGCCCTAGCCTGAGGCTAGGGGAGTCCTAGCCTGAGTCTAGCCTAGGATTGCCCTAGCCTAAGCCTAGGGGTGCCATAGCCTGAGTCTAGGGGTGCCCTAGCCTTAGGCTACGGGAGCCTTAGCCTTAGCCTAAGCCTAGGATTGCCATAGCCTAAGTCTACAGGTGCCCTAACAAAAGCCTAGGGGTGCCCTAGCCTTAGGGTAGGTGAGCCCTACCTTTAGCCTAAGCCTCGGGGTGCCCTAGCCTAAGCCTAGGGGTGCCCTAGCCTAAGCCTAGGGGTACACTAGCCTAAGTCTAGGGGTGCCATAGCCTAAGCTTACGGGTGCCTTAGCATAAGCCTAGGTGTGCCCTAGCCTAAGTCTTGCGATGCCCTAGCCTAAGCCTAGGGGTGCCCTCGCCTAAGCCTCGGGGTACCATAGCCTAAGCCTAGGGGTGCCCTATCCTTAGACTAGGGGAGCCCTAGCCTTAGCCAAAGCTTAGGGGTGCCCTAGCCTAAGCCTAGGGGTGTCCTAGCCTAAGCCTAGGGGTGCCCTAGCCTAAGCCTAGGGGTGCCCTAGCCTTAGGCTAGGGGAGCCCTAGCCTTAGCCTAATCCTAGGGGTACCCTAGCCTAAGCCTAGGGGTGCCCTAGCCTAAACCTAGGGGTGCCCTAGTCTAAGCCTAGGGGTGCTCTAGCCTGAGGCCAGGGGAGCCCAACACTTAGCCTAAGCCTAGGCATGCCCTAGCCTGAGCCTAGGGGTCCCCTAACCTGAGGCTAGAGGAGCACTAGCCTTAGTCTAGCCAAGGGGTGCCCTAGCCTAAGCCTAGCGGTGCCCTACCCTGAGCCTAGGGGTGCCCTAGCCTGAGCCTAGGGGTGCCCTAGCCTGAGCCTAGGGGTGCCCTAGGCTTAGGGTAGGCGAGCCCTACCTTTAGCCTAAGCCTAGGGGTGCCCTAGCCTAAGCCTACGGGTGCCCAAGACAAAGCCTAGGGGTGCCCTAGCCTAAGCCTAGGGGTGCCCTAGCCTTAGGCTAGGGGAGCCCTTGCCTTAGCCTAAGCGTAAGTGTGCCCTAGCCTAAGCCTAGGAGTGCTCTAGCCCAAGCCTAGGGGTGCCCTAGCCTAAGACTAGGGGTGTCCTAGCCTAAGCTTAGGGGTGCTGTAGCCTAAGCCTAGGGGTGCCCTAGACTAAGCCTAGGGTTGCCCTAACAATAGGCTAGGGGAGCACTAATCTTACCCTAAACCTAGGGGTGCCCTAGCCTAAGGCTAGGGGAGCCCTAGCCTTAGCCTAAGCCTACGTGTGCCCTAGCCTAAGCCTAGGGGTGCCCTCGCCTAAGCCTCGGGGTACCCTAGCCCAAGCCAAGGGGTGCCCTAGCCTTAGGCTAGGGATGCCCTAGCCTTAGCCTAAGCCTAGTGGTGCCTTAGCCTAAGTCTAGGGGTGCCATAACCTAAGCCTAGGGGTGCGCTAACCTTAGGCTAGGGGAGCCCTAGCCTTAGCCTAAGCCTAGGGGTGCCCTAGCCTAAGCCTAGGTGTGCCCTAGCCAAAGCCAAGGGGTGCCATAGCCTAAGGCTCGGGGAGCCCTAGCCTTAGGCTAAGCCTAGGGGTGCCCTAGCCTAAGCCTAGGAGTGCCCTAGCTTTAGGCTAGGGGAGCCCTAGCCTTAGCCTAAGCCTAGGGGTGCCCTAGCCTAAGCCTAGGGGTGCCCTCGCCTAAGCCTCGGGGTACCCTAGCCCAAGCCAAGGGGTGCCCTAGCCTTAGGCTAGGGATGCCCTAGTCTTAGCCTAAGCCTAGGGGTGCCCTAGCCTAAGCTTAGGTGTGCCCTAGCCTAAGCCAAGGGGTGCCCTAGCCTAAGGCTAGGGGAGCCCTAGCCTTAGCCTAAGCCTAGGGGTGCCCTAGCCTAAGCCTAGGGGTGACCTACACTAAGTCTCAGGGTACCCTAACCTAAGCGTAGGGGAGCCCTAGCCTTAGCCTAAGCCTAGGGGTGCCCAAGCCTAAGCCTAGGGGTGCCCTAGCCTAAGCCTAGGGGTGCCCTAGCCTAAGCCTAGGGGTGCCCTAGCCTTAGGGTAGGGGAGCCCTAGCTTCAGCCTAATCCTAGGGGTGCCCTATCCTAAGCCTAGGGTTGCCCTACCCAAAGCCTAAGGTTGCCCTACCCTAAGCCTAGGGGTGCTCTAGCCTTAGGCTAGGGGAGCCCTATCCTTAGCCTAAGCCTAGGGATGCCCTAGCCTAAGCCTAGGGGTGCCTTAGCCTAATCCTAGGGGTGCCCTAGCTTTAGGCTAGGGGAGCCCTAGCCTTAACCTAAGCCTAGGGGTGCCGTAGCCTAAGCCTAGGGGTGCTCTAGCCTTAGGCTAGGGGAACCATAGCCTTAGCCTAAGCCTAGGGGTGCCCTAGCCTAAGCCTATGGGTGCCCTAACCTGAGCCTAGGGGAGACCTAGCTTTAGCCTAAGCCTTGGGGTGCCCTAGCCTAAGCCTAGGGGAGCACTAGCCTGAGCCTAGGGGTGCCCTAGCCAGGCTAGGGGAGCCCTAGCTTTAGCCTAAGTGTAGGGGTGCCCTTGCCTAAGCCTAGGGGTGCCCTAGCCTAAGCCTAGGGGTGTCCTAGCCTAAGCCTAGGGGTGCCATAGCCTAAGCCTAGGGGTGCCCTAGACTAAGCCTAGGGGTGCTATAACCTTAGGCTAGGGGAGCCCTAATCTTACCCTAAGCCTAGGGTTGCCCTAGCCTAAGCCTAGGGGTGGCCTAGCCTTAGGCTAGGGGAGCCCTAGCCTTAGCCTAAGCCTAGGTGTGCCCTAGCCTAAGCCTAGGGGTGCCTTCGCCTAAGCCTCGGGTACCCTAGCCCAAGCCAAGGGGTGCCCTAGCCTTAGGTTAGGGATGCCCTAGCCTTAGCCTAAGCCTAGGGGTGCCCTAGCCTAAGCCTAGGGGTGCCCTAGCGTAAGCCAAGGGGTGCCCTAGCCTAAGCCTACGGGAGCACTAGCCTTAGCCTAAGCCTAGGGATGACCTAGCCTAAGCCTAGGTGTGCCCTAGCCTAAGCCTAAGGGTGCCCAAGCCTAAGCCTCGGGGTACCCTAACCTAAGCATAGGGGAGCCCTAGACTTAGCCTAAGCCTAGGGGTGCCCTAGCCTAAGGCTAGAGTTGCCCTAGCCTAGCCATGGTGTGTCCTAGCCTAAGTCTAGGGGTGCCCTAGCCTAAGCCTAGGGGTGCACTAGCCTAAGCCAAGGTGTGTCCTAGCCTAAGCCTAGGGGTGCCCTAGCCTAAGCCTAGGGGTGCACTAGCCTTAGGCTAGTGGAGCCCTAGCCTTAGCCTTAGCCTAGGGGTGCCCTAGCCTAAGCCTAAGGGTGCCCTAGTCAAAGCTTAGGGGTGCCCTAGCCTAAGCCTAGAGTTGCCCTAGCCTAAGCCTACGGGTGCCCTAGCCTTAGGCTAGGGGAGCCCTAGCTTTAGCCTAAGCCTTGGGGTGCCCTAGCCTAAGCCTAGGGGTGCCCTAGCCTAAGCTTAGGGGTGCTCTAGCCTTTGGCTAGGGGAGCCCTAGCCTTAGCCTAAGCCTAGGGGTGCCCTAACCTAAGCCTACGGGTGCCCTAGCTTAAGCCTAGAGGTGCCCTAGCCTGAGGCTAGGGGAACCCAAGCTTTAGCCTAAGCCTAGGGGTGCCCTAGCCTAAGCCTTCGGGTGCCCTAGCCTGAGTCTAGGGGTGCCCTAGCCTGTGCCTAGGGGTGCCCTAGCCTTAGGGTAGGGGAGCCCTAGCCTTAGCCTAATCATAGGGGTGCCCTAGCCTAAGCCTAGGGTTGCCGTAGCCAAAGCCTAAGGGTGCCCTAGCCTAAGCCTAGGGGTGCCCTAGCCTAAGCCTAGGGGTGCCCAACCCTAAGCCCTGGGGTGCCCTAGCCTAAGCCTAGGGGTGCCCTAGCCTGAACCTAGGGGTGCCCTAGCCTGAGCCTACAGGTGCCCTTTCCTTAGTCTAGCCTAGGATTGCCCTAGCCTAAGCCTAGGGATGCCATAGCCTGAGTCTAGGTGTGCCCTAGCCTAAGCCTAGGGGTACCCTAGCCTTAGTCTAGGGGAGCCCTAGCCTTAGCCTAAGCGTAGGGGTGCCCTAGCCTAAGCCTAGGAGTGTGCTAGCCTTAGGCTAGGGGAGCCCTAGCCTTTGCCTAAGCCTAGGGGTGCCCTAGCCTAGGCCTAGGGGTGCCCTAGCCTAAGCCAAGGGGTGCCATAGCCTAAGCCTAGGGGTCCCCTAACCTTAGGCTAGGGGAGCCCCAATCTTACCCTAAGCCTAAGGGTGCCCTAACCTAAGGCTAGGGGAGCCCTAATTTTAGCCAAAGCCTAGGGGTGCCCTAGCCTAAGCCTATGGGTGCCTTAGCCTAAGCCTAGGGGTGCCCTAGCCTTAGGCTAGGGGAGCCGTAGCCTTGGCCTAAGCCTAGGGGTGCCCTAGCCTAAGCCTAGGTGTGCCCTAGCCTAAGCCAAAGTGTGCCCTAGCCTAAGCCTAGGGGAGCCCTAGCCTTAGCCTAAGCCTAGGGGTGCCCTAGCCTAAGCCTAGGTGTGCCCTAGCCTAAGCCAAAGGGTGCCCTAGCCTAAGCCTAGGGGAGCCCTAACCTTAGCCTAAGCCTAGGGGTGCCCTAGCCATAGCCAAAGCCTAGGGGTGCCCTAGACTAAGCCTAGGGGTGCCCTAGCCTTAGGCTAGGGGAGCCCTAGCCTTAGCCTAAGCCTAGGGGTGCCCTAGCCTAAACCTAGGTGTGCCCTAGCCTAAGCAAGGGGTGCCCTAGCCTAAGGCTAGGGGAGCCCTAGCCTTAGCCTAAGCCTAGGGGTGCCCTAGCCTAAGCCTAGGAGTGCCCTAGCCTTAGGCTAGGGGATCCCTAGCCTTAGCCTAAGCCTAGGTGTGCCCTAGCCTAAGCCTAGGGGTGCCCTCGCCTAAGCCTCGGGGTACCCTAGCCCAAGCCAAGGGGTGCCTAGGCTTAGGCTAGGGGAGCCCTATCCTTAGCCTAAGCCTAGGGGTGCCCTAGCCTAAGCCTAGGTGTGCCCTAGCCTAAGCCTAGGGGTGCCCTAGCCTAAGCCTAGGGGTGACCTACCCTAAGCCTCAGGGTACCCTAACCTAAGCGTAGGGGAGCCCTAGCCTTAGCCTAAGCCTAGGGGTGCCCAAGCCTAAGCCTAGGGGTGCCCTAGCCTAAGCCTAGGTGTGCCCTAGCCTGAGCCTAGGGGTGCCCTAGCCATAGGGTAGGGGAGCCCTAGCTTCAGCCTAATCCTAGGGGTGCCCTAGCCTAAGCCTAGGGGTGCCCTAGCCAAAGCCTAAGGTTGCCCTAGCCTAAGCCTAGGGGTGCCCTAACCTAAGCCTAGGGGTGCCCTAGCCTTAGGCTAGGGGAGCCCTAACCTTAACCTCAGCCTAGGGGTGCCGTAGCCTAAGCCTAGGGGTGCTCTTGCCTTAGGCTAGGGGAACCATAGCCTTAGCCTAAGCCTAGGGGTGCCCTAGCCTAAGCCTAGGGGTGCCCTAACCTGAGCCTAGGGGAGCCCTAGCTTTAGCCTAAGCCTTGGGGTGCGCTAGCCTAAGCCTAGGGGTGCCCTAGCCTGAGCCTACAGGTGCCCTTTCCTTAGTCTAGCCTAGGATTGCCCTAGCCTAAGCCTAGGGCTGCCATAGCCTGAGTCTAGGGGTGCCCTAGCCTGAGGTTAGGGGAGCCGAAGCCTTAGCCTAAGCCTAGCTGTGCCCTAGCCTAAGCCTAGGGGTGCCCTAGCCAGGCTAGGGGAGCCCTTGCCTTAGCCTAAGTGTAGGGGTGCCCTAGCCTAAGCCTAGGGGTGCCCTAGCCTAAGCCTAGGGGTGTCCTAGCCTAAGCCTAGGGGTGCCCTAGACTAAGCCTAGGGGTGCCATAACCTTAGGCTAGGGGAGCCCTAATCTTACCCTAAGCCTAGGGGCGCCGTAGCCTAAGGCTAGGGGAGCCCTAGCCTTAGCCTAAGCCTAGGGGTGCCCTAGCCTAAGCCTAGGGGTGCCCTCGCCTAAGCCTCGGGGTACCCTAGCCCAAGACAAGGGGTGCCCTAGCCTTAGGCTAGGGATGCCCTAGCCTTAGCCTAAGCCTAGGGGTGCCCTAGCCTAAGCCTAGGGGTGCCCTAGCCTTAGGCTAGGGGAGCCCTAGCGTTAGCCTAAGCCTAGGGGTGTCCTAGCCTAAGCCTAGGTGTGCCCTAGCAAAACCAAGGGGTGCCCTAGCCTAAGGCTAGGGGAGCCCTAGCCTTAGCCTAAGCCTAGGGGTGCCCTAGCCTAAGCCTAGGTGTGCCCTAGCCTAAGCCTAGGGGTGCCCTAGCCTAAGCCTAGGGGTGACCTACCCTAAGCCTACGGGTGCCCTAGCCTTAGGGTAGGGGAACCCTAGCTTCAGCCTAATCCTAGGGGTGCCCTAGCCTAAGCCTAGTGTTGCCCTAGCCAAAGCCTAAGGTTGCCCTAGCCTAAGCCTAGGGGTGCTCTAGCCTTAGGCTAGGGGAGCCCTATAATTAGCCTAAGCCTAGGGATGCCCTAGCCTAAGCCTAGGGGTGCCTTAGCCTAATCCTAGGGGTGCCCTAGCTTTAGGCTAGGGGAGCCCTAGCCTTAACCTAAGCCTAGGGGTGCCGTAGCCGAAGCCTAGGGGTGCTCTAGCCTTAGGCTAGGGGAACCATAGCCTTAGCCTAAGCCTAGGGGTGCCCTAGCCTAAGCCTATGGGTGCCCTAACCTGAGCCTAGGGGAGCCCTAGCTTTAGCCTAAGCCTTGGGGTGCCCTAGCCTAAGACTAGGGGTGCCCTAGCCTGAGTCTAGGGGTGCCCTAGCCTGGGCCTACAGGTGCCCTAGCCTTAGTCTAGCCTAGAATTGCCCTAGCCTAAGCTTAGGGGTGCCATAGCCTGAGTCTAGGGGTGCACTACCCTGAGGCTAGTGGAGCCGAAGCCTTAGCCTAACCCTAGCTGTGCCCTAGCCTAAGCCTAGGTGTGCCCTAGCCAGGCTAGGGGAGCCCTAGCCTTAGCCTAAGTGTAGGGGTGCCCTAGCCTAAGCCTAGGGGTGCCCTAGCCTAAGCCTAGGGGTGTCCTAGCCTAAGCCTAGGGGTGCCATAGCCTAAGCCTAGGGGTGCCCTAGACTAAGCCTAGGGGTGCCATAACCTTAGGCTAGGGGAGCCCTAATCTTACCCTAAGCCAAGGGGTGCCCTAGCCTAAGGCTAGGGGAGCCCTAGCCTTAGCCTAAGCCTAGGGGTGCCCTAGCTTAAGCCTAGGAGTGCCCTAGCCTTAGGCTAGGGGAGCCCTAGCCTTAGCCTAAGCCTAGGTGTGCCCTAGCCTAAGCCTAGGGGTGCCCTCGCCTATGCCTCGGGGTACCCTAGCCCAAGCCAAGGGGTGCCTAGGCTTAGGCAAGGGGAGCCCTATCTTTAGCCTAAGCCTAGGGGTGCCCTAGCCTAAGCCTAGGTGTGCCCTAGCCTAAGCCTAGGGGTGCCCTAGCCTAATCCTAGGTGTGACCTACCCTAAGCCTCAGGGTACCCTAACCTAAGCGTAGGGGAGCCCTAGCCTTAGCCTAAGCCTAGGGGTGCCCAAGCCTAAGCCTAGGGGTGCCCTAGCCTAAGCCTAGGTGTGCCCTAGCCTGAGCCTAGGGGTGCCCTAGCCATAGGGTAGGGGAGCCCTAGCTTCAGCCTAATCCTAGGGGTGCCCTAGCCTAAGCCTAGGGTTGCCCTAGCCAAAGCCTAAGGTTGCCCTAGCCTAAGCCTAGGGGTGCCCTAACCTAAGCCTAGGGGTGCCCTAGCCTTAGGCTAGGGGAGCCCTAGCCTTAACCTCAGCCTAGGGGTGCCGTAGCCTAAGCCTAGGGGTGCTCTTGCCTTAGGCTAGGGGAACCATAGCCTTAGCCTAAGCCTAGGGGTGCCCTAGCCTAAGCCTAGGGGTGCCCTAACCTGAGCCTAGGGGAGCCCTAGCTTTAGCCTAAGCCTTGGGGTGCCCTAGCCTAAGCCTAGTGGTGCCCTAGCCTGAGCCTACAGGTGCCCTTTCCATAGTCTAGCCTAAGATTGCCCTAGCCTAAGCCTAGGGGTGCCATAGCCTGAGTCTAGGGGAGCCCTAGCCTGAGGTTAGGGGAGCCGAAGCCTTAGCCTAAGCCTAGCTGTGCCCTAGCCTAAGCCTAGGGGTACCCTAGCCTAAGCCTAGGGGTGCCCTAGCCAGGCTAGGGGAGCCCTTGCCTTAGCCTAAGTGTAGGGGTGCCCTAGCCTAAGCCTAGGGGTGCCCTAGCCTAAGCCTAGGGGTGTCCTAGCCTAAGCCTAGGGGTGCCATAGCCTAAGCCTAGGGGTGCCCTAGACTAAGCCTAGGGGTGCCATAACCTTAGGCTAGGGGAGCCCTAGCTTTAGCCTAAGCCTTGGGGTGCCCTAGCCTAAGAATAGGGGTGCCCTAGCCTGAGCCTAGGGGTGCCCTAGCCTGAGCCTACAGGTGCCCTATCCTTAGTCTAGCCTAGGATTGCCCTACCCTAAGCCTAGGGGTGCCATAGCCTGAGTCTAGGGGTGCACTAGCCTGAGGCTAGGGGAACCATAGCCTTAGCCTAAGCCTAGGGGTGCCCTAGCCTAAGCCTAGGGGTGCCCTAGCCTTAGGCTAGGGGAGCCCTAGCGTTAGCCTAAGCCTAGGGGTGCCCTAGCCTAAGCCTAGGTGTGCCCTAGCCTAAGCCAAGGGGTGCCCTAGCCTAAGGCTAGGGGAGCCCTAGCCTTAGCCTAAGCCTAGGGGTGCCCTAGCCTAAGCCTAGGTGTGCCCTAGCCTAAGCCTAGGGGTGCCCTAGCCTAAGCCTAGGGGTGACCTACCCTAAGCCTAGGGGTGCCCTAGCCTTAGGGTAGGGGAACCCTAGCTTCAGCCTAATCCTAGGGGTGCCCTAGCCTAAGCCTAGGGTTGCCCTAGCCAAAGCCTAAGGTTGCCCTAGCCTAAGCCTAGGGGTGCTCTAACCTTAGGCTAGGGGAGCCCTATAATTAGCCTAAGCCTAGGGATGCCCTAGCCTAAGCCTAGGGGTGCCTTAGCCTAATACTAGGGGTGCCCTAGCTTTAGGCTAGGGGAGCCCTAGCCTTTACCTAAGCCTAGGGGTGCCGTAGCCGAAGCCTAGGGGTGCTCTAGCCTTAGGCTAGGGGAACCATAGCCTTAGCCTAAGCCTAGGGGTGCCCTAGCCTAAGCCTAGGGGTGCCCTAACCTGAGCCTATGGGAGCCCTAGCTTTAGCCTAAGCCTTGGGGTGCCCTAGCCTAAGAATAGGGGTGCCCTAGCCAGAGCCTAGGGGTGCCCTAGCCTGAGCCTACAGGTGCCCTATCCTTAGTCTAGCCTAGGATTGCCCTACCCTAAGCCTAGGGGTGCCATAGCCTGAGTCTAGGGGTGCACTAGCCTGAGGCTAGGGGAGCCGAAGCCTTAGCCTAAGCCTAGCTGTGCCCTAGCCTAAGCCTAGGGGTGCCCTAGCCTAAGCCTAGGTGTGTCCTAGCCAGGCTAGGGGAGCCCTAGCCTTAGCCTAAGTGTAGGGGTGCCCAGCCTAAGCCTAGGGGTGCCCTAGCCTAAGCCTAGGGGTGTCCTAGACTAAGCCTAGGGGTGCCATAACCTTAGGCTAGGGGAGCCCTAATCTTACCCTAAGCCTAGGGGTGCCCTAGCCTAAGGCTAGGGGAGCCCTAGCCTTAGCCTAAGCCTAGGGGTGCCCTAGCCTAAGCCTAGGGGTGGCCTAGCCTTAGGCTAGGGGATCCCTAGCCTTAGCCTAAGCCTAGGTGTGCCCTAGCCTAAGCCTAGGGGTGCCCTCTCCTAAGCCTCGGGGTACCCTAGCCCAAGCCAAGGGGTGCCCTAGCCTTAGGCTAGTGATGCCCTAGCCTTAGCCTAAGCCTAGGGGTGCCCTAGCCTAAGCCTAGGGGTGCCCTAGCCTAAGCCAAGGGGTGCCCTAGCCTAAGCCTAGGGGAGCACTAGCCTTAGCCTAAGCCTAGGGGTGCCCTAGCCTAAGCCTAGGTGTGCCCTAGCCTAAGCCTGGGGGAGCCCTAGCCTTAGCCTAAGCCTAGATGTTCCCTAGCCTAAGCCTAAGGGTGCCCAAGCCTAAGCCTCGGGGTACCCTAACCTAAGCATTGGGGAGCCATAGATATAGCCTAAGCCTAGGGGTGCCCTAGCCTAAGCCTAGGGGTGCACTAGCCTAAGCCAAGTTGTGTCCTAGCCTAAGCCTAAGGGTGCCCTAGCCTAAGCCTAGGGGTGTACTAGCCTAAGCCTAGGGGTACCCTAGTTAGGCTAGTGGAGCCCTAGCCTTAGCCTTAGCCTAGGGGTGCCCTAGCCTAAGCCTAAGGGTGCCCTAGTCAAAGCCTAGGGGTGCCCTAGCCTAAGCCTAGAGTTGCCCTAGCCTAAGCCTACGGGTGCCCTAGCCTTAGGCTAGGGGATCCCTAGGTTTAGCCTAAGCCTTGGGGTGCCCTAGCCTAAGCCTACGGGTGCCCTAGCTTAAGCTTAGAGGTGCCCTAGCCTGAGGCTAGTGGAACCCTAGCTTTAGCCTAAGCCTAGGGGTGCCCTAGCCTAAGTCTTGGGGCGTCCTAGCCTGAGCCTAGGGGTGCCCTAGCCTGAGCCTAGGGGTGCCCTAGCCTTAGGTAGGGGAGCCCTAGCCTTAGCCTAATCATAGGGGTGCCCTAGCCTAAGCCTAGGGTTGCCCTAGCCAAAGCCTAAGGGTGCCCTAGCCTAAGCCTAGGGGTGCCCTAGCCTAAGACTAGGGGTGCCCTAACCTAAGCCCTGGGGTGCCCTAGCCTAAGCCTAGGGGTGCCCTAGACTGAACCTTGGGGTGCCCTAGCCTGAGCCTACAGGTGCCCTTTCCTTGGTCTAGCCTAGGATTGCCCTAGCCTAAGCCTAGGGATGCCATAGCCTGAGTCTAGGTGTGCCCTAGCCTGAGGCTAGGGGAGCCGTAGCCTTAGCCTAAGCCTAGTTGTGCCCTAGCCTAAGCCTAGGGGTGCCCTAGCCTTAGTCTAGGGGAGCCCTAGCCTTAGCCTAAGCGTAGGGGTGCCCTAGCCTAAGCCTAGGGGTGCCCTAGCCTTAGTCTAGGGGAGCCCTAGCCTGAGCCTAATCCTAGGGGTGCCCTAGCCTAAGCCTAGGGTTGCCCTAGCCAAAGCCTAAGGTTGCCCTAGCCTAAGCCTAGGGGTGCCCTAACCTAAGCCTAGGGGTGCCCTAGCCTTAGGCTAGGGGAGCCCTAGCCTTAACCTAAGCCTAGGGGTGCCGTAGCCTAAGCCTAGGGGTGCTCTAGCCTTAGGCTAGGGGAACCATAGCCTTAGCCTAAGCCTAGGGGTGCCCTAGCCTAAGCCTAGGGGTGCTCTAACCTGAGCCTATAGGAGACCTAGCTTTAGCCTAAGCCTTGGGGTGCCCTACCCTAAGCCTAGGGGTGCCCTAGCCTGAGCCTAGGGGTGCCCTAGCCTGAGCCTACAGGTGCCCTTTCCTTAGTCTAGCCTAGGATTGCCCTAGCCTAAGCCTAGGGGTGCCATAGCCTGAGTCTAGGGGTGCCCTAGCCTGAGGCTAGGGGAGCCGAAGCCTTAGCCTAAGCCTAGCTGTGCGCTAGCCTAAGCCTACGGGTGCACTAGCCTAAGCCTAGGGGTGCCCTAGCCAGCTAGGGGAACCCTTGCCTTAGCCTAAGTGTAGGGGTGCCCTAGCCTATGCCTAGGGGTGCCCTAGCCTAAGCCTAGGGGTGTCCTAGCCTAAGCGTAGGGGTGCCATAGCCTAAGCCTAGGGGTGCCCTATACTAAGCCTAGGGGTGCCATAACCTTAGGCTAGGGGAGCCCTAATCTTACCCTAAGCCTAGGGGCGCCCTAGCCTAAGGCTAGGGGATCCCTACCCTTAGCCTAAGCCTAGGGGTGCCCTAGCCCAAGCCTAGGGGTGGCCTAGCCTTAGGCTAGGGGAGCCCTAGCCTTAGCCTAAGCCTAGGTGTGCCCTAGCCTAAGCCTAGGGGTGCCCTTGCCTCAGCCTCGGGGTACCCTAGCCCAAGCCAAGGGGTGCCCTAGCCTTAGGCTAGGGATGCCCTAGCCTTAGTCTAAGCCTAGGGGTGCCCTAGCCTAAGCCTAGGGGGGCCCTAGACTAAGCCATGGGGTGCCGTAACCTAAGCCTAGGGGAGCACTAGCCTTAGCCTAAGCCTAGGTGTGCCCTAGCCTAAGCCTAAGGGTGCCCTAGCCTAAGCCTCGGTGTACCCTAACCTAAGCGTAGGGGAGCCCTAGCCTTAGCCTAAGCCTAGGGGTGCCCTAGCCTAAGGCTAGGGTTGCCCTAGCCTAGCCATGGTGTTTCCTAGCCTAAGCCTAGGGGTGGCCTAGCCTAAGCCTAGGGGTGCACTAGCCTAAGCCAAGGTGTGTCTAACCTAAGCCTAGGGGTGCCCTAGCCTAAGCCTAGGGGTGCACTAGCCTAAGCCTAGGGGTGCCCTAGCCTTAGGCTAGTGGAGCCCTAGCCTTAGCCTTAGCCTAGGGGTGCCCTGGCCTAAGCCTAAGGGTGCCCTAGCCAAAGCCAAGGGGTTCCCTAGCCTAAGCCTAGAGTTGCCCTAGCCTAAGCCTAGGGGTGCCCTAGCCTAAGCTTAGGGGTGCACTAGCCTAAGCCAAGGTGTGTCCTAGCCTAAGCCTAGGGGTGCCCTAGCCTAAGCCTAGGGGTGCACTAGCCTAAGCCTAGGGGTGCCCTAGCCTTAGGCTAGTGGAGCCCTAGCCTTAGCCTTAGCCTAGGGGTGCCCTAGCCTAAGCCTAAGGGTGCCCTAGCCAAAGCCTAGGGGTGCCCTAGCCTAAGCCTAGAGTTGCCCTAACGTAAGCCTACGGGTGCCCTAGCCTTAGGCTAGGGGAGCCCTAGCTTTAGCCTAAGCCTAGGGGTGCCCTAGCCTAAGCTTAGGGGTGCTCTAGCCTTAGGCTAGGGAGCCCTAGCCTTAGCCTAAGCCTAGGGGTGTCCTAGCCTAAGCCTACGGGTGCCCTAGCTTAAGCCTAGAGGTGCCCTGGCCTGAGGCTAGGAGAGCCCTAGCTTTAGCCTAAGCCTAGGGGTGCCCTAGCCTAAGCCTTGGGGTGCCCTAGCCTGAGCCTAGGGGTGCCCTAGCCTGAGCCTAGGGGTCCCCTAGCCTAAGCCTAGGGGTGCCCTAACCTAAGCCCTGTGGTGCCCTAGCCTAAGCCTAGGGGTGCCTAGCCTGAACCTAGGGGTGCCCAAACCTGAGCCTACAGGTGCCCTTTCCTTAGTCTACCCAAGGATAGCCCTAGCCTAAGCTTAGGGATGCCATAGCCTGAGTCTAGGTGTGCCCTAGCCTGAGGCTAGGGGAGCTGTAGCCTTAGCCTAAGCCTAGCTGTGCCCTAGCCTAAGCCTAGGGGTGCCCTAGCCTTAGGCTAGGGGAGCGCTAGCCTTAGCCTAAGCGTAGGGGTGCCCTAACCTAAGCCTAGGAGTGCGCTAGCCTTAGGCTAGGGGAGCCCTAGCCTTAGCCTAAGCCTAGGTGTTCCCTAGCCTAGGCCTAGGGGTGCCCTAGCCTAAGCCTAGGGGTGCCATAGCCTTAGCCTAGGTGTGCCCTAACCTTAGGCTAGGGGAGCCCTAATCTTACCCTAAGCCTAGGGGTGCCCTAGCCTAAGGCTAGGGGAGCCCTAATCTTAGCCTAAGCCTAGGGGTGCCCTAGCCTAAGCCTATGGGTGCCTTAGCCTAAGCCTAGGGGTGCCCTAGCCTTAGGCTAGGGGAGCCCTAGCCTTGGCCTAAGCCTAGGGGTGCCCTAGCCTAAGCCTAGGTGTGCACTAGGCTAAGCCAAGGGGTGCCCTAGCCTAAGCCTAGGGAAGCCCTAGCCTTAGCCTAAGCCTAGGGGTGCCCAAGCCTAAGCCTAGGTGTGCCCTAGCCTAAGCCAAGGGGTGCCCTAGCCTAAGCCTAGGGGAGCCCTAGCCTTAGCCTAAGCCTAGGGGAGCCCTAGCCTTAGGCTAGGGGAGCACTAGCCTTAGCCTAAGCCTAGGGGTGTCCTAGCCTAAGCCTAGGGGTGCCTTAGCCTAACTCTAGGGGTGCCCTAGCCTAAGACTAGGGGTGCCGTAGCCTTAGCCTAGTGGATCCCTAGCCTTAGTCTTAGCCTAGGGGTGCCCTAGCCTAAGCCTAGGGGTACCCTAGCCTAAGCCTAGGGGTGACCTAGCCTAAGCCTAGAGTTGGCCTAGCCTAAGCCTACGGGTGCCCTAGCCTTAGGCTAGGGGAGCCCTAGCTTGATCCTAATCCTAGGGGTGCCCTAGCCTAAGCCTAGGGGTGCACTAGCCTGAGACTAGGGGTGCCCTAGCCTGAGCCTAGTGGTGCCCTAGCCTTAGGGGAGGGGAGCCCTAGCCTTAGCCTAATCATAGGGGTGCCCTAGCCTAAGGCTAGGGTTGCCCTAGCCAAAGCCTAAGGGTGCCCTAGCCTAAGCCTAGGGGTGCCCTAACCTAAGCCTAGGGGAGCCCTAGCCTTAGGCTAGGGGAGCCCTAGCCTTAGCCTAAGCCTAGGGGTACCCTAGCCTAAGCCTAGGGGTGCCCTTGTCTAAGCCTAGGGGTGCCCTAACCTGAGGCTAGGGGAGCCCTAGCTTTAGCCTAAGCGCTGGGGTGCCCTAGCCTAAGTCTAGGGGTGCCCTAGCCTGAACCTAGGGGTGCCCTAGCCTGAGCCTACAGGTTCCCTTTCCTTGGTCTAGCCTAGGATTGCCCTAGCCTAAGCCTAGGGGTGCCATAGCCTGAGTCTAGGGGTGCCCTAGCCTGAGGCTAGGGGAGCCGTAGCCTTAGCCTCAGCCTAGCTGTGCCCTAGCCTAAGCCTAGGGGTGCCCTAGCCTAAGCCTAGGGGTCTCCTAGCCTTAGGCTAGGGGAGCCCTAGCCTTAGCCTAAGCGTAGGGGTGCCCTAGCCTAAGCCTAGGAGTGCTGTAGCCTTAAGCTAGGGGAGCCCTAGCCATAGCCTAAGCCTAGGGGTGCCCTAGCCTAGGCCTAGGGGTGCCCTAGCCTAAACTTAGGGGTGCCCTAGCCTAATCCTAGGGGTGCCATAGCCTAAGCCTAGGGGTGCCCTAGACTAAGCCTAGGGGTGCCCTAACCATAGGCTAGGGGAGCCCTAATCTTACCCTAAGCCTAGGGGTGCCCTTGCCTAAGGCTAGGGGAGCCCTAGCCTTAGCTTAAGCCTAGGGGTGCCATAGCCTAAGCCTAGGGGTGCCCTAGACTAAGCCTAGGGGTGCCCTAACCATAGGCTAGGGGAGCCCTAATCTTACCCTAAGCCTAGGGGTGCCCTAGCCTAAGGCTAGGGGAGCCCTAGCCTTAGCCTAAGCCTAGGGGTGCCCTAGCCTAAGCCTAGGGGTGCCCTAGCCTTAGGCTAGGGGAGGCCTAGCCTTAGCCAAAGCCTAGGGGTGCCCTAGCCTAACCCTAGGGGTGCCCTAGCCTAAGCCAAGGGGTGGACTAGCCTAAGTCTAGGGGTGCCATAGCCTAAGCTTACGGGTGCCTTAGCATAAGCCTAGGTGTGCCCTAGCCTAAGTCTAGGGGTGCTCTAGCCTAAGCCTAGGGGTGCCCTCGCCTAAGCCTCGGGGTACCCTATCCTAATCCTAGGGGTGCCCTATCCTTAGAGTAGGGGAGCCCTAGCCTTAGCCTAAGCCTAGGGGTGCCCTATCCTAAGCCTACTGGTGCCCTAGCCTAAGCCTAGGGGTGCCCTAGCCATAGGCTAGGGGAGACCTAGCCTTAGCCTAAGCCTAGGGGTGCCCTATCCTAAGCCTACTGGTGCCCTAGCCTAAGCCTAGGGGTGCCCTAGCCATAGGCTAGGGGAGACCTAGCCTTAGCCTAATGCTAGGGGTACCCTAGCCTAATCCGAGGGGTGCCCTAGTCTAAGCCTAGGGGTACTCTAGCCTTAGGCTAGGGGAGCCTTAACCTTAGCCCAAGACTAGGGGTGCCCTAGCATAAGCCTAGGGGTGCCCTAACCTGAGGCCAGGGGCGCCCTAGCCTTAGCCTAAGCCTAGGCGTGCCCTAGCCTGAGCCTAGGGGTGCCCTAACCTGAGGCTAGAGGAGCACTAGCCTTAGTCTAGCCAAGGGGTGCCCTAGCCTGAGCCTAAGGGTGCCCTAGGCTTAGGGTAGGGGAGCCCTACATTAAGCCTAAGCCTAGGGGTGCCCTAGTCTAAGCCTACGGGTGCCCTAGCCAAAGCCTAGGGGTGCCCTAGCCTAAGCTGGTGCCCTAGCCTTAGGCTAGGGGAGCCCTAGCCTTAGCCTAAGCGTAGGGGTGCCCTAGCCTAAGCCTAGGAGTGCTCTAGCCCAAGCCTAGGGGTGCCCTAGCCTAAGCCTAGGGTTGTCCTAGCCTAAGCCTAGGGGTGCCATAGCCTTAGCCTAGGGGTGCCCTAACCTTAGGCTAGGGGAGCCCTAATCTTACCCTAAGCCTAGGGGTGCCCTAGCCTAAGGCTAGGGGAGCCCTAATCTTAGCCTAAGCCTAGGGGTGCCCTAGCCTAAGCCTATGGGTGCCTTAGCCTAAGCCTAGGGGTGCCCTAGCCTTAGGCTAGGGGAGCCCTAGCCTTGGGCTAAGCCTAGGGGTGCCCTAGCCTAAGCCTAGGTGTGCACTAGGCTAAGCCAAGGGGTGCCCTAGCCTCAGCCTAGGGGATCACTAGCCTTAGCCTAAGCCTAGGGGTGTCCTAGCCTAAGCCTAGGGGTGCCTTAGCCTAACTTTTGGAGTGCCCTAGCCTAAGACTAGGGGTGCAGTAGCCTTAGCCTAGTGGATCCCTAGCCTTAGCCTTAGCATAGGGGTGCCCTAGCCTAAGCCTAGGGGTACCCTAGCCTAAGCCTAGGGGTGACCTAGCCTAAGCCTAGAGTTGGCCTAGCCTAAGCCTACGGGTGCCCTAGCCTTAGGCTAGGGGAGCCCTAGCTTGATCCTAATCCTAGGGGTGCCCTAGCCTAAGCCTAGGGGTGCTCTAGCCTGAGCCTAGGGGTGCCCTAGCCTGAGCATAGTGGTGCCCTAGCCTTAGGGGAGGGGAGCCCTAGCCTTAGCCTAATCATAGGGGTGCCCTAGCCTAAGGCTAGGGTTGCCCTAGTCAAAGCCTAAGGGTGCTCTAGCCTAAGCCTAGGGGTGCCCTAACCTAAGCCTAGGGGAGCCCTAGCCTTAGGCTAGGGGAGCCCTAGCCTTAGCCTAAGCCTAGGGGTACTCTAGCCTAAGCCTAGGGGTGCCCTAGTCTAAGCCTAGGGGTGCCCTAACCTGAGGCTAGGGGAGCCCTAGCTTTAGCCTAAGCCCTGGGGTGCCCTAGCCTAAGTCTAGGGGTGCCCTAGCCTGAACCTAGGGGTGCCCTAGCCTGAGCCTACAGGTTCCCTTTCCTTGGTCTAGCCTAGGATTGCCCTAGCCTAAGCCTAGGGGTGCCATAGCCTGAGACTAGGGGTGCCCTAGCCTGAGGCTAGGGGAGCCGTAGCCTTAGCCTCAGCCTAGCTGTGCCCTAGCCTAAGCCTAGGGGTGCCCTAGCCTAAGCCTAGGGGTCTCCTAGCCTTAGGCTAGGGGAGCCCTAGCCTTAGCCTAAGCGTAGGGGTGCCCTAGCCTAAGCCTAGGAGTGCTGTAGCCTTAAGCTAGGGGAGCCCTAGCCTTAGCCTAAGCCTAGGGGTGCCCTAGCCTAGGCCTAGGGGTGCCCTAGCCTAAGCTTAGGGGTGCCCTAGCCTAATCCTAGGGGTGCCATAGCCTAAGCCTTGGGGTGCCCTAGACTAAGCCTAGGGGTGCCCTAACCTTAGGCTAGGGGAGCCCTAATCTTACCCTAAGCCTAGGGGTGCCCTTGCCTAAGGCTAGGGGAGCCCTAGCCTTAGCTTAAGCCTAGGGGTGCCATAGCCTAAGCCTAGGGGTGCCGTAGACTAAGCCTAGTGGTGCCCTAACCATAGGCTAGGGGAGCCCTAATCTTACCCTAAGCCTAGGGGTGCCCTAGCCTAAGGCTAGGGGAGCCCTAGCCTTAGCCTAAGCCTAGGGGTGCCCTAGCCTAAGCATAGGGGTGCCCTAGCCTTAGGCTAGGGGAGGCCTAGCCTTAGCCAAAGCCTAGGGGTGCCCTAGCCTAACCCTAGGGGTGCCCTAGCCTAAGCCAAGGGGTGGACTAGCCTAAGTCTAGGGGTGCCATAGCCTAAGCTTACGGGTGCCTTAGCATAAGCCTAGGTGTGCCCTAGCCTAACTCTAGGGGTGCCCTAGCCTAAGCCTAGGGGTGCCCTCGCCTAAGCCTCGGGGTACCCTATCCTAATCCTAGGGGTGCCCTATCCTTAGAGTAGGGGAGCCCTAGCCTTAGCCTAAGCCTAGGGGTGCCCTATCCTAAGCCTACTGGTCCCCTAGCCTAAGCCTAGGGGTGCCCTAGCCATAGGCTAGGGGAGACCTAGCCTTAGCCTAATCCTAGGGGTACCCTAGCCTAATCTGCGGGTGCCCTAGTCTAAGCCAAGGGGTACTCTAGCCTTAGGCTAGGGGAGCCTTAACCTTAGCCCAAGACTAGGGGTGCCCTAGCATAAGCCAAGGGGTGCCCTAACCTGAGGCCAGGGTGCGCCCTAGCCTTAGCCTAAGCCTAGGCGTGCCCTAGCCTGAGCCTAGGGGTGCCCTAACCTGAGGCTAGAGGAGCACTAGCCTTAGTCTAGCCAAGGGGTGCCCTAGCCTGAGCCTAAGGGTGCCCTAGCCTGAGCCTAGGGGTGCCCTAGCCTGAGCCTAGGGGTGCCCTAGGCTTAGGGTAGGGGAGCCCGACCTTTAGCCTAAGCCTAGGGGTGCCCTAGTCTAAGCCTACGGGTGCCCTAGCCAAAGCCTAGGGGTGCCCTAGCCTAAGCTGGTGCCCTAGCCTTAGGCTAGGGGAGCCCTAGCCTTAGCCTAAGCGTTGGGGTGCCCTAGCCTAAGCCTAGGAGTGCTCTAGCCCAAGCCTAGGTGTGCCCTAGCCTAAGCCTAGGGTTGTCCTAGCCTAAGCCTAGGGGTGCCATAGCCTAAGCCTAGGGGTTCCCTAACAATAGGCTAGGGGAGCACTAATCTTACCCTAAATCTAGGGGTGCCCTAGCCTAAGGCTAGGGGAGCCCTAGCCTTAGCCTAAGCCTAGGGGTGCCCTAGCCTAAGCCTAAGGGTGCCCTCGCCTAAGCCTCGGGGTACCCTAGCCCAAGTCAAGGGGTGCTCTAGCCTTAGGCTAGGGGAGCCCTAGCCTTAGCCTAAGCCTAGGGGTGCCCTAGCCTAAGCCTAGTTGTGCCCTAGCCTAAGACAAGGGGTGCCCTAGCCTTAGGCTATGGGAGCCCTAGCCTTAGCCTAAGCCTAGGTGTACCCTAGCCTAAGCCTAGGGGTGCCCTCGCCTAAGCCTCGGGTTACCCTAGCCCAAGCCAAGGGGTGCCCTAGCCTTAGGCTAGGAATGCCCTAGCCTTAGCCTAAGCCTAGGGGTGCCCTAGCCTAAGCCTAGGGGTGCCCTAGCCTTAGGCTAGGGGAGCCCTAGCCTTAGCCTAAGCCTAGGGGTGCCATAGCCTAAGCCTAGGTGTGCCCTAGCCTAAGCCAAGGGGTGCCCTAGCCTAAGGCTAGGGGAGCCCTCGCCTTAGCCTAAGCCTAGGGGTGCGCTAGCCTAAGGCTACGTGTGCCCTAGCCTAAGCCTAGGGGTCCCCTAGTATAAGCCTAGGGGTGACTTATCCTAAGTCTCAGGGTACCCTAACCTAAGCGTAGGGGAGCCCTAGCCTTAGCCTAAGCCTAGGGGTGCCCAAGCCTAAGCCTAGGGGTGCCCTAGCCTAAGCCTAGGGGTGCCCTAGCCAGAGCCTAGGCGTGCCCTAGCCTTAGGGTAGGGGAGCCCTAGCTTTAGCCTAATCCTAGGGGTGCCCTAGCCTAAGCCTAGGGTTGCCCTAGACAAAGCCTAAGGGTGCCCTAGCCTAAGCCTAGGGGTGCCCTAACCTAAGCCTAGGGGTGCCCTAGCCTTAGGCTAGGGGAGCACTAGCCTTAGCCTAAGCCTAGGGGTGCCGTAGCCTAAGCCAAGGGGTGCTCTAGCCTTAGGGGTGCCGTAGCCTAAGCCAAGGGGTGCTCTAGCCTAGGGGAACCATAGCCTTAGCCTAAGCCTAGGGGTGCCCTAGCCTAAGCCTAGGGGTGCCCTAACCTGAGCCTAGGGGAGCCCAGCTTTAGCCTAAGCCTTGGGGTGCCCTAGCCTAAGCCTACAGGTGCTCTTTCCTTAGTCTAGCCTAGGATTGCCCTAGCCTAAGCCTAGGGGTGCCATAGCCTGAGTCTAGGGGTGCCCTAGCCTGAGGCTAGGGGAGCAGTAGCCTTAGCCTAAGCTTAGCTGTGCCCTAGTCTAAGCCTAGGGGTGCCCTAGCCTAAGCCTAGGGGTTCCCTAGCCAGGCTAGGGGAGCCCTAGCCTTAGCCTAAGTGTAGGGGTGCCCTAGCCTAAGCCTAGGGGTGCTCTAACCTTAGGCTAGGGGAGCCCTAGCCGTAGCCTAAGCCTAGGGGTGCCCTAGCCTAAGCCTAGGGGTACCCTAGCCTAAGCCTAGGGGTGCCCTAGCCTGAGGCTAGGGGAGCCCTAGCCTTAGCCTAAGCCTTGAGGTGCCCTAGCCTGAGCCTAGGGGTGCTCTAGCCTGAGCATACTGGTGCCCTAACCTGAGGCTAGAGGAGCACTAGCCTTAGTCTAGCCAAGGGGTGCCCTAGCCTAAGCTTAGGGGTTCCCTAGCCTGAGCCTAGGGGTGCCCTAGCCTGAGCCTAGGGGTGCATTAGCCTTAGGGTAGGGGAGCCCTAGCTTTAGCCTAAGCCTAGGGGTGCCCTAGCCTAAGCCTAGGGGTGCCCTAGCCTTAGATTAAGCCTAGGGGTGCCCTAGACTGAGGCTACGGATGCCCTAGCCTGAGGCTAGGGGAGCACTAGCCTTAGTCTAGCCTAGGGGTGCCCTAGCCTAAGCCAGGGGTGCCCAAGCCTAAGCCTAGGGGTGCCCTAGCGTTTGCCTAGGGGTGCCCTAGCCTGAGCCTACGGGTGCCCTAGCCTTAGGGTAGGGGAGCCCTAGCCTTAGCCTAAGCCTAGGGGTGCCCTAGCCTAAGCCTAGGGTTGCCCTAGCCAAAGACTAAGGGTGCCCTAGCCTAAGCCTAGGGGTGCCCTAACCTAAGCCTATGGGTGCCCGAGCCTTAGGCTAGGGGAGCCCTAGCCTTAGCCTAAGCCTAGGGGTACCCTAGCCTAAGCCTAGGGGTGCCCTAGCCTAAGCCTAGTGGTGCTCTAGCCTTTGGCTAAGGGAACGCTAGCCTTAGCCTAAGCCTAGGGGTGCCCTAGCCTAAGCCTAGGGGTGCCCTAGCCTGAGCCTAGGGGTGCCCTAGCCTGAGCCTACGGGTGCCCTTTCCTTAGTCTAGCCTAGGATTGCCCTAGCCTAAGCCTAGGGGTGTCATAGCCTGAGTCTAGTGGTGCCCTAGCTTGAGGCTAGGGGAGCCGTAGCCTTAGCCTAAGCCTAGCTGCGCCCTAGCCTAAGCCTAGGGGTGCCCTAGCCTAAGCCTAGGGGTGCCCTAGCCAGGCTACTGGAGCCCTAGCCTTAGCCTAAGTGTAGGGGTCCCCTAGCCTAAGCCTAGGTGTGCTAAAGCCTTAGGCTAGGGGAGCCCTAGCCTTAGCCTAAGCCTAGGGGTGCCCTAGCCTAAGCCTAGGGGTTTCCTAGCCTAAGCCTAGGGGTGCCATAGCCTAAGCCTAGGGGTGCCCTAGACTAAACCTAGGGGTGCCATAACCTTAGGCTAGGGGAGCTCTAATCTTACCCTAAGCCTAGGGGTGCCCTAGCCTAGGGCTAGGGGAGCCCTAGCCTTAGCCTAAGCCTAGGTGTGCCCTAGCCCAAGCCAAGGGGTACCCTAGCCTTAGGCTAGGGATGCCCTAGCCTTAGCCTAAGCCTAGGGGTGCCCTAGCCAAAGCCTAGGAGTGCCCTAGCCTAAGCCTATGGGTGCGCTAGCCTTAGGCTAGGGGAGCCCAACCTTAGCCTAAGCCTAGGTGTATCCTAGGCTAAGCCTAGGTGTGCCCTAGCCTAAGCCATGGGGTGTCCTAGCCTAAGCCTAGGGGAGCCCTAGCCTTAGCCTAAGCATAGGGGTGCCCTAGCCTAAGCCTAGGTGTGCCCTAGCCTAAGTCAATGGGTGCCCTAGCCTAAGCTTAGGGGTGCCCTAGCCTTAGCCTAGGGGTGCCCTAGCCTTAGGCTAGGGGAGGCCTAGCCTTAGCCTAAGCCTAGGGGTACCCTAGCCTAAGCCTAGGGGTGCCCTAGCCTAAGCCTAGGGGTGCTCTAGCCTTAGTCTAGGGGAACTCTAGCCTTAGCCTAAGCCTAGGGGTGCCCTAGCCTAAGCCTTGGGGTGTCCTAACCTGAGCTTAGGGGAGCCCTAGCTTTAGCCTAAGCCTAGGTGTGCCCTAACCTTAGGATAGGGGAGCCCTAATCTTACCCTAAGCCTAGGGATACCCTAGCCTAAGCCTAGGGATGCCCTAGCCTAAGGCTAGGGGAGCCCTAGCCTTAGCCTAAGCCTAGGGGTGCCCTAGCCTAAAACTAGGGGTGCCCTCGCCTAAACCTCGGGGTACCCTAGCCCAAGCAAAGGGGAGCCCTAGCCTTAGCCTAAGCCTAGGGGTGCACTAGCCTGAGCCTAGGGGTGTCCTAGCCTGAGCCTACGGGTGCCCTAGCCTGAGGCTAAGGGAGTCCTAGCCTGAGTCTAGCCTAGGATTGCCCTAGCCTAAGCCTAGGGGTGCCATAGCCTGAGTCTCGAGGTGGCCTAGCCTTAGGCTAGGGGAGCCGTAGCCTTAGCCTAAGCCTAGGGGAGCCCTAGTTTAAGCCTAGGGGTGCCCTAGCCTAAGCCCAGCGGTGCCCTAGCCTAAGCCTTGGGGTGCCCTAGCCTTAGGCTAGGGGAGCCTTAACCTTAGCCTAAGCTTAGTGGTGCCCTAGCCTAAGCCTAGGGGTGCTCTAGCCTACGCCTAGCGGTGCCCTAGCCTAAGCCTAGGGGTGTCCTAACCTAAGCATAGGGGTGCCATACCCTAAGCCTAGGGGTGCCCTAGACTAAGCCTAGCGGTGCCATAACAATAGGCTAGGGGAGCACTAATCTTACCCTAAGCCTAGGCGAGCCCTAGCCTTAGGCTAGGGGAGGCCTAGACTTAGCCTAAGCCTAGGGGTGCCCTCGCCTAAACCTCGGGGTACCCTAGCCCAAGCCAAGGGGTGCCCTAGCCTTAGGCTAGGGATGCCCTAGCCTTAGCCTAAGCCTAGGGGTGCCCTAGCCAAAGCCTAGGGGTGCCCTAGCCTAAGCCTAGGGGTGCCCTAGCCTTAGGCTAGGGGAGCCCTAGCCTTAGCCTAAGCCTAGGGGTGCCCTAGCCTAAGCCTAGGTGTGCCCTAGCCTAAGCCATGGGGTGCCCTAGTCTAAGCCTAGGGGAGCCCTAGCCTTAGCCTAAGCATAGGGGTGACCTAGCCTAAGCCTAGGGGTGCCCTCGCCTAAGCCTCGGGGTACCCTAGCCCAAGCCAAGGGGAGCCCTAGCCTTAGCCTAAGCCTAGGGGTGCACTAGCCTGAGCCTAGGGGTGCCCTAGCCTGAGCCTACGGGTGCCCTAGCCTGAGAGTAGGGGAGTCATAGCCTGAGTCTAGCCTAGGATTGCCCTAGCTTAAGCCTAGGGGTGCCATAGCCTGAGTCTCGGGGTGCCCTAGCCTTAGACTAGGGGAGCCGTAGCCTTAGCCTAAGCCTAGGATTACCTAGCCTAAGCCTAGGCATGCTCTAGCCTTAGGTTTGGGGAGCCCTCGCCATAGCCTAAGCCTAGGGGTGCCCTAGCCTAAGTCTAGGGGTGCTCTAACCTAAGCCTAGGGGTGCCCTAGCCTAAGTCTAGGGGTGCTCTAACCTAAGCCTAGGGGTGCCCTAGCCTTAGGCTAGGGAAGCCCTAGCCTTAGCCTAAGTCTAGTGGTGCCATAGCTTAAGCCTAGGGGTGCCCTAACCTAAGCCTATGGGTGCCCTAGCCTTAGGCTATGGGAGCCCTAGCCTTAGCCTAAGCCTAGGGGTGCCCTAGCCTAAGAATATGGGTGCCCTAGCCTAAGCCTAGAGGTGCCCTAGCCTTAGGCTAGGGGAAACCTAGCCTTAGCCTAAGCCTAGGGGTGCCCTAGCGTAAGCCTAGGATTGCCCTAGCCTAACACTAGGGGTGCCCTAGGCTAAGCCTAGGGTGCCCTAGCCTAAGCCTAGGGGTGCCCTAGCCTTAGGCTAGAGAAGCCCTAGCCTTAGCCTTAGCCTAGGGGTGCCCTAGCCTAAGTCTAGGGGTGCCCTAGCCTAAGCCTAGGGGTGCCCTAGCCTAAGCCTAGGGGTCTCCTAGCCTTAGGCTAGGGGAGCCCTAGCCTTAGCCTAAGCGTAGGGGTGCCCTAACCTAAGCCTAGGAGTGCTGTAGCCTTAAGCTAGGGGAGCCCTAGCCTTAGCCTAAGCCTAGGGGTGCCCTAGCCTAGGCCTAGGGGTGCCCTAGCCTAAGCTTAGGGGTGCCCTAGCCTAATCCTAGGGGTGCCATAGCCTAAGCCTAGGGGTGCCCTAGACTAAGCCTAGGGGTGCCCTAACCTTAGGCTAGGGGAGCCCTAATCTTACCCTAAGCCTAGGGGTGCCCTTGCCTAAGGCTAGGGGAGCCCTAGCCTTAGCTTAAGCCTAGGGGTGCCATAGCCTAAGCCTAGGGGTGCCGTAGACTAAGCCTAGGGGTGCCCTAACCATAGGCTAGGGGAGCCCTAATCTTACCCTAAGCCTAGGGGTGCCCTAGCCTAAGGCTAGGGGAGCCCCAGCCTTAGCCTAAGCCTAGGGGTGCCCTAGCCTAAGCATAGGGGTGCCCTAGCCTTAGGCTAGGGGAGGCCTAGCCTTAGCCAAAGCCTAGGGGTGCCCTAGCCTAACCCTAGGTGTGCCCTAGCCTAAGCCAAGGGGTGGACTAGCCTAAGTCTAGGGGTACCATAGCCTAAGCTTACGGGTGCCTTAGCATAAGCCTAGGTGTGCCCTAGCCTAACTCTAGGGGTGCCCTAGCCTAAGCCTAGGGGTGCCCTCGCCTAAGCCTCGGGGTACCCTATCCTAATCCTAGGGGTGCCCTATCCTTAGAGTAGGGGAGCCCTAGCCTTAGCCTAAGCCTAGGGGTGCCCTATCCTAAGCCTACTGGTCCCCTAGCCTAAGCCTAGGGGTGCCCTAGCCATAGGCTAGGGGAGACCTAGCCTTAGCCTAATCCTAGGGGTACCCTAGCCTAATCTGGGGGTGCCCTAGTCTAAGCCAAGGGGTACTCTAGCCTTAGGCTAGGGGAGTCTTAACCTTAGCCCAAGACTAGGGGTGCCCTAGCATAAGCCAAGGGGTGCCCTAACCTGAGGCCAGGGTGCGCCCTAGCCTTAGCCTAAGCCTAGGCGTGCCCTAGCCTGAGCCTAGGGGTGCCCTAACCTGAGGCTAGAGGAGCACTAGCCTTAGTCTAGCCAAGGGGTGCCCTAGCCTGAGCCTAAGGGTGCCCTAGCCTGAGCCTAGGGGTGCCCTAGCCTGAGCCTAGGGGTGCCCTAGGCTTAGGGTAGGGGAGCCCGACCTTTAGCCTAAGCCTAGGGGTGCCCTAGTCTAAGCCTACGGGTGCCCTAGCCAAAGCCTAGGGGTGCCCTAGCCTAAGCTGGTGCCCTAGCCTTAGGCTAGGGGAGCCCTAGCCTTAGCCTAAGCGTTGGGGTGCCCTAGCCTAAGCCTAGGAGTGCTCTAGCCCAAGCCTAGGTGTGCCCTAGCCTAAGCCTAGGGTTGTCCTAGCCTAAGCCTAGGGGTGCCATAGCCTAAGCCTAGGGGTTCCCTAACAATAGGCTAGGGGAGCACTAATCTTACCCTAAATCTAGGGGTGCCCTAGCCTAAGGCTAGGGGAGCCCTAGCCTTAGCCTAAGCCTAGGGGTGCCCTAGCCTAAGCCTAAGGGTGCCCTCGCCTAAGCCTCGGGGTACCCTAGCCCAAGTCAAGGGGTGCTCTAGCCTTAGGCTAGGGGAGCCCTAGCCTTAGCCTAAGCCTAGGGGTGCCCTAGCCTAAGCCTAGTTGTGCCCTAGCCTAAGACAAGGGGTGCCCTAGACTTAGGCTATGGGAGCCCTAGCCTTAGCCTAAGCCTAGGTGTACCCTAGCCTAAGCCTAGGGGTGCCCTCGCCTAAGCCTCGGGTTACCCTAGCCCAAGCCAAGGGGTGCCCTAGCCTTAGGCTAGGAATGCCCTAGCCTTAGCCTAAGCCTAGGGGTGCCCTAGCCAAAGCCTAGGGGTGCCCTAGCCTTAGGCTAGGGGAGCCCTAGCCTTAGCCTAAGCCTAGGGGTGCCATAGCCTAAGCCTAGGTGTGCCCTAGCCTAAGCCAAGGGGTGCCCTAGCCTAAGGCTAGGGGAGCCCTCGCCTTAGCCTAAGCCTAAGGGTGCGCTAGCCTAAGGCTACGTGTGCCCTAGCCTAAGCCTAGGGGTCCCCTAGTATAAGCCTAGGGGTGACTTACCCTAAGTCTCAGGGTACCCTAACCTAAGCGTAGGGGAGCCCTAGCCTTAGCCTAAGCCTAGGGGTGCCCAAGCCTAAGCCTAGGGGTGCCCTAGCCTAAGCCTAGGGGTGCCCTAGCCAGAGCCTAGGCGTGCCCTAGCCTTAGGGTAGGGGAGCCCTAGCTTTAGCCTAATCCTAGGGGTGCCCTAGCCTAAGCCTAGGGTTGCCCTAGACAAAGCCTAAGGGTGCCCTAGCCTAAGCCTAGGGGTGCCCTAACCTAAGCCTAGGGGTGCCCTAGCCTTAGGCTAGGGGAGCACTAGCCTTAGCCTAAGCCTAGGGGTGCCGTAGCCTAAGCCAAGGGGTGCTCTAGCCTTAGGGGTGCCGTAGCCTAAGCCAAGGGGTGCTCTAGCCTAGGGGAACCATAGCCTTAGCCTAAGCCTAGGGGTGCCCTAGCCTAAGCCTAGGGGTGCCCTAACCTGAGCCTAGGGGAGCCCAGCTTTAGCCTAAGCCTTGGGGTGCCCTAGCCTAAGCCTACAGGTGCTCTTTCCTTAGTCTAGCCTAGGATTGCCCTAGCCTAAGCCTAGGGGTGCCATAGCCTGAGTCTAGGGGTGCCCTAGCCTGAGGCTAGGGGAGCAGTAGCCTTAGCCTAAGCTTAGCTGTGCCCTAGTCTAAGCCTAGGGGTGCCCTAGCCTAAGCCTAGGGGTTCCCTAGCCAGGCTAGGGGAGCCCTAGCCTTAGCCTAAGTGTAGGGGTGCCCTAGCCTAAGCCTAGGGGTGCTCTAACCTTAGGCTAGGGGAGCCCTAGCCGTAGCCTAAGCCTAGGGGTGCCCTAGCCTAAGCCTAGGGGTACCCTAGCCTAAGCCTAGGGGTGCCCTAGCCTGAGGCTAGGGGAGCCCTAGCCTTAGCCTAAGCCTTGAGGTGCCCTAGCCTGAGCCTAGGGGTGCTCTAGCCTGAGCATACTGGTGCCCTAACCTGAGGCTAGAGGAGCACTAGCCTTAGTCTAGCCAAGGGGTGCCCTAGCCTAAGCCTAGGGGTTCCCTAGCCTGAGCCTAGGGGTGCCCTAGCCTGAGCCTAGGGGTGCATTAGCCTTAGGGTAGGGGAGCCCTAGCTTTAGCCTAAGCCTAGGGGTGCCCTAGCCTAAGCCTAGGGGTGCCCTAGCCTTAGATTAAGCCTAGGGGTGCCCTAGACTGAGGCTACGGATGCCCTAGCCTGAGGCTAGGGGAGCACTAGCCTTAGTCTAGCCTAGGGGTGCCCTAGCCTAAGCCAGGGGTGCCCAAGCCTAAGCCTAGGGGTGCCCTAGCCTTTGCCTAGGGGTGCCCTAGCCTGAGCCTACGGGTGCCCTAGCCTTAGGGTAGGGGAGCCCTAGCCTTAGCCTAAGCCTAGGGGTGCCCTAGCCTAAGCCTAGGGTTGCCCTAGCCAAAGACTAAGGGTGCCCTAGCCTAAGCCTAGGGGTGCCCTAACCTAAGCCTATGGGTGCCCGAGCCTTAGGCTAGGGGAGCCCTAGCCTTAGCCTAAGCCTAGGGGTACCCTAGCCTAAGCCTAGGGGTGCCCTAGCCTAAGCCTAGCGGTGCTCTAGCCTTTGGCTAAGGGAACGCTAGCCTTAGCCTAAGCCTAGGGGTGCCCTAGCCTAAGCCTAGGGGTGCCCTAGCCTGAGCCTAGGGGTGCCCTAGCCTGAGCCTACGGGTGCCCTTTCCTTAGTCTAGCCTAGGATTGCCCTAGCCTAAGCCTAGGGGTGTCATAGCCTGAGTCTAGTGGTGCCCTAGCTTGAGGCTAGGGGAGCCGTAGCCTTAGCCTAAGCCTAGCTGCGCCCTAGCCTAAGCCTAGGGGTGCCCTAGCCTAAGCCTAGGGGTGCCCTAGCCAGGCTACTGGAGCCCTAGCCTTAGCCTAAGTGTAGTGGTCCCCTAGCCTAAGCCTAGGTGTGCTAAAGCCTTAGGCTAGGGGAGCCCTAGCCTTAGCCTAAGCCTAGGGGTGCCCTAGCCTAAGCCTAGGGGTTTCCTAGCCTAAGCCTAGGGGTGCCATAGCCTAAGCCTAGGGGTGCCCTAGACTAAACCTAGGGGTGCCATAACCTTAGGCTAGGGGAGCTCTAATCTTACCCTAAGCCTAGGGGTGCCCTAGCCTAGGGCTAGGGGAGCCCTAGCCTTAGCCTAAGCCTAGGTGTGCCCTAGCCCAAGCCAAGGGGTACCCTAGCCTTAGGCTAGGGATGCCCTAGCTTTAGCCTAAGCCTAGGGGTGCCCTAGCCAAAGCCTAGGAGTGCCCTAGCCTAAGCCTATGGGTGCGCTAGCCTTAGGCTAGGGGAGCCCAACCTTAGCCTAAGCCTAGGTGTGTCCTAGGCTAAGCCTAGGTGTGCCCTAGCCTAAGCCATGGGGTGCCCTAGCCTAAGCCTAGGGGAGCCCTAGCCTTAGCCTAAGCATAGGGGTGCCCTAGCCTAAGCCTAGGTGTGCCCTAGCCTAAGCCAATGGGTGCCCTAGCCTAAGCTTAGGGGTGCCCTAGCCTTAGCCTAGGGGTGCCCTAGCCTTAGGCTAGGGGAGGCCTAGCCTTAGCCTAAGCCTAGGGGTACCCTAGCCTAAGCCTAGGGGTGCCCTAGCCTAAGCCTAGGGGTGCTCTAGCCTTAGTCTAGGGGAACTCTAGCCTTAGCCTAAGCCTAGGGGTGCCCTAGCCTAAGCCTTGGGGTGTCCTAACCTGAGCTTAGGGGAGCCCTAGCTTTAGCCTAAGCCTAGGTGTGCCCTAACCTTAGGATAGGGGAGCCCTAATCTTACCCTAAGCCTAGGGATACCCTAGCCTAAGCCTAGGGATGCCCTAGCCTAAGGCTAGGGGAGCCCTAGCCTTAGCCTAAGCCTAGGGGTGCCCTAGCCTAAACCTAGGGGTGCCCTCGCCTAAACCTCGGGGTACCCTAGCCCAAGCCAAGGGGAGCCCTAGCCTTAGCCTAAGCCTAGGGGTGCACTAGCCTGAGCCTAGGGGTGTCCTAGCCTGAGCCTACGGGTGCCCTAGCCTGAGGCTAAGGGAGTCCTAGCCTGAGTCTAGCCTAGGATTGCCCTAGCCTAAGCCTAGGGGTGCCATAGCCTGAGTCTCGAGGTGGCCTAGCCTTAGGCTAGGGGAGCCGTAGCCTTAGCCTAAGCCTAGGGGAGCCCTAGTTTAAGCCTAGGGGTGCCCTAGCCTAAGCCCAGCGGTGCCCTAGCCTAAGCCTTGGGGTGCCCTAGCCTTAGGCTAGGGGAGCCTTAGCCTTAGCCTAAGCTTAGTGGTGCCCTAGCCTAAGCCTAGGGGTGCTCTAGCCTACGCCTAGCGGTGCCCTAGCCTAAGCCTAGGGGTGTCCTAACCTAAGCATAGGGGTGCCATACCCTAAGCCTAGGGGTGCCCTAGACTAAGCCTAGCGGTGCCATAACAATAGGCTAGGGGAGCACTAATCTTACCCTAAGCCTAGGCGAGCCCTAGCCTTAGGCTAGGGGAGGCCTAGACTTAGCCTAAGCCTAGGGGTGCCCTCGCCTAAACCTCGGGGTACCCTAGCCCAAGCCAAGGGGTGCCCTAGCCTTAGGCTAGGGATGCCCTAGCCTTAGCCTAAGCCTAGGGGTGCCCTAGCCAAAGCCTAGGGGTGCCCTAGCCTAAGCCTAGGGGTGCCCTAGCCTTAGGCTAGGGGAGCCCTAGCCTTAGCCTAAGCCTAGGGGTGCCCTAGCCTAAGCCTAGGTGTGCCCTAGCCTAAGCCATGGGGTGCCCTAGTCTAAGCCTAGGGGAGCCCTAGCCTTAGCCTAAGCATAGGGGTGACCTAGCCTAAGCCTAGGGGTGCCCTCGCCTAAGCCTCGGGTACCCTAGCCCAAGCCAAGGGGAGCCCTAGCCTTAGCCTAAGCCTAGGGGTGCACTAGCCTGAGCCTAGGGGTGCCCTAGCCTGAGCCTACGGGTGCCCTAGCCTGAGAGTAGGGGAGTCATAGCCTGAGTCTAGCCTAGGATTGCCCTAGCTTAAGCCTAGGGGTGCCATAGCCTGAGTCTCGGGGTGCCCTAGCCTTAGACTAGGGGAGCCGTAGCCTTAGCCTAAGCCTAGGATTACCTAGCCTAAGCCTAGGCATGCTCTAGCCTTAGGTTTGGGGAGCCCTCGCCATAGCCTAAGCCTAGGGGTGCCCTAGCCTAAGTCTAGGGGTGCTCTAACCTAAGCCTAGGGGTGCCCTAGCCTAAGTCTAGGGGTGCTCTAACCTAAGCCTAGGGGTGCCCTAGCCTTAGGCTAGGGAAGCCCTAGCCTTAGCCTAAGTCTAGTGGTGCCATAGCTTAAGCCTAGGGGTGCCCTAACCTAAGCCTATGGGTGCCCTAGCCTTAGGCTATGGGAGCCCTAGCCTTAGCCTAAGCCTAGGGGTGCCCTAGCCTAAGAATATGGGTGCCCTAGCCTAAGCCTAGAGGTGCCCTAGCCTTAGGCTAGGGGAAACCTAGCCTTAGCCTAAGCCTAGGGGTGCCCTAGCGTAAGCCTAGGATTGCCCTAGCCTAACACTAGGGGTGCCCTAGGCTAAGCCTAGGGTGCCCTAGCCTAAGCCTAGGGGTGCCCTAGCCTTAGGCTAGAGAAGCCCTAGCCTTAGCCTTAGCCTAGGGGTGCCCTAGCCTAAGCCTAGGGGTGCCCTAGCCTAAGCCTAGGGGTGCCCAAGCCTAAGCCTAGACGTGCCCTAACATAAGCCTAGGGGTGCCCTAGCCTTTGGCTAGAGAAGCCCTAGCCTTAGCCTTATCCTAGGGATGCCCTACCCTAAGCCTAGGGGTATCCTAGCCTAAGCCAGGGGCTGCCCTAGCCTAAGCCTAGGGGTACCCTAGCCTAAGCCTACGGGTGCCCTAGCCTTAGGCTAGGGTAGCCCTAGTTTAGCCTAATCCTAGTTTTGCCCTAGCCTAAGCCTAGGGGTGCCCAGCCTAAGCCTAGGGGTGCTCTAGCCTTAGGCTAGGGGTGCCTTAGCCTAAGCCTAGGGGTGCCATAGCCTGAGGCTAGGGGAGCCCAAGCTTTAGCCTAAGACTAGGGGTGCCCAGCCTAAGCCTAGGGGTGCCCTATCCTGAGCCTAGAGGTGTCCTAGCCTAAGCCTAGCGGTGCCCTAGCCTGAGGCTAGGGGAGCCCTAGCCTTAGCCTAAGCCTAGGGGTGCACTAGCCTAAGCCTAGGGGTGCACTAGCCTAAGCCTAGGGGTGCCATAACCTAAGCTTACGGGTGCCTTAGCCTAAACCTAGGTGTGCTCTAGCTTAAGCCTAGGGGTGCCCTAACCTAAGCCTAGGGGTGCCTTCCCCTAAGCCTCGGGGTACCCTAGCCTAAGCATAGGCGTGCCCTATCCTTAGACTAGGGGAGCCCTAGTCTTAGCCTAAGCCTAGGTGTGCCCTAGCCTAAGCCTAGGGGTGCCCTAGCCTAAGCCTAGGGGTGCCCTAGCCTTAGTCTAGGGGAGCCGTAGCCTTAGCCTAAGCCTAGGGGTACCCTAGCCTAAGCCTAGGGGTGCCCTAGCCTAAGCCTAGGGGTGCTCTAGCCTTAGGCTAGGGGAGCATTAACCTTAGCCCAAGACTAGGGGTGCCCTAACCTAAGCCTAATGGTGCCCTAGCCTAACCCTAGGGGTGCCCTAGCCTAAGCCTAGGTGTGCCCTAGCCTTAGGCTAGGGGATCCCTAGCCTTAGCCTAATCCTAGGGGTGCCCTAGCCTGAGCCTAGGGGTGCCCTACCCTGAGCTTACTGGTGCCCTAACCTGAGGCTAGAGGAGCACTAGCCTTTGTCTAGGCAAGGGGTGCCCTAGCCTAAGCCTAGGGGTGCCCTAGCCTGAGCCTAGGGGTGCCCTAGCCTGAGCCTAGGTGTGCATTAGCCTTAGGGAAGGGGAGCCCTAGCTTTAGCCTAGGGTAGCCCTAGCCTTAGCCTAAGCCTATATGTGCCCTAGCCTAAGCCTAGGGGTGCCCTAGCCTAAGCCTAGGGGTGCCCTAGCCTTAGGCTAGGGGAGGCCTAGCCTTAGCCTAAGCCTAGGGGTACCCTACCCTAAGCCTTGGGGTGCCCTAACCTAAGCCTAGGGGAGCCCTAGCTTTAGCCTAAGCCTTGGTGTGCCCTAGCCTAAGACTAGGGGTGCCCTAGCCTGAGCCTACAGGTGCCCTTTCCTTAGTCTAGCCTAGGATTGCCCTAGCCTAAGCCTAGGGGTGCCCTAGCCTTAGGCTAGGGGAGCCCTAGCCTTAGCCTAAGCCTAGGGGTGCCCTAGCCTAAGACTAGGGGTGCCCTAGCCTAAGCTTAGGGGTGCCCTAGCCTAAGCCTAGGGGTGCCATAGCCTAAGCCTAGGGGTGCCCTAGACTAAGCCTAAGCCTAGGTGTGCCCTAGCCTAAGCCTAGGGGTGCCCTCGCCTAAGCCTCGGGGTGAACTAGCCCAAGCCAAGGGGAGCCCTAGCCTTAGCATAACCCTAGGGAGGCACTAGCCTGAGCCTAGGGGTGCCCTAGCCTGAGCCTACAGGTTCCCTAGCCTGAGGTAAGGGAGTCCTAGCCTGAGTCTAGCCTAGGATTGCCCTACCCTAAGCCAAGGGGTGCCATCGCCTGAGTCTCAGGGTGGCCTAGCCTTAGGCTAGGGGAGCCATAGCCTTAGCCTATGCCTAGGGGTGCCCTAGTTTAAGCCTAGGGGTGCCCTAGCCTAAGGCCAGCCGTGCCCTAGCCTAAGCCTTGGGGTGCCCTAGCCTTAGGCTAGGGGAGCCTTAGCCTTAGCCAAAGCCTAGTGTTGCCCTAGCCTGAGCGTAGGCGTGCCCTAGCCTGAGGCTAGGGGAGCCCTAGCCTTAGACTAAGCCTAGGATTGCCCTAGCCAAAGCCTAGGGGTGCCCTAGCCTAAGCCTAGGGGTGCCCTAGCCTAAGCCTAGGGGTGCCCTCGCCTAAGCCTCGGGGTACCCTAGCCTAAGCATAGGGGTGCCCTATCCTTAGACTAGGGGAGCCCTAGCCTTAGCCTAAGCCTAGGTGTGCCCTAGCCTAAGCCTAGGGGTGCCCTAGCCTAAGCCTAGGTGTGCCCTAGCCTTAGGCTAGGGGAGCCCTAGCCTTAGCCTAAGCCTAGGTGTGCCCTAGCCTAAGCCTAGGGGTTTCCTCGCCTAAGCTCGGGGAACCTTAGCCCAAGCCAAGGGGAGCCCTAGCCTTAGCCTAAGCCTAGGGGTGCACTAGCCTGAGCCTAGGGGTGCCCTAGCCTGAGCCTACAGGTGTCCTAGCCTGAGGCTAAGGGAGTCCTAGCCTGAGTCTAGCCTAGGATTGCCCTACCCTAAGCCTAGGGGTGCCATCGCCTGAGTCTCAGGGTGGCCTAGCCTTAGGCTAGGGGAGCCATAGCCTTAGCCTAAGCCTAGGGGTGCCCTAGTTTAAGCCTAGGGGTGCCCTAGCCTAAGCCCAGCCGTGCCCTAGCCTAAGCCTTGGGGTGCCCTAGCCTTAGGCTAGGGGAGCCTTAGCCTTAGCCAAAGCCTAGTGTTGCCCTAGCCTGAGCCTAGGCGTGCCCTAGCCTGAGGCTAGGGGAGCCCTAGCCTTAGACTAAGCCTAGGATTGCCCTAGCCAAAGCCTAGGGGTGCCCTAGCCTAAGCCTAGGGGTGCCCTAGCCTAAGCCTAGGGGTGCCCTCGCCTAAGCCTCGGGGTACCCTAGCCTAAGCATAGGGGTGCCCTATCCTTAGACTAGGGGAGCCCTAGCCTTAGCCTAAGCCTAGGTGTGCCCTAGCCTAAGCCTAGGGGTGCCCTAGCCTAAGCCTAGGTGTGCCCTAGCCTTAGGCTAGGGGAGCCCTAGCCTTAGCCTAAGCCTAGGTGTGCCCTAGCCTAAGCCTAGGGGTTTCCTCGCCTAAGCTCGGGGAACCTTAGCCCAAGCCAAGGGGAGCCCTAGCCTTAGCCTAAGCCTAGGGGTGCACTAGCCTGAGCCTAGGGGTGCCCTAGCCTGAGCCGACAGGTGCCCTAGCCTGAGGCTAGGGGAGTCCTAGCCTGAGTCTAGCCTAGGATTGCCCTAGCCTAAGCCCAGGGGTGTCATAGCCTGAGTCTCGGGGTGCCCTAGCCTTAGGCTAGGGCAGCCGTAGCCTTAGCCTAAGCCTAGGGGTGCCCTAGCCTAAGCCCAGCGGTGCCCTACCCTAAGCCTTGGGGTGCCCTAGCCTTAGGCTAGGGGAGCCCTAGCCTTAGCCTAAGCATAGTGGTGCCATAGCCTAAGCTTAGGGGTGCCCTCTCCTTAGGCTAGGGGAGCCCTAGCCTTAGCCTAAGCCTAGGTGTGCCCTAGCCTAAGCCTAGGGATGCCCTAGCCTTGGTCTAGGGGAGCCCCAGCCTTAGCCTAAGCCTAGGGGTACCCTAGCCTAAGCCTAGGGGTGCCCTAACCTAAGCCTAGCGGTGCTCTAGCCTTAGGCTAAGGGAACGCTAGCCTTAGCCTAAGCCTAGGGGTGCCCTAGCCTAAACCTAGGGGTGCCCTAGCCTGAGCCTAGGGGTGCCCTCGCCTGAGCCTATGGGTGCCCTTTCCTTAGTCTAGCCTAGGATTGCCCTAGCCTAAGCCTAGGGGTGTCCTAGCCTAAGCCTAGGGGTGCCATAGCCTAAGCCTAGGGGTGCCCTAGACTAAGTCTAGTGGTGCCATAACAATAGGCTAGGGGAGCACTAATATTACCCTAAGCCTAGGGGTGCCATAGCTTAAGCTTCGGGGTGCCCTCTCCTTAGGCTAGGGGAGCCCTAGCCTTAGCCTAAGCCTAGGTGTGCCCTAGCCTAAGCCTAGGGGTGCCCTCGCCTAAGCCTCTGGGTACCCTAGCCCAAGCCAAGGGGTGCCCTAGCCTTAGGCTAGGGATGTCCTAGCCTTACCCTAAGCCTAGGGGTGCCCTAGCCAAAGCCTAGGGGTGCCATAGCCTAAGCCTAGGGGTGCCCTAGACTAAGTCTAGTGGTGCCATAACAATAGGCTAGGGGAGCACTAATATTACCCTAAGCCTAGGGGTGCCATAGCTTAAGCTTAGGGGTGCCCTCTCCTTAGGCTAGGGGAGCCCTAGCCTTACCCTAAGCCTAGGGGTGCCCTAGCCAAAGCCTAGGGGTGCCCTAGCCTAAGCCTAGGGGTGCCCTAGCCTTAGGCTAGGGAAGCCCTAGCGTTAGCCTAAGCCTAGGGGTTTCCTAGCCTAAGCCTAGGTGTACCCTAGCCTAAGCCATGGGGTGCCGTAGCCTAAGCCTAGGGGAGCCCTAGCCTTAGCCTAAGCCTAGGTGTGCCCTAGCCTAAGCCTAGGGGTGCCCTAGCCTAAGCCTAGGGGTGCACTAGCCTTAGGCTAGGGGAGCACTAGCCTTAGTCTAAGCATAGGGGTACCCTAGCCTAAGACTAGGGGTACCCTAGCCTAAGCCTAGGGGTGCTCTATCCTTAGGCTAGGGGAACCCTAGCCTTAGCCTAAGCCTAGGGGTGCCCTAGCCTAAGCCTAGGGGTGCCCTAACCTGAGCCTAGGGGAGCCCTAGCTTTAGCTTTAGCTTTGGGGTACCCTAGCCTAAGCCTAGGGGTGCCCTAGCCTGAGCCTAGGGGTGCCCTATCCTGAGCCTACAGGTGCCCTTTCCTTAGTCTAGCCTAGGATTGCCGTAGCTTAAGCCTAGGGGTGCCCCAGCCTTAGCCTAAGCCTAGGGGTGCCCTAGCCTAAGCCTAGGGGTGGCCTAACCTAAGCCTAGGGGTGCCTTAGCCTAAGCCTAGGGGTGCCATAGCCTAAGCCTAGGGGTGGCCTAGACTAAGCCTAGGGGTGCCCTAACCTTAGGCTAGGGGAGCCCTGATCTTACCCTAAGCCTAGGGGTGCCCTAACCTAAGGCTAGGGGAGCCCTAGCCTTAGCCTAAGACTACGGGTGCCCTCGCATAAGCCTAGGGGTGCCCTAGCCTTAGGCTAGGGGAGCACTAGCCTTTGCCTAAGCCTAGGTGTGCCCTAGCCTAAGCCTAGGGGTGCCCTAGCCTGAGCCTAGGGGTGCCCTAGCCTGAGCCTAGGGGTGCCCTAGCCTTAGGGTAGGGGAGCCCTAGCCTTAGCCTAAGCCTAGGGGTACCCTAGCCTAAGCCTAGGGGTGCCCTAGCCTAAGCCTAGGGGTGCTCTAGCCTTAGGCTAGGGGAACCCTAGCTTTGCCTAAGCCTAGGGGTGCCCTAGCCTAAGCCTAGGGGTGCCCTAACCTGAGGCTAGGGGAGCCCTAGCTTTAGCCTAAGCCCTGGGGTGCCCTAGCCTAAGCCTAGGGGTGCCCTAGCCTGAACCTAGGGGTGCCCTAGCCTGAGCCTACAGGTGCCCTTTCCTTTGTCTAGCCTAGGATTGCCCTAGCCTAAGCCTAGGGTTGCCATATCCTGAGTCAAGGGATGCCTTAGCCTGAGGCTATGGAGCCGTAGCCTTAGCCTAAGCCTAGCTGTGCCCTACCCTAAGCCTAGGGGTGCCCTAGCCTAAGCCTAGGGGTGCCCTATCCTTAGGTTAGGGGAGCCCTAGCCTTAGCCCAAGCCTAGGGGTGCCCTAGCCTAAGCCTAGGGGTGCCTTAGCTTAAGCCAAGGGGTGCCCTAGACTAAGCCTAGGGGAGCCCTAGCCTTAGCCTAAGCCTAGGGGTGGCCTAGCTTAAGCCTAGGTGTGCCCTAGCCAAAGCCTAGGGGTGCCCTATCCTAAGCCTAGGGGTGACCTACCCTAAGCCTTGGGGTACCCTAACCTAAGTGTAGGGGAGCCCTAGCCTTAGCCTAAGCCTAGGGGTGCCCTAGCCTAAGTCTAGAGGTGCCCTAGCCTAAGCCAAGGTGTGTCCTAGCCTAAGACTAAGGGTGCCCTAGCCTAAGCCTAGAGGTGCCCTAGCCTAAGTCTAGAGGTGCCCTAGCCTAAGCCAAGGTGTGTCCTAGCCTAAGACTAAGGGTGCCCTTGCCTAAGCCTAGGGGTGCCCTAGCCTAAGCCTAGGCGTGCCCTAGCCTAAGCCTAGGGGTGCCCTAGCCTAAGCCTAGGGGAGGCCTAGCCTTAGGCTAGGGAGCACTAGCCTTAGCCTAAGCCTAGGGGTGTCCTAGCCTAAGCCTAGGGGTGCCCTAGCCTAACCCTAGGGGTGTCCTAGCCTTAGGTTAATGGAGCCCTAGCTTTAGCCTAAGCCTTGGGGTGCCCTAGCCTAAGCCTAGGGGTGCCCTAGCCTAAGCCTAGGGGTGCTCTAACCTTAGGCTAGGGGAGCCCTAGCCTTAGCCTAAGCCTTGGGGTTCCCTAACCTAAGCCTACGGGTGCCCTAGCCTAAGCCTAGGGGTGCCCTAGCCTGAGGCTATGGGAGCCATAGCTTTAGCCTAAGCCTAGGGGTGCCCTAGCCTACGCCTAGGGGTACCCTAGCCTGAGCCTAGGGGTGCCCTAGCCTGAGCCTACAGGTGCCCTAGCCTGAGGCTAGGGGAGCCCTAACCTTAGTCTAGCCTAGGATTACCCTAGCCTAAGCCTAGGGGTGCCATAGCATGAGCCTACAGGTGCCCTTTCCTTAGTCTAGCCTAGGATTGCCCTAGCCTAAGCCTAGGGGTGCCATATCCTGAGTCAAGGGGTGCCCTAGGCTGAGGCTATGGAGCCGTAGCCTTAGCCTAAGCCTAGCTGTGCCCTAGCCTAAGCCTAGGGGTGCCCTAGCCTAAGCCTAGGGGTGCCATAGCCTAAGCCTAGGGGTGGCCTAGACTAAGCCTAGGGGTGCCCTAGCCTGAGCCTAGGGGTGCCCTAGCCTTAGGCTAGGGGAGCACTAGCCTTTGCCTAAGCCTAGGTGTGCCCTAGCCTAAGCCTAGGGGTGCCCTAGCCTGAGCCTAGGGGTGCCCTAGCCTGAGCCTAGGGGTGCCCTAGCCTTAGGGTAGGGGAGCCCTAGCCTTAGCCTAAGCCTAGGGGTACCCTAGCCTAAGCCTAGGGGTGCCCTAGCCTAAGCCTAGGGGTGCTCTAGCCTTAGGCTAGGGGAACCCTAGCTTTGCCTAAGCCTAGGGGTGCCCTAGCCTAAGCCTAGGGGTGCCCTAACCTGAGGCTAGGGGAGCCCTAGCTTTAGCCTAAGCCCTGGGGTGCCCTAGCCTAAGCCTAGGGGTGCCCTAGCCTGAACCTAGGGGTGCCCTAGCCTGAGCCTACAGGTGCCCTTTCCTTTGTCTAGCCTAGGATTGCCCTAGCCTAAGCCTAGGGTTGCCATATCCTGAGTCAAGGGATGCCTTAGCCTGAGGCTATGGAGCCGTAGCCTTAGCCTAAGCCTAGCTGTGCCCTACCCTAAGCCTAGGTGTGCCCTAGCCTAAGCCTAGGGGTGCCCTCGCCTAAGCCTCGGGGTGAACTAGCCCAAGCCAAGGGGAGCCCTAGCCTTAGCATAACCCTAGGGAGGCACTAGCCTGAGCCTAGGGGTGCCCTAGCCTGAGCCTACAGGTTCCCTAGCCTGAGGTAAGGGAGTCCTAGCCTGAGTCTAGCCTAGGATTGCCCTACCCTAAGCCAAGGGGTGCCATCGCCTGAGTCTCAGGGTGGCCTAGCCTTAGGCTAGGGGAGCCATAGCCTTAGCCTATGCCTAGGGGTGCCCTAGTTTAAGCCTAGGGGTGCCCTAGCCTAAGGCCAGCCGTGCCCTAGCCTAAGCCTTGGGGTGCCCTAGCCTTAGGCTAGGGGAGCCTTAGCCTTAGCCAAAGCCTAGTGTTGCCCTAGCCTGAGCGTAGGCGTGCCCTAGCCTGAGGCTAGGGGAGCCCTAGCCTTAGACTAAGCCTAGGATTGCCCTAGCCAAAGCCTAGGGGTGCCCTAGCCTAAGCCTAGGGGTGCCCTAGCCTAAGCCTAGGGGTGCCCTCGCCTAAGCCTCGGGGTACCCTAGCCTAAGCATAGGGGTGCCCTATCCTTAGACTAGGGGAGCCCTAGCCTTAGCCTAAGCCTAGGTGTGCCCTAGCCTAAGCCTAGGGGTGCCCTAGCCTAAGCCTAGGTGTGCCCTAGCCTTAGGCTAGGGGAGCCCTAGCCTTAGCCTAAGCCTAGGTGTGCCCTAGCCTAAGCCTAGGGGTTTCCTCGCCTAAGCTCGGGGAACCTTAGCCCAAGCCAAGGGGAGCCCTAGCCTTAGCCTAAGCCTAGGGGTGCACTAGCCTGAGCCTAGGGGTGCCCTAGCCTGAGCCTACAGGTGTCCTAGCCTGAGGCTAAGGGAGTCCTAGCCTGAGTCTAGCCTAGGATTGCCCTACCCTAAGCCTAGGGGTGCCATCGCCTGAGTCTCAGGGTGGCCTAGCCTTAGGCTAGGGGAGCCATAGCCTTAGCCTAAGCCTAGGGGTGCCCTAGTTTAAGCCTAGGGGTGCCCTAGCCTAAGCCCAGCCGTGCCCTAGCCTAAGCCTTGGGGTGCCCTAGCCTTAGGCTAGGGGAGCCTTAGCCTTAGCCAAAGCCTAGTGTTGCCCTAGCCTGAGCCTAGGCGTGCCCTAGCCTGAGGCTAGGGGAGCCCTAGCCTTAGACTAAGCCTAGGATTGCCCTAGCCAAAGCCTAGGGGTGCCCTAGCCTAAGCCTAGGGGTGCCCTAGCCTAAGCCTAGGGGTGCCCTCGCCTAAGCCTCGGGGTACCCTAGCCTAAGCATAGGGGTGCCCTATCCTTAGACTAGGGGAGCCCTAGCCTTAGCCTAAGCCTAGGTGTGCCCTAGCCTAAGCCTAGGGGTGCCCTAGCCTAAGCCTAGGTGTGCCCTAGCCTTAGGCTAGGGGAGCCCTAGCCTTAGCCTAAGCCTAGGTGTGCCCTAGCCTAAGCCTAGGGGTTTCCTCGCCTAAGCTCGGGGAACCTTAGCCCAAGCCAAGGGGAGCCCTAGCCTTAGCCTAAGCCTAGGGGTGCACTAGCCTGAGCCTAGGGGTGCCCTAGCCTGAGCCGACAGGTGCCCTAGCCTGAGGCTAGGGGAGTCCTAGCCTGAGTCTAGCCTAGGATTGCCCTAGCCTAAGCCCAGGGGTGTCATAGCCTGAGTCTCGGGGTGCCCTAGCCTTAGGCTAGGGCAGCCGTAGCCTTAGCCTAAGCCTAGGGGTGCCCTAGCCTAAGCCCAGCGGTGCCCTACCCTAAGCCTTGGGGTGCCCTAGCCTTAGGCTAGGGGAGCCCTAGCCTTAGCCTAAGCATAGTGGTGCCATAGCCTAAGCTTAGGGGTGCCCTCTCCTTAGGCTAGGGGAGCCCTAGCCTTAGCCTAAGCCTAGGTGTGCCCTAGCCTAAGCCTAGGGATGCCCTAGCCTTGGTCTAGGGGAGCCCCAGCCTTAGCCTAAGCCTAGGGGTACCCTAGCCTAAGCCTAGGGGTGCCCTAACCTAAGCCTAGCGGTGCTCTAGCCTTAGGCTAAGGGAACGCTAGCCTTAGCCTAAGCCTAGGGGTGCCCTAGCCTAAACCTAGGGGTGCCCTAGCCTGAGCCTAGGGGTGCCCTCGCCTGAGCCTATGGGTGCCCTTTCCTTAGTCTAGCCTAGGATTGCCCTAGCCTAAGCCTAGGGGTGTCCTAGCCTAAGCCTAGGGGTGCCATAGCCTAAGCCTAGGGGTGCCCTAGACTAAGTCTAGTGGTGCCATAACAATAGGCTAGGGGAGCACTAATATTACCCTAAGCCTAGGGGTGCCATAGCTTAAGCTTCGGGGTGCCCTCTCCTTAGGCTAGGGGAGCCCTAGCCTTAGCCTAAGCCTAGGTGTGCCCTAGCCTAAGCCTAGGGGTGCCCTCGCCTAAGCCTCTGGGTACCCTAGCCCAAGCCAAGGGGTGCCCTAGCCTTAGGCTAGGGATGTCCTAGCCTTACCCTAAGCCTAGGGGTGCCCTAGCCAAAGCCTAGGGGTGCCATAGCCTAAGCCTAGGGGTGCCCTAGACTAAGTCTAGTGGTGCCATAACAATAGGCTAGGGGAGCACTAATATTACCCTAAGCCTAGGGGTGCCATAGCTTAAGCTTAGGGGTGCCCTCTCCTTAGGCTAGGGGAGCCCTAGCCTTACCCTAAGCCTAGGGGTGCCCTAGCCAAAGCCTAGGGGTGCCCTAGCCTAAGCCTAGGGGTGCCCTAGCCTTAGGCTAGGGAAGCCCTAGCGTTAGCCTAAGCCTAGGGGTTTCCTAGCCTAAGCCTAGGTGTACCCTAGCCTAAGCCATGGGGTGCCGTAGCCTAAGCCTAGGGGAGCCCTAGCCTTAGCCTAAGCCTAGGTGTGCCCTAGCCTAAGCCTAGGGGTGCCCTAGCCTAAGCCTAGGGGTGCACTAGCCTTAGGCTAGGGGAGCACTAGCCTTAGTCTAAGCATAGGGGTACCCTAGCCTAAGACTAGGGGTACCCTAGCCTAAGCCTAGGGGTGCTCTATCCTTAGGCTAGGGGAACCCTAGCCTTAGCCTAAGCCTAGGGGTGCCCTAGCCTAAGCCTAGGGGTGCCCTAACCTGAGCCTAGGGGAGCCCTAGCTTTAGCTTTAGCTTTGGGGTACCCTAGCCTAAGCCTAGGGGTGCCCTAGCCTGAGCCTAGGGGTGCCCTATCCTGAGCCTACAGGTGCCCTTTCCTTAGTCTAGCCTAGGATTGCCGTAGCTTAAGCCTAGGGGTGCCCCAGCCTTAGCCTAAGCCTAGGGGTGCCCTAGCCTAAGCCTAGGGGTGGCCTAACCTAAGCCTAGGGGTGCCTTAGCCTAAGCCTAGGGGTGCCATAGCCTAAGCCTAGGGGTGGCCTAGACTAAGCCTAGGGGTGCCCTAACCTTAGGCTAGGGGAGCCCTGATCTTACCCTAAGCCTAGGGGTGCCCTAACCTAAGGCTAGGGGAGCCCTAGCCTTAGCCTAAGACTACGGGTGCCCTCGCATAAGCCTAGGGGTGCCCTAGCCTTAGGCTAGGGGAGCACTAGCCTTTGCCTAAGCCTAGGTGTGCCCTAGCCTAAGCCTAGGGGTGCCCTAGCCTGAGCCTAGGGGTGCCCTAGCCTGAGCCTAGGGGTGCCCTAGCCTTAGGGTAGGGGAGCCCTAGCCTTAGCCTAAGCCTAGGGGTACCCTAGCCTAAGCCTAGGGGTGCCCTAGCCTAAGCCTAGGGGTGCTCTAGCCTTAGGCTAGGGGAACCCTAGCTTTGCCTAAGCCTAGGGGTGCCCTAGCCTAAGCCTAGGGGTGCCCTAACCTGAGGCTAGGGGAGCCCTAGCTTTAGCCTAAGCCCTGGGGTGCCCTAGCCTAAGCCTAGGGGTGCCCTAGCCTGAACCTAGGGGTGCCCTAGCCTGAGCCTACAGGTGCCCTTTCCTTTGTCTAGCCTAGGATTGCCCTAGCCTAAGCCTAGGGTTGCCATATCCTGAGTCAAGGGATGCCTTAGCCTGAGGCTATGGAGCCGTAGCCTTAGCCTAAGCCTAGCTGTGCCCTACCCTAAGCCTAGGGGTGCCCTAGCCTAAGCCTAGGGGTGCCCTATCCTTAGGTTAGGGGAGCCCTAGCCTTAGCCCAAGCCTAGGGGTGCCCTAGCCTAAGCCTAGGGGTGCCTTAGCTTAAGCCAAGGGGTGCCCTAGACTAAGCCTAGGGGAGCCCTAGCCTTAGCCTAAGCCTAGGGGTGGCCTAGCTTAAGCCTAGGTGTGCCCTAGCCAAAGCCTAGGGGTGCCCTATCCTAAGCCTAGGGGTGACCTACCCTAAGCCTTGGGGTACCCTAACCTAAGTGTAGGGGAGCCCTAGCCTTAGCCTAAGCCTAGGGGTGCCCTAGCCTAAGTCTAGAGGTGCCCTAGCCTAAGCCAAGGTGTGTCCTAGCCTAAGACTAAGGGTGCCCTAGCCTAAGCCTAGAGGTGCCCTAGCCTAAGTCTAGAGGTGCCCTAGCCTAAGCCAAGGTGTGTCCTAGCCTAAGACTAAGGGTGCCCTTGCCTAAGCCTAGGGGTGCCCTAGCCTAAGCCTAGGCGTGCCCTAGCCTAAGCCTAGGGGTGCCCTAGCCTAAGCCTAGGGGAGGCCTAGCCTTAGGCTAGGGAGCACTAGCCTTAGCCTAAGCCTAGGGGTGTCCTAGCCTAAGCCTAGGGGTGCCCTAGCCTAACCCTAGGGGTGTCCTAGCCTTAGGTTAATGGAGCCCTAGCTTTAGCCTAAGCCTTGGGGTGCCCTAGCCTAAGCCTAGGGGTGCCCTAGCCTAAGCCTAGGGGTGCTCTAACCTTAGGCTAGGGGAGCCCTAGCCTTAGCCTAAGCCTTGGGGTTCCCTAACCTAAGCCTACGGGTGCCCTAGCCTAAGCCTAGGGGTGCCCTAGCCTGAGGCTATGGGAGCCATAGCTTTAGCCTAAGCCTAGGGGTGCCCTAGCCTACGCCTAGGGGTACCCTAGCCTGAGCCTAGGGGTGCCCTAGCCTGAGCCTACAGGTGCCCTAGCCTGAGGCTAGGGGAGCCCTAACCTTAGTCTAGCCTAGGATTACCCTAGCCTAAGCCTAGGGGTGCCATAGCATGAGCCTACAGGTGCCCTTTCCTTAGTCTAGCCTAGGATTGCCCTAGCCTAAGCCTAGGGGTGCCATATCCTGAGTCAAGGGGTGCCCTAGGCTGAGGCTATGGAGCCGTAGCCTTAGCCTAAGCCTAGCTGTGCCCTAGCCTAAGCCTAGGGGTGCCCTAGCCTAAGCCTAGGGGTGCCATAGCCTAAGCCTAGGGGTGGCCTAGACTAAGCCTAGGGGTGCCCTAGCCTGAGCCTAGGGGTGCCCTAGCCTTAGGCTAGGGGAGCACTAGCCTTTGCCTAAGCCTAGGTGTGCCCTAGCCTAAGCCTAGGGGTGCCCTAGCCTGAGCCTAGGGGTGCCCTAGCCTGAGCCTAGGGGTGCCCTAGCCTTAGGGTAGGGGAGCCCTAGCCTTAGCCTAAGCCTAGGGGTACCCTAGCCTAAGCCTAGGGGTGCCCTAGCCTAAGCCTAGGGGTGCTCTAGCCTTAGGCTAGGGGAACCCTAGCTTTGCCTAAGCCTAGGGGTGCCCTAGCCTAAGCCTAGGGGTGCCCTAACCTGAGGCTAGGGGAGCCCTAGCTTTAGCCTAAGCCCTGGGGTGCCCTAGCCTAAGCCTAGGGGTGCCCTAGCCTGAACCTAGGGGTGCCCTAGCCTGAGCCTACAGGTGCCCTTTCCTTTGTCTAGCCTAGGATTGCCCTAGCCTAAGCCTAGGGTTGCCATATCCTGAGTCAAGGGATGCCTTAGCCTGAGGCTATGGAGCCGTAGCCTTAGCCTAAGCCTAGCTGTGCCCTACCCTAAGCCTAGGGGTGCCCTAGCCTAAGCCTAGGGGTGCCCTATCCTTAGGTTAGGGGAGCCCTAGCCTTAGCCCAAGCCTAGGGGTGCCCTAGCCTAAGCCTAGGGGTGCCTTAGCTTAAGCCAAGGGGTGCCCTAGACTAAGCCTAGGGGAGCCCTAGCCTTAGCCTTAGCCTAGGGGTGGCCTAGCCTAAGCCTAGGTGTGCCCTAGCCAAAGCCTAGGGGTGCCCTATCCTAAGCCTAGGGGTGACCTACCCTAAGCCTTGGGGTACCCTAACCTAAGTGTAGGGGAGCCCTAGCCTTAGCCTAAGCCTAGGGGTGCCCTAGCCTAAGTCTAGAGGTGCCCTAGCCTAAGCCAAGGTGTGTCCTAGCCTAAGACTAAGGGTGCCCTAGCCTAAGCCTAGGGGTGCCCTAGCCTAAGTCTAGAGGTGCCCTAGCCTAAGCCAAGGTGTGTCCTAGCCTAAGACTAAGGGTGCCCTTGCCTAAGCCTAGGGGTGCCCTAGCCTAAGCCTAGGCGTGCCCTAGCCTAAGCCTAGGGGTGCCCTAGCCTAAGCCTAGGGGAGGCCTAGCCTTAGGCTAGGGAGCACTAGCCTTAGCCTAAGCCTAGGGGTGTCCTAGCCTAAGCCTAGGGGTGCCCTAGCCTAACCCTAGGGGTGTCCTAGCCTTAGGTTAATGGAGCCCTAGCTTTAGCCTAAGCCTTGGGGTGCCCTAGCCTAAGCCTAGGGGTGCCCTAGCCTAAGCCTAGGGGTGCTCTAACCTTAGGCTAGGGGAGCCCTAGCCTTACCCTAAGCCTTGGGGTTCCCTAACCTAAGCCTACGGGTGCCCTAGCCTAAGCCTAGGGGTGCCCTAGCCTGAGGCTATGGGAGCCATAGCTTTAGCCTAAGCCTAGGGGTACCCTAGCCTACGCCTAGGGGTACCCTAGCCTGAGCCTAGGGGTGCCCTAGCCTGAGCCTACAGGTGCCCTAGCCTGAGGCTAGGGGAGCCCTAACCTTAGTCTAGCCTAGGATTACCCTAGCCTAAGCCTAGGGGTGCCATAGCATGAGCCTACAGGTGCCCTTTCCTTAGTCTAGCCTAGGATTGCCCTAGCCTAAGCCTAGGGGTGCCATATCCTGAGTCAAGGGGTGCCCTAGGCTGAGGCTATGGAGCCGTAGCCTTAGCCTAAGCCTAGCTGTGCCCTAGCCTAAGCCTAGGGGTGCCCTAGCCTAAGCCTAGGGGTGCCATAGCCTAAGCCTAGGGGTGGCCTAGACTAAGCCTAGGGGTGCCCTAACCTTATGCTAGGGGAGCCCTGATCTTACCCTAAGCCTAGGGGTGCCCTAGCCTAAGGCTAGGGGAGCCCTAGCCTTAGCCTAAGCCTAGGTGTGCCCTAGCCTAAGCCTAGGTGTGCCCTAGCCTGAGCCTTGGGGTGCCCTAGCCTGAGCCTAGGGGTGCCCTAGCCTTAGGGTAGGGGGCCCTAGACTTAGCCTAAGCCTAGGGGTACCCTAGCCTAAGCCTAGGGGTGCCCTAGCCTAAGCCTAGGGGTGCTCTAGCCTTAGGCTAGGGGAACCCTAGTTTGCCTAAGCCTAGGGGTGCCCTAGCCTAAGCCTAGCGGTGCTCTAGCCTTAGACTAAGGGAACGCCAGCCTTAGCCTAAGCTTAGGGGTGCCCTAGCCTAAGCCTAGGGGTACCCTAGCCTGAGCCTAGGGGTGCCCTAGCCTGAGCCTATGGGTGCCCTTTCCGTAGTCTAGCCTAGGTTTGCCCTAGCCTAAGCCTAGGGGTGTCATAGCCTGAGTTTAGCTGTGCCCTAGCCTGAGGCGAGGGGAGCCGTAGCTTTAGCCTAAGCCTAGCTTTACCCTAGCCTAAGCCTAGGGGTGCCCTAGCCTAAACATAGGGGTGCCCTAGCCTTAGCCTAAGCTTAGGGGTGCCCTAGCCTAAGCCTAGGGGTGCCATACCCTAAGCCTAGGGGTGCCCTAGACTAAGCCTAGGGGTGCCATAACAATAGGCTAGGGGAGCACTAATCTTACCCTAAGCCTAGGGGAGCCCTAGCCTTAGGTTAGGGGAGCCCTAGACTTAGCCTAAGCCTATGGGTGCCCTAGCCTAAGCCTACGGGTGCCCTAGCCTTAGGCTAGCGGAGCCCTAGCCTTAGCCTAAGCCTAGGTGTGCCCTAGCCTAAGCCTAGGGGTGCCCTAGCCTTAGGCTAGGGGAGCACTAGCCTTAGCCTAAGCCTAAGGGTGCCCTAGCCTAAGCCTAGGGGTGCCCTAGCCTAAGCCATGGGGTGCCCTAGCCTAAGCCTAGGGGTGCCCTAGCCTTAGGCTAGGGGAGCACTAGCCTTAGCCTAAGCCTAGGGCTGCCCTAGCCTAAGCCTAGGGGTGCCCTAGCCTAAGCCATGGGGTGCCCTAGCCTAAGCCTAGGGGAGCCCTAGCCTTAGCTTAAGCATAGGGGTGCCCTAGCCTAAGCCTAGGTGTGCCCTAGCCTAAGCCAATGGGTGCCCTAGCCTAAGCCTAGGGTAGCCCTAGCCTAAGCCAATATGTGCCCTAGCCTAAGCCTAGGGGTGCCCTAGCCTAAGCCTAGGGGTGCCCTAGCCATAGGCTAGGGGAGGCCTAGCCTTAGCCTAAGCCTAGGGGTACCCTAGCCTAAGCCTTGGGGTGCCCTAACCTGAGCCTAGGGGAGCCCTAGCTTTAGCCTAAGCCTTGGTGTGCCCTAGCCTAAGACTAGGGGTGCCCTAGCCTGAGCCTACAGGTGCCCTTTCCTTAGTCTAGCCTAGGATTGCCCTAGCCTAAGCCTAGGGGTGCCCTAGCCTTAGGCTAGGGGAGCCCTAGCCTTAGCCTAAGCCTAGGGGTGCCCTAGCCTAAGACTAGGGGTGCCCTAGCCTAAGCCTAGGGGTGCCCTAGCCTAAGCCTAGGGGTGCCATAGCCTAAGCCTAGGGGTGCCCTAGACTAAGCCTAAGCCTAGGTGTGCCCTAGCCTAAGCCTAGGAGTGCCCTCGCCTAAGCCTCGGGGTGCCCTAGCCCAAGCCAAGGGGAGCCCTAGCCTTAGTCTAAGCCTAGGGAGGCACTAGCCTGAGCCTAGGGGTGCCCTGGCCTGAGCCTACGGGTGCCCTAGCCTGAGGTTAAGGGAGTCCTAGCCTGAGTCTAGCCTAGGATTGCCCTACCCTAAGCCTAGGGGTCCCATAGCCTGAGTCTCAGGGTGGCCTAGCCTTAGGCTAGGGGAGCCGTAGCCTTAGCCTAAGCCTAGGGGTGCCCTAGTTTAAGCCTAGGGGTGCCCTAGCCTAAGCCCAGCGGTGCCCTAGCCTAAGCCTTGGGGTGCCCTAGCCTTAGGCTAGGGGAGCCTTAGCCTTAGCCAAAGCCTAGTGGTGCCCTAGCCTGAGCCTAGGCATGCCCTAGCCTGAGGCTAGGGGAGCCCTAGCCTTAGACTAAGCCTAGGATTGCCCTAGCCAAAGCCTAGGGGTGCCCTAGCCTAAGCCTAGGGGTGCACTAGCCTAAGCCTAGGGGTGCCATAGCCTAAGCTTACGGGTGCCTTAGCCTAAGCCTAGGTGTGCCCTAGCCTAAGCCTAGGGGTGCCCTAGCCTATGCCTAGGGGTGCCCTCGCCTAAGCCTCGGGGTACCCTAGCCTAAGCATAGGGGTGCCCTATCCTTAGACTAGGGGAGCCCTAGCCTTAGCCTAAGCCTAGGTGTGCCCTAGCCTAAGTCTAGGGGTGCCCTAGCCTAAGCCTAGGGGTGCCCTAGCATTAGGCTAGGCGAGCCCTAGCCTTAGCCTAAGCCTAGGTGTGCCCTAGCCTAAGTCTAGGGGTTTCCTCGCCTAAGCCTAGGGGAACCTTAGCCCAAGCCAAGGGGAGCCCTAGCCTTAGCCTAAGCCTAGGGGTGCACTAGCCTGAGCCTAGGGGTGCCCTAGCCTGAGCCTACGGGTGCCCTAGCCTGAGGCTAGGGGAGTCCTAGCCTGAGTCTAGCCTAGGATTGCCCTAGCCTAAGCCTAGGGGTGTCATAGCCTGAGTCTCGGGGTGCCCTAGCCTTAGGCTAGGGCAGCCGTAGCCTTAGCCTAAGCCTAGGGGTGCCCTAGCCTAAGCCCAGCGGTAACCTAGCCTAAGCCTTGGGGTGCCCTAGCCTTAGGCTAGGGGAGCCCTAGCCTTAGCCTAAGCATAGTGGTGCCATTGCCTAAGCTTAGGGGTGCCCTCTCCTTAGGCTAGGGGAGCCCTAGCCTTAGCCTAAGTCTAGGTGTGCCCTAGCCTAAGCCTAGGGGTGCCCTCGCCTAAGCCTCGGGGTACCCTAGCCCAAGCCAAGGGGTGCCCTAGCATGAGGCTAGGGGAGCCCTAGCCTTAGCCTAAGCCTAGGATTGCCCTAGCCTAAGCCTAGGGGTGCCCTAGCGTAAGCTTAGAAGTGCACTAGCCTAAGCCTATGGGTGCCATAGCCTAAGCTTACGGGTGCCTTAGCCTAAGCCTAGGGATGCCCTAGCCTTAGTCTAGGGGAGCCCTAGCCTTAGCCTAAGCCTAGGGGTACCCTAGCCTAAGCCTAGGGGTGCCCTAACCTAAGCCTAGCGGTGCTCTAGCCTTAGGCTAAGGGAACGCTTGCCTTAGCCTAAGCCTAGGGGTGCCCTAGCCTAAGCCTAGGGGTGCCCTAGCCTGAGCCTAGGGGTGCCCTCGCCTGAGCCTATGGGTGCCCTTTCCTTAGTCTAGCCTAGCATTGCCCTAGCCTAAGCCTAGGGGTGTCCTAGCCTAAGCCTAGGGGTGCCATAGCCTAAGCCTAGGGGTGCCCTAGACTAAGTCTAGTGGTGCCATAACAATAGGCTAGGGAAGCACTAATCTTACCCTAAGCCTAGGGGTGCCATAGCTTAAGCTTAGGGGTGCCCTCTCCTTAGGCTAGGGGAGCGCTAGCCTTAGCCTAAGCCTAGGTGTGCCCTAGCCTAAGCCTAGGGGTGCCCTCGCATAAGCCTCTGGGTACCCTAGCCCAAGCCAAGGGGTGCCCAGGCCTTAGGCTAGGGATGTCCTAGCCTTACCCTAAGCCTAGGGGTGCCCTAGCCAAAGCCTAGGGGTGCCCTAGCCTAAGCCTAGGGGTGCCCTAGCCTTAGGCTAGGGAAGCCCTAGCGTTAGCCTAAGCCTAGGGGTGTCCTAGCCTAAGCCTAGGTGTACCCTAGCCTAAGCCATGGGGTGCCATAGCCTAAGCCTAGGGGAGCCCTAGCCTTAGCCTAAGCCTAGGTGTGCCCTAGCCTAAGCCTAGGGGTGCCCTAGCCTAAGCCTAGGGGTGCACTAGCCTTAGGCTAGGGGAGCACTAGCCTTAGCCTAAGCCTAGGGGTACCCTAGCCTAAGACTAGGGGTGCCCTAGCCTAAGCCTAGGGGTGCTCTATCCTTAGGCTAGGGGAACCCTAGCCTTAGCCTAAGCCTAGGGGTACCCTAGCCTAAGCCTAGGGGTGCCCTAACCTGAGCCTAGGGGAGCCCTAGCTTTAGCTTTAGCCTTGGGGTACCCTAGCCTAAGCCTAGGGGTGCCCTAGCCTGAGCCTAGGGGTGCCCTATCCTGAGCCTACAGGTGCCCTTTCCTTAGTCTAGCCTAGGATTGCCATAGCATAAGCCTAGGGGTGCCCTAGCCTTAGCCTAAGCCTAGGGGTGCCCTAGCCTAAGTCTAGGGGTGGCCTAACCTAAGCCTAGGGGTGCCTTAGCCTAAGCCTAGGGGTGCCATAGCCTAAGCCTAGGGGTGGCCTAATCTAAGCCTAGGGGTGCCCTAACCTAAGCCTAGGGGTGCCATAGCCTAAGCCTAGGGGTGCCCTAACCTAAGCCTAGGGGTGCCATAACAATAGGCTAGGGAAGCACTAATCTTACCCTAAGCCTAGGGGTGCCATAGCTTAAGCTTAGGGGTGCCCTCTCCTTAGGCTAGGGGAGCGCTAGCCTTAGCCTAAGCCTAGGTGTGCCCTAGCCTAAGCCTAGGGGTGCCCTCGCATAAGCCTCTGGGTACCCTAGCCCAAGCCAAGGGGTGCCCAGGCCTTAGGCTAGGGATGTCCTAGCCTTACCCTAAGCCTAGGGGTGCCCTAGCCAAAGCCTAGGGGTGCCCTAGCCTAAGCCTAGGGGTGCCCTAGCCTTAGGCTAGGGAAGCCCTAGCGTTAGCCTAAGCCTAGGGGTGTCCTAGCCTAAGCCTAGGTGTACCCTAGCCTAAGCCATGGGGTGCCATAGCCTAAGCCTAGGGGAGCCCTAGCCTTAGCCTAAGCCTAGGTGTGCCCTAGTCTAAGCCTAGGGGTGCCCTAGCCTAAGCCTAGGGGTGCACTAGCCTTAGGCTAGGGGAGCACTAGCCTTAGCCTAAGCCTAGGGGTACCCTAGCCTAAGACTAGGGGTGCCCTAGCCTAAGCCTAGGGGTGCTCTATCCTTAGGCTAGGGGAACCCTAGCCTTAGCCTAAGCCTAGGGGTACCCTAGCCTAAGCCTAGGGGTGCCCTAACCTGAGCCTAGGGGAGCCCTAGCTTTAGCTTTAGCCTTGGGGTACCCTAGCCTAAGCCTAGGGGTGCCCTAGCCTAAGCCTAGGGGTGCCCTATCCTGAGCCTACAGGTGCCCTTTCCTTAGTCTAGCCTAGGATTGCCATAGCATAAGCCTAGGGGTGCCCTAGCCTTAGCCTAAATCTAGGGGTGCCCTAGCCTAAGTCTAGGGGTGGCCTAACCTAAGCCTAGGGGTGCCTTAGCCTAAGCCTAGGGGTGCCATAGCCTAAGCCTAGGGGTGGCCTAAACTAAGCCTAGGGGTGCCCTAACCTTAGGCTAGGGGAGCCCTGATCTTACCCTAAGCCTAGGGGTGCCCTAGCCTAAGCCTAGGGGTGCCCTAGCCTAAGCCTAGGGGTGCCCTAGCCTTAGTCTAGGGGAGCCCTAGCCTGAGCCTAATCCTAGGGGTGCCCTAGCCTAAGCCTTGGGTTGCCCTAGCCAAAGCCTAAGGTTGCCCTAGCCTAAGCCTAGGGGTGCCCTAACCTAAGCCTAGGGGTGCCCTAGCCTTAGGCTAGGGGAGCCCTAGCCTTAACCTAAGCCTAGGGGTGACCTACCCTAAGCCTTGGGGTACCCTAAACTAAGCGTAGGGGAGCCCTAGCCTTACCCTAAGCCTAGGGGTGCCCTAGCCTAAGTCTAGGGGTGCCCTAGCCTAAGCCAAGGTATGTCCTAGCCTAAGCCTAAGGGTGCCCTAGCCTAAGCCTAGGGGTGCACTAGCCTAAGACTAGGGGTGCCCTAGCCTAAGCCTAGGCGTGCCCTAGCCTAAGCCTAGGGGTGCCCTAGCCTAAGCCTAGGGGAGGCCTAGCCTAAGGCTAGGGATCACTAGCCTTAGCCTAAGCCTAGGGTTGTCCTAGCCTAAGCCTAGGGGTGCCCTAGCCTAACCCTAGGGGTGCCCTAGCCTTAGGCTAATGGAGCCCTAGCTTTAGCCTAAGCCTTGGGGTGCCCTAGCCTAAGCTTAGGGGTGCCCTAGCCTAAGCCTAGGGGTGCTCTAACCTTAGGCTAGGGGAGCCCTAGCCTTAGCCTAAGCCTTGGGGTTCCCTAACCTAAGCCTACGGGTGCCCTAGCCTAAGCCTACGGGTGCCCTAGCCTAAGCCTAGGGGTGCACTAGCCTAAGCCTAGGGGTGCCATAGCCTAAGCTTACGGGTGCCTTAGCCTAAGCCTAGGTGTGCCCTAGCCTAAGCCTAGGGGTGCCCTAGCCTAAGCCTAGGGGTGCCCTCGCCTAAGCCTCGGGGTACCCTAGCCTAAGCATAGGGGTGCCCTATCCTTAGACTAGGGGAGCCCTAGCCTTAGCCTAAGCCTAGGTGTGCCCTAGCCTAAGCCTAGGGGTGCCCTAGCCTAAGCCTAGGGGTGCCCTAGCCTTAGGCTAGGGGAGCCCTAGCCTTAGACTAAGCCTAGGTGTGCCCTAGCCTAAGCCTAGGGGTTTCCTCCCCTAAGCCTCGGGGAACCTTAGCCCAAGCCAAGGGGAGCCCTAGCCTTAGCCTAAGCCTAGGGGTGCACTAGCCTGAGCCTATGGGTGCCCTAGCCTGAGCCTACGGGTGCCCTAGCCTGAGGCTAGGGGAGTCCTAGCCTGAGTCTAGCCTAGGATTGCCCTAGCCTAAGCCTAGGGGTGTCATAGCCTGAGTCTCGGGGTGCCCTAGCCTTAGGCTAGGGCAGCCGTAGCCTTAGCCTAAGCCTAGGGGTGCCCTAGCCTAAGCCCAGCGGTACCCTAGCCTAAGCCTTGGGGTGCCCTAGCCTTAGGCTAGGGGAGCCCTACCTTAGCCTAAGCCTAGGTGTGCCCTAGCCTAAGCCTAGGGGTGCCCTCGCCTAAGCCTCGGGGTACCCTAGCCCAAGCAAAGGGGTACCCTAGCATGAGGCTAGGGGAGCCCTAGCCTTAGCCTAAGCCTAGGATTACCCTAGCCTAAGCCTAGGGGTGCCCTAGCGTAAGCTTAGAAGTGCACTAGCCTAAGCCTATGGGTGCCATAGCCTAAGCTTACGGGTGCCTTAGCCTAAGCCTAGGTGTGACCTAGCCTAAGCTTAGGGGTGCCCTAGGCTAAGCCTAGGGGTGCCCTCGCCTAAGCCTCGGGGTACCCTAGCCTAAGCTTAGGGGTGCCCTATCCTTAGACTAGGGGAACCCTAGCCTTAGCCTAAGCCTAGGTGTGCCCTACCCTAAGCCTAGGGGTGCCCTAGCCTAAGCCTAGGGATGCCCTAGCCTTAGTCTAGGGGAGCCCTAGCCTTAGCCTAAGCCTAGGGGTACCCTAGCCTAAGCCTAGGGGTGCCCTAACCTAAGCCTAGCGGTGCTCTAGCCTTAGGCAAAGGGAACGCTAGCCTTAGCCTAAGCCTAGGGGTGCCCTAGCCTAAGCCTAGGGGTGCCCTAGCCTGAGCCTAGGGGTGCCCTCGCCTGAGCCTATGGGTGCCCTTTCCTTAGTCTAGCCTAGGATTGCCCTAGCCTAAGCCTAGGGGTGTCCTAGCCTAAGCCTAGGGGTGCCATAGCCTAAGTATAGGGGTGCCCTAGACTAAGTCTAGTGGTGCCATAACAATAGGCTAGGGGAGCACTAATCTTACCCTAAGCCTAGGGGTGCCATAGCTTAAGCTTAGGGGTGCCGTCTCCTTAGGCTAGGGGAGCCCTAGCCTTAGCCTAAGCCTAGGTGTGCCCTAGCCTAAGCCTAGGGGTGCCCTCGCCTAAGCCTCTGGGTACCCTAGCCCAAGCCAAGGGGTGCCCTAGCCTTAGGCTAGGGATGTCCTAGCCTTACCCTAAGCCTAGGGGTGCCCTAGCCAAAGCCTAGGGGTGCCCTAGCCTAAGCCTAGGGGTGCCCTAGCCTTAGGCTAGGGAAGCCCTAGCGTTAGCCTAAGCCTAGGGGTGTCCTAGCCTAAGCCTAGGTGTACCCTAGCCTAAGCCATGGGGTGGCGTAGCCTAAGCCTAGGGGAGCCCTAGCCTTAGCCTAAGCCTAGGTGTGCCCTAGCCTAAGCCTAGGGGTGCCCTAGCCTAAGCCTAGGGGTGCACTAGCCTTAGGCTAGGGGAGCACTAGCCTTAGCCTAAGCCTAGGGGTACCCTAGCCTAAGACTAGGGGTGCCCTAGCCTAAGCCTAGGGGTGCCCTATCCTTAGGCAAGGGGAACCCTAGCCTTAGCCTAAGCCTAGGGGTGCCCTAGCCTAAGCCTAGGGGTGCCCTAACCTGAGCCTAGGGGAGCCCTAGCTTTAGCTTTAGCCTTGGGGTACTCTAGCCTAAGCCTAGGGGTGCCCTAGCCTGAGCCTTGGGGTGCCCTAGCCTGAGCCTAGGGGTGCCCTAGCCTGAGCCTAAGGGTGCCCTAGCCTTAGGGTAGGGGAGCCCTAGCCTTAGCCTAAGCCTAGGGGTACCCTAGCCTAAGCATAGGGGTGCCCTAGCCTAAGCCTAGGGGTGCTCTAGCCTAAGCCTAGGGGTGCCCTAACCTGAGGCTAGGGGAGCCCTAGCTTTAGCCTAAGCCCTGGGGTGCCCTAGCCTAAGTCTAGGGGTGCCCTAGCCTGAACCTAGGGGTGCCCTAGCCTGAGCCTACAGGTGCCCTTTCCTTAGTCTAGCCTAGGATTGCCCTAGCCTAAGCCTAGGGGTGCCATATCCTGAGTCAAGGGGTGCCCTAGCCTGAGGCTATGGAGCCGTAGCCTTAGCCTAAGCCTAGCTGTGCCCTAGCCTAAGCCTAGGGGTGCCCTAGCCTAAGCCTAGGGGTGCCCTAGCCTTAGGTTAGGGGAGCCCTAGCCTTAGCCCAAGCCTAGGGGTGCCCTAGACTAAGACTAGGGGTGCCTTAGCTTAAAACAAGGGGTGCCCTAGCCTAAGCCTAGGGGAGCCCTAGCCTTAGCCTAAGCCTAGGGGTGCCCTAGCCTAAGCCTAGGTGTGCCCTAGCCTAAGCCTAGGGGTGCCCTATCCTAAGCCTAGGGGTGACCTACCCTAAGCCTTGGGGTACCCTAACCTAAGCGTAGGGGAGCCCTAGCCTTAGCCTAAGCCTAGGGGTGCCCTAGCCTAAGTCTAGGGGTGTCCTAGCCTAAGCCAAGGTGTGTCCTAGCCTAAGCCTAAGGGTGCCCTAGCCTAAGCCTAGGGGTGCATTAGCCTAAGACTAGGGGTGCCCTAGCCTAAGCCTAGGGGTGCCCTAGCCTTAGGCTAGGGAAGCCCTAGCGTTAGCCTAAGCCTAGGGGTGTCCTAGCCTAAGCCTAGGTGTACCCTAGCCTAAGCCATGGGGTGCCGTAGCCTAAGCCTAGGGGAGCCCTAGCCTTAGCCTAAGCCTAGGTGTGCCCTAGCCTAAGCCTAGGGGTGCCCTAGCCTAAGCCTAGGGGTGAACTAGCCTTAGGCTAGGGGAGCACTAGCCTTAGCCTAAGCCTAGGGGTGCTCTATCCTTAGGCTAGGGGAACCCTAGCCTTAGCCTAAGCCTAGGGGTGCCCTAGCCTAAGCCTAGGGGTGCCCTAACCTGAGCCTAGGGGAGCCCTAGCTTTAGCTTTAGCCTTTGGGTACTCTAGCCTAAGCCTAGGGGTGCCCTAGCCTGAGCCTTGGGGTACCCTATCCTGAGCCTACAGGTGCCCTTTCCTTAGTCTAGCCTAGGATTGCCGTAGCTTAAGCCTAGGGGTGCCCTAGCCTTAGCCTAAGCCTAGGGGTGCCCTAGCCTAAGCCTAGGGGTGGCCTAACCTAAGCCTAGGGGTGCCTTAGCCTAAGCCTAGGGGTGCCATAGCCTAAGCCTAGGGGTGGCCTAGACTAAGCCTAGGGGTGCCCTACCCTTAGGCTAGGGGAACCCTGATCTTACCCTAAGCCTAGGGGTGCCCTAGCCTAAGGCTAGGGGAGCCCTAGCCTTAGCCTAAGACTACGGGTGCCCTCGCCTAAGCCTAGGGGTGCCCTAGCCTTAGGCTAGGGGAGCACTAGCCTTTGCCTAAGCCTAGGTGTGCCCTAGCCTAAGCCTAGGGGTGCCCTAGCCTGAGCCTAGGGGTGCCCTAGCCTGAGCCTAAGGGTGCCCTAGCCTTAGGGTAGGGGAGCCCTAGCCTTAGCCTAAGCCTAGGGGTACCCTAGCCTAAGCCTAGGGGTGCCCTAGCCTAAGCCTAGGGGTGCTCTAGCCTTAGGCTAGGGGAACCCTAGCTTTGCCTAAGCCTAGGGGTGCCCTAGCCTGAACCTAGGGATGCCCTAGCCTGAGCCTACAGGTGCCCTTTCCTTAGTCTAGCCTAGGATTGCCCTAGCCTAAGCCTAGGGGTGCCATATCCTGAGTCAAGGGGTGCCCTAGCCTGAGGCTATGGAGCCGTAGCCTTAGCCTAAGCCTAGCTGTGCCCTAGCCTAAGCCTAGGGGTGCCCTAGCCTAAGCCTAGGGGTGCCCTAGCCTTAGGTAAGGGGAGCCCTAGCCTTAGCCCAAGCCTAGGGGTGCCCTAGCCTAAGCCTAGGGGTGCCTTAGCTTAAGCCAAGGGGTGCCCTAGCCTAAGCCTAGGGGAGCCCTAGCCTTAGCCTAAGCCTAGGGGTGCCCTAGCCTAAGCCTAGGGGTGCCCTATCCTAAGCCTAGGGGTGACCTACCCTAAGCCTTGGGGTACCCTAACCTAAGCGTAGGGGAGCCCTAGCCTTAGCCTAAGCCTAGGGGTGCCGTAGCCTAAGTCTAGGGGTGCCCTAGCCTAAGCCAAGGTGTGTCCTAGCCTAAGCCTAAGGGTGCCCTAGCTTAAGCCTAGGGGTGCACTAGCCTAAGCCTAGGGGTGCCCTAGCCTAAGCCTAGGTGTGCACTAGCCTAAGCCTAGGGGTGCCCTAGCCTAAGCCTCGGGGTGCCCTAGCCTAAGACTAGGCGTTCCCTAGCCTAAGCCTAGGGGTGCCCTAGCCTAAGCCTAGGGGAGGCCTAGCCTTAGGCTAGGGAGCACTAGCCTTAGCGTAAGCCTAGGGGTGTCCTAGCCTAAGCCTAGGGGTGCCCTAGCCTAACCCTAGGGGTGCCCTAGCCTTAGGCTAATGGAGCCCTAGCTTTAGCCTAAGCCTTGGGGTGCCCTAGTCTAAGCCTAGGGGTGCCCTAGCCTAAGCCTAGGGGTGCTCTAACCTTAGGCTAGGGGAGCCCTAGCCTTAGCCTAAGCCTTGGGGTTCCCTAACCTAAGCCTACGGGTGCCCTAGCCTAAGCCTAGGGGTGCCCTAGCCTGAGGCTAGGGGAGCCCTAGCTTTAGCCTAAGCCTAGGGGTGCCCTAGCTTAAGCCTAGGGGTGTCCTAGCCTGAGCCTAGGGGTGCCCTAGCCTGAGCATACAGGTGCCCTAGCCTGAGGCTAGGGGAGCCCTAACCTTAGTCTAGACTAGGATTGCCCTAGCCTAAGCCCAGGGGTGCCATAACATGAGCCTACAGGTGCCCTTTCCTTAGTCTAGCCTAGGATTGCCCTAGCCTAAGCCTAGGGGTGCCCTAGCCTAAGCCTAGGGGAGGCCTAGCCTTAGGCTAGGGAGCACTAGCCTTAGCGTAAGCCTAGGGGTGTCCTAGCCTAAGCCTAGGGGTGCCCTAGCCTAACCCTAGGGGTGCCCTAGCCTTAGGCTAATGGAGCCCTAGCTTTAGCCTAAGCCTTGGGGTGCCCTAGCCTAAGCCTAGGGGTGCCCTAGCCTAAGCCTAGGGGTGCTCTAACCTTAGGCTAGGGGAGCCCTAGCCTTAGCCTAAGCCTTGGGGTTCCCTAACCTAAGCCTACGGGTGCCCTAGCCTAAGCCTAGGGGTGCCCTAGCCTGAGGCTAGGGGAGCCCTAGCTTTAGCCTAAGCCTAGGGGTGCCCTAGCTTAAGCCTAGGGGTGTCCTAGCCTGAGCCTAGGGGTGCCCTAGCCTGAGCATACAGGTGCCCTAGCCTGAGGCTAGGGGAGCCCTAACCTTAGTCTAGCCTAGGATTGCCCTAGCCTAAGCCTAGGGGTGCCATAACATGAGCCTACAGGTGCCCTTTCCTTAGTCTAGCCTAGGATTGCCCTAGCCTAAGCCTAGCGGTGCATATCCTTAGTCAAGGGGTGCCCTAGCCTGAGGCTATGGAGCCGTAGCCTTAGCCTAAGCCTAGCTGTGCCCTAGCCTAAGCCTAGGGGTGCCCTAGCCTAAGCCTAGGGGTGCCCTAGCCTTAGGTTAGGGGAGCCCTAGCCTTAGCCTAAGTCTAGGGGTGCCCTAGCCTAAGCCTAGGTGTGCCCTAGCCTACGCCAAGGGGTGCCCTAGCCTAAGCCTAGGGGTGCCCTAGCCTAAGCCTAGGGGTGCCCTCGCCTAAGCCTCGGGGTACCCTAGCCTAAGCTTAGGGGTGCCCTATCCTTAGCCTAGGGGAGCCCTAGCCATAGCCTAAGCCTAGGTGTGCCATACCCTAAGCCTAGGGGTGCCATAGCCTAAGCCGAGGGGTGCCCTAGCCTTAGTCTAAGGGAGCCCTAGCCTTAGCCTAAGCCTAGGGGTACCCTAGCCTAAGCCTAGGGGTGCCCTAACCTAAGCCTAGCGGTGCTCTAGCATTAGGCTAAGGGAACGCTAGCCTTAGCCTAAGCCTAGGGGTGCCCTAGCCTAAGCCTAGGGGTGCCCTAGCCTGAGCCTATGGGTGCCCTTTCCTTAGTCTAGCCTAGGATTACCCTAGCCTAAGCCTAGGGCTGTCATAGCCTGAGTCTAGGTGTGCCCTAGCCTGAGGCTAGGGGAGCCGTAGCCTTAGCCTAAGCCTAGCTATGCCCTAGCCTAAGCCTAGGGGTGCCCTAGCCTAAACCTAGGGGTGCTCTAGCCTTAGCCTAGGGGTGCCCTAGCCTAAGCCTAGGGGTGTCCTAGCCTAAGCCTAGGGGTGCCATAGCCTAAGCCTAGGGGTGCCCTAGACTAAGTCTAGTGGTGCCATAACAATAGGCTAGGGGAGCACTAATCTTACCCTAAGCCTAGGGGTGCCCTAGCCTAAGCTTAGGGGTGCCCTCTCCTTAGGCTAGGGGAGCCCTAGCCTTAGCCTAAGCCTAGGTGTGCCCTAGCCTAAGCCTAGGGGTGCCCTCGCCGAAGCCTCGGGGTACCCTAGCCCAAGCCAAGGGGTGCCCTAGCCTTAGGCTAGGGATGCCCTAGCCATACCCTAAGCCTAGGGCTGCCCTAGCCCAAGCCAAGGGGTGCCCTAGCCTAAGCCTAGGGGTGCCCTAGCCTTAGGCTAGGGAAGACCGAGCCTTAGCCTAAGCCTAGGGGAGTCCTAGCCTAAGCCTAGGTGTGCCCTAGCCAAAGCCATGGGGTGCCGTAGCCTAAGCCTAGGGGAGCCCTAGCCTTAGCCTAAGCCTAGGTGTGCCATAGCCTAAGCCTAGGGGTGCCCTAGCCTAAGCCTAGGGGTGCCCTAGCCTTAGGCTAGGGGAGCACTAGCCTTAGCCTAAGCCTAGGGGTACCCTAGCCTAAGACTAGGGGAGCCCTAGCCTAAGCCTAGTGGTGCTCTATCCTTAGGCTAGGGGAACCCTAGCCTTAGCCTAAGCCTAGGGGTGCCCTAGCCTAAGCCTAGGGGTGCCCTAACCTGAGCCTAGGGGAGCCCTAGCTATAGCTTTAGCCTTGGGGTACCCTAGCCTAAGCCTAGGGGTGCCCTAGCCTGAGCCTAGGGGTTCCCTATCCTGAGCCTACAGGTGCCCTTTCCTTAGTCTAGCCTAGGATTGCCGTAGCTTAAGCCTAGGGGTGCCCTAGCCTTAGCCTAAGCCTAGGGGTGCCCTAGTCTAAGACTTGGGGTGGCCTAACCTAAGCCTAGGGGTGCCATAGCCTAAGCCTAGGGGTGCCCTAGACTAAGCCTAGGGGTGCCCTAACCTTAGGCTAGGGGAGCCCTGATCTTACCCTAAGCCTAGGGGTCCCCTAGCCTAAGGCTAGGGGAGCCCTAGCCTTAGCCTAAGCCTACGGGTGCCCTAGCCTAAGCCTAGGGGTGCCCTAGCCTTAGGCTAGGGGAGCCCTAGCCTTTGCCTAAGCCTAGGTGTGCCCTAGCCTAAGCCTAGGGGTGCCCTAGCCTGAGCCTAGGGGTGCCCTAGCCTGAGCCTAGGGGTGCCCTAGCCTTAGGGTAGGGGAGCCCTAGCCTTAGCCTAAGCCTAGTGGTACCCTAGCCTAAGCCTAGGGGTGCCCTAGCCTAAGCCTAGGGGTGCTCTAGCCTTAGGCTAGGGGATCCCTAGCTTTGCCTAAGCCTAGGGGTGCCCTAGCCTAAGCCTAGGGGTGCCCTAACCTGAGGCTAGGGGAGCCCTAGCTTTAGCCTAAGCCCTGGGGTGCCCTAGCCTAAGCCTAGGGGTGTCCTAGCCTGAACCTAGGGGTGCACTGGCCTGAGCCTACAGGTGCCCTTTCCTTAATCTAGCCTAGGATTGCCCTAGCCTAAGCCTAGGGGTGCCATATCCTGAGTCAAGGGGTGCCCTAGCCTGAGGCTATGGAGCCGTAGCCTTAGCCTAAGCCTAGCGGTGCCCTAGCCTAAGCCTAGGGGTGCCCTAGCCTAAGCCTAGGGGTGCCTTAGCTTAAGCCAAGGGGTGCCCTAGCCTAAGCCTAGGGGAGCCCTAGACTTAGCCTAAGCCTAGGGGTGCCCTAGCCTAAGCCTAGGTGTGCCCTAGCCTAAGCCTAGGGGTGCCCTATCCTAAGCCTAGGGGTGACCTACCCTAAGCCTTGGGGTACCCTAACCTAAGCGTACGGGAGCCCTAGCCTTAGCCTAAGCCTAGGGGTGCCCTAGCCTAAGTCTAGGGGTGCCTTAGCCTAAGCCAAGGTGTGTCCTAGCCTAAGCCTAAGGGTGCCCTAACCTAAGCCTAGGGGTGCACTAGCCTAAGCCTAGGGGTGCCCTAGCCTAAGCCTAGGGGTGCCCTAGCCTAAGCCTAGGCGTGCCCTATCCTAAGCCTAGGTGTGCCCTAGCCTAAGCCTAGGAGAGGCCAAGCCTTAGGCTAGGGAGCACTAGCCTTAGCCTAAGCCTAGGGGTGTCCTAGCCTATGCCTAGGGGTGCCCTAGCCTAACCCTAGGGGTGCCCTAGCCTTAGGCTAATGGAGCCCTAGCCTTAGCCTAAGCCTAGGGGTACGCTATCCTAAGCCTAGGGGTGCCCTAGCCTAAGCCTAGAGTTTCCCTAGCCTACGCCTACGGGTGCCCTAGCCTTAGGCTAGGGGAGCCCTAGCTTTAGCCTAAGCCTAGGGGTGCCCTAGCCTAAGCCTAGGGGTGCCCTAGCCTAAGCCTAGGGGTGCTCTAGCCTTAGGCTAGGGGAGCCCTAGCCTTAGCCTAAGACCTGGGGTTCCCTAACCTAAGCCTACGAGTGCCCTAGCCTAAGCCTAGGGGTGCCCTAGCCTGAGGCTAGGGGAGCCCTAGCTTTAGCCTAAGCCTAGGGGTGCCCTAGCCTAAGCCTAGGGGTGCCCTAGCCTGAGCCTAGGGGTGCCCTAGCCTGAGCCTACAGGTGCCCTAGCTTGAGGCTAGGGGAGCCCTAGCCTTAGTCTAGCCTAGGATTGCCCTAGCCTAAGCCTAGGGGTGCCATAGTATGAGCCTACAGGTGCCCTTTCCTTAGTCTAGCCTAGGATTGCCCTAGCCTAAGCCTAGGGGTGCCATATCCTGAGTTTAGGGGTGCCCTAGCCTGAGGCTATGGAGCCGTAGCCTTAGCCTAATCCTAGCTGTGCCCTAGCCTAAGCCTAGGGGTGCCCTAGCCTAAGCCTAGGGGTGCCCTAGCCTTAGGTTAGGGGAGCCCTAGCCTTAGCCTAAGCCTAAGGGTGCCCTAGCCTAAGCCTAGGGGTGCCTTAGCCTAAGCCAAGGGGTGCCCTAGCCTAAGCCTAGGGGAGCCCTAGCCTTAGCCTAAGCCTAGGGGTGCCCTAGCCTAAGCCTAGGTGTGCCCTAGCCTACGCCAAGGGGTGCCCTAGCCTAAGCCTAGGGGAGCCCTAGCCTTAGCCGAAGCCTAGGTGTGCCCTAGCCTAAGCCTAGGGGTGCCCTATCCTAAGCCTAGGGGTGACCTACCCTAAGCCTTGGGGTACCCTAACCTAAGCGTAGGGGAGCCCTAGCCTTAGCCTAAGCCTAGGGGTGCCCTCGTCTAAGCCTAAGGGTGCCCTAGCCTTAGGCTAATGGAGCCCTAGCCTTAGCCTAAGCCTAGGGGTACCCTATCCTAAGCCTAGAGTTGCCCTAGCCTAAGCCTACGGGTGCCCTAGCCTTAGGCTAGGGGAGCCCTAGCTTTAACCTAAGCCAAGGTGTGTCCTAGTCTAAGCCTAGGGGTGCCCTAGCATAAGCCTAGGGGTGCACTAGCCTAAGCCTAGGGGTGCCCTAGCCTAAGCCTAGGGGTGCCCTAGCCTAAGCCTAGGGGAGGCCTAGCCTTAGGCTAGGGAGCACTAGCCTTAGCCTAAGCCTAGGGGTGTCCTAGCCTAAACCTAGGGGTGCCCTAACCTAACCCTAGGGGTGCCCTAGCCTTTGGCTAATGGAGCCCTAGCCTTAGCCTTAGCTTAGGGGTGCCCTAGCCTAAACCAAGGGGTGCCCAAGCCTAAGCCTAGGGGTACCCTACCCAAAGCCTGGGGGTGCCCTAGCCTAAGCCTAGAGTTGCCCTAGCCTAAGCCTACGGGTGCCCTAGCCTTAGGTTAGGGGAGCCCTAGCCTTAGCCTAAGCCTAGGGGTGCCCTAGCCTAAGCCTAGGGGTGCCCTAGCCTAAGCCTAGGGGTGCTCTAGCCTTAGGCTAGGGGAGCCCTACCCTTAGCCTAAGCCTTGGGGTGCCCTAGCCTAAGTCTACGGGTGCCCTAGCCTAAGCCTAGGGGTGCCCTAGCCTGAGTCTACAGGTGCCCTAGCCTGAGGCTAGGGGAGCCCTAGCCTTAGTCTAGCCTAGGTTTGCCCTAGCCTAAGCCTAGGGGTGCCCTAGCCTAAGCCTAGGGGTGCCGTAGCCTAAGCCTAGCGGTGCCCTAGCCTAAGCCTTGGGGTGCCCCAGCCTAAGCTTAGGGGTGCCCTAGCCTAAGTCTAGGGGTGCCCTAGCCTAGGCCTAGGGGTGCCCTAGCCTAAGCCTAAGGGTGCCCTAGCTAAGCCTAGGGGTGCCCTAGCCTTAGCCTAGGGGAGCCCTAGCCTAAGTCTAAGCCTAGTGGTGCCCTAGCCTAAGCGAAGGAGTGCCCTAGCCTAAGCCTAGGGGTGCCCTAGCCTGAGCCTAGGGGTGCCCTAGCCTGAGCCTACAGGTACCCTAGCCTGAGGCTAGGGGAGGCCTAGCCTTAGTCTAGCCTAGGATTGCCCTAGCCTAAGCCTAGGGGTGCCATAGAATGAGTCTAGGGTTGCCCTAGCCTGTGGCTAGGGGAGCCGTAGCCTTAGCCTAAGCCTAGGGGTGCCCTAGCCTAAGCCTTGGGTTGCCCTAGCCTAAGCTTAGGGGTGCCCTAGCCTAAGTCTAGGGGTATGCTAACCTAAGCCTAGGGGTGCCCTAGCCTAAGCCTAGCGGCGCCCTAGCGTAAGCCTAGGGGAGCCCTAGCCTACGTCTAAGCCTAGGGGTGCCCTAGCTGAAGCTTTTGGGTTCCCTAGCCTAAGCCTAGGGGTGCTCTAGCCTTAGGCTAGGGAAGCCCTAGCCTTAGCCTAAGCCTAGGGTTGCCCTAACCTAAGCCTAGGGGTGCCCTAGCCTGAGCCTAGAGGTGCCCTAGCCTGAGCCTACGGGTGCCCTAACCTGAGGATAGGGGAGCCCTAGCGTTAGTCTAGCCTAGGATTGCCCTAGCCTAAGCCTAGGGGTGTCATAGCCTGAGTCTAGGGGTGCAGTAGCCAGAGGCTAGGGGAGCCTTAGCCTTAGCCTAAGCCAAGGGGAACCCTAGCTGAAGCCTTGGGGTGCCCAAACCTAAGCCTAGGGTTGCCCTAGCCTAAGCCTAGGTGTCCCCTTTCCTGAGCCTAGGGGTGCCATAGCCTTAGACAAGGGGAGCCCTAGCCTTAGCCTAAGCCTTGGGGCGCCCTAGCCTAAACCTATGGGTGCCCTAGCCTAAGCCTAGGGGTGCCCTAGCCTAAACCTAGGGGTGCCCTAGCCTAAGCCTAGGGTTGTCCCAGCCTAAGGCTAGGGGTGTCCTAGCCTTAGTCTAGTGGAGCCCTAGCCTTAGCCTAAGCCTAGGGGTGCCCTATCCTAAGCCTAGGGGTGCCCTAATCTAAGCCTAGGGGTGAAATATCCTAAGCCTAGGGGTGCCCTACCCTAAGGCTAGGGGTGCTCTAGCCAAAGCCTAGGGGTGCCCTAGCCTTAGGCTAGGGGAGCCCTAGCCTTAGCCAAATCCTTGGGGTGCCCTAGCCTAAGCCTAGGGGTGCCCTATCCTAAGCCTAGGGGTTCCCTAGCCCAAGCCTAGGGATGCCCTAGCGTTAGGCTAGAGGAGCCCTAGCCTTAGCCTAAGCCTAGGGGTACCCTAGCCTAAGCCTAGGGGTGCCCTAGCCTAAGTCTAGGGGTGCCGTAGCCAAAGCTTAGGGGTACCCTAGCCTAAGCCATAGCCTAGGGGTGCCCCAGCCTAAGCCTAGGGGTGCACTAGCCTAAGCCTAGGGGTGCCTTAGCCTAAGCCTAGGGGTCCCCTAGTCTTAGCCTAAGCCTAGGGGTGCCCTAGCCTAAGCCAAGTTGTGCCCTAGCCTAAGCCTAGGGGTGCCTTAGCCTAAGCCTAGGGGTCCCCTAGCCTTAGCCTAAGCCAGGGGTGCCCTAGCCTAAGCCTAGGGGTGCCCTAGCCTAAACCTAGGGGTTCCCTAACCTAAGCCTAGGGGTGCTTTAGCCTAAGTCTAGGGGTCCCCTAGCCATAGCCTAAGCCTTGGGTTGCCCGAGCCTAAGCCTAAGGTTGCCCTAGCCTAAGCCTAGCGATGCCCTAGCCTTAGGCTAGGGGACACCTAGCCTTAGCCTACGTCTAGGGGTGCCCTAGCCTAAGCTTAGTGGTGCCCTAGCCTAAACCTAGGGGTGCCTTTGCCTGAGCCTAGGGGTGCCCTAGCCTGAGCCTACGGGTGCCCTAGCCTGAGGCTAGGGGAGCCCTAGCCTTAGTCTAGCCTAGGAATGCCCTAGCCTAAGCCTAGGGTTGCCATAACCTGAGTCTAGGGGTGCCCACGCCTTAGGCTAGGGAAGCCTTAGCCTTAGCCTAAGCCTAGGGGTGCCCTAGCCTAAGCCTAGGGATGCCCTAGGCTTAGCCTAGGGGTGCCCTAGCCTTAGGCTAGGGGAGCGCTAGCCTTAGCCTAAGCCTAGGGGTGTCCTAGCCTAAGCCTAGGGGTGCCCTAGCCTAAGGCTAAAAGTGCCCTTGCCTAAGCCTTGAGGTGTCCTAGCCTATGCCTAGGGGTGCCCTAGCCTAACCCTAGGGGTGCCCTAGCCTTAGGCTAGTGGAGCCCTAGCCTTAGCCTTAGGCTAGGGGTGCCCTAGCCTAAGCCAAGGGGTGCCCTAGCCAGAGCCTAAAGGTGCCCTACCCAAAGCCTAGGGGTGCCCTAGCCTTAGGCTAGGGGACTCCAAGCCTTAGCCTAAGCTAGGTGTACCCTAGCCTAAGCCTAGGGGTGCCCTAGCCTAAGCCTATAGTTGCCCTAGCCTCAGCCTACGGGTGCCCTAGCCTTATGCTAGGGGAGCCCTATTTAGCCTAAGCTTGTGGTGCCCTAGCCTAAGCCTAGGGGTGCCCTAGCCTAAGCCTAGGGGTGCCCTAGCCTAAACCTAGGGGTGCCCTAGCCTAAGCCTAGGGTTGTCCCAGCCTAAGGCTAGGGGTGTCCTAGCCTTAGTCTAGTGGAGCCCTAGCCTTAGCTTAAGCCTAGGGGTGCCCTATCCTAAGCCTAGGGGTGCCCTATCCTAAGCCTAGGGGTGAACTATCCTAAGCCTAGGGGTGCCCTACCCTAAGCCTAGGGGTTCTCTAGCCAAAGCCTAGGGGTGCCCTAGCCTTAGGCTAGGGGAGCCCTAGCCTTAGCCAAAGCCTTGGGGTGCCCTAGCCTAAACCTAGGGGTGGCCTCTCCTAAGCCTAGGGGTTCCCTAGCCCAAGCCTAGGGATGCCCTAGCGTTAGGCTAGAGGAGCCCTAGCCTTAGCCTAAGCCTAGGGGTACCCTAGCCTAAGCCTAGGGGTGCCCTAACCTAAGTCTAGGGGTGCCGTAGCCAAAGCCTAGGGGTACGGTAGCCTTAGGCTAGTGGAGCCCTAGCCTTAGCCTAAGCCTAGGGGTGCCCCACCCTAATGTAGGCGTGCCCTAGCCTAACCCTTGGGGTGCCCTAGCCTAAGCCTAGGGGTGCCCTAGCCTAAACCTAGGGGTCCCCGAGCTTAGCCTAAGCCTAGGGGTCCCCTAGCCTAAGCCTAAGCCTAGGGGTGCCCCAGCCTAAGCCTAGGGGTGCACTAACCTAAGCCTAGGGGTGCCTTAGCCTAAGCCTAGGGGTCCCCTAGTCTTAGCCTAAGCCTAGGGGTGCCCTAGCCTAAGCCAAGTGGTGCCCTAGCCTAAGCCTAGGGGTGCCTTAGCCTAAGCCTAGGGGTCCCCTAGCCTCAGCCTAAGCCAGGGGTGCCCTAGCCTAAGCCTAGGGGTGCCCTAGCCTAAGCCTAGGGGTGCCCTAGCCTAAGCCTAGGGGTGCCTTAGCTTAAGCCTAGGGGTCCCCTAGCCCTAGCCTAAGCCTAGGGGTGCCATAGCCAAAGCCTAGGGATGCCCTAGCCTAAGCCTAGGGGAGCCCTAGCTTTAGCCTAAGCCTAGGGGTGCCCTAGCCTAAACCTAGGGGTTCCCTAACCTAAGCCTAGGGGTGCTTTAGCCTAAGCCTAGGGGTCCCCTAGCCATAGTCTAAGCCTTGGGGTGCCCGACCCTAAGCCTACGGTTGCCCTAGCCTAAGCCTAGCGATGCCCTAGCTTAAACCTAGGGGTGCCTTTGCCTGAGCCTAAGGGTGCCCTAGCCTGAGCCTACGGGTGCCCTAGCCTGAGGCTAGGGGAGCCCTAGCCTTAGCCTTAGCCTAGGGGTGCCCTAGCCTAAGCCTATAGTTGCCCTAGCCTCAGCCTACGGGTGCCCTAGCCTTATGCTAGGGGAGCCCTAGCTTTAGCCTAAGCTTGGGGTGCCCTAGTCTAAACCTAGGGGTGCCCTAGCCTAAGCCTAGGGGTGCTCTAGCCTTAGGCTACGGGAGCCCTAGCCTTACACTAAGCCTTGGGGTGCCCTAGCCTAAGCCTACGGGTGCCCTAGCCTAAGCCTAGGGGTGCCCTAGCCTGAGGCGAGGGGAGCCCTAGCTTTAGCCTAAGCCTAGGGGTGCCCTAGCCTAAGCCTAGGGATGCCCTAGCCTGAGCCTAGGGGTGCCCAACGTGAGCATACAGGTACCCTATCCACAGGCTAGGGGAGCCCTAGCCTTAGTCTAGCCTAGGATTGCCCTAGCTTAAGCCTAGGAGTGCCATAGCATGAGTCTAGGGGTGCCCTAGCCTGTGGCTAGCGGAGCCGTAGCCTTAGCCTAAGCCTAGGGGTGCCCTAGCCTAAGCCTAGGGGTGCCGTAGCCTAAGCCTTGGGGTGCCCTAGCCTAAGCTTAGGGGTGCCCTAGCCTAAGTCTAGGGGTGCCCTAGCCTAAGCCTAGGGGTGCCCTAGCCTAAGACTAAGCCTAGTGGTGCCCTAGCCTAAGCCTAGGGGTGCCCTAGCCTTAGGCTAGGGGAGCCCTAGCCTTAACCTAAGCCTAGGGGTGCCCTAGCCTAAGCCTAGGGGTGCTCAAGCCTTAGGCTAGGGGATCCCTAGCCTTAGCCTAATCCTAGGGGTGCCCTAGCCTAAACCTAGGGGTGCCCTAGCCTGAGCCTACGGGTGCCCTAGCCTGAGACTACGGGTGCCGTAGCCTGAGGATAGGGGAGCCCTAGCGTTAGTCTAGCCAAGGATTGCCCTAGCCTAAGCCTAGGGGTGTCATAGCCTGAGTCTAGGGGTGCACTAGCCTTAGGCTAGGGGAGCCCTAGCCTTTATCTAAACCTTGGGTGCCCTAGTCTAAGCCTAGGGGTGCCCTTTCCTGAGCCTAGGGGTGCTGTAGCCTTAGGCTAGGGGAGCCCTAGCCTAAGACTAAGCCTAGGGGTGCCCTAGTCTAAGCCTAGGGGTGCCGTAGCCTGAGCCTAGGGGTGCCCTAGTCTGAGGTTAGGGGAGCCCTAGCCTTATCCTAAGCCTAGGATTGCCCTAGCCTAAGGTTAGGGGTGCCCTAACCTGAGTCTAGGGGTGCCCTAACCTGAGGCTAGTGGAGCCCTAGCCTTAGCCTAAGCCTAGGGGTGCCCTATCCTAAGCCTAGGGGTGCCCTACCCTAAGCCTAGGGGAGCCCTAGCCTTAGCCTAAGCCTAGGGGTACCCTATCCTAAGCCTAGGGGTGCCCTAGCCTAAGCCTAGAGTTGCCCTAGCCTAAGCCTACGGGTGCCCTAGCCTTAGACTAGGGGAGCCCTAGCTTTAGCCTAAGCCTAGGGGTGCCCTAGCCTAAGCCTAGGGGTGCCCTAGCCTATGCCTAGGGGTGCCCTAGCCTTAGGCTAGGGGAGCCGTAGCCTTAACCTAAGCCTAGGGGTGCCCTAGCCTATGCCTAGGGGTGCCCTAGCCTTAGGCTAGGTGAGCCCTAGCCTTAGCCTAAGCCTAGGGGTGCCCTAGCCTAAGCCTAGGGGTGCCCTAGCCTAAGACTAGGGGTGCCCTAGCCTAAGCTTAGGGGTGCCCTAACCTAAGCCTAGGGGTGCCTTAGCCTAAGCCTAGGTGTGCCCTAAGGTTAGGCTAGGGGAGCCCTAGCCTTAGCCTAAGCCTAGGGGTGCCCTAGCATAAGTCTAGGGGTGCCCTAGCCTAAGCCTAGGGGTGCCCTAGGCTAAGACTAGGGGTGCCCTAGCCTAAACTTAGGGGTGCCCTAGCCTAAGCCTAGGGGTGCCTTAGCCTAAGCCTAGGTGTGCCCTAGGGTTAGGCTAGGGGATCCCTAGCCTTAGCCTAAGCCTATGGGTGCCCTAGCCTAAGCCTAGGGGTGCCCTAGCCGAAGCCTAGGGGTGCCCTAGCCTAAGCCTAGGGGTGCCCTAGCCTAAGCCTAGGGGTGCCTTAGCCTAAGCCTAGGGGTTCCCTAGCCATAGCCTAAGCCTTGGGGTGCCCGAGCCTAAGCCTACGGTTGCCCTAGCCTAAGCCTAGCGATGCCCTAGCCTTAGGCTAGGGGACCCCTAGCCATAGCCTACGTCTAGGGGTGCCCTAGCCTGAGCCTATGGGTGCCCTAGCCTGAGGCTAGGGGAGCCCTAGCCTTAGTCTAGCCTAGGATTGCCCTAGCCTAAGCCTATGGGTGCCATAGCCTGAGTCTAGGGGTGCCCGCGCCTTAGGCTAGAGAAACCCTAGCCTTAGCCTTAGCCTAGGGGTGCCCTAGCCTTAGGCTAGTGGAGCCCTAGCCTTAGCCTACGCCTAGGGGTGTCCTAGCCTAAGCCTAGGGGTGCCCTAGCCTAAGGCTAAAAGTGCCCTTGCCTAAGCCTACGAGTGCTCTAGCCTAAGCCTATGGGTGCCCTAGCCTTAGGCTAGGCGAGCCCTAGCCTTAGCCTAAGCCTAGGTTGCCCTAGCCTAAGCCTATGGCTGCCCTAGCCTAAGCCTAGGGGTACCCAAACCTAAGCCTAGGGGTGCCCTAGCCTATGCCTACGGGTGACCTAGCCTTAGGCTAGGGGAGCACTAGCCTTAGCCTAAGCCTAGGGGTGCCCTAGCCTAAACCTTGGGGTGCCCTAGACTAAGCCTAGGGGTGCCCTAACCTATGCCTAGGGGTGCCCTAGCCTGAGGCTATGGGAGCCGTAGCCTTAGCCTAAGCCTAGGGGTGCCCTAGCCTAAGCCTAGGGTTGCCCTAGCCTAAGCCTAGGGGTGCCCTACCTTAAGCCTAGGGGTCCCCTAGCCGTAGGCTAGGGGTGCACTAGCCTTAGTCTAAGCCTAGGGGTGTCCTAGCCTAAGCTTAGGGGTGCCCTAGCCTATGCCTAGGGGTGCCCTAGCCTAAGCCTAGGGTTGCCCTAGCATAAGCCTAGGGGTGCCCTAGCCTTAGGCTAGGGGAGCACTAGCCTTAGGCTAGGGGAGCCCTAGCCTTAGCCTAAGCCTAGGGGTGCCCTAGCCTAAGCCTAGGGGTGCCCTAGAATAAGCCTACGGGTGTCCTAGCCTAAGCCTAGGGGTGCCATAGCCGTAGACTAGGGGAGCCCTAGCCTTAGCCTAAGCCTTGGGGCGCCCTACCTAAGCCTAGGGGTGCCCTAGCCTAAGCCTAGGGGTGCCCTAGCCTAAGCCTGGGGTTGTCCCAGCCTAAGGCTAGGGTTGTCCTAGCCTAAGTCTAGTGGAGCCCTAGCCTTAGCCTAAGCCTAGGGGTGCCCTATCCTAAGCCTAGGGGTGCGCTAGCCTAAGCCTAGGGGTGCCCTAGCCTAAGCCTAACCCTAGGGGGGCCCAGCCTAAGCCTAGGGGTGCCCTAGCCTAAGCCTAGGGGTGCCTTAGCCTAAGCCTAGGGGTCCCCTAGTCTTAGCCTAAGCCTAGGGGTGCCCTAGCCTAAGCCAAGTGGTGCCCTAGTTTAAGCCTACGGGTGCCTTAGACTAAGCCTAGGGGTCCCCTAGCGTTAGCCTAAGCCTAGGGGTGCCCTAGCCTAAGCCTAGGGGTGCCCTAGCCTAAGCCTAGGGGTGCCTTAGCCTAAGCCTAGGGGTCCCCTATCCCTAGCCTAATCCTAGGGGTGCCCTAGCCTAAACCTAGGGGTTCCCTAGACTAAGCCTAGGGTTCCCCTAGCCTTAGCCTAAGCCTAGGGGTACCATAGCCTGAGTCTCAGGGTGCCCTAGCCTTAGGCTAGGGGAGCCCAAGTCTTAGCATAAGCTAAGGGTGCCCTAGCCTAAAACTAGGGGTGCCCTAGCGTAAGCCTAGGGGTGCCCTAGCATTAGGGGAGGAGAACCCTAGCCTTAGCCTAAGGCTAGGGGTGCCCTAGCCTAAGCCTAGGATTACCCCGCCTAAGCCTAGGCATGCCGTAGCCTTAGGTTTGGGGAGCCCTCGCCATACCCTAAGCCTAGGGGTGTCCTAGCCTAAGCCTAGGGGTGCTCTAACCTAAGCCTAGGGGTGCCCTAGCCTTAGGCTAGGGGAGCCCTAGCCTTAGCCTAAGTCTAGCGGTGCCATTGCTTAAGCCTAGGGGTGCCCTCGCCTAAGCCTAGGGGTGCCCTAGCCTTAGGCTATGGGAGCCCTAGCCTTAGCCTAAGCCTAGGGGTGCCCTAGCCTAAGAATATGGGTGCCCTAGCCTAAGCCTAGAGGTGCCCTAGCCTTTGGCTAGGGGAACCCTAGCCTTAGACTAAGCCTAGGGGTGCCCTAGCGTAAGCCTAGGATTGCCCTAGCCTAACACTAGGGGTGCCCTAGCCTAAGCCTAGGGGTGCCCTAGCCTAAGCCTAGGGGTGCCCTAGCCTTAGGCTAGAGAAGCCCTAGCCTTAGCCTTAGCCTAGGGGTGCCCTACCCTAAGCCTAAGGGTGCCCTAGCCTAAGCCTAGGGGTGCCCAAGCCTAAGCCTAGACGTGCCCTAACCTAAGCCTAGGGGTGCCTTAGCCTTAGGCTAGAGAAGCCCTAGCCTTAGCCTTAGCCTAGGGGTGCCCTACCCTAAGCCTAGGGGTATCCTAGCCTAACCCAGGGGCTGCCCTAGACTAAGCCTAGGGGTACCCTAGCCTAAGCCTACGGGTGCACTAGCCTTAGGCTAGGGTAGCCCTAGTTTAGCCTAATCCTAGTTGTGCCCTAGCCTAAGACTAGGGGTGCCCAGCCTAAGCCTAGGGGTGCTCTAGCCTTAGGCTAGGGGTGCCTTAGCCTAAGCCTAGGGGTGCCCTAGCCTGAGGCTAGGGGAGCCCTAGCTTTAGCCTAAGCTTAGGGGTGCCCTAGCCTAATCCTAGGGGTGCCCTAGCCTGAGCCTAGAGGTGTCCTAGCCTGAGCTTACGGGTGCCCTAGCCTGAGGCTAGTGGAACCCTAGCCTTAGTCTAGCCTAGGATTGCCCGAGCCTAAGCCTAGGGGTGCCATAGCATGAGTCTAGGGGTGCCCTAGCCTGAGGATAGGGGAGCCGTAGCCTTTGCCTACGCCTAGGTGTGCCCTAGCCTAAGCCTAGGGGTGCCCTAGCCTAAGCCTAGGGGTGCCCTAGCCTAAGCCTTGCGGTGCCCTAGCCTGAGGCTAGGGGAGCCCTAGCCTTAGCCTAAGCCTAGGGATGCCCTAGCCTAAGTCTAGGGGTGCTCTACATTTAGGCTCGGGGAGCCCTAACCTAGGCCTAGGGGTGCCCTAGCCTGAGGCTAGGGGAGCCCTAGCCTTAGCCTAAGCCTAGGGGTGCACTAGCTAAGCCTAGGGGTGCACTAGCCTAAGCCTAGGGGTGCCATAGCCTAAGCTTACGGGTGCCTTAGCCTAAACCTAGGTGTGCCCTAGCCTAGGCCTAGGGGTGCCCTAACCTAAGCCTAGGGGGGGCCTCACGTAAGCCTCGGGGTACCCTAGCCTAAGCATAGGGGTGCCCTAGCCTTAGCCTAGGGGAACCCTAACCTAAGCCTAGGGGTGCCCTAGCCTAAGCCTAGGGGTGCCCTAGTCTAAGCCTAGGGGTGCTCTAGCCTTAGGCTAGGGGAGCATTAACCTTAGTCCAAGACTAGGGGTGCCCTAGCCTAAGCCTAGGTGTGCCCTAGCCTGAGGCTAGGGGAGCCCTAGCCTTAGCCTAAGCCTAGGGGTGCCCTAGCCTGATCCTAGGGGTGCCCTACCCTGAACCTACTGGTGCCCTAACCTGAGGCTAGAGGAGCACTAGCATTAGTCTAGCCAAGGGGTGCCCTAGCATAAGCCTAGGGGTGCCCTAGCCTGAGCCTAGGGGTGCGCTAGCCTGAGCCTATGTGTGCATTAACCTTAGGTAGGGGAGCGCTAGCTTTAACCTAAGCCTAGGGGTGCCCTAGGGGTGCCCTAGCCTAAGCCTAGGGGTGCCATAGCCTTAGCTTAAACCTAGGGGTGCCCTAGCCTGAGCCTACGGATGCCCTAGCCTGAGGCTATGGGAGCACTAGCCTTAATCTAGCCTAGGGGTGCCCTAGCCTAAGCCTAGGGGTGCCCAAGCCTAAGCCTAGGGGTGCCCTAGCCTTTGCCTAGGGGTGCCCTAGCCTGAGCCTAGGGGTGTCCTAGCCTTAGGGTAGGGGAGCCCTAGCCTTAGCCTAAGCCTAGGGGTGCCCTAGCCTAAGCCTAGGGTTGCCATAGCCAAAGACCAAGGGTGCCCTAGCCTAAGCCTAGGGGTGCCCTAATCTAAGCCTATGGGTGCCCTAGCCTTACGCTAGGGGAGCCCTAGCCTTAGCCTAAGCCTAGAGGTACCCTAGCCTAAGCCTAGGGGTGCCCTAGCCTATGCCTAGCGGTGCTCTAGCCTTAGACTAAAGGAACGCTAGCCTTAGCCTAAGCCTAGGGGTGTCATAGCCTGAGTCTAGGGGTGCCCTAGCCTGAGGCTAGGGGAGCCTTAGCCTTAGCCTAAGCCTAGATGTGCCCTAGCCTAAGCCTAGGGGTGCCCTAGCCTAAACCTAGGGGTGCCCTAGCCTTAGCCTAAGCTTAGGTGTGCCCTAGCCTAAGCCTAGCAGTGCTCTAGCCTAAGCCTAGGGGTGCCCTAGTCTAAGCCTAGGGGTGTCCTAGCCTAAGCCTAGGGGTGTCCTAGCCTAAGCCTAGGGGTGCCATACCCTAAGCCTAGGGGTGCCCTAGACTAAGCCTAGGGGTGCCATAACAATAGGCTAGGGGAGCACTAATCTTACCCTAAGCCTAGGGGAGCCCTAGCCTTAGGCTAGGGGAGCCCTAGACTTAGCCTAAGCCTAGGGGTGCCCTAGCCTAAGCCTAGGGGTGCCCTAGCCTTAGGCTATGTGAGCCCTAGCCTTAGCCTAAGCCTAGGTGTGCCCTAGCCTAAGCCTAGGGGTGCCCTCGCCTAAGCCTCGGGGTACCCTAGCCCAAGCCAAGGGGTGCCCTAGCCTAAGCCTAGGGGTGCCCTAGCCTTAGGCTAGGGGAGCCCTAGCCTTAGCCTAAGCCTAGGGGTGCCCTAGCCTAAGCCTAGGTGTGCCCTAGCCTAAGCCATGGCGTGCCCTAGCCTAAGCCTAGGGGAGCCCTAGCCTTAGCCTAAGCATAGGGGTGCCCTAGCCTAAGCCTAGGTGTGCCCTAGCCTAAGCCAATGGGTGCCCAATCCTAAGCCTAGGGTAGCCCTAGCCTTAGACTAAGCCTAGATGTGCCCTAGCCTAAGCCTAGGGGTGCCCTAGCCTAAGCCTAGGGGTGCCCTAGCCTTAGGCTAGGGGAGGCCTAGCCTTAGCCTAAGCCTAAGGGTACCCTAGCCTAAGCCTAGGGGTGCCCTAGCCTAAGTCTAGGGGTGCTCTAGCCTTAGTCTAGGGGAACTCTAGCCTTAGCCTAAGCCTAGGGATGCCCTAGCCTAAGCCTTGGGGTGCCCTAACCTGAGCCTAGGGGAGCCCTAGCTTTAGCCTAAGCCTTGGTGTGCCCTAGCCTAAGACTAGGGGTGCCCTAGCCTGAGCATACAGGTGCCCTTTCTTTAGTCTAGCCTAGGATTGCCCTAGCCTAAGCCTAGCGGTGCCTTAGCCTTAGGTTAGTGGAGCCCTAGCCTTAGCCTAAGCCTAGGGGTGCCCTAGCCTAAGCCTAGGGGTGCCCTAGCCTAAGCCTAGGGGTGCCCTAGCCTAAGCCTAGGGGTGCCATAGCCTAAGCCTAGGGGTGTCATAGCCTAAGCCTAGGGGTGCCCTAGATTAAGTCTAGGTGTGCCCTAACCTTAGGCTAGGGGAGCCCTAATCTTACCCTAAGCCTCGGGGTGCCCTAGCCTAAGGCTAGGGGAGCCCTAGCCTTAGCCTAAGCCTAGGTGTGCCCTAGCCTAAGCCTAGGGGTGCCCTCGCCTAAGCCTCGGGGTGCCCTAGCCCAAGCCATGGGGAGCCCTAGCCTTAGCCTAAGCCTAGGGATGCACTAGCCTGAGCCTAGGGGTGCCCTAGCCTGAGCCTACGGGTGCCCTAGCCTGAGGCTAAGGGAGTCCTAGCCTGAGTCTTGCCTAGGATTGCCCTATCCTAAGCCTAGGGGTGCCATAGCCTGAGTCTCGCGGTGTCCTAGCCTTAGCCTAGGGGAGCCGTAGCCTTAGCCTAAGCCTAGGGGTGCCCTAGTTTAAGCCTAGGGGTGCCCTAGCCTAAGCCCAGCGGTACCCTAACCTAAGCCTTGGGGTGCCCTAGCCTTAGGCTAGGGGAGCCCTAGCCTTAGCCTAAGCCTAGTGGTGCCCTAGCCTGAGCCTAGGGGTGCCCTAGCATGAGGCTAGGGGAGCCCTAGCCTTAGCCTAAGCCTAGGATTACCCTAGCCTAAGCCTAGGGGTGCCCTAGCGTAAGCTTATGGGTGCACTAGCCTAAGCCTAGGGTTGCCATAGCCTAAGCTTACGGGTGCCTTAGCCTAAGCCTAGGTGTGCCCTAGCCTAAGCCTAGGGGTGCCCTAGCCTAAGCCTAGGGGTGCCCTCGCCTAAGCCTCAGGGTTCCCTAGCCTAAGCATAGGGGTGCCCTATCCTTATACTAGGGGAGCCCTAGCCTTAGCCTAAGCCTAGGTGTGCCCTAGCCTAAGCCTAGGGGTGCCCTAGCCTAAGCCTAGGGGTGCCCTAGCCTTAGTGTAGGGGAGCCCTAGCCTTAGCCTAAGCCTAGGGGTACCCTAGCCTAAGCCTAGGGGTGCCCTAGCCTTAGGCTAGGGGAGCACTAGCCTTAGCCTAAGCCTAGGGGTACCCTAGCCTAAGACTAGGGGTGCCCTAGCCTAAGCCTAGGGGTGTTCTAGCCTTAGGCTAGGGGAACCCTAGCCTTAGCATAAGCCTAGGGGTGCCCTAGCCTAAGGCTAGGGATGCCCTAGCCTGAGCCTAGGGGTGCCCTAGCCTGAGCCTACAGGTCCCCTTTCCTTAGTCTAGCCTAGGATTGCCGTAGCCTAAGCCTAGGGGTGCCCTAGCCTTAGCCTAAGCCTAGGGCTGCCCTAGCCTAAGCCTAGGGGTGGCCTAACCTAAGCCTATGGGTGCCTTAGCCTAAGCCTAGGGGTGCCATAGCCTAAGCCTAGGGGTGCCCTAGACTAAGCCTAGGGGTGCCCTAACCTTAGGCTAGGGGAGTCCTGATCTTACCCTAAGCCTACGGGTGCCCTATCCTAAGCCTAGGGGTGCCCTAGCATTAGGCTAGGGGAGCTCTAGCCTTAGCCTAAGCCTTGGTGTGCCCTAGCCTAAGCCTAGGGGTGCCCTCGCCTAAGCCTCGGGGTACCCTAGCCCAAGCCAAGGGGTGCCCTAGCGTTAGGCTAGGGATGCCCTAGCCTTAGCCTAAGCCTAGGGGTGCCCTAGCCTAAGCCTAGGAGTGCCCTAGCCTAAGCCAAGGAGTGCCCTAGCCTAAGCCTAGGGGAGCACTAGCCTTAGCCTAAGCCTAGGGGTGCCCTAGCCTAAGCCTAGGTGTGTCCTAACCTAAGCCAAGGGGTGCCCTAGCCTAAGCCTAGGGGAACCCTAGCCTTAGCCTAAGGCTAGGGTTGCCCTAGCCTATGCCTAGGGGTGCCCTAGCCTAAGCCTAGGGGTGCCCTAGCCTGAGCCTAAGGGTGCCCTAGCCTGAGCCTACAGGTGCCCTAGCCTGAGGCTAGGGGTGCCCTAGCCTAAGCCTAAAGGTGCCCTAGCCTGAGGCTAGGGGAGACCTAGCTTTAGCCTAAGACTAGGGGTGCCCTAGCCTAAACCTAGGGGTGCCCTAGCCTGAGCCTAGGGATGCCCTAGCCTGAGCCTAGGGGTGCCCTAGCCTTAGGGTTGGGGAGCCTTAGCCTTAGCCTAATCCTATGGGTGCCCTAGCCTAAGCCTAGGGTTGCCCTAGCCAAAGCCTAAGGGTGCCCTAGCCTAAGCCTATGGGTGCCCTAACCTAAGTCTAGGGGTGCCCTAGCCTTAGGCCACAGGAGCCCTAGCCTTAGCCTAAGCCTAGGGGTACCCTAGCCTAAGCCTAGGGGTGTCCTAGCCTAAGCCTAGGGGTGCTCTAGCCTTAGGGTAGGGGAACCCTAGCCTTAGCCTAAGCCTAGGGGCGCCCTAGCCGAAGCCTAGGGGTGCCCTAGACTAAGCCTAGGGGTGCCCTAGCCGAAGCCAAGGGTGCCCTAGCCTAAGCCTAGGGGTGCCCTAGCCTAAGCCTAGGGGTGCCTTAGCCTAAGCCTAGGGGTTCCCTAGCCATAGCCTAAGCCTTGGGGTGCCCGAGCCTAAGCCTACGGTTGCCCTAGCCTAAGCCTAGCGATGCCCTAGCCTTAGGCTAGGGGACCCCTAGCCGTAGCCTACGTCTAGGGGTGCCCTAGCCTAAGCCTAGGGGTGCCCTTGCCTGAGTCTAGGGGTGCCCTAGCCTGAGCCTATGGGTGCCCTAGCCTGAGGCTAGGGGAGCCCTAGCCTTAGTCTAGCCTAGGATTGCCCTAGCCTAAGCCTATGGGTGCCATAGCCTGAGTCTAGGGGTGACCGCGCCTTAGGCTAGGGGAGCCCTAGCCTTAGACTAAGCCTAGGGGTGCCCTAGCCTAAGCGTAGGGATGCCCTAGGCTTAGCCTAGGGGTGCCCTAGCCTTAGGCTAGTGGAGCCCTAGCCTTAGCCTACGCCTAGGGGTGTCCTAGCCTAAGCCTAGGGGTGCCCTAGCCTAAGGCTAAAAGTGCCCTTGCCGAAGCCTACGAGTGCTCTAGCCTAAGCCTATGGGTGCCCTAGCCTTAGGCTAGGCGAGCCCTAGCCTTAGCCTAAGCCTAGGTTGCCCTAGCCTAAGCCTATGGCTGCCCTAGCCTAAGCCTAGGGGTACCCTAACCTAAGCCTAGGGGTGCCCTAGCCTATGCCTACGGGTGACCTAGCCTTAGGCTAGGGGAGCACTAGCCTTAGCCTAAGCCTAGGGGTGCCCTAGCCTAAACCTTGGGGTGCCCTAGCCTAAGCCTAGGGGTGTTCTAGCCTTAGGCTAGGGGAACCCTAGCCTTAGCGTAAGCCTAGGGGTGCCCTAGCCTAAGGCTAGGGGAGCCCTAACCTGAGCCTAGGGGAGCCCTAGCTTTAGCTTTAGCCTTGGGGTACCCTAGCCTAAGCCGAGGGGTGCCCTAGCCTGAGCCTAGGGGTGCCCTAGCCTGAGCCTACAGGTCCCCTTTCCTTAGTCTAGCCTAGGATTGCCGTAGCCTAAGCCTAGGGGTGCCCTAGCCTTAGCCTAAGCCTAGGGCTGCCCTAGCCTAAGCCTAGGGGTGGCCTAACCTAAGCCTATGGGTGCCTTAGCCTAAGCCTAGGGGTGCCATAGCCTAAGCCTAGGGGTGCCCTAGACTAAGCCTAGGGGTGCCCTAACCTTAGGCTAGGGGAGTCCTGATCTTACCCTAAGCCTACGGGTGCCCTATCCTAAGCCTAGGGGTGCACTAGCATTAGGCTAGGGGAGCTCTAGCCTTAGCCTAAGCCTTGGTGTGCCCTAGCCTAAACCTAGGGGTCCCCTAGCCTTAGCCTAAGCCTAGGCGTACACTAGCCTAAGCCAAGTGGTGCCCTAGCTTAAGCCTAGGGGTGCCTTAGCCTAAGCCTAGGGGTCCCCTAACCTTAGCCTAAGCCTAGGGGTGCGCTAGCCTAAGCCTAGTGGTGCCCTAGCCCAAGCCTAGGGGTGCCCTAGCCTAAGCCGAGGGGTGCCTTAGCCTAAGCCTAGGGGTCCCCTAGCCCTAGCCTAAGCCTAGGGGTGCCATAGCCAGAGCCTAGGGATGCCCTAGCCTAAGCCTAGGGGTCCCCTAGCCATAGCCTAAGTCTTGGGGTGCCCGAGCCTAAGCCTACGGTTGCCTTAGCCTAAGCCTAGTGATGCCATAGCCTTAGGCTAGGGGACCCCTAGCCTTAGCCTACGTCTAGGGGTGCCCTAGCCTAAGCTTAGGGTGCCCTAGCCTAAGCCTAGGGGTGCCCTTGCCTGAGCCTAGGGGTGCCCTAGCCTGAGCCTACGGGTGACCTAGCCTGAGGCTAGGGGAGCCCTAGCCTTAGTCTAGCCTAGGATTGCCCTAGCCTAACCCTAGGGGTGCCATAACCTGAGTCTAGGGGTGCCCGCCCCTTAGGCTAGGGGAGCCCTAGCCTTAGCCTAAGCCTAGTGGTGCCCTAGCCTAAGCCTAGGGATGCCCTAGGCTTAGCCTAGGGGTGCCCTAGCCTTAGGCTAGGGGAGCCCTAGCCTTAGCCTAAGCCTAGGGGGGTCCTAGCCTAAGCCTAGGGGTGCCCTAGCCTAAGGCTAAAAGTGCCCTTGCCTAAGCCTAGAGGTGCCCTAGCCTAAGCCTAGGGGAGGCCTAGCCTTAGGCTAGGGAGCACTAGCCTTAGCCTAAGCCTAGGGGTGCCCTAGCCTAAGACTAGAGTTGCCCTAGCCTCAGCCTATGGGTGCCCTAGCCTTAGGCTAGGGGAGCCCTAGCTTTAGCCTAAGCCTTGGGGTGCCCTAGCCTAAGCCTATGGGTGCCCTAGCCTAAGACTAGGCGTGCTCTAGCCTTAGGCTATGGGAGCCCTAGCCTTAGCCTAAGCCTTGGGGTGCCCTACCCTAAGCCTACGGGTGCCCTAGCCTAAGCCTAGGGGTGCCCTAGCCTGAGCCTAGGGGTGCCCTAGCGTGAGCCTACAGGTGCCATAGCCTGAGGCTACGGGAGCCCTAGCCTTAGTCTAGCCTAGGATTGCCCTAGCCTAAACCTAGGGGTGCCATAGCATGAGTCTAGGGGTGCCCTAGCCTGTGGCTAGGGGAGCCGTAGCCTTAGCCTAAGCCTAGGGGTGCCCTAGCCTAAGCCTAGGGTTGCCGTAGCCTAAGCCTAAGGGTGCCCTAGCTAAGCCTAGGGGTGCCGTAGCCTAAGCCTAAGGGTGCCCAGCTAAGCCTAGGGGTACCCTAGCCTAAGCGTAGGGGAGCCCTAGCCTAAGTCTAAGCCTAGTGGTGCCCTAGCCTAAGCCTAGGGGTGCCCTAGCCTTAGGCTAGGGGAGCCCTAGCCTTAACCTAAGCCTAGGGGTGCCCTAGCCTAAGCTTAGGGGTGCTCAAGCCTTAGGCTAGGGGAGCCCTAGCCTTAGCCTAAGCCTAGGGGTGCCCTTGCCTAAGCATAGGGGTGCCCTAGCCTGAGCCTAGGGGTGCCCTAGCCTGAGACTACGGGTGCCGTAGCCTGAGGATAGGGGAGCCCTAGCGTTAGTCTAGCCTAGGATTGCCATAGCCTAAGCCTAGGGGTGTCATAGCCTGAGTCTACGGGTGCACTCGCCTGAGGCTAGGGGAGCCTTAGCCTTAGCCTAAGCCTAGAGGAACGCTAGCTAAACCCTAGGGGTGCCCAAGCCTAAGCCTAGGGGTGCCCTAGCCTAAGCTTAGGGGTGCCCTAGCCTTTGGCTAGGGGAGCCCTAGCCTTTATCTAAGCCTATGGGTGCCCTAGTCTAAGCCTAGGGGTGCCGTAGCCTTAGGTTAGGGGAGACATAGCCTTAGGCTCAGCCTAGGGGTGCCCTAGTCTAAGCCTAAGGGTGCCGTAGCCTGAGCCTAGGGGTGCCCTACTCTGAGGCTAGGGGAGCCCTAGCCTTATCCTAAGCCTAGGATTGCCCTAGCCTAAGCTTAGGGGTGCCCTAACCTGAGTCTAAGGGTGCCCTAACCTGAGGCTAGTGGAGCCCTAGCCTTAGCCAAAACCTAGGGGTGCCCTGTCCTAAGCCTAGGGGTGCCCTACACTAAGCCTAGGGTTGCCCTAGCCTAAGATTAGGGTTGCCCTAGCCTAAGACTAGGGGTGCCCTAGCCTTAGGCTAGGGGAGCTCTAGCATAGGCTAGAGGAGCCCGAGCCTAAGCCTAATCCTAGGGGTGCCCTAGCCTAAGCCTAGGGGTGCCCTAGACTAAGCCTAGGGGTGCCCTAACCTTAGGCTAGGGGAGCCCTAATCTTACCCTAAGCCTAGGGGTGCCCTAGGCAAAGGCTAAGGGAGCCCTAGCCTTAGCCTAAGCCTAGGGGTGCCCTAGCCTAAGCCTAGGTGTGCCCTAGCCTAAGCCAAGGGGTGCCGTAGCCTAAGCCTAGGGGAGCCCTAGCCTTAGCCTAAGCCTAGGTGTGCCCTAGCCGAAGCCTAGGGATGCCCTAGCCTAAGCCTAGGGGTGACCTACCCTAAGCCTCGAGGTACACTAACCTAAGCGTAGGGGAGCCCTAGCCTTAGCCTAAGCCTAGGGGTGCCCTAGCGTAAGCCTAGGGGTGCACTAGCCTAAGCCTAGGGGTGCCCTAGCCTAAGCCTAGGGGTGCCCTAGCCTGAGCCTAGAGGTGCCCTAGCCTGAGCCTACGGGTGCCCTACCCTGAGGATAGGGGAGCCCTAGCGTTAGTCTAGCCTAGGATTGCCCTAGCCTAAGCCTAGGGGTGTCATAGCCTGAGTCTAGGGGTGCAGTAGCCTGAGGCTAGGGGAGCCTTGGCCTTAGCCTAAGCCAAGGGGAACCCTAGCTAATGCCTTGCGGTGCCTAAGCCTAAGCCTATGGGTGCCCTAGCCTAAGCCTAGGGGTGCCCTAGCCTTAGGCTAGGGGAGCCCTAGCCTTTTCCTAAGCCTATGGGTGCCCTAGTCTAAGCCTAGGTGTGACCTTTCCTGAACCTAGGGTGCCGTAGCCTTAGGCTAGGGGAGCCCTAGCCTTAGCCTAAGCCTAGGGGTGCCCTCGTCTAAGCCTAGGGGTGCCCTAGCCTGAGCCTAGGGGTGCCCTAGTCTGAGTCTAGGGGAGCCCTAGCCTTAGCCTAAGCCTAGGATTGCCCTAGCCTAAGCTAAGGGGTGCCCTAACCTGAGGCTAGTGGAGCCCTAGCCTTAGCCTAAGCCTAGGGGTGCCTTACCCAAAGCCTAGGGGTGCCCAAGCCTAAGCCTAGGGTTGCCCTAGCCTAAGCCTAGGGTTGCCCTAGCCTAAGCCTAGGGGTGCCCTAGCCTAAGCCTAGGGGTGCCCTAGCTTAAGCCTACGGGTGTCCTAGCCAAAGCCTAGGGGTGCCATAGCCTTAGGCTAGGGGAGCCCTAAGCTTAGCTTAAGCCTTGGGGCGCCCTAGCCTAAACCTCGGGGTGCCCAAGCCTAAGCCTAGGGGTGCCCTAGCCTAAGCCTAGGGGTGCCCTAGCCTAAGCCTAGGGGTGTCCCAGCCTAAGGCTAGGGGTGCCCTAGCCTTAGTCTATTGGAGCCCTAGACTTAGCCTAAGCCTAGGGGTGCCCTATCCTAAGCCTAGGGGTGCCCTAAACTAAGCCTAGGGGTGCTCTAGCCTAAGCCTAGGGGTTCCCTAGCCTTAGGCTAGGGGAGCCCAAGCCTTAGCCAAAGCCTTGGGGTGCCCTAGCCTAAGCCTAGGGGTGCTCTAGCCTGAGCCTAGGGGTGCCCTAGCCTTAGCCTAAGCTTAGGGGTCCCCTAGCCTAAGCCTAGGGGTGCCCTAGCCTAAGTCTAGGGGTGCCCTAGCCACAGCCTAGGGGTGCCCTAGCCTTAGGCTAGGGGAGCCCTAGCCTTAGCCAAAGCCTTGGGGTGCCCTAGCCTAAGCCTAGGGGTGCCCTAGCCTAAGCCTAGGGGTGCCCTAGCCCAAGCATAGGGATGCCCTAGCGTTAGGCTAGAGGAGCCCTAGCCTTAGCCTAAGCCTAGGGGTGCCCTAGCCTAAGCCTAGGGATGCCCTAGCCTAAGTCTAGGGGTGCCCTAGCCACAGCCTAGGGGTACCCTAACCTTAGGCTAGGGGATCCCTAGCCTTAGCCTAAGCCTAGGGGTGCCCCACCCTAAGTGTAGGGGTGCCCTAGCCTAAGCCTATGGGTGCCCTAGCCTAAGCCTAGGGGTGCCCTAGCCTAAACCTAGGGGTCCCCTAGCCTTAGCCTAAGCCTAGGAGTCCCCTAGCCTAAGCCTAAGCCTAGGGGTGCCCTAGCCTAAGCCAAGGGGTGCCTTAGCCTAAGCCTAGGGGTCCCCTAGTCTTAGCCTAAGCCTAGGGGTACCCTAGCCTAAGCCAAGTGGTGCCCTAGCCTAAGCCTAGGGGTGCCTTAGCCTAAGCCTAGGGGTCCCCTAGCCTTAGCCTAAGCCTAGGGGTGCCCTAGCCTAAGCCTAGGGGTGCCTTAGCATAAGCCTAGGGGTCCCCTAGCCCTAGCCTAAGCCTAGGGGTGCCATACCCAGAGCCTAGGTATGCCCTAGCCTAAACCTAGGGGAGCCCTAGCTTTAGCCTAAGCCTTGGGGTGCCCTAGCCTAAACCTAGGTGTTCCCTAGCCTAAGCCTAGGGGTGCCTTAGCCTAAGCCTAGGGGTCCCCTAGCCATAGCCTAAGCCGTGGGGTGCCCGAGCCTAAGCCTACGGTTGCCCTATCCTAAGCCTAGCGATGCCCTAGCCTTAGGCTAGGGGACACCTAGCCTTAGCCTACGTCTAGGGGTGCCCTAGCCTAAGCTTAGAGGTGCCCTAGCCTAAGCCTAGGGGTGCCCTAGCCTAAGCGTACGGGTGCCCTTGCCTGAGCCTAGGGGTGCCCTAGCCTGAGCCTACGGGTGCCTTAGCCTGAGGTTAGGGGAGCCCTAGCCTTAGTCTAGCCTAGGATTGCCCTAGCCTAAGCCTAGGGGTGCCATAGCCTGAGTCTAGGGGTGCCCGCGCCTTAGGATAGGGGTGCCCTAGCCTAAGAGTAGGGATGCCCTAGGCTGAGCCTAGGGGTGCCCTAGCTTTAGGCTAGGGGAGCCCTAACCTTAGCCTAAGCCTAGGGGTGTCCTAGCCTAAGCCTAGGGGTGCCCTAGCATAAGGCTAAAAGTGCCCTTGCCTAAGCCTATGGGTGCTCTAGCCTAAGCCTATGGGTGCCCTTGCCTTAGGCTAGGCGAGCCCTAGCCTTAGCCTAAGCCTAGGTTGCCCTAGCCTAATCCTATGGCTGACCTAGCCTAAGCCTAGGGGTACCCTAGCCTAAGCCTAGGGGTGCCCTAGCCTATGCCTAGCGGTGACCTAGCCTTAGGCTAGGGGAGCACTAGCCTTAGCCTAAGCCTAGGGGTGCGCTAGCCTAAACTTAGGGGTGCCCTAGCCTAAGCCTAGGGGTGCCCTAGCCTATGCCTAGGGGTGCCCTAGCCTTAGGCTAGGGGAGCCGTAGCCTTAGCCTAAGCTAGGGGTGCCCAAGCCTAAGCCTAGGGGTGCCCTAGCCTAAGCCTAGGGGTGCCCTAGCCTAAGCCTAGGGGTGTCCCAGCCTAAGGCTAGGGGTGTCCTAGCCTTAGTCTATTGGAGCCCTAGACTTAGCCTAAGCCTAGGGGTGCCCTATCCTAAGCCTAGGGGTGCCCTACCCTAAGCCTAGGGGTGCTCTAGCCTAAGCCTAGGGGTGCCCTAGCCTTAGGCTAGGGGAGCCCTAGCCTTAGCCAAAGCCTTGGGGTGCCCTAGCCTAAGCCTAGGGGTGCCCTAGCCTGAGCCTAGGGGTGCCCTAGCCTTAGCCTAAGCTTAGGGGTCCCCTAGCCTAAGCCTATGGGTGCCCTTGCCTTAGGCTAGGCGAGCCCTAGCCTTAGCCTAAGCCTAGGTTGCCCTAGCCTAAGCCTATGGCTGACCTAGCCTAAGCCTAGGGGTGCCCTAGCCTAAGCCTAGCGGCGCCCTAGCGTAAGCCTAGGGGAGCCCTAGCCTACGTCTAAGCCTAGGGGTGCCCTAGCTGAAGCTTTTGGGTTCCCTAGCCTAAGCCTAGGGGTGCTCTAGCCTTAGGCTAGGGAAGCCCTAGCCTTAGCCTAAGCCTAGGGTTGCCCTAACCTAAGCCTAGGGGTGCCCTAGCCTGAGCCTAGAGGTGCCCTAGCCTGAGCCTACGGGTGCCCTAACCTGAGGATAGGGGAGCCCTAGCGTTAGTCTAGCCTAGGATTGCCCTAGCCTAAGCCTAGGGGTGTCATAGCCTGAGTCTAGGGGTGCAGTAGCCAGAGGCTAGGGGAGCCTTAGCCTTAGCCTAAGCCAAGGGGAACCCTAGCTAAAGCGTTGGGGTGCCTAAACCTAAGCCTAGGGTTGCCCTAGCCTAAGCCTAGGTGTCCCCTTTCCTGAGCCTAGGGGTGCCATAGCCTTAGGCTAGGGAAGCCCTAGCCTTAGCCTTAGCCTAGGGGTGCCCTAGTCTAAGCCTAGGGGTGCCCTAGCCTGAGCCTAGGGGTGCCCTAGTCTGAGGCTAGGGGTGCCCTAGCCTAAGCCTACGGGTGTTCTAGCCTAAGCCTAGGGGTGCCCAAGCCTAAGCCTAGGGTTGCCATAGCCTTAGACAAGGGGAGCCCTAGCCTTAGCCTAAGCCTTGGGGCGCCCTAGCCTAAACCTATGGGTGCCCTAGCCTAAGCCTAGGGGTGCCCTAGCCTAAACCTAGGGGTGCCCTAGCCTAAGCCTAGGGTTGTCCCAGCCTAAGGCTAGGGGTGTCCTAGCCTTAGTCTAGTGGAGCCCTAGCCTTAGCCTAAGCCTAGGGGTGCCCTATCCTAAGCCTAGGGGTGCCCTATCCTAAGCCTAGGGGTGAAATATCCTAAGCCTAGGGGTGCCCTACCCTAAGGCTAGGGGTGCTCTAGCCAAAGCCTAGGGGTGCCCTAGCCTTAGGCTAGGGGAGCCCTAGCCTTAGCCAAATACTTGGGGTGCCCTAGCCTAAGCTTAGGGGTGCCCTATCCTAAGCCTAGGGGTTCCCTAGCCCAAGCCTAGGGATGCCCTAGCGTTAGGCTAGAGGAGCCCTAGCCTTAGCCTAAGCCTAGGGGTACCCTAGCCTAAGCCTAGGGGTGCCCTAGCCTAAGTCTAGGGGTGCCGTAGCCAAAGCTTAGGGGTACCCTAGCCTAAGCCATAGCCTAGGGGTGCCCCAGCCTAAGCCTAGGGGTGCACTAGCCTAAGCCTAGGGGTGCCTTAGCCTAAGCCTAGGGGTCCCCTAGTCTTAGCCTAAGCCTAGGGGTGCCCTAGCCTAAGCCAAGTGGTGCCCTAGCCTAAGCCTAGGGGTGCCTTAGCCTAAGCCTAGGGGTCCCCTAGCCTTAGCCTAAGCCAGGGGTGCCCTAGCCTAAGCCTAGGGGTGCCCTAGCCTAAACCTAGGGGTTCCCTAACCTAAGCCTAGGGGTGCTTTAGCCTAAGTCTAGGGGTCCCCTAGCCATAGCCTAAGCCTTGGGTTGCCCGAGCCTAAGCCTAAGGTTGCCCTAGCCTAAGCCTAGCGATGCCCTAGCCTTAGGCTAGGGGACACCTAGCCTTAGCCTACGTCTAGGGGTGCCCTAGCCTAAGCTTAGTGGTGCCCTAGCCTAAACCTAGGGGTGCCTTTGCCTGAGCCTAGGGGTGCCCTAGCCTGAGCCTACGGGTGCCCTAGCCTGAGGCTAGGGGAGCCCTAGCCTTAGTCTAGCCTAGGAATGCCCTAGCCTAAGCCTAGGGTTGCCATAACCTGAGTCTAGGGGTGCCCACGCCTTAGGCTAGGGAAGCCTTAGCCTTAGCCTAAGCCTAGGGGTGCCCTAGCCTAAGCCTAGGGATGCCCTAGGCTTACCCTAGGGGTGCCCTAGCCTTAGGCTAGGGGAGCGCTAGCCTTAGCCTAAGCCTAGGGGTGTCCTAGCCTAAGCCTAGGGGTGCCCTAGCCTAAGGCTAAAAGTGCCCTTGCCTAAGCCTTGAGGTGTCCTAGCCTATGCCTAGGGGTGCCCTAGCCTAACCCTAGGGGTGCCCTAGCCTTAGGCTAGTGGAGCCCTAGCCTTAGCCTTAGGCTAGGGGTGCCCTAGCCTAAGCCAAGGGGTGCCCTAGCCAGAGCCTAAAGGTGCCCTACCCAAAGCCTAGGGGTGCCCTAGCCTTAGGCTAGGGGACTCCAAGCCTTAGCCTAAGCTAGGTGTACCCTAGCCTAAGCCTAGGGGTGCCCTAACCTAAGCCTATAGTTGCCCTAGCCTCAGCCTACGGGTGCCCTAGCCTTATGCTAGGGGAGCCCTATTTAGCCTAAGCTTGTGGTGCCCTAGCCTAAGCCTAGGGGTGCCCTAGCCTAAGCCTAGGGGTGCCCTAGCCTAAACCTAGGGGAGCCCTAGCCTAAGCCTAGGGTTGTCCCAGCCTAAGGCTAGGGGTGTCCTAGCCTTAGTCTAGTGGAGCCCTAGCCTTAGCTTAAGCCTAGGGGTGCCCTATCCTAAGCCTAGGGGTGCCCTATCCTAAGCCTAGGGGTGAACTATCCTAAGCCTAGGGGTGCCCTACCCTAAGCCTAGGGGTTCTCTAGCCAAAGCCTAGGGGTGCCCTAGCCTTAGGCTAGGGGAGCCCTAGCCTTAGCCAAAGCCTTGGGGTGCCCTAGCCTAAACCTAGGGGTGGCCTCTCCTAAGCCTAGGGGTTCCCTAGCCCAAGCCTAGGGATGCCCTAGCGTTAGGCTAGAGGAGCCCTAGCCTTAGCCTAAGCCTAGGGGTACCCTAGCCTAAGCCTAGGGGTGCCCTAACCTAAGTCTAGGGGTGCCGTAGCCAAAGCCTAGGGGTACGGTAGCCTTAGGCTAGTGGAGCACTAGCCTTAGCCTAAGCCTAGGGGTGCCCCACCCTAATGTAGGCGTGCCCTAGCCTAACCCTTGGGGTGCCCTAGCCTAAGCCTAGGGGTGCCCTAGCCTAAACCTAGGGGTCCCCTAGCTTAGCCTAAGCCTAGGGGTACCCTAGCCTAAGCCTAAGCCTAGGGGTGCCCCAGCCTAAGCCTAGGGGTGCACTAACCTAAGCCTAGGGGTGCCTTAGCCTAAGCCTAGGGGTCCCCTAGTCTTAGCCTAAGCCTAGGGGTGCCCTAGCCTAAGCCAAGTGGTGCCCTAGCCTAAGCCTAGGGGTGCCTTAGCCTAAGCCTAGGGGTCCCCTAGCCTCAGCCTAAGCCAGGGGTGCCCTAGCCTAAGCCTAGGGGTGCCCTAGCCTAAGCCTAGGGGTGCCCTAGCCTAAGCCTAGGGGTGCCTTAGCTTAAGCCTAGGGGTCCCCTAGCCCTAGCCTAAGCCTAGGGGTGCCATAGCCAAAGCCTAGGGATGCCCTAGCCTAAGCCTAGGGGAGCCCTAGCTTTAGCCTAAGCCTAGGGGTGCCCTAGCCTAAACCTAGGGGTTCCCTAACCTAAGCCTAGGGGTGCTTTAGCCTAAGCCTAGGGGTCCCCTAGCCATAGTCTAAGCCTTGGGGTGCCCGAGCCTAAGCCTACGGTTGCCCTAGCCTAAGCCTAGCGATGCCCTAGCCGTAGGCTAGGGGACACCTAGCCTTAGCCTAAGTCTAGGGGTGCCCTAGCCTAAGCTTAGTGGTGCCCTAGCTTAAACCTAGGGGTGCCTTTGCCTGAGCCTAGGGGTGCCCTAGCCTGAGCCTACGGGTGCCCTAGCCTGAGGCTAGGGGAGCCCTAGCCTTAGCCTTAGCCTAGGGGTGCCCTAGCCTAAGCCAAGGGGTGCCCTAGCCAAATCCTAAAGGTGCCCTACCCAAAGCCTAGGGGTGCCCTAGCCATAGGCTAGGGGACTCCAAGCCTTAGCCTAAGCCTAGGTGTACCCTAGCCTAAGCCTAGGGGTGCCCTAGCCTAAGCCTATAGTTGCCCTAGCCTCAGCCTACGGGTGCCCTAGCCTTATGCTAGGGGAGCCCTAGCTTTAGCCTAAGCTTGGGGTGCCCTAGTCTAAACCTAGGGGTGGCCTAGCCTAAGCCTAGGGGTGCTCTAGCCTTAGGCTAGGGGAGCCCTAGCCTTACACTAAGCCTTGGGGTGCCCTAGCCTAAGCCTACGGGTGCCCTAGCCTAAGCCTAGGGGTGCCCTAGCCTGAGGCTAGGGGAGCCCTAGCTTTAGCCTAAGCCTAGGGGAGCCCTAGCCTTAGTCTAGCCTAGGATTGCCCTAGCTTAAGCCTAGGAGTGCCATAGCATGAGTCTAGGGGTGCCCTAGCCTGTGGCTAGCGGAGCCGTAGCCTTAGCCTAAGCCTAGGGGTGCCCTAGCCTAAGCCTAGGGGTGCCGTAGCCTAAGCCTTGGGGTGCCCTAGCCTAAGCTTAGGGGTGCCCTAGCCTAAGTCTAGGGGTGCCCTAGCCTAAGCCTAGGGGTGCCCTAGCCTAAGACTAAGCCTAGTGGTGCCCTAGCCTAAGCCAAGGGGTGCCCTAGCCTTAGGCTAGGGGAGCCCTAGCCTTAACCTAAGCCTAGGGGTGCCCTAGCCTAAGCCTAGGGGTGCTCAAGCCTTAGGCTAGGGGATCCCTAGCCTTAGCCTAATCCTAGGGGTGCCCTAGCCTAAGCCTAGGGGTGCCCTAGCCTGAGCATACGGGTGCCCTAGCCTGAGACTACGGGTGCCGTAGCCTGAGGATAGGGGAGCCCTAGCGTTAGTCTAGCCAAGGATTGCCCTAGCCTAAGCCTAGGGGTGTCATAGCCTGAGTCTAGGGGTGCACTAGCCTTAGGCTAGGGGAGCCCTAGCCTTTATCTAAACCTTGGGTGCCCTAGTCTAAGCCTAGGGGTGCCCTTTCCTGAGCCTAGGGGTGCTGTAGCCTTAGGCTAGGGGAGCCCTAGCCTTAGACTAAGCCTAGGGGTGCCCTAGTCTAAGCCTAGGGGTGCCGTAGCCTGAGCCTAGGGGTGCCCTAGTCTGAGGTTAGGGGAGCCCTAGCCTTATCCTAAGCCTAGGATTGCCCTAGCCTAAGGTTAGGGGTGCCCTAACCTGAGTCTAGGGGTGCCCTAACCTGAGGCTAGTGGAGCCCTAGCCTTAGCCTAAGCCTAGGGGTGCCCTATCCTAAGCCTAGGGGTGCCCTACCCTAAGCCTAGGGGAGCCCTAGCCTTAGCCTAAGCCTAGGGGTACCCTATCCTAAGCCTAGGGGTGCCCTAGCCTAAGCCTAGAGTTGCCCTAGCCTAAGCCTACGGGTGCCCTAGCCTTAGTCTAGGGGAGCCCTAGCTTTAGCCTAAGCCTAGGGGTGCCCTAGCCTAAGCCTAGGGGTGCCCTAGCCTATGCCTAGGGGTGCCCTAGCCTTAGGCTAGGGGAGCCGTAGCCTTAGCCTAAGCCTAGGGGTGCCCTAGCCTATGCCTAGGGGTGCCCTAGCCTTAGGCTAGGTGAGCCCTAGCCTTAGCCTAAGCCTAGGGGTGCCCTAGCCTAAGCCTAGGGGTGCCCTAGCCTAAGACTAGGGGTGCCCTAGCCTAAGCTTAGGGGTGCCCTAACCTAAGCCTAGGGGTGCCTTAGCCTAAGCCTAGGTGTGCCCTAAGGTTAGGCTAGGGGAGCCCTAGCCTTAGCCTAAGCCTAGGGGTGCCCTAGCATAAGTCTAGGGGTGCCCTAGCCTAAGCCTAGGGGTGCCCTAGGCTAAGACTAGGGGTGCCCTAGCCTAAACTTAGGGGTGCCCTAGCCTAAGCCTAGGGGTGCCTTAGCCTAAGCCTAGGTGTGCCCTAGGGTTAGGCTAGGGGATCCCTAGCCTTAGCCTAAGCCTATGGGTGCCCTAGCCTAAGCCTAGGGGTGCCCTAGCCGAGGCCTAGGGGTGCCCTAGCCTAAGCCTAGGGGTGCCCTAGCCTAAGCCTAGGGGTGCCTTAGCCTAAGCCTAGGGGTTCCCTAGCCATAGCCTAAGCCTTGGGGTGCCCGAGCCTAAGCCTACGGTTGCCCTAGCCTAAGCCTAGCGATGCCCTAGCCTTAGGCTAGGGGACCCCTAGCCATAGCCTACGTCTAGGGGTGCCCTAGCCTGAACCTATGGGTGCCCTAGCCTGAGGCTAGGGGAGCCCTAGCCTTAGTCTAGCCTAGGATTGCCCTAGCCTAAGCCTATGGGTGTCATAGCCTGAGTCTAGGGGTGCCCGCGCCTTAGGCTAGAGAAGCCCTAGCCTTAGCCTTAGCCTAGGGGTGCCCTAGCCTTAGGCTAGTGGAGCCCTAGCCTTAGCCTACGCCTAGGGGTGTCCTAGCCTAAGCCTAGGGGTGCCCTAGCCTAAGGCTAAAAGTGCCCTTGCCTAAGCCTACGAGTGCTCTAGCCTAAGCCTATGGGTGCCCTAGCCTTAGGCTAGGCGAGCCCTAGCCTTAGCCTAAGCCTAGGTTGCCCTAGCCTAAGCCTATGGCTGCCCTAGCCTAAGCCTAGGGGTACCCAAACCTAAGCCTAGGGGTGCCCTAGCCTATGCCTACGGGTGACCTAGCCTTAGGCTAGGGGAGCACTAGCCTTAGCCTAAGCCTAGGGGTGCCCTAGCCTAAACCTTGGGGTGCCCTAGACTAAGCCTAGGGGTGCCCTAACCTATGCCTAGGGGTGCCCTAGCCTGAGGCTATGGGAGCCGTAGCCTTAGCCTAAGCCTAGGGGTGCCCTAGCCTAAGCCTAGGGTTGCCCTAGCCTAAGCCTAGGGGTGCCCTACCCTAAGCCTAGGGGTCCCCTAGCCGTAGGCTAGGGGTGCACTAGCCTTAGTCTAAGCCTAGGGGTGTCCTAGCCTAAGCTTAGGGGTGCCCTAGCCTATGCCTAGGGGTGCCCTAGCCTAAGCCTAGGGTTGCCCTAGCATAAGCCTAGGGGTGCCCTAGCCTTAGGCTAGGGGAGCACTAGCCTTAGGCTAGGGGAGCCCTAGCCTTAGCCTAAGCCTAGGGGTGCCCTAGCCTAAGCCTAGGGGTGCCCTAGAATAAGCCTACGGGTGTCCTAGCCTAAGCCTAGGGGTGCCATAGCCGTAGGCTAGGGGAGCCCTAGCCTTAGCCTAAGCCTTGGGGCGCCCTACCTAAGCCTAGGGGTGCCCTAGCCTAAGCCTAGGGGTGCCCTAGCCTAAGCCTGGGGTTGTCCCAGCCTAAGGCTAGGGTTGTCCTAGCCTAAGTCTAGTGGAGCCCTAGCCTTAGCCTAAGCCTAGGGGTGCCCTATCCTAAGCCTAGGGGTGCGCTAGCCTAAGCCTAGGGGTGCCCTAGCCTAAGCCTAACCCTAGGGGGGCCCAGCCTAAGCCTAGGGGTGCCCTAGCCTAAGCCTAGGGGTGCCTTAGCCTAAGCCTAGGGGTCCCCTAGTCTTAGCCTAAGCCTAGGGGTGCCCTAGCCTAAGCCAAGTGGTGCCCTAGTTTAAGCCTACGGGTGCCTTAGACTAAGCCTAGGGGTCCCCTAGCGTTAGCCTAAGCCTAGGGGTGCCCTAGCCTAAGCCTAGGGGTGCCCTAGCCTAAGCCTAGGGGTGCCTTAGCCTAAGCCTAGGGGTCCCCTATCCCTAGCCTAATCCTAGGGGTGCCCTAGCCTAAACCTAGGGGTTCCCTAGACTAAGCCTAGGGTTCCCCTAGCCTTAGCCTAAGCCTAGGGGTACCATAGCCTGAGTCTCAGGGTGCCCTAGCCTTAGGCTAGGGGAGCCCAAGTCTTAGCATAAGCTAAGGGTGCCCTAGCCTAAAACTAGGGGTGCCCTAGCGTAAGCCTAGGGGTGCCCTAGCATTAGGGGAGGAGAACCCTAGCCTTAGCCTAAGGCTAGGGGTGCCCTAGCCTAAGCCTAGGATTACCTCGCCTAAGCCTAGGCATGCCGTAGCCTTAGGTTTGGGGAGCCCTCGCCATACCCTAAGCCTAGGGGTGCCCTAGCCTAAGCCTAGGGGTGCTCTAACCTAAGCCTAGGGGTGCCCTAGCCTTAGGCTAGGGGAGCCCTAGCCTTAGCCTAAGTCTAGCGGTGCCATTGCTTAAGCCTAGGGGTGCCCTCGCCTAAGCCTAGGGGTGCCCTAGCCTTAGGCTATGGGAGCCCTAGCCTTAGCCTAAGCCTAGGGGTGCCCTAGCCTAAGAATATGGGTGCCCTAGCCTAAGCCTAGAGGTGCCCTAGCCTTTGGCTAGGGGAACCCTAGCCTTAGACTAAGCCTAGGGGTGCCCTAGCGTAAGCCTAGGATTGCCCTAGCCTAACACTAGGGGTGCCCTAGCCTAAGCCTAGGGGTGCCCTAGCCTAAGCCTAGGGGTGCCCTAGCCTTAGGCTAGAGAAGCCCTAGCCTTAGCCTTAGCCTAGGGGTGCCCTAGCCTAAGCCTAAGGGTGCCCTAGCCTAAGCCTAGGGGTGCCCAAGCCTAAGCCTAGACGTGCCCTAACCTAAGCCTAGGGGTGCCTTAGCCTTAGGCTAGAGAAGCCCTAGCCTTAGCCTTAGCCTAGGGGTGCCCTACCCTAAGCCTAGGGGTATCCTAGCCTAACCCAGGGGCTGCCCTAGACTAAGCCTAGGGGTACCCTAGCCTAAGCCTACGGGTGCACTAGCCTTAGGCTAGGGTAGCCCTAGTTTAGCCTAATCCTAGTTGTGCCCTAGCCTAAGACTAGGGGTGCCCAGCCTAAGCCTAGGGGTGCTCTAGCCTTAGGCTAGGGGTGCCTTAGCCTAAGCCTAGGGGTGCCCTAGCCTGAGGCTAGGGGAGCCCTAGCTTTAGCCTAAGCTTAGGGGTGCCCTAGCCTAATCCTAGGGGTGCCCTAGCCTGAGCCTAGAGGTGTCCTAGCCTGAGCTTACGGGTGCCCTAGCCTGAGGCTAGTGGAACCCTAGCCTTAGTCTAGCCTAGGATTGCCCGAGCCTAAGCCTAGGGGTGCCATAGCATGAGTCTAGGGGTGCCCTAGCCTGAGGATAGGGGAGCCGTAGCCTTTGCCTAAGCCTAGGTGTGCCCTAGCCTAAGCCTAGGGGTGCCCTAGCCTAAGCCTAGGGGTGCCCTAGCCTAAGCCTTGCGGTGCCCTAGCCTGAGGCTAGGGGAGCCCTAGCCTTAGCCTAAGCCTAGGGATGCCCTAGCCTAAGTCTAGGGGTGCTCTACATTTAGGCTCGGGGAGCCCTAACCTAGGCCTAGGGGTGCCCTAGCCTGAGGCTAGGGGAGCCCTAGCCTTAGCCTAAGCCTAGGGGTGCACTAGCTAAGCCTAGGGGTGCACTAGCCTAAGCCTAGGGGTGCCATAGCCTAAGCTTACGGGTGCCTTAGCCTAAACCTAGGTGTGCCCTAGCCTAAGCCTAGGGGTGCCCTAACCTAAGCCTAGGGGTGCCCTCACGTAAGCCTCGGGGTACCCTAGCCTAAGCATAGGGGTGCCCTAGCCTTAGCCTAGGGGAACCCTAACCTAAGCCTAGGGGTGCCCTAGCCTAAGCCTAGGGGTGCCCTAGTCTAAGCCTAGGGGTGCTCTAGCCTTAGGCTAGGGGAGCATTAACCTTAGTCCAAGACTAGGGGTGCCCTAGCCTAAGCCTAGGTGTGCCCTAGCCTGAGGCTAGGGGAGCCCTAGCCTTAGCCTAAGCCTAGGGGTGCCCTAGCCTGATCCTAGGGGTGCCCTACCCTGAACCTACTGGTGCCCTAACCTGAGGCTAGAGGAGCACTAGCATTAGTCTAGCCAAGGGGTGCCCTAGCATAAGCCTAGGGGTGCCCTAGCCTGAGCCTAGGGGTGCGCTAGCCTGAGCCTATGTGTGCATTAACCTTAGGGTATGGGAGCGCTAGCTTTAACCTAAGCCTAGGGGTGCCCTAGCCTAAGTCTAGGGGTGCCCTAGCCTAAGCCTAGGGGTGCCCTAGCCTAAGCCTAGGGGTGCCATAGCCTTAGCTTAAGCCTAGGGGTGCCCTAGCCTGAGCCTACGGATGCCCTAGCCTGAGGCTATGGGAGCACTAGCCTTAATCTAGCCTAGGGGTGCCCTAGCCTAAGCCTAGGGGTGCCCAAGCCTAAGCCTAGGGGTGCCCTAGCCTTTGCCTAGGGGTGCCCTAGCCTGAGCCTAGGGGTGTCCTAGCCTTAGGGTAGGGGAGCCCTAGCCTTAGCCTAAGCCTTGGGGTGCCCTAGCCTAAGCCTAGGGTTGCCATAGCCAAAGACTAAGGGTGCCCTAGCCTAAGCCTAGGGGTGCCCTAATCTAAGCCTATGGGTGCCCTAGCCTTACGCTAGGGGAGCCCTAGCCTTAGCCTAAGCCTAGAGGTACCCTAGCCTAAGCCTAGGGGTGCCCTAGCCTATGCCTAGCGGTGCTCTAGCCTTAGACTAAAGGAACGCTAGCCTTAGCCTAAGCCTAGGGGTGTCATAGCCTGAGTCTAGGGGTGCCCTAGCCTGAGGCTAGGGGAGCCTTAGCCTTAGCCTAAGCCTAGATGTGCCCTAGCCTAAGCCTAGGGGTGCCCTAGCCTAAACCTTGGGGTGCCCTAGCCTTAGCCTAAGCTTAGGTGTGCCCTAGCCTAAGCCTAGCAGTGCTCTAGCCTAAGCCTAGGGGTGCCCTAGTCTAAGCCTAGGGGTGTCCTAGCCTAAGCCTAGGGGTGTCCTAGCCTAAGCCTAGGGGTGCCATACCCTAAGCTTAGGGGTGCCCTAGACTAAGCCTAGGGGTGCCATAACAATAGGCTAGGGGAGCACTAATCTTACCCTAAGCCTAGGGGAGCCCTAGCCTTAGGCTAGGGGAGCCCTAGACTTAGCCTAAGCCTAGGGGTGCCCTAGCCTAAGCCTAGGGGGCCCTAGCCTTAGGCTATGTGAGCCCTAGCCTTAGCCTAAGCCTAGGTGTGCCCTAGCCTAAGCCTAGGGGTGCCCTCGCCTAAGCCTCGGGGTACCCTAGCCCAAGCCAAGGGGTGCCCTAGCCTAAGCCTAGGGGTGCCCTAGCCTTAGGCTAGGGGAGCCCTAGCCTTAGCCTAAGCCTAGGGGTGCCCTAGCCTAAGCCTAGGTGTGCCCTAGCCTAAGCCATGGCGTGCCCTAGCCTAAGCCTAGGGGAGCCCTAGCCTTAGCCTAAGCATAGGGGTGCCCTAGCCTAAGCCTAGGTGTGCCCTAGCCTAAGCCAATGGGTGCCCAATCCTAAGCCTAGGGTAGCCCTAGCCTTAGCCTAAGCCTAGATGTGCCCTAGCCTAAGCCTAGGGGTGCCCTAGCCTAAGCCTAGGGGTGCCCTAGCCTTAGGCTAGGGGAGGCCTAGCCTTAGCCTAAGCCTAAGGGTACCCTAGCCTAAGCCTAGGGGTGCCCTAGCCTAAGCCTAGGGGTGCTCTAGCCTTAGTCTAGGGGAACTCTAGCCTTAGCCTAAGCCTAGGGGTGCCCTAGCCTAAGCCTTGGGGTGCCCTAACCTGAGCCTAGGGGAGCCCTAGCTTTAGCCTAAGCCTTGGTGTGCCCTAGCCTAAGACTAGGGGTGCCCTAGCCTGAGCATACAGGTGCCCTTTCCTTAGTCTAGCCTAGGATTGCCCTAGCCTAAGCCTAGCGGTGCCCTAGCCTTAGGTTAGTGGAGCCCTAGCCTTAGCCTAAGCCTAGGGGTGCCCTAGCCTAAGCCTAGGGGTGCCCTAGCCTAAGCCTAGGGGTGCCCTAGCCTAAGCCTAGGGGTGCCATAGCCTAAACCTAGGGGTGTCATAGCCTAAGCCTAGGGGTGCCCTAGATTAAGTCTAGGTGTGCCCTAACCTTAGGCTAGGGGAGCCCTAATCTTACCCTAAGCCTCGGGGTGCCCTAGCCTAAGGCTAGGGGAGCCCTAGCCTTAGCCTAAGCCTAGGTGTGCCCTAGCCTAAGCCTAGGGGTGCCCTCGCCTAAGCCTCGGGGTGCCCTAGCCCAAGCCATGGGGAGCCCTAGCCTTAGCCTAAGCCTAGGGATGCACTAGCCTGAGCCTAGGGGTGCCCTAGCCTGAGCCTACGGGTGCCCTAGCCTGAGGCTAAGGGAGTCCTAGCCTGAGTCTTGCCTAGGATTGCCCTATCCTAAGCCTAGGGGTGCCATAGCCTGAGTCTCGCGGTGGCCTAGCCTTAGCCTAGGGGAGCCGTAGCCTTAGCCTAAGCCTAGGGGTGCCCTAGTTTAAGCCTAGGGGTGCCCTAGCCTAAGCCCAGCGGTACCCTAGCCTAAGCCTTGGGGTGCCCTAGCCTTAGGCTAGGGGAGCCCTAGCCTTAGCCTAAGCCTAGTGGTGCCCTAGCCTGAGCCTAGGGGTGCCCTAGCATGAGGCTAGGGGAGCCCTAGCCTTAGCCTAAGCCTAGGATTACCCTAGCCTAAGCCTAGGGGTACCCTAGCGTAAGCTTATGGGTGCACTAGCCTAAGCCTAGGGTTGCCATAGCCTAAGCTTACGGGTGCCTTAGCCTAAGCCTAGGTGTGCCCTAGCCTAAGCCGAGGGCTGCCCTAGCCTGAGCCTAGGGGTGCCCTAGCCTGAGCCTACAGGTCCCCTTTCCTTAGTCTAGCCTAGGATTGCCGTAGCCTAAGCCTAGGGGTGCCCTAGCCTTAGCCTAAGCCTAGGGCTGCCCTAGCCTAAGCCTAGGGGTGGCCTAACCTAAGCCTATGGGTGCCTTAGCCTAAGCCTAGGGGTGCCATAGCCTAAGCCTAGGGGTGCCCTAGACTAAGCCTAGGGGTGCCCTAACCTTAGGCTAGGGGTGTCCTGATCTTACCCTAAGCCTACGGGTGCCCTATCCTAAGCCTAGGGGTGCCCTAGCATTAGGCTAGGGGAGCTCTAGCCTTAGCCTAAGCCTTGGTGTGCCCTAGCCTAAGCCTAGGGGTGCCCTCGCCTAAGCCTCGGGGTACCCTAGCCCAAGCCAAGGGGTGCCCTAGCGTTAGGCTAGGGATGCCCTAGCCTTAGCCTAAGCCTAGGGGTGCCCTAGCCTAAGCCTAGGAGTGCCCTAGCCTAAGCCAAGGAGTGCCCTAGCCTAAGCCTAGGGGAGCACTAGCCTTAGCCTAAGCCTAGGGGTGCCCTAGCCTAAGCCTAGGTGTGTCCTAACCTAAGCCAAGGGGTGCCCTAGCCTAAGCCTAGGGGAGCCCTAGCCTTAGCCTAAGGCTAGGGTTGCCCTAGCCTATGCCTAGGGGTGCCCTAGCCTAAGCCTAGGGGTGCCCTAGCCTGAGCCTAGGGGTGCCCTAGCCTGAGCCTACAGGTGCCCTAGCCTGAGGCTAGGGGTGCCCTAGCCCAAGCCTAAAGGTGCCCTAGCCTGAGGCTAGGGGAGACCTAGCTTTAGCCTAAGACTAGGGGTGCCCTAGCCTAAACCTAGGGGTGCCCTAGCCTGAGCCTAGGGATGCCCTAGCCTGAGCCTAGGGGTGCCCTAGCCTTAGGGTTGGGGAGCCTTAGCCTTAGCCTAATCCTATGGGTGCCCTAGCCTAAGCCTAGGGTTGCCCTAGCCAAAGCCTAAGGGTGCCCTAGCCTAAGCCTATGGGTGCCCTAACCTAAGTCTAGGGGTGCCCTAGCCTTAGGCCACAGGAGCCCTAGCCTTAGCCTAAGCCTAGGGGTACCCTAGCCTAAGCCTAGGGGTGTCCTAGCCTAAGCCTAGGGGTGCTCTAGCCTTAGGGTAGGGGAACCCTAGCCTTAGCCTAAGCCTAGGGGCGCCCTAGCCGAAGCCTAGGGGTGCCCTAGACTAAGCCTAGGGGTGCCTTAGCCGAAGCCAAGGGTGCCCTAGCCTAAGCCTAGGGGTGCCCTAGCCTAAGCCTAGGGGTGCCTTAGCCTAAGCCTAGGGGTTCCCTAGCCATAGCCTAAGCCTTGGGGTGCCCGAGCCTAAGCCTACGGTTGCCCTAGCCTAAGCCTAGCGATGCCCTAGCCTTAGGCTAGGGGACCCCTAGCCGTAGCCTACGTCTAGGGGTGCCCTAGCCTAAGCCTAGGGGTGCCCTTGCCTGAGTCTAGGGGTGCCCTAGCCTGAGCCTATGGGTGCCCTAGCCTGAGGCTAGGGGAGCCCTAGCCTTAGTCTAGCCTAGGATTGCCCTAGCCTAAGCCTATGGGTGCCATAGCCTGAGTCTAGGGGTGACCGCGCCTTAGGCTAGGGGAGCCCTAGCCTTAGACTAAGCCTAGGGGTGCCCTAGCCTAAGCGTAGGGATGCCCTAGGCTTAGCCTAGGGGTGCCCTAGCCTTAGGCTAGTGGAGCCCTAGCCTTAGCCTACGCCTAGGGGTGTCCTAGCCTAAGCCTAGGGGTGCCCTAGCCTAAGGCTAAAAGTGCCCTTGCCGAAGCCTACGAGTGCTCTAGCCTAAGCCTATGGGTGCCCTAGCCTTAGGCTAGGCGAGCCCTAGCCTTAGCCTAAGCCTAGGTTGCCCTAGCCTAAGCCTATGGCTGCCCTAGCCTAAGCCTAGGGGTACCCTAACCTAAGCCTAGGGGTGCCCTAGCCTATGCCTACGGGTGACCTAGCCTTAGGCTAGGGGAGCACTAGCCTTAGCCTAAGCCTAGGGGTGCCCTAGCCTAAACCTTGGGGTGCCCTAGCCTAAGCCTAGGGGTGTTCTAGCCTTAGGCTAGGGGAACCCTAGCCTTAGCGTAAGCCTAGGGGTGCCCTAGCCTAAGGCTAGGGATGCCCTAACCTGAGCCTAGGGGAGCCCTAGCTTTAGCTTTAGCCTTGGGGTACCCTAGCCTAAGCCGAGGGCTGCCCTAGCCTGAGCCTAGGGGTGCCCTAGCCTGAGCCTACAGGTCCCCTTTCCTTAGTCTAGCCTAGGATTGCCGTAGCCTAAGCCTAGGGGTGCCCTAGCCTTAGCCTAAGCCTAGGGCTGCCCTAGCCTAAGCCTAGGGGTGGCCTAACCTAAGCCTATGGGTGCCTTAGCCTAAGCCTAGGGGTGCCATAGCCTAAGCCTAGGGGTGCCCTAGACTAAGCCTAGGGGTGCCCTAACCTTAGGCTAGGGGAGTCCTGATCTTACCCTAAGCCTACGGGTGCCCTATCCTAAGCCTATGGGTGCCCTAGCATTAGGCTAGGGGAGCTCTAGCCTTAGCCTAAGCCTTGGTGTGCCCTAGCCTAAACCTAGGGGTCCCCTAGCCTTAGCCTAAGCCTAGGCGTACACTAGCCTAAGCCAAGTGGTGCCCTAGCTTAAGCCTAGGGGTGCCTTAGCCTAAGCCTAGGGGTCCCCTAACCTTAGCCTAAGCCTAGGGGTGCGCTAGCCTAAGCCTAGTGGTGCCCTAGCCCAAGCCTAGGGGTGCCCTAGCCTAAGCCGAGGGGTGCCTTAGCCTAAGCCTAGGGGTCCCCTAGCCCTAGCCTAAGCCTAGGGGTGCCATAGCCAGAGCCTAGGGATGCCCTAGCCTAAGCCTAGGGGTCCCCTAGCCATAGCCTAAGTCTTGGGGTGCCCGAGCCTAAGCCTACGGTTGCCTTAGCCTAAGCCTAGTGATGCCATAGCCTTAGGCTAGGGGACCCCTAGCCTTAGCCTACGTCTAGGGGTGCCCTAGCCTAAGCTTAGGGTGCCCTAGCCTAAGCCTAGGGGTGCCCTTGCCTGAGCCTAGGGGTGCCCTAGCCTGAGCCTACGGGTGACCTAGCCTGAGGCTAGGGGAGCCCTAGCCTTAGTCTAGCCTAGGATTGCCCTAGCCTAAACCTAGGGGTGCCATAGCATGAGTCTAGGGGTGCCCTAGCCTGTGGCTAGGGGAGCCGTAGCCTTAGCCTAAGCCTAGGGGTGCCCTAGCCTAAGCCTAGGGTTGCCGTAGCCTAAGCCTAAGGGTGCCCTAGCTAAGCCTAGGGGTGCCGTAGCCTAAGCCTAAGGGTGCCCAGCTAAGCCTAGGGGTACACTAGCCTAAGCCTAGGGGAGCCCTAGCCTAAGTCTAAGCCTAGTGGTGCCCTAGCCTAAGCCTAGGGGTGCCCTAGCCTTAGGCTAGGGGAGGCCTAGCCTTAACCTAAGCCTAGGGGTGCCCTAGCCTAAGCTTAGGGGTGCTCAAGCCTTAGGCTAGGGGAGCCCTAGCCTTAGCCTAAGCCTAGGGGTGCCCTTGCCTAAGCATAGGGGTGCCCTAGCCTGAGCCTAGGGGTGCCCTAGCCTGAGACTACGGGTGCCGTAGCCTGAGGATAGGGGAGCCCTAGCGTTAGTCTAGCCTAGGATTGCCATAGCCTAAGCCTAGGGGTGTCATAGCCTGAGTCTACGGGTGCACTCGCCTGAGGCTAGGGGAGCCTTAGCCTTAGCCTAAGCCTAGAGGAACGCTAGCTAAACCCTAGGGGTGCCCAAGCCTAAGCCTAGGGGTGCCCTAGCCTAAGCTTAGGGGTGCCCTAGCCTTTGGCTAGGGGAGCCCTAGCCTTTATCTAAGCCTATGGGTGCCCTAGTCTAAGCCTAGGGGTGCCGTAGCCTTAGGTTAGGGGAGACATAGCCTTAGGCTCAGCCTAGGGGTGCCCTAGTCTAAGCCTAAGGGTGCCGTAGCCTGAGCCTAGGGGTGCCCTACTCTGAGGCTAGGGGAGCCCTAGCCTTATCCTAAGCCTAGGATTGCCCTAGCCTAAGCTTAGGGGTGCCCTAACCTGAGTCTAAGGGTGCCCTAACCTGAGGCTAGTGGAGCCCTAGCCTTAGCCAAAACCTAGGGGTGCCCTGTCCTAAGCCTAGGGGTGCCCTACACTAAGCCTAGGGTTGCCCTAGCCTAAGATTAGGGTTGCCCTAGCCTAAGACTAGGGGTGCCCTAGCCTTAGGCTAGGGGAGCTCTAGCATAGGTTAGAGGAGCCCAAGCCTAAGCCTAATCCTAGGGGTGCCCTAGCCTAAGCCTAGGGGTGCCCTAGACTAAGCCTAGGGGTGCCCTAACCTTAGGCTAGGGGAACCCTAATCTTACCCTAAGCCTAGGGGTGCCCTAGGCAAAGGCTAAGGGAGCCCTAGCCTTAGCCTAAGCCTAGGGGTGCCCTAGCCTAAGCCTAGGTGTGCCCTAGCCTAAGCCAAGGGGTGCCGTAGCCTAAGCCTAGGGGAGCCCTAGCCTTAGCCTAAGCCTAGGTGTGCCCTAGCCGAAGCCTAGGGATGCCCTAGCCTAAGCCTAGGGGTGACCTACCCTAAGCCTCGAGGTACACTAACCTAAGCGTAGGGGAGCCCTAGCCTTAGCCTAAGCCTAGGGGTGCCCTAGCGTAAGCCTAGGGGTGCACTAGCCTAAGCCTAGGGGTGCCCTAGCCTAAGCCTAGGGGTGCCCTAGCCTGAGCCTAGAGGTGCCCTAGCCTGAGCCTACGGGTGCCCTACCCTGAGGATAGGGGAGCCCTAGCGTTAGTCTAGCCTAGGATTGCCCTAGCCTAAGCCTAGGGGTGTCATAGCCTGAGTCTAGGGGTGCAGTAGCCTGAGGCTAGGGGAGCCTTGGCCTTAGCCTAAGCCAAGGGGAACCCTAGCTAATGCCTTGCGGTGCCTAAGCCTAAGCCTATGGGTGCCCTAGCCTAAGCCTAGGGGTGCCCTAGCCTTAGGCTAGGGGAGCCCTAGCCTTTTCCTAAGCCTATGGGTGCCCTAGTCTAAGCCTAGGTGTGACCTTTCCTGAACCTAGGGTGCCGTAGCCTTAGGCTAGGGGAGCCCTAGCCTTAGCCTAAGCCTAGGGGTGCCCTCGTCTAAGCCTAGGGGTGCCCTAGCCTGAGCCTAGGGGTGCCCTAGTCTGAGTCTAGGGGAGCCCTAGCCTTAGCCTAAGCCTAGGATTGCCCTAGCCTAAGCTAAGGGGTGCCCTAACCTGAGGCTAGTGGAGCCCTAGCCTTAGCCTAAGCCTAGGGGTGCCTTACCCAAAGCCTAGGGGTGCCCAAGCCTAAGCCTAGGGTTGCCCTAGCCTAAGCCTAGGGTTGCCCTAGCCTAAGCCTAGGGGTGCCCTAGCCTAAGCCTAGGGGTGCCCTAGCTTAAGCCTACGGGTGTCCTAGCCTAAGCCTAGGGGTGCCCTAGCCTAAGCCTAGGGGTGCCATAGCCTTAGGCTAGGGGAGCCCTAAGCTTAGCTTAAGCCTTGGGGCGCCCTAGCCTAAACCTAGGGGTGCCCAAGCCTAAGCCTAGGGGTGCCCTAGCCTAAGCCTAGGGGTGCCCTAGCCTAAGCCTAGGGGTGTCCCAGCCTAAGGCTAGGGGTGCCCTAGCCTTAGTCTATTGGAGCCCTAGACTTAGCCTAAGCCTAGGGGTGCCCTATCCTAAGCCTAGGGGTGCCCTACCCTAAGCCTAGGGGTGCTCTAGCCTAAGCCTAGGGGTTCCCTAGCCTTAGGCTAGGGGAGCCCAAGCCTTAGCCAAAGCCTTGGGGTGCCCTAGCCTAAGCCTAGGGGTGCTCTAGCCTGAGCCTAGGGGTGCCCTAGCCTTAGCCTAAGCTTAGGGGTCCCCTAGCCTAAGCCTAGGGGTGCCCTAGCCTAAGTCTAGGGGTGCCCTAGCCACAGCCTAGGGGTGCCCTAGCCTTAGGCTAGGGGAGCCCTAGCCTTAGCCAAAGCCTTGGGGTGCCCTAGCCTAAGCCTAGGGGTGCCCTAGCCTAAGCCTAGGGGTGCCCTAGCCCAAGCATAGGGATGCCCTAGCGTTAGGCTAGAGGAGCCCTAGCCTTAGCCTAAGCCTAGGGGTGCCTTAGCCTAAGCCTAGGGATGCCCTAGCCTAAGTCTAGGGGTGCCCTAGCCACAGCCTAGGGGTACCCTAACCTTAGGCTAGGGGATCCCTAGCCTTAGCCTAAGCCTAGGGGTGCCCCACCCTAAGTGTAGGGGTGCCCTAGCCTAAGCCTATGGGTGCCATAGCCTAAGCCTAGGGGTGCCCTAGCCTAAACCTAGGGGTCCCCTAGCCTTAGCCTAAGCCTAGGAGTCCCCTAGCCTAAGCCTAAGCCTAGGGGTGCCCTAGCCTAAGCCAAGGGGTGCCTTAGCCTAAGCCTAGGGGTCCCCTAGTCTTAGCCTAAGCCTAGGGGTACCCTAGCCTAAGCCAAGTGGTGCCCTAGCCTAAGCCTAGGGGTGCCTTAGCCTAAGCCTAGGGGTCCCCTAGCCTTAGCCTAAGCCTAGGGGTGCCCTAGCCTAAGCCTAGGGGTGCCTTAGCATAAGCCTAGGGGTCCCCTAGCCCTAGCCTAAGCCTAGGGGTGCCATACCCAGAGCCTAGGTATGCCCTAGCCTAAACCTAGGGGAGCCCTAGCTTTAGCCTAAGCCTTGGGGTGCCCTAGCCTAAACCTAGGTGTTCCCTAGCCTAAGCCTAGGGGTGCCTTAGCCTAAGCCTAGGGGTCCCCTAGCCATAGCCTAAGCCGTGGGGTGCCCGAGCCTAAGCCTACGGTTGCCCTATCCTAAGCCTAGCGATGCCCTAGCCTTAGGCTAGGGGACACCTAGCCTTAGCCTACGTCTAGGGGTGCCCTAGCCTAAGCTTAGAGGTGCCCTAGCCTAAGCCTAGGGGTGCCCTAGCCTAAGCGTAGGGGTGCCCTTGCCTGAGCCTAGGGGTGCCCTAGCCTGAGCCTACGGGTGCCTTAGCCTGAGGTTAGGGGAGCCCTAGCCTTAGTCTAGCCTAGGATTGCCCTAGCCTAAGCCTAGGGGTGCCATAGCCTGAGTCTAGGGGTGCCCGCGCCTTAGGCGAGGGGAGCCCTAGCCTTAGCCTAAGCCTAGGGGTGCCCTAGCCTAAGAGTAGGGATGCCCTAGGCTGAGCCTAGGGGTGCCCTAGTTTTAGGCTAGGGGAGCCCTAACCTTAGCCTAAGCCTAGGGGTGTCCTAGCCTAAGCCTAGGGGTGCCCTAGCATAAGGCTAAAAGTGCCCTTGCCTAAGCCTATGGGTGCTCTAGCCTAAGCCTATGGGTGCCCTTGCCTTAGGCTAGGCGAGCCCTAGCCTTAGCCTAAGCCTAGGTTGCCCTAGCCTAAGCCTATGGCTGAAATAGCCTAAGCCTAGGGGTACCCTAGCCTAAGCCTAGGGGTGCCCTAGCCTATGCCTAGCGGTGACCTAGCCTTAGGCTAGGGGAGCACTAGCCTTAGCCTAAGCCTAGGGGTGCGCTAGCCTAAACTTAGGGGTGCCCTAGCCTAAGCCTAGGGGTGCCCTAGCCTATGCCTAGGGGTGCCCTAGCCTTAGGCTAGGGGAGCCGTAGCCTTAGCCTAAGCTAGGGGTGCCCAAGCCTAAGCCTAGGGGTGCCCTAGCCTAAGCCTAGGGGTGCCCTAGCCTAAGCCTAGGGGTGTCCCAGCCTAAGGCTAGGGGTGTCCTAGCCTTAGTCTATTGGAGCCCTAGACTTAGCCTAAGCCTAGGGGTGCCCTATCCTAAGCCTAGGGGTGCCCTACCCTAAGCCTAGGGGTGCTCTAGCCTAAGCCTAGGGGTGCCCTAGCCTTAGGCTAGGGGAGCCCTAGCCTTAGCCAAAGCCTTGGGGTGCCCTAGCCTAAGCCTAGGGGTGCCCTAGCCTGAGCCTAGGGGTGCCCTAGCCTTAGCCTAAGCTTAGGGGTCCCCTAGCCTAAGCCTAGGGGTGCCCTAGCCTAAGTCTAGGGGTGCCCTAGCCACAGCCTAGGGGTGCCCTAGCCTTAGGCTAGGGGAGCCCTAGCCTTAGCCAAAGCCTTGGGGTGCCCTAGCCTAAGCCTAGGGGTGCCCTAGCCTAAGCCTAGGGGTGCCCTAGCCCAAGCCAGGGATGCCCTAGCGTTAGGCTAGAGGAGCCCTAGCTTTAGCCTAAGCCTAGGGGTGCCCTAGCCTAAGCCTAGGGGTGCCCTAGCCTAAGGCTAGGGGTGCCCTAGCCACAGCCTAGGGGTACCCTAGCCTTAGGCTAGGGGATCCCTAGCATTAGCCTAAGCCTAGGGGTGCCCCACCCTAATTGTAGGGGTGCCCTAGCCTAAGCCTATGGGTACCCTAGCCTAAGCCTAGGGGTGCCCTAGCCTAAACCAAGGGGTCCCCTAGCCTTAGCCTAAGCCTAGGGGTCCCCTAGCCTAAGCCTAAGCCTAGGGGTGCCCCAGCCTAAGCCTAGGGGTGCCCTAGCCTAAGCCTAGGGTTGCCTTAGCCTAAGCCTAGGGGTCCCCTAGTCTTAGCCTAAGCCTAGGGGTACCCGAGCCTAAGCCAAGTGGTGCCATAGCCTAAGCCTAGGGGTGCCTTACCCCAAGCCTAGGGGTCCCCTAGCCTTAGCCTAAGCCTAGGGGTGCCCTAGACTAAGCCTAGGGGTGCCCTAGCCTAAGCCTAGGGGTGCCTTAGCATAAGCCTAGGGGTCCCCTAGCCCTAGCCTAAGCCTAGGGGTGCCATAGCCAGAGCCTAGGGATGCCCTAGCCTAAACCTAGGGGAGCCCTAGCTTTAGCCTAAGCCTTGGGGTGCCCTAGCCTAAACCTTGGTGTTCCCTAGCCTAAGCCTAGGGGTGCCTTAGCCTAAGCCTAGGGGTCCCCTAGCCATAGCCTAAGCCGTGGGGTGCCCGAGCCTAAGCCTACGGTTGCCCTATCCTAAGCCTAGCGATGCCCTAGCCTTAGGCTAGGGGACACCTAGCCTTAGCCTACGTCTAGGGGTGCCCTAGCCTAAGCTTAGAGGTGCCCTAGCCTAAGCCTAGGGGTGCCCTAGCATAAGCCTAGGGGTGCCGTTGCCTGAGCCTAGGGGTGCCCTAGCCTGAGCCTACGGGTGCCTTAGCCTGAGGTTAGGGGAGCCCTAGCCTTAGTCTAGCCTAGGATTGCCCTAGCCTAAGCCTAGGGGTGCCATAGCCTGAGTCTAGGGGTGCCCGCGCCTTAGGCTAGGGGAGCCCTAGCCTTAGCCTAAGCCTAGGGGTGCCCTAGCCTAAGAGTAGGGATGCCCTAGGCTGAGCCTAGGGGTGCCCTAGCCTTAGGCTAGGGGAGCCCTAACCTTAGCCTAAGCCTAGGGGTGTCCTAGCCTAAGCCTAGGGGTGCCCTAGCATAAGGCTAAAAGTGCCCTTGCCTAAGCCTATGGGTGCTCTAGCCTAAGCCTATGGGTGCCCTTGCCTTAGGCTAGGCGAGCCCTAGCCTTAGCCTAAGCCTAGGTTGCCCTAGCCTAAGACTATGGCTGACCTAGCCTAAGCCTAGGGGTACCCTAGCCTAAGCCTAGGGGTGCCCTAGCCTATGCCTAGCGGTGACCTAGCCTTAGGCTAGGGGAGCACTAGCCTTAGCCTAAGCCTAGGGGTGCGCTAGCCTAAACTTAGGGGTGCCCTAGCCTAAGCCTAGGGGTGCCCTAGCCTATGCCTAGGGGTGCCCTAGCCTTAGGCTAGGGGAGCCGTAGCCTTAGCCTAAGCTAGGGGTGCCCAAGCCTAAGCCTAGGGGTGCCCTAGCCTAAGCCTAGGGGTGCCCTAGCCTAAGCCTAGGGGTGTCCCAGCCTAAGGCTAGGGGTGTCCTAGCCTTAGTCTATTGGAGCCCTAGACTTAGCCTAAGCCTAGTAGTGCCCTATCCTAAACCTAGGGGTGCCCTACCCTAAGCCTAGGGGTGCTCTAGCCTAAGCCTAGGGGTGCCCTAGCCTTAGGCTAGGGGAGCCCTAGCCTTAGCCAAAGCCTTGGGGTGCCCTAGCCTAAGCCTAGGGGTGCCCTAGCCTGAGCCTAGGGGTGCCCTAGCCTTAGCCTAAGCTTAGGGGTCCCCTAGCCTAAGCCTAGGGGTGCCCTAGCCTAAGTCTAGGGCTGCCCTAGCCACAGCCTAGGGGTGCCCTAGCCTTAGGCTAGGGGAGCCCTAGCCTTAGCCAAAGCCTTGGGGTGCCCTAGCCTAAGCCTAGGGGTGCCCTAGCCTAAGCCTAGGGGTGCCCTAGACCAAGCCAGGGATGCCCTAGCGTTAGGCTAGAGGAGCCCTAGCTTTAGCCTAAGCCTAGGGGTGCCCTAGCCTAAGCCTAGGGGTGCCCTAGCCTAAGGCTAGGGGTGCCCTAGCCACAGCCTAGGGGTATCCTAGCCTTAGGCTAGGGGATCCCTAGCATTAGCCTAAGCCTAGGGGTGCCCCACCCTAAGTGTAGGGGTGCCCTAGCCTAAGCCTATGGGTACCCTAGCCTAAGCCTAGGGGTGCCCTAGCCTAAACCTAGGGGTCCCCTAGCCTTAGCCTAAGCCTAGGGGTCCCCTAGCCTAAGCCTAAGCCTAGGGGTGCCCCAGCCTAAGCCTAGGGGTGCCCTAGCCTAAGCCTAGGGGTGCCTTAGCCTAAGCCTAGGGGTCCCCTAGTCTTAGCCTAAGCCTAGGGGTACCCGAGCCTAAGCCAAGTGGTGCCATAGCCTAAGCCTAGGGGTGCCTTACCCCAAGCCTAGGGGTCCCCTAGCCTTAGCCTAAGCCTAGGGGTGCCCTAGACTAAGCCTAAGGGTGCCCTAGCCTAAGCCTAGGGGTGCCTTAGCATAAGCCTAGGGGTCCCCTAGCCCTAGCCTAAGCCTAGGGGTGCCATAGCCAGAGCCTAGGGATGCCCTAGCCTAAACCTAGGGGAGCCCTAGCTTTAGCCTAAGCCTTGGGGTGCCCAAGCCTAAACCTAGGTGTTCCCTAGCCTAAGCCTAGGGGTGCCTTAGCCTAAGCCTAGGGGTCCCCTAGCCATAGCCTAAGCCGTGGGGTGCCCGAGCCTAAGCCTACGGTTGCCCTATCCTAACCCTAGCGATGCCCTAGCCTTAGGCTAGGGGACACCTAGCCTTAGCCTACGTCTAGGGGTGCCCTAGCCTAAGCTTAGAGGTGCCCTAGCCTAAGCCTAGGGGTGCCCTAGCCTAAGCCTAGGGGTGCCCTTGCCTGAGCCTAGGGGTGCCCTAGCCTGAGCCTACGGGTGCCTTAGCCTGAGGTTAGGGGAGCCCTAGCCTTAGTCTAGCCTAGGATTGCCCTAGCCTAAGCCTAGGGGTGCCATAGCCTGAGTCTAGGGGTGCCCGCGCCTTAGGCTAGGGGAGCCCTAGCCTTAGCCTAAGCCTAGGGGTGCCCTAGCCTAAGAGTAGGGATGCCCTAGGCTGAGCCTAGGGGTGCCCTAGCTTTAGGCTAGGGGAGCCCTAACCTTAGCCTAAGCCTAGGGGTGTCCTAGCCTAAGCCTAGGGGTGCCCTAGCATAAGGCTAAAAGTGCCCTTGCCTAAGCCTATGGGTGCTCTAGCCTAAGCCTATGGTTGCCCTTGCCTTAGGCTAGGCGAGCCCTAGCCTTAGCCTAAGCCTAGGTTGCCCTAGCCTAAGCCTATGGCTGACCTAGCCTAAGCCTAGGGGTACCCTAGCCTAAGCTTAGGGGTGCCCTAGCCTATGCCTAGCGGTGACCTAGCCTTAGGCTAGGGGAGCACTAGCCTTAGCCTAAGCCTAGGGGTGCGCTAGCCTAAACTTAGGGGTGCCCTAGCCTAAGCCTAGGGGTGCCCTAGCCTATGCCTAGGGGTGCCCTAGCCTTAGGCTAGGGGAGCCGTAGCCTTAGCCTAAGCTAGGGGTGCCCAAGCCTAAGCCTAGGGGTGCCCTAGCCTAAGGCTAGGGGTGCCCTAGCCTAAGCCTAGGTGTGTCCCAGCCTAAGGCTTGGGGTGTCCTAGCCTTAGTCTATTGGAGCCCTAGACTTAGCCTAAGCCTAGGGGTGCCCTATCCTAAGCCTAGGGGTGCCCTACCCTAAGCCTAGGGGTGCTCTAGCCTAAGCCTAGGGGTGCCCTAGCCTTAGGCTAGGGGAGCCCTAGACTTAGCCAAAGCCTTGGGGTGCCCTAGCCTAAGCCTAGGGGTGCCCTAGCCTGAGCCTAGGGGTGCCCTAGCCTTAGCCTAAGCTTAGGGGTCCCCTAGCCTAAGCCTAGGGGTGCCCTAGCCTACGTCTAGGGGTGCCCTAGCCACAGCCTAGGGGTGCACTAGCCTTAGGCTAGGGGAGCCCTAGCCTTAGCCAAAGCCTTGGGGTGCCCAAGCCTAAGCCTAGGGGTGCCCAGCCTAAGCCTAGGGGTGCCCTAGCCCAAGCCAGGGATGCCCTAGCGTTAGGCTAGAGGAGCCCTAGCTTTAGCCTAAGCCTAGGGGTGCCCTAGCCTAAGCCTAGGGGTGCCCTAACCTAAGGCTAGGGGTGCCCTAGCCACAGCCTAGGGGTACCCTAGCCTTAGGCTAGGGGATCCCTAGCCTTAGCCTAAGCCTAGGGGTGCCCCACCCTAAGTGTAGGGGTGCCCTAGCCTAAGCCTATGGGTAGCCTAGCCTAAGCCTAGGGGTGCCCTAGCCTAAACCTAGGGGTCCCCTAGCCTTAGCCTAAGCCTAGGGATCCCCTAGCCTAAGCCTAAGCCTAGGGGTGCCCCAGCCTAAGCCTAGGGGTGCTCTAGCCTAAGCCTAGGGGTGCCTTAGCCTAAGCCTAAGGGTCCCCTAGTCTTAGCCTAAGCCTAGGGTTACCCGAGTCTTAGCCAAGTGGTGCCATAGCCTAAGGCTAGGGATGCCTTAGCCTAAGCCTAGGGGTCCCCTAGCCTTAGCCTAAGCCTAGGGGTGCCCTAGACTAAGCCTAGGGGTGCCCTAGCCTAAGCCTAGGGGTGCCTTAGCATAAGCCTAGGGGTCCCCTAGCCCTAGCCTAAGCCTAGGGGTGCCATAGCCAGAGCCTAGGGATGCCCTAGCCTAAACCTAGGGGAGCCCTAGCTTTAGCCTAAGCCTTGGGGTGCCCTAGCCTAAACCTAGGTGTTCCCTAGCCTAAGCCTAGGGGTGCCTTAGCCTAAGCCTAGGGGTCCCCTAGCCATAGCCTAAGCCGTGGGGTGCCCGAGCCTAAGCCTACGGTTGCCCTATCCTAAGCCTAGCGATGCCCTAGCCTTAGGCTAGGGGACACCTAGCCTTAGCCTACGTCTAGGGGTGCCCTAGCCTAAGCTTAGAGGTGCCCTAGCCTAAGCCTAGGGGTGCCCTAGCCTAAGCCTAGGGGTGCCCTTGCCTGAGCCTAGGGTTGCCCTAGCCTGAGCCTACGGGTGCCTTAGCCTGAGGTTAGGGGAGCCCTAGCCTCAGTCTAGCCTAGGATTGCCCTAGCCTAAGCCTAGGGGTGCCATAACCTGAGTCTAGGGGTGCCCGCGCCTTAGGCTAGGGGAGCCCTAGCCTTAGCCTAAGCCTAGGGGTGCCCTAGCCTAAGAGTAGGGATGCCCTAGGCTGAGCCTAGGGGTGCCCTAGCCTTAGGCTAGGGGAGCCCTAACCTTAGCCTAAGCCTAGGGGTGTCCTAGCCTAAGCCTAGGGGTGCCCTAGCATAAGGCTAAAAGTGCCCTTGCCTAAGCCTATGGGTGCTCTAGCCTAAGCCTATGGGTGCCCTTGCCTTAGGCTAGGCGAGCCCTAGCCTTAGGATAAGCCTAGGTTGCCCTAGCCTAAGCCTATGGCTGACCTAGCCTAAGCCTAAGGGTACCCTAGCCTAAGCCTAGGGGTGCCCTAGCCTATGCCTAGCGGTGACCTAGCCTTAGGCTAGGGGAGCACTAGCCTTAGCCTAAGCCTAGGGGTGCGCTAGCCTAAACTTAGGGGTGCCCTAGCCTAAGCCTAGGGGTGCCCTAGCCTATGCCTAGGGGTGCCCTAGCCTTAGGCTAGGGGAGCCGTAGCCTGAGCCTAAGCTAGGGGTGCCCTAGCCTAAGCCTAGGGTTGCCCTAGCCTAAGCCTAGGATTGCCCTAGCCTAAGCCTAGGGGTGCCCTAGCCTAAGCCTAAGGGTGCCCTAGCCGTAGGCTAGGGGTGCACTAGCCTTTGTCTAAGCCTAGGGGTGTCCTAGCCTAAGCTTAGGGGTGCCCTAGCCTATGCCTAGGGGTGCCCTAACCTAAGCCTAGGGGTGCCCTAGCCTAAGCCTAGGGGTGTCCCAGCCTAAGGCTAGGGGTGTCCTAGCCTTAGTCTAGTGGAGCCCTAGCCTTAGCCTAAGCCTAGGGGTGCCCTATCCTAAGCCTAGGGGTGCCCTAGCCTAAGCCTAGGGGTGAACTATCCTAAGCCTAGGGGTGCCCTAGCCTAAGCCGAGGGGTGCCCTAGCCTAAGCCTAGGGGTGAACTATCCTAAGCCTAGGGGTGCTCTAGCCTAAGCCTAGGGGTGCCCTAGCCTTAGCCTAAGCCTAGGGATCCCCTAGCCTAAGCCTAAGCCTATGGGGCCCCAGCCTAAGCCTAGGGGTGCCCTAGCCTAAGCCTAAGCCTAGGGGTCCCCAGCCTAAGCCTAGGGGTGCCCTAGCCTAAGCCTAGGGGTGCCTTTGCCAAAGCCTAGGGGTCCCCTAGTCTTAGCCTAAGCCTAGGGGTGCCCTACCCTAAGCCAAGTGGTGCCCTAGCCTAAGCCTACGGGTGCCTTAGACTAAGCCTAGGGGTCCCCTAGCCTTAGCCTAAGCCTAGGGGTGCCCTAGCCTAAGCCTAGTGGTACCCTAGCCTAAGCCTAGGGGTGCCTTAACCTAAGCCTAGGGGTCCCCTAGCCTTAGCCTAAACCTAGGGGTGCCCTAGCCTAAACCTAGGGGTTCCCTAGACTTAGCCTAGGGGTGCCTTAGCCTCAGCCTAGGGGTCCCCTAGCCTTAGCCTAAGCGTAGGGGTGCCTGAGCCTAAGCCTACAGTTGCCCTAGCCTAAGCCTAGCGATGCCCTAGCCTTAGGCTAGGGGACCCCTAGCCTTAGCCTACGTCTAGGGGTGCCCTAGCCTAAGCCTAGGGGTGCCCTAGCCTAAGCCTACGGGTGCCCTAGCCTGAGTCTAGGGGTGCCCGCGCCTTAGGCTAGGGGAGCCCTAGCCTTAGCCTAAGCCTATGGGTGCCCTAGGCTCAGCCTAGGGGTGCCCTAGCCTAAGGCTAAAAGTGCCCTTGCCTAAGCCTACGGGTGCTCTAGCCTAAGCCTATGGGTGCCCTAGCCTTAGACTAGGCGAGCCCTAGCACTAGCCTAAGCCTAGGTTGCCCTAGCCTAAGCCTATGGCTGCCCTAGCCTAAGCCTAGGGGTAGCATAGCCTAAGCCAAGGGGTGCCTTAGCCTATGCCTAGGGGTGACCTAGCCTTAGTCTAGGGGAGCACTAGCCTTAGCCTAAGCCTAGGGGTGCCCTAGCCTAAGCCTAGGGGTGCCCTAGCCTAAGCCTAGGGGTGCCCTAGCCTATGCCTAGGGGTGACCTAGCCTTAGTCTAGGGGAGCACTAGCCTTAGCCTAAGCTAGGGGTGCCCAAGCCTAAGCCTAGGGGTGCCCTAGCCTAAGCCTAGGGGTACCCTAGCCTAAGCCTAGGGGTGTCCCAGCCTAAGGCTAGGGGTGTCCTAGCCTTAGTCTATTGGAGCCCTAGACTTAGCCTAAGCCTAGGGGTGCCCTATCCTAAGCCTAGGGGTGCCCTACCCTAAGCCTAGGGGTGCTCTAGCCTAAGCCTAGGGGTGCCCTAGCCTTAGGCTAGGGGAGCCCTAGCCTTAGCCAAAGCCTTGGGGTGCCCTAGCCTAAGCCTAGGGGTGCCCTAGCCTGAGCCTAGGGGTGCCCTAGCCTTAGCCTAAGCTTAGGGGTCCCCTAGCCTAAGCCTAGGGGTGCCCTAGCCTAAGTCTAGGGGTGCCCTAGCCACAGCCTAGGGGTGCCCTAGCCTTAGGCTAGGGGAGCCCTAGCCTTAGCCAAAGCCTTGGGGTGCCCTAGCCTAAGCCTAGGGGTGCCCTAGCCTAAGCCTAGGGGTGCCCTAGCCCAAGCCAGGGATGCCCTAGCGTTAGGCTAGAGGAGCCCTAGCTTTAGCCTAAGCCTAGGGGTGCCCTTGCCTAAGCCTAGGGGTACCCTAGCCTAAGGCTAGGGGTGCCCTAGCCACAGCCTAGGGGTACACTAGCCTTAGGCTAGGGGATCCCTAGCATTAGCCTAAGCCTAGGGGTGCCCCACCCTAATTGTAGGGGTGCCCTAGCCTAAGCCTATGGGTACCCTAGCCTAAGCCTAGGGGTGCCCTAGCCTAAACCTAGGGGTCCCCTAGCCTTAGCCTAAGCCTAGGGGTCCCCTAGCCTAAGCCTAAGCCTAGGGGTGCCCCAGCCTAAGCCTAGGGGTGCCCTAGCCTAAGCCTAGGGGTGCCTTAGCCTAAGCCTAGGGGTCCCCTAGTCTTAGCCTAAGCCTAGGGGTACCCGAGCCTAAGCCAAGTGGTGCCATAGCCTAAGCCTAGGGGTGCCTTACCCCAAGCCTAGGGGTCCCCTAGCCTTAGCCTAAGCCTAGGGGTGCCCTAGACTAAGCCTAGGGGTGCCCTAGCCTAAGCCTAGGGGTGCCTTAGCATAAGCCTAGGGGTCCCCTAGCCCTAGCCTAAGCCTAGGGGTGCCATAGCCAGAGCCTAGGGATGCCCTAGCCTAAACCTAGGGGAGCCCTAGCTTTAGCCTAAGCCTTGGGGTGCCCTAGCCTAAACCTTGGTGTTCCCTAGCCTAAGCGTAGGGGTGCCTTAGCCTAAGCCTAGGGGTCCCCTAGCCATAGCCTAAGCCGTGGGGTGCCCGAGCCTAAGCCTACGGTTGCCCTATCCTAAGCCTAGCGATGCCCTAGCCTTAGGCTAGGGGACACCTAGCCTTAGCCTACGTCTAGGGGTGCCCTAGCCTAAGCTTAGAGGTGCCCTAGCCTAAGCCTAGGGGTGCCCTAGCATAAGCCTAGGGGTGCCGTTGCCTGAGCCTAGGGGTGCCCTAGCCTGAGCCTACGGGTGCCTTAGCCTGAGGTTAGGGGAGCCCTAGCCTTAGTCTAGCCTAGGATTGCCCTAGCCTAAGCCTAGGGGTGCCATAGCCTGAGTCTAGGGGTGCCCGCGCCTTAGGCTAGGGGAGCCCTAGCCTTAGCCTAAGCCTAGGGGTGCCCTAGCCTAAGAGTAGGGATGCCCTAGGCTGAGCCTAGGGGTGCCCTAGCCTTAGGCTAGGGGAGCCCTAACCTTAGCCTAAGCCTAGGGGTGTCCTAGCCTAAGCCTAGGGGTGCCCTAGCATAAGGCTAAAAGTGCCCTTGCCTAAGCCTATGGGTGCTCTAGCCTAAGCCTATGGGTGCCCTTGCCTTAGGCTAGGCGAGCCCTAGCCTTAGCCTAAGCCTAGGTTGCCCTAGCCTAAGACTATGGCTGACCTAGCCTAAGCCTAGGGGTACCCTAGCCTAAGCCTAGGGGTGCCCTAGCCTATGCCTAGCAGTGACCTAGCCTTAGGCTAGGGGAGCACTAGCCTTAGCCTAAGCCTAGGGGTGCGCTAGCCTAAACTTAGGGGTGCCCTAGCCTAAGCCTAGGGGTGCCCTAGCCTATGCCTAGGGGTGCCCTAGCCTTAGGCTAGGGGAGCCGTAGCCTTAGCCTAAGCTAGGGGTGCCCAAGCCTAAGCCTAGGGGTGCCCTAGCCTAAGCCTAGGGGTGCCCTAGCCTAAGCCTAGGGGTGTCCCAGCCTAAGCCTAGGGGTGTCCTAGCCTTAGTCTATTGGAGCCCTAGACTTAGCCTAAGCCTAGGGGTGCCCTATCCTAAACCTAGGGGTGCCCTACCCTAAGCCTAGGGGTGCCCTAGCCTGAGCCTAGGGGTGCCCTAGCCTTAGCCTAAGCTTAGGGGTCCCCTAGCCTAAGCCTAGGGGTGCCCTAGCCTAAGTCTAGGGCTGCCCTAGCCACAGCCTAGGGGTGCCCTAGCCTTAGGCTAGGGGAGCCCTAGCCTTAGCCAAAGCCTTGGGGTGCCCTAGCCTAAGCCTAGGGGTGCCCTAGCCTAAGCCTAGGGGTGCCCTAGCCCAAGCCAGGGATGCCCTAGCGTTAGGCTAGAGGAGCCCTAGCTTTAGCCTAAGCCTAGGGGTGCCCTAGCCTAAGCCTAGGGGTGCCCTAGCCTAAGGCTAGGGGTGCCCTAGCCACAGCCTAGGGGTATCCTAGCCTTAGGCTAGGGGATCCCTAGCATTAGCCTAAGCCTAGGGGTGCCCCACCCTAAGTGTAGGGGTGCCCTAGCCTAAGCCTATGGGTACCCTAGCCTAAGCCTAGGGGTGCCCTAGCCTAAACCTAGGGGTCCCCTAGCCTTAGCCTAAGCCTAGGGGTCCCCTAGCCTAAGCCTAAGCCTAGGGGTGCCCCAGCCTAAGCCTAGGGGTGCCCTAGCCTAAGCCTAGGGGTGCCTTAGCCTAAGCCTAGGGGTCCCCTAGTCTTAGCCTAAGCCTAGGGGTACCCGAGCCTAAGCCAAGTGGTGCCATAGCCTAAGCCTAGGGGTGCCTTACCCCAAGCCTAGGGGTCCCCTAGCCTTAGCCTAAGCCTAGGGGTGCCCTAGACTAAGCCTAAGGGTGCCCTAGCCTAAGCCTAGGGGTGCCTTAGCATAAGCCTAGGGGTCCCCTAGCCCTAGCCTAAGCCTAGGGGTGCCATAGCCAGAGCCTAGGGATGCCCTAGCCTAAACCTAGGGGAGCCCTAGCTTTAGCCTAAGCCTTGGGGTGCCCTAGCCTAAACCTAGGTGTTCCCTAGCCTAAGCCTAGGGGTGCCTTAGCCTAAGCCTAGGGGTCCCCTAGCCATAGCCTAAGCCGTGGGGTGCCCGAGCCTAAGCCTACGGTTGCCCTATCCTAAGCCTAGCGATGCCCTAGCCTTAGGCTAGGGGACACCTAGCCTTAGCCTACGTCTAGGGGTGCCCTAGCCTAAGCTTAGAGGTGCCCTAGCCTAAGCCTAGGGGTGCCCTAGCCTAAGCCTAGGGGTGCCCTTGCCTGAGCCTAGGGGTGCCCTAGCCTGAGCCTACGGGTGCCTTAGCCTGAGGTTAGGGGAACCCTAGCCTTAGTCTAGCCTAGGATTGCCCTAGCCTAAGCCTAGGGGTGCCATAGCCTGAGTCTAGGGGTGCCCGCGCCTTAGGCTAGGGGAGCCCTAGCCTTAGCCTAAGCCTAGGGGTGCCCTAGCCTAAGAGTAGGGATGCCCTAGGCTGAGCCTAGGGGTGCCCTAGCCTTAGGCTAGGGGAGCCCTAACCTTAGCCTAAGCCTAGGGGTGTCCTAGCCTAAGCCTAGGGGTGCCCTAGCATAAGGCTAAAAGTGCCCTTGCCTAAGCCTATGGGTGCTCTAGCCTAAGCCTATGGTTGCCCTTGCCTTAGGCTAGGCGAGCCCTAGCCTTAGCCTAAGCCTAGGTTGCCCTAGCCTAAGCCTATGGCTGACCTAGCCTAAGCCTAGGGGTACCCTAGCCTAAGCCTAGGGGTGCCCTAGCCTAAGAGTAGGGATGCCCTAGGCTGAGCCTAGGGGTGACCTAGCCTTAGGCTAGGGGAGCACTAGCCTTAGCCTAAGCCTAGGGGTGCGCTAGCCTAAACTTAGGGGTGCCCTAGCCTAAGCCTAGGGGTGCCCTAGCCTATGCCTAGGGGTGCCCTAGCCTTAGGCTAGGGGAGCCGTAGCCTTAGCCTAAGCTAGGGGTGCCCAAGCCTAAGCCTAGGGGTGCCCTAGCCTAAGGCTAGGGGTGCCCTAGCCTAAGCCTAGGGGTGTCCCAGCCTAAGGCTAGGGGTGTCCTAGCCTTAGTCTATTGGAGCCCTAGACTTAGCCTAAGCCTAGGGGTGCCCTATCCTAAGCCTAGGGGTGCCCTACCCTTAGCCTAGGGGTGCTCTAGCCTAAGCCTAGGGGTGCCCTAGCCTTAGGCTAGGGGAGCCCTAGACTTAGCCAAAGCCTTGGGGTGCCCTAGCCTAAGCCTAGGGGTGCCCTAGCCTGAGCCTAGGGGTGCCCTAGCCTTAGCCTAAGCTTAGGGGTCCCCTAGCCTAAGCCTAGGGGTGCCCTAGCCTAAGTCTAGGGGTGCCCTAGCCACAGCCTAGGGGTGCACTAGCCTTAGGCTAGGGGAGCCCTAGCCTTAGCCAAAGCCTTGGGGTGCCCAAGCCTAAGCCTAGGGGTGCCCTAGCCTAAGCCTAGGGGTGCCCTAGCCCAAGCCAGGGATGCCCTAGCGTTAGGCTAGAGGAGCCCTAGCTTTAGCCTAAGCCTAGGGGTGCCCTAGCCTAAGCCTAGGGGTGCCCTAACCTAAGGCTAGGGGTGCCCTAGCCACAGCCTAGGGGTACCCTAGCCTTAGGCTAGGGGATCCCTAGCCTTAGCCTAAGCCTAGGGGTGCCCCACCCTAAGTGTAGGGGTGCCCTAGCCTAAGCCTATGGGTAGCCTAGCCTAAGCCTAGGGGTGCCCTAGCCTAAACCTAGGGGTCCCCTAGCCTTAGCCTAAGCCTAGGGATCCCCTAGCCTAAGCCTAAGCCTAGGGGTGCCCCAGCCTAAGCCTAGGGGTGCTCTAGCCTAAGCCTAGGGGTGCCTTAGCCTAAGCCTAAGGGTCCCCTAGTCTTAGCCTAAGCCTAGGGTTACCCGAGTCTTAGCCAAGTGGTGCCATAGCCTAAGGCTAGGGATGCCTTAGCCTAAGCCTAGGGGTCCCCTAGCCTTAGCCTAAGCCTAGGGGTGCCCTAGACTAAGCCTAGGGGTGCCCTAGCCTAAGCCTAGGGGTGCCTTAGCATAAGCCTAGGGGTCCCCTAGCCCTAGCCTAAGCCTAGGGGTGCCATAGCCAGAGCCTAGGGATGCCCTAGCCTAAACCTAGGGGAGCCCTAGCTTTAGCCTAAGCCTTGGGGTGCCCTAGCCTAAACCTAGGTGTTCCCTAGCCTAAGCCTAGGGGTGCCTTAGCCTAAGCCTAGGGGTCCCCTAGCCATAGCCTAAGCCGTGGGGTGCCCGAGCCTAAGCCTACGGTTGCCCTATCCTAAGCCTAGCGATGCCCTAGCCTTAGGCTAGGGGACACCTAGCCTTAGCCTACGTCTAGGGGTGCCCTAGCCTAAGCTTAGAGGTGCCCTAGCCTAAGCCTAGGGGTGCCCTAGCCTAAGCCTAGGGGTGCCCTTGCCTGAGCCTAGGGGTGCCCTAGCCTGAGCCTACGGGTGCCTTAGCCTGAGGTTAGGGGAGCCCTAGCCTCAGTCTAGCCTAGGATTGCCCTAGCCTAAGCCTAGGGGTGCCATAACCTGAGTCTAGGGGTGCCCGCGCCTTAGGCTAGGGGAGCCCTAGCCTTAGCCTAAGCCTAGGGGTGCCCTAGCCTAAGAGTAGGGATGCCCTAGGCTGAGCCTAGGGGTGCCCTAGCCTTAGGCTAGGGGAGCCCTAACCTTAGCCTAAGCCTAGGGGTGTCCTAGCCTAAGCCTAGGGGTGCCCTAGCATAAGGCTAAAAGTGCCCTTGCCTAAGCCTATGGGTGCTCTAGCCTAAGCCTATGGGTGCCCTTGCCTTAGGCTAGGCGAGCCCTAGCCTTAGGATAAGCCTAGGTTGCCCTAGCCTAAGCCTATGGCTGACCTAGCCTAAGCCTAAGGGTACCCTAGCCTAAGCCTAGGGGTGCCCTAGCCTATGCCTAGCGGTGACCTAGCCTTAGGCTAGGGGAGCACTAGCCTTAGCCTAAGCCTAGGGGTGCGCTAGCCTAAACTTAGGGGTGCCCTAGCCTAAGCCTAGGGGTGCCCTAGCCTATGCCTAGGGGTGCCCTAGCCTTAGGCTAGGGGAGCCGTAGCCTTAGCCTAAGCTAGGGGTGCCCTAGCCTAAGCCTAGGGTTGCCCTAGCCTAAGCCTAGGATTGCCCTAGCCTAAGCCTAGGGGTGCCCTAGCCTAAGCCTAAGGGTGCCCTAGCCGTAGGCTAGGGGTGCACTAGCCTTTGTCTAAGCCTAGGGGTGTCCTAGCCTAAGCTTAGGGGTGCCCTAGCCTATGCCTAGGGGTGCCCTAACCTAAGCCTAGGGGTGCCCTAGCCTAAGCCTAGGGGTGTCCCAGCCTAAGGCTAGGGGTGTCCTAGCCTTAGTCTAGTGGAGCCCTAGCCTTAGCCTAAGCCTAGGGGTGCCCTATCCTAAGCCTAGGGGTGCCCTAGCCTAAGCCTAGGGGTGAACTATCCTAAGCCTAGGGGTGCCCTAGCCTAAGCCGAGGGGTGCCCTAGCCTAAGCCTAGGGGTGAACTATCCTAAGCCTAGGGGTGCTCTAGCCTAAGCCTAGGGGTGCCCTAGCCTTAGCCTAAGCCTAGGGATCCCCTAGCCTAAGCCTAAGCCTATGGGGCCCCAGCCTAAGCCTAGGGGTGCCCTAGCCTAAGCCTAAGCCTAGGGGTCCCCAGCCTAAGCCTAGGGGTGCCCTAGCCTAAGCCTAGGGGTGCCTTTGCCAAAGCCTAGGGGTCCCCTAGTCTTAGCCTAAGCCTAGGGGTGCCCTACCCTAAGCCAAGTGGTGCCCTAGCCTAAGCCTACGGGTGCCTTAGACTAAGCCTAGGGGTCCCCTAGCCTTAGCCTAAGCCTAGGGGTGCCCTAGCCTAAGCCTAGTGGTGCCCTAGCCTAAGCCTAGGGGTGCCTTAACCTAAGCCTAGGGGTCCCCTAGCTTTAGCCTAAACCTAGGGGTGCCCTAGCCTAAACCTAGGGGTTCCCTAGACTTAGCCTAGGGGTGCCTTAGCCTCAGCCTAGGGGTCCCCTAGCCTTAGCCTAAGCGTAGGGGTGCCTGAGCCTAAGCCTACAGTTGCCCTAGCCTAAGCCTAGCGATGCCCTAGCCTTAGGCTAGGGGACCCCTAGCCTTAGCCTACGTCTAGGGGTGCCCTAGCCTAAGCCTAGGGGTGCCCTAGCCTAAGCCTACGGGTGCCCTAGCCTGAGTCTAGGGGTGCCCGCGCCTTAGGCTAGGGGAGCCCTAGCCTTACCCTAAGCCTATGGGTGCCCTAGGCTCAGCCTAGGGGTGCCCTAGCCTAAGGCTAAAAGTGCCCTTGCCTAAGCCTACGGGTGCTCTAGCCTAAGCCTATGGGTGCCCTAGCCTTAGACTAGGCGAGCCCTAGCACTAGCCTAAGCCTAGGTTGCCCTAGCCTAAGCCTATGGCTGCCCTAGCCTAAGCCTAGGGGTAGCATAGCCTAAGCCAAGGGGTGCCTTAGCCTATGCCTAGGGGTGACCTAGCCTTAGTCTAGGGGAGCACTAGCCTTAGCCTAAGCCTAGGGGTGCCCTAGCCTAAGCCTAGGGGTGCCCTAGCCTAAGCCTAGGGGTGCCCTAGCCTATGCCTAGGGGTGCCCTAGCCAGAGGCTAGGGGAGCCGTAGCCTTAGCCTAAGCCTAGGGGTGCCCTAGCCTAAGCCTAGGGGTGGCCTAGCCTAAGCCTAGGGGTGTCCTAAACTAAGCCTAGGGGTGCATTAGCCTTAGGCTAGGGGTGCACTAGCCTTAGTATAAGCCTAGGGGTGTGCTAGCCTAAGCTTAGGGGTGCCGTAGCCTATGCCTAGGGGTGCCCTAGACTTAGGCAAGGTGAGCCCTAGCCTTAGTATAAACCTAGGGGTGCCCTAGCCTTAGGCTAGGGGAGCACTAGCCTTAGCCTAAGCCTAGGGGTGCCTAGCCTAAGCCTAGGGGTGCCTTAGCCTAAGTCTAGGGGTGCCCTAGTCTAAGCCTAGGGGTGCCCTAGCCTTAGGCTAGGTGATCCCTAGCCTTAGCCTAAGCCTAGGGGTGCCTTAGCCTAAGCCTAGGGTTGCCCAACCCTGAACCTAGGGGTGCCCTAGCCAAAGCCTAGGGGTGCCCTAGCCTTAGCCTAGGTGAGCCCTAGCCTTGGCCTAAGCCTAGGGGTGCCCTAGCCTAAGCATAGGGGTGCCCTAGCCTAAGCCTAGGTGTGCCCTATCCTAAGCCTAGGGGTGCCGTAGCCTAAGCCTAGGGGTGCCCAATCCTTAGGCTAGGGGAGCGCTAGCCTTAGCCTAAGCCTATGGCTGCCCTAGCCTAAGCCTTGGGGTGCCCTAGTCTAAGCCTAGGGGTGCCCTAGCCTATCACTAGGGATGCCCTAGCCTTAGGCTAGGGGAGCACTAGCCTTAGCCTAAGCCAAGGGGTGCCCTAGCCTATGCCTAGGGGTGCCCTAGCGTTAGGCTAGGGGAGCCGTAGCCTTAGCCTAAGCCTAGGGGTGCCCTAGCCTAAGCCTAGGGGTGCCCTAGCCTAAGGCTAGGGTTGCCCTAACCTAAGCCTAGGGGTGCCCTAGGCTTAGGCTAGGGGTGCACTAGCCTTAGCCTAAGCCTAGGGGTGCCCTAGCCTATGCCTAGGGGTGCCCTAGCCTTAGGCTAGGTCAGCCCTAGCCTTAGCTTAAGCCTAGGGGTGCCGTAGCCTAAGCCTAGGGGTGCCCAGGCCTTAGCCTAGGGGAGCGCCAGCCTTAGCCTAAGCCTATGGCTGCCCTAGCCTAAGCCTAGGGGTGCCCTAGTCTAAGCCTAGGGGTGCCCTAGCCTATCACTAGGGATGCCCTAGCCTTAGGCTAGGGGAGCACTAGCCTTAGCCTAAGCCAAGGGGTGCCCTAGCCCATGCCTAGGGGTGCCCTAGCCTTAGGCTAGGGGAGCCGTAGCCTTAGCCTAAGCCTAGGGGTGCCCTAGCCTAAGCCTAGGGGTGCCCTAGCCTAAGGCTAGGGTTGCCCTAACCTAAGCCTAGGGGTGCCCTAGCCTTAGGCTACGGGTGCCCTAGCCTTAGCCTAAGCCTAGGGGTGCCCTAGCCTATGCCTAGGGGTGCCCTAGCCTTAGGCTAGGTGAGCCCTAACCTTAGCTTAAGCCTAGGGGTGCCCTAGCCTAAGCCTAGGGGTGCCCTAGCCTAAGACTGTGGGTGCCCTAGCCTAAGCTTAGGGGTGCCCTAGCCTAAGCCTAGGGGTGCCTTAGCCTAAGCCTAGGTGTGCCCTAGGGTTAGGCTACAGGGAGCCCTAGCCTTAGCCTAAGCCTAGGGGTGGCCTAGCATAAGCCTAGGGGTGCCCTAGCCTAAGCCGAGGGGTGCCCTAGCCTAAGACTAGGGATGCCATGGCCTAAGTTAGGGGTTCCCTAGCCTAAGCCTAGGGGTGCCTTAGCCTAAGCCTAGTTGTGCCCTAGGGTTAGGCTAGGGGAGCCCTAGCCTTAGCCTAAGCCTAGGGGTGCCCAAGCCTAAGCCTAGGGGTGCCCTAGCCTTAGGATACGGGAGCCCTAGCATTAACCTAAGCCTAGGGGTGCCCTAGCCGAAGCCTAGGGGTGCCCTAGCCTTAGGCTAGGGGAGCCCTAGCCTTAGAATAAGCCTAGGGCTGCCCTAGCCCAAGCGTAGGGGTGCCCAAGCCTTAGGCTAGGGGAGCCCTAGCCTTAGCCTAAGCCTAGGGCTCCCCTAGCCTAAGCATAGGTGTGCCCTAGCTTAAGCCTAGGGGTGCCCTAGCCTAAACCTAGGGGTGCCCTAGCCTAATCCTAGGGGTGCCCTAGCTTTAGACTAAGCCTACGGGTGCCCTAGCCTAAGCCTAGGGGTGTCCTAGCCTAAACCTAGGAGTGCCCTAGCCTAAGCCTAGGGGTGCCCTAGCCTAAGCCTAGGGGCGCCCTAGCCTTAGGCTAGGGGAGCCCTAGCCTTATCCTAAGCCTAGGGACGCCTAGTCTAAAAGTAGGAGTGCCCTAGCCTAACCTTAGGGGTGCCCTAGCCTAAGGCTAGGGGAGCCCTAGCCTTAGTCTAAGGCTAGGGGTGCCCTATCCAAAGCCTAGGGGTGCCCTATCCTTAGGCTAGGGGAGTCCTCGCCTTAGCCGAAGCCTTAGGGTGCCCAGCCCAAGCCTAGGGGTGCCCTAGCCCAAGCCTAGGGGTGCCCTAGCGTTAGGCTAGAGGAGCCCTAGCCTTAGCCTAAGTCTAGGGTTGCCCTAGCCTAAGCCGAGGGGTGCCCTAGCCTAAGCCTAGGGGTGCCCTAGCCTAAGCCTAGGGTGTGCCCTAGCCTAAGCATAGGGGTTCCCTAGCCTAGGCCTAGGGGTGCCTTGGCCTAAGGCTAGCGGTGCCCTAACCTAAGACTAGGGTTGCCCTAGTCTAAGCCTAGGGGTGCCATAACCAAAGTCTAGGGGTGCCCTAGCCTTAGGCTATGGGAGCCCTAGCCTTAGCCTAAGCCTAGGGGTGCCCTTCCTCAGCCTAGTGGTGTCCTAGCCTAAGCCTAGGGGTGCCCTAGCCTAAGCCTAGGGGTGCCATAACCTAAGCCTAAGGGTGCCCTAGCCTTAGACTAGGGGAGCCCTAGCCTTAGCCTAAGCGTAGGGGGGCCCTAGCCTTAGGTTAGGGGAGCCCTAGCCTTAACCTAAGCTTAGGGGTGCCTTAGCCTAAGCCTAGGGGTGCTCTTGCCTTAGGCTAGGGCAGCCCTAGCCTTAGCCTAAGCTTAGGGGTGCCCTAGCCTAAGCCTAGGGGTGCCCTAGCCTGAGCCTAGGGGTGTCCTAGCCTGAGACTACGGGTGCCGTAGCCTGAGGATAGGGGAGCCCTAGCGTTAGTCTAGCCTAGGATTGCCCAAGCCTAAGCCTAGGGGTGTCATAGCCTGAGTCTAGGGGTGCAGTAGCCTGAGTCTAGGGGAGCCTTAGCCTTAGCCTAAGATTAGGGGAACCCTAGCTAAACCCTAGGGGTGCCCAAGCCTAAGCCTAGGGGTGCCCTAGCATAAGCCTAGGGGTGCCCTAGCCTTAGGCTAGGGGAGCCCTAGCCTTTTCCTAAGCCTATGGGTGCCCTAGTCTAAGCCTGGCGGTGCCCTTTCCTGAGCCTAGGGGTGCCGTAGCCTTAGGCTAGGGGTGCCCTAGTCTGAGGCTAGGGGAGCCCTAGCCTTATCCTAAGCCTAGGATTTCCCTAGCCTAAGCTTAGGTGTGCCATAACCTGAGTCTAGGCGTGCCCTAACCTGAGGCTAGTGGAGCCCAAGCCTTAGCCTAAGCCTAGGGGTGCCCTATCCTAAGCCTGGGGGTGCCCTACCCTAAGCCTAGGAGTGCCCTAGCCTAAGCCTAGGGTTGCCGTAACCTAAGCGTAGGGTTGCCCTAGCCTAAGCCTAGGGTTGCCCTAGCCTAAGCCTAGGGGTTCCCTAGCCTTAGGCTAGGGGAGCTCTAGCCGTAGGCTAGGGGAGCCCTAGCCTTAGCCTAAGCCTAGGGGTGCCCTAGCCTAAGCCTAGGGGTGCCCTAGACTAAGCCTAGGGGTGCCCTAACCTTAGGCTAGGGGAGCCCTAATCTTATCCTAAGCCTAGGGCTTCCCTAGCCTAAGGCTAAGGGAGCCCTAGCCTTAGCCTAAGTCTAGGTGTGCCCTAGCCTAAGCCTAGGGGTGCCCTCGCCTAAGCCTCGGGGTACCCTAGCCCAAGCCAAGGGGTGCCCTAGCCTTAGGCTAGGGATGCCCTAGCCTAAGCCTAAGCCTAGGGGTGCCCTAGCGTAAGCCTAGGGGTGCCTTAGCGTAAGCCTAGGGGTGCCCTATCCTTAGGCTAGGGGAGCCCTAGCCTTAGCCTAAGCCTAGGAGTGCCCTAGCCTAAACCTAGGTGTGCCCTAGCCTAAGCCAAGGGGTGCCCTAGCCTAAGCCTAGGGGAGCCCTGGCCTTAGCCTAAGACTAGGGGTGCCCTAGCCTAAGCCTAGGTGTGCCCTAGCCTAAGCCAAGGGGTGCCCTAGCCTAAGCCTAGGGGAGCCCTAGCCTTAGCCTAAGCCTAGGTGTGCCCTAGCCTAAGCCTAGGGATGCCGTAGCCTAAGCCTAGGGGTGACCTACCCTAATCCTCGGGGTACCCTAACCTAAGCGTAGAGGAGCCCTAGTCTTAGCCTACGCCTAGGGGTGCCCTAGCCTAAGCCTAGGGGTGCCCTACCCTAAGCCAAGGTGTGTCCTAGCCTAAGCCTAGGGGTGCCCTAGCGTAAGCCTAGGGGTGCACTAGCCTAAGCCTAGGGGTGCCCTAGCCTAAGCCTAGGGGTGCCCTAGCCTAAGCCTAGGGGTGCTCTAGCCTTAGGCTAGGGGAGCCCTAGCCTTAGCCTAAGCCTAGGTGTGCCCTAGCCTAAGCCTAGGGGTGCCCTAGCCTGAGCCTAGGGGTGCCCTAGCCTGAGACTACGGGTGCCGTAGCCTGAGGATAGGGGAGCCCTAGCGTTAGTCTAGCTTAGGATTGCCCTAGCCTAAGCCTAGGGGTGCCCTAGCCTAAGCCTAGGGGTGCCATAGCCTAAGCCTAGGGGTGCTCTAGCCTTAGGCTAGGGGAGCCCTAGCCTTAGCCTAAGCCTAGGGGAACCCTAGCTAAATCCTTGGGGTGCCCAAGCCTAAGCCTAGGGGTGCCCTAGCCTAAGCCTAGGGGTGCCCTAGCCTAAGCCTAGGGGTGCCCTAGCCTAAGCCTAGGGGTGCCCTAGCCTGAGCCTAGGGGTGCCCTAGCCTTAGCCTAAGCTTAGGGGTCCCCTAGCCTAAGCCTAGGGGTGCCCTAGCCTAAGTCTAGGGGTGCCCTAGCCACAGCCTAGGGGTGCCCTAGCCTTAGGCTAGGGGAGCCCTAGCCTTAGCCAAAGCCTTGGGGTGCCCAAGCCTAAGCCTAGGGGTGCCCTAGCCTAAGCCTAGGGGTGCCCTAGCCCAAGCCAGGGATGCCCTAGCGTTAGGCTAGAGGAGCCCTAGCTTTAGCCTAAGCCTAGGGGTGCCCTAGCCTAAGCCTAGGGGTGCCCTAACCTAAGGCTAGGGGTGCCCTAGCCACAGCCTAGGGGTACCCTAGCCTTAGGCTAGGGGATCCCTAGCCTTAGCCTAAGCCTAGGGGTGCCCCACCCTAAGTGTAGGGGTGCCCTAGCCTAAGCCTATGGGTAGCCTAGCCTAAGCCTAGGGGTGCCCTAGCCTAAACCTAGGGGTCCCCTAGCCTTAGCCTAAGCCTAGGGATCCCCTAGCCTAAGCCTAAGCCTAGGGGTGCCCGAGCCTAAGCCTAGGGGTGCTCTAGCCTAAGCCTAGGGGTGCCTTAGCCTAAGCCTAAGGGTCCCCTAGTCTTAGCCTAAGCCTAGGGTTACCCGAGTCTTAGCCAAGTGGTGCCATAGCCTAAGGCTAGGGATGCCTTAGCCTAAGCCTAGGGGTCCCCTAGCCTTAGCCTAAGCCTAGGGGTGCCCTAGACTAAGCCTAGGGGTGCCCTAGCCTAAGCCTAGGGGTGCCTTAGCATAAGCCTAGGGGTCCCCTAGCCCTAGCCTAAGCCTAGGGGTGCCATAGCCAGAGCCTAGGGATGCCCTAGCCTAAACCTAGGGGAGCCCTAGCTTTAGCCTAAGCCTTGGGGTGCCCTAGCCTAAACCTAGGTGTTCCCTAGCCTAAGCCTAGGGGTGCCTTAGCCTAAGCCTAGGGGTCCCCTAGCCATAGCCTAAGCCGTGGGGTGCCCGAGCCTAAGCCTACGGTTGCCCTATCCTAAGCCTAGCGATGCCCTAGCCTTAGGCTAGGGGACACCTAGCCTTAGCCTACGTCTAGGGGTGCCCTAGCCTAAGCTTAGAGGTGCCCTAGCCTAAGCCTAGGGGTGCCCTAGCCTAAGCCTAGGGGTGCCCTTGCCTGAGCCTAGGGGTGCCCTAGCCTGAGCCTACGGGTGCCTTAGCCTGAGGTTAGGGGAGCCCTAGCCTCAGTCTAGCCTAGGATTGCCCTAGCCTAAGCCTAGGGGTGCCATAACCTGAGTCTAGGGGTGCCCGCGCCTTAGGCTAGGGGAGCCCTAGCCTTAGCCTAAGCCTAGGGGTGCCCTAGCCTAAGAGTAGGGATGCCCTAGGCTGAGCCTAGGGGTGCCCTAGCCTTAGGCTAGGGGAGCCCTAACCTTAGCCTAAGCCTAGGGGTGTCCTAGCCTAAGCCTAGGGGTGCCCTAGCATAAGGCTAAAAGTGCCCTTGCCTAAGCCTATGGGTGCTCTAGCCTAAGCCTATGGGTGCCCTTGCCTTAGGCTAGGCGAGCCCTAGCCTTAGGATAAGCCTAGGTTGCCCTAGCCTAAGCCTATGGCTGACCTAGCCTAAGCCTAAGGGTACCCTAGCCTAAGCCTAGGAGTGCCCTAGCCTATGCCTAGCGGTGACCTAGCCTTAGGCTAGGGGAGCACTAGCCTTAGCCTAAGCCTAGGGGTGCGCTAGCCTAAACTTAGGGGTGCCCTAGCCTAAGCCTAGGGGTGCCCTAGCCTATGCCTAGGGGTGCCCTAGCCTTAGGCTAGGGGAGCCGTAGCCTTAGCCTAAGCTAGGGGTGCCCTAGCCTAAGCCTAGGGTTGCCCTAGCCTAAGCCTAGGGGTGCCCTAGCCTATGCCTAGGTGTGCCCTAGCCTTAGGCTAGGGGAGCCGTAGCCTTAGCCTAAGCCTAGGGGTGCCCTAGCCTAAGCCTAGGGTTGCCCTAGCCTATGCCTAGGGGTGCCCTAGCCTAAGCCTTGGGTTGCCCTAACATAAGCCTAGGGGTGCCCTAGCCTAAGCCTAGTGGTGCCATACCCGTAGGCTAGGGGAGCCCTAGCCTTAGCCTAAGCCTAGGGCTGCCCTAGCCTAAGCCTTGGGATGCCCTAGCCTAAGCCTACGGGTGTCCTTGCCTAAGCCTTGGGGCGCCCTAGCTTAAACCTAGGGGTGCCCTAGTCTAAGCCTAGGGGTGTCCTAGCCTAAGCCTATGGGTGCCCTAGCCTAAGCCTAGGGGTGTCCCAGCCTAAGGCTAGGGGTGTCCTAGCCTTAGTCTAGTGGAGCCCTAGCCTTAGCCTAAGCCTAGGGGTTCCCTAACCTAAGCCTAGGGGTGCCCTAGCCTAAGCCTAGGGGTGAACTATCCTAAGCCTAGGGGTGCCCTAGCCTAAGCCTAGGGGTGCTCTAGCCTAAGCCTAGGGGTGCCCTAGCCATAGGCTAGGGGAGCTCTAGCCTTAGCCGAAGCCTTGTGGTGCCATAGCCTAAGCCTAGGGGTGCCCTAGCCTAAGCCTAGGGGTGCCCTAGCCTAAACCTAGGGGTCCCCTAACCTTAGCCTAAGCCTAGGGGCCCCCTAGCCTAAGCCTAAGCCAAGGGGTCCCCAGCCTAAGCCTAGGGGTGCCCTAGCCTAAGCCTAGGGGTGCCATAGCCTAAGCCTAGGGGTCCCCTAGTCTTAGCCTAAGCCTAGGGGTGCCCTAGCCTAAGCCAAGTGGTGCCTTAGCCTAAGCCTACGGGTGCCTTAGACTAAGCCTATGGGTCCCCTAGCCTTAGCCTAAGCCTAGGGGTGCCCTAGCCTAAGCCTAGGGGTACCCTAGCCTTAGCCTAAGCCTAGGGGTGCCCTAGCCTAAGCCTAGGGGTACCCTAGCCTAAGCCTAGGGGTGCCTTAGCCTAAGCCTAGGGGTCCCCTAGTCCTAGCCGAAGCCTAGTGGTGCCCTAGCCTAAACCTAGGCGCTCCCTAGACTAAGCCTATGGGTGCCTTAGCCTCAGCCTGGGGTCACCTAGCCTTAGCCTAAGCCTAGGGGTGCCTTAGCCTAAGCCTACGGTTGCCCTCGCCTAAGCCTAGCGATGCCCTAGCCTTAGGCTAGGGGATCCCTAGCCATAGCCTACGTCTAGAGGTGCCCTAGCCTAAGCCTAAGAGTGCCCTAGCCTAAGCCTACGGGTGCCCTAGTCTGAGTCTAGGGGTGCCCGCGCCTTATTCTAGGGGATCCCTAGCCTTAGCCTAAGCCTTGGGGTGCCCTAGGCTCAGCCTAGGGATGCCCTAGGCTGAGCCTAGGGGTGCCCTAGCCTTAGGCTAGGGGAGCCCTAGCCTTAGCCTAAGCCTAGGGGTGTCCCAGGCTAAGCCTAGGGGTGCCTAGCCTAAGGCTAAAAGTGCCCTTGCCTAAGCCGACGGGTGCTCTAGCCTAAGCCTACGGGTGCCCTAGCCTTAGGCTAGGCGAACCCTAGCCTTAGCCTAAGCCTAGGTTGCCCTAGCCTAAGCCTATGGCTGCCCTAGCCTAAGCCTAGGGGTACCCTAGCCTAAGTCTAGGGGTGCCCTAGCCTATGCCTAGGGGTGACCTAGCCTTAGGCTAGGGGAGCACTAGCCTTAGCCTAGGCCTAGGGGTGCCCTAGCCTAAGCCTAGGGGTGCCCTAGCCTAAGCCTAGGGGTGCCCCTAGCCTATGCCTAGGGGTGCCCTAGCCTTAGGCTAGGGGAGCCGTAGCCTTAGCCTAAGCCTAGGGGTGCCCTAGCCTAAGCCTAGGGTTGCCCTAGCCTAAGCCTAGGGGTGCCCTAGCCTAAGCCTAGGGGTGCCCTAGCCTAAGCCTAAGGGTGCCCTAGCCGTAGGCTAGGGGTGCACTAGCCTTTGTCTAAGCCTAGGGGTGTCCTAGCCTAAGCTTAGGGGTGCCCTAGCCTATGCCTAGGGGTGCCCTAACCTAAGCCTAGGGGTGCCCTAGCCTAAGCCTAGGGGTGTCCCAGCCTAAGGCTAGGGGTGTCCTAGCCTTAGTCTAGTGGAGCCCTAGCCTTAGCCTAAGCCTAGGGGTGCCCTATCCTAAGCCTAGGGGTGCCCTAGCCTAAGCCTAGGGGTGAACTATCCTAAGCCTAGGGGTGCCCTAGCCTAAGCCGAGGGGTGCCCTAGCCTAAGCCTAGGGGTGAACTATCCTAAGCCTAGGGGTGCTCTAGCCTAAGCCTAGGGGTGCCCTAGCCTTAGCCTAAGCCTAGGGGTGCCCTAGCCTAAGCCTAGGGGTACCCTAGCCTTAGCCTAAGCCTAGGGGTGCCCTAGCCTAAGCCTAGGGGTACCCTAGCCTAAGCCTAGGGGTGCCTTAGCCTAAGCCTAGGCGTCCCCTAGTCCTAGCCGAAGCCTAGTGGTGCCCTAGCCTAAACCTAGGCGCTCCCTAGACTAAGCCTATGGGTGCCTTAGCCTCAGCCTGGGGTCACCTAGCCTTAGCCTAAGCCTAGGGGTGCCTTAGCCTAAGCCTACGGTTGCCCTCGCCTAAGCCTAGCGATGCCCTAGCCTTAGGCTAGGGGATCCCTAGCCATAGCCTACGTCTAGAGGTGCCCTAGCCTAAGCCTAAGGGTGCCCTAGCCTAAGCCTACGGGTGCCCTAGTCTGAGTCTAGGGGTGCCCGCGCCTTATTCTAGGGGATCCCTAGCCTTAGCCTAAGCCTTGGGGTGCCCTAGGCTCAGCCTAGGGATGCCCTAGGCTGAGCCTAGGGGTGCCCTAGCCTTAGGCTAGGGGAGCCCTAGCCTTAGCCTAAGCCTAGGGGTGTCCCAGCCTAAGCCTAGGGGTGCCTAGCCTAAGGCTAAAAGTGCCCTTGCCTAAGCCGACGGGTGCTCTAGCCTAAGCCTACGGGTGCCCTAGCCTTAGGCTAGGCGAACCCTAGCCTTAGCCTAAGCCTAGGTTGCCCTAGCCTAAGCCTATGGCTGCCCTAGCCTAAGCCTAGGGGTACCCTAGCCTAAGTCTAGGGGTGCCCTAGCCTATGCCTAGGGGTGACCTAGCCTTAGGCTAGGGGAGCACTAGCCTTAGCCTAGGCCTAGGGGTGCCCTAGCCTAAGCCTAGGGGTGCCCTAGCCTAAGCCTAGGGGTGCCCCTAGCCTATGCCTAGGGGTGCCCTAGCCTTAGGCTAGGGGAGCCGTAGCCTTAGCCTAAGCCTAGGGGTGCCCTAGCCTAAGCCTAGGGTTGCCCTAGCCTAAGCCTAGGATTGCCCTAGCCTAAGCCTAGGGGTGCCCTAGCCTAAGCCTAAGGGTGCCCTAGCCGTAGGCTAGGGGTGCACTAGCCTTTGTCTAAGCCTAGGGGTGTCCTAGCCTAAGCTTAGGGGTGCCCTAGCCTATGCCTAGGGGTGCCCTAACCTAAGCCTAGGGGTGCCCTAGCCTAAGCCTAGGGGTGTCCCAGCCTAAGGCTAGGGGTGTCCTAGCCTTAGTCTAGTGGAGCCCTAGCCTTAGCCTAAGCCTAGGGGTGCCCTATCCTAAGCCTAGGGGTGCCCTAGCCTATGCCTAGGGGTGAACTATCCTAAGCCTAGGGGTGCCCTAGCCTAAGCCGAGGGGTGCCCTAGCCTAAGCCTAGGGGTGAACTATCCTAAGCCTAGGGGTGCTCTAGCCTAAGCCTAGGGGTGCCCTAGCCTTAGCCTAAGCCTAGGGATCCCCTAGCCTAAGCCTAAGCCTATGGGGCCCCAGCCTAAGCCTAGGGGTCCCCTAGCCTAAGCCTAAGCCTAGGGGTCCCCAGCCTAAGCCTAGGGGTGCCCTAGCCTAAGCCTAGGGGTGCCTTTGCCAAAGCCTAGGGGTCCCCTAGTCTTAGCCTAAGCCTAGGGGTGCCCTACCCTAAGCCAAGTGGTGCCCTAGCCTAAGCCTACGGGTGCCTTAGACTAAGCCTAGGGGTCCCCTAGCCTTAGCCTAAGCCTAGGGGTGCCCTAGCCTAAGCCTAGTGGTGCCCTAGCCTAAGCCTAGGGGTGCCTTAACCTAAGACTAGGGGTCCCCTAGCCTTAGCCTAAACCTAGGGGTGCCCTAGCCTAAACCTAGGGGTTCCCTAGACTTAGCCTAGGGGTGCCTTAGCCTCAGCCTAGGGGTCCCCTAGCCTTAGCCTAAGCGTAGGGGTGCCTGAGCCTAAGCCTACAGTTGCCCTAGCCTAAGCCTAGCGATGCCCTAGCCTTAGGCTAGGGGACCCCTAGCCTTAGCCTACGTCTAGGGGTGCCCTAGCCTAAGCCTAGGGGTGCCCTAGCCTAAGCCTACGGGTGCCCTAGCCTGAGTCTAGGGGTGCCCGCGCCTTAGGCTAGGGGAGCCCTAGCCTTACCCTAAGCCTATGGGTGCCCTAGGCTCAGCCTAGGGGTGCCCTAGCCTAAGGCTAAAAGTGCCCTTGCCTAAGCCTACGGGTGCTCTAGCCTAAGCCTATGGGTGCCCTAGCCTTAGACTAGGCGAGCCCTAGCACTAGCCTAAGCCTAGGTTGCCCTAGCCTAAGCCTATGGCTGCCCTAGCCTAAGCCTAGGGGTAGCATAGCCTAAGCCAAGGGGTGCCTTAGCCTATGCCTAGGGGTGACCTAGCCTTAGTCTAGGGGAGCACTAGCCTTAGCCTAAGCCTAGGGGTGCCCTAGCCTAAGCCTAGGGGTGCCCTAGCCTAAGCCTAGGGGTGCCCTAGCCTATGCCTAGGGGTGCCCTAGCCAGAGGCTAGGGGAGCCGTAGCCTTAGCCTAAGCCTAGGGGTGCCCTAGCCTAAGCCTAGGGGTGGCCTAGCCTAAGCCTAGGGGTGTCCTAAACTAAGCCTAGGGGTGCATTAGCCTTAGGCTAGGGGTGCACTAGCCTTAGTATAAACCTAGGGGTTCCCTAGCCTTAGGCTAGGGGAGCACTAGCCTTAGCCTAAGCCTAGGGGTGCCTAGCCTAAGCCTAGGGGTGCCCTAGCCTAAGTCTAGGGGTGCCCTAGTCTAAGCCTAGGGGTGCCCTAGCCTTAGGCTAGGTGATCCCTAGCCTTAGCCTAAGCCTAGGGGTGCCTTAGCCTAAGCCTAGGGTTGCCCAACCCTGAACCTAGGGGTGCCCTAGCCTAAGCCTAGGGGTGCCCTAGCCTTAGCCTAGGTGAGCCCTAGCCTTAGCCTAAGCCTAGGGGTGCCCTAGCCTAAGCATAGGGGTGCCCTAGCCTAAGCCTAGGTGTGCCCTATCCTAAGCCTAGGGGTGCCGTAGCCTAAGCCTAGGGGTGCCCAATCCTTAGGCTAGGGGAGCGCTAGCCTTAGCCTAAGCCTATGGCTGCCCTAGCCTAAGCCTTGGGGTGCCCTAGTCTAAGCCTAGGGGTGCCCTAGCCTATCACTAGGGATGCCCTAGCCTTAGGCTAGGGGAGCACTAGCCTTAGCCTAAGCCAAGGGGTGCCCTAGCCTATGCCTAGGGGTGCCCTAGCGTTAGGCTAGGGGAGCCGTAGCCTTAGCCTAAGCCTAGGGGTGCCCTAGCCTAAGCCTAGGGGTGCCCTAGCCTAAGGCTAGGGTTGCCCTAACCTAAGCCTAGGGGTGCCCTAGGCTTAGGCTAGGGGTGCACTAGCCTTAGCCTAAGCCTAGGGGTGCCCTAGCCTATGCCTAGGGGTGCCCTAGCCTTAGGCTAGGTCAGCCCTAGCCTTAGCTTAAGCCTAGGGGTGCCGTAGCCTAAGCCTAGGGGTGCCCAGGCCTTAGGCTAGGGGAGCGCCAGCCTTAGCCTAAGCCTATGGCTGCCCTAGCCTAAGCCTAGGGGTGCCCTAGTCTAAGCCTAGGGGTGCCCTAGCCTATCACTAGGGATGCCCTAGCCTTAGGCTAGGGGAGCACTAGCCTTAGCCTAAGCCAAGGGGTGCCCTAGCCCATGCCTAGGGGTGCCCTAGCCTTAGGCTAGGGGAGCCGTAGCCTTAGCCTAAGCCTAGGGGTGCCCTAGCCTAAGCCTAGGGGTGCCCTAGCCTAAGGCTAGGGTTGCCCTAACCTAAGCCTAGGGGTGCCCTAGCCTTAGGCTACGGGTGCCCTAGCCTTAGCCTAAGCCTAGGGGTGCCCTAGCCTATGCCTAGGGGTGCCCTAGCCTTAGGCTAGGTGAGCCCTAACCTTAGCTTAAGCCTAGGGGTGCCCTAGCCTAAGCCTAGGGGTGCCCTAGCCTAAGACTGTGGGTGCCCTAGCCTAAGCTTAGGGGTGCCCTAGCCTAAGCCTAGGGGTGCCTTAGCCTAAACCTAGGTGTGCCCTAGGGTTAGGCTACAGGGAGCCCTAGCCTTAGCCTAAGCCTAGGGGTGGCCTAGCATAAGCCTAGGGGTGCCCTAGCCTAAGCCGAGGGGTGCCCTAGCCTAAGACTAGGGATGCCATGGCCTAAGTTAGGGGTTCCCTAGCCTAAGCCTAGGGGTGCCTTAGCCTAAGCCTAGTTGTGCCCTAGGGTTAGGCTAGGGGAGCCCTAGCCTTAGCCTAAGCCTAGGGGTGCCCAAGCCTAAGCCTAGGGGTGCCCTAGCCTTAGGATACGGGAGCCCTAGCCTTAACCTAAGCCTAGGGGTGCCCTAGCCGAAGCCTAGGGGTGCCCTAGCCTTAGGCTAGGGGAGCCCTAGCCTTAGAATAAGCCTAGGGCTGCCCTAGCCCAAGCGTAGGGGTGCCCAAGCCTTAGGCTAGGGGAGCCCTAGCCTTAGCCTAAGCCTAGGGCTCCCCTAGCCTAAGCATAGGTGTGCCCTAGCTTAAGCCTAGGGGTGCCCTAGCCTAAACCTAGGGGTGCCCTAGCCTAATCCTAGGGGTGCCCTAGCTTTAGACTAAGCCTACGGGTGCCCTAGCCTAAGCCTAGGGGTGTCCTAGCCTAAACCTAGGAGTGCCCTAGCCTAAGCCTAGGGGTGCCCTAGCCTAAGCCTAGGGGCGCCCTAGCCTTAGGCTAGGGGAGCCCTAGCCTTATCCTAAGCCTAGGGACGCCTAGTCTAAAAGTAGGAGTGCCCTAGCCTAACCTTAGGGGTGCCCTAGCCTAAGGCTAGGGGAGCCCTAGCCTTAGTCTAAGGCTAGGGGTGCCCTATCCAAAGCCTAGGGGTGCCCTATCCTTAGGCTAGGGGAGTCCTCGCCTTAGCCGAAGCCTTAGGGTGCCCAGCCCAAGCCTAGGGGTGCCCTAGCCCAAGCCTAGGGGTGCCCTAGCGTTAGGCTAGAGGAGCCCTAGCCTTAGCCTAAGTCTAGGGTTGCCCTAGCCTAAGCCGAGGGGTGCCCTAGCCTAAGCCTAGGGGTGCCCTAGCCTAAGCCTAGGGTGTGCCCTAGACTAAGCATTGGGGTTCCCTAGCCTAGGCCTAGGGGTGCCATAACCTAAGCCTAAGGGTGCCCTAGCCTTAGACTAGGGGAGCCCTAGCCTTAGCCTAAGCCTAGGGGTGCCCTTCCTCAGCCTAGTGGTGTCCTAGCCTAAGCCTAGGGGTGCCCTAGCCTAAGCCTAGGGGTGCCATAACCTAAGCCTAAGGGTGCCCTAGCCTTAGACTAGGGGAGCCCTAGCCTTAGCCTAAGCGTAGGGGGGCCCTAGCCTTAGGTTAGGGGAGCCCTAGCCTTAACCTAAGCTTAGGGGTGCCTTAGCCTAAGCCTAGGGGTGCTCTTGCCTTAGGCTAGGGCAGCCCTAGCCTTAGCCTAAGCTTAGGGGTGCCCTAGCCTAAGCCTAGGGGTGCCCTAGCCTGAGCCTAGGGGTGTCCTAGCCTGAGACTACGGGTGCCGTAGCCTGAGGATAGGGGAGCCCTAGCGTTAGTCTAGCCTAGGATTGCCCAAGCCTAAGCCTAGGGGTGTCATAGCCTGAGTCTAGGGGTGCAGTAGCCTGAGTCTAGGGGAGCCTTAGCCTTAGCCTAAGATTAGGGGAACCCTAGCTAAACCCTAGGGGTGCCCAAGCCTAAGCCTAGGGGTGCCCTAGCATAAGCCTAGGGGTGCCCTAGCCTTAGGCTAGGGGAGCCCTAGCCTTTTCCTAAGCCTATGGGTGCCCTAGTCTAAGCCTGGCGGTGCCCTTTCCTGAGCCTAGGGGTGCCGTAGCCTTAGGCTAGGGGTGCCCTAGTCTGAGGCTAGGGGAGCCCTAGCCTTATCCTAAGCCTAGGATTTCCCTAGCCTAAGCTTAGGTGTGCCATAACCTGAGTCTAGGGGTGCCCTAACCTGAGGCTAGTGGAGCCCAAGCCTTAGCCTAAGCCTAGGGGTGCCCTATCCTAAGCCTGGGGGTGCCCTACCCTAAGCCTAGGAGTGCCCTAGCCTAAGCCTAGGGTTGCCGTAACCTAAGCGTAGGGTTGCCCTAGCCTAAGCCTAGGGTTGCCCTAGCCTAAGCCTAGGGGTTCCCTAGCCTTAGGCTAGGGGAGCTCTAGCCGTAGGCTAGGGGAGCCCTAGCCTTAGCCTAAGCCTAGGGGTGCCCTAGCCTAAGCCTAGGGGTGCCCTAGACTAAGCCTAGGGGTGCCCTAACCTTAGGCTAGGGGAGCCCTAATCTTATCCTAAGCCTAGGGCTTCCCTAGCCTAAGGCTAAGGGAGCCCTAGCCTTAGCCTAAGTCTAGGTGTGCCCTAGCCTAAGCCTAGGGGTGCCCTCGCCTAAGCCTCGGGGTACCCTAGCCCAAGCCAAGGGGTGCCCTAGCCTTAGGCTAGGGATGCCCTAGCCTAAGCCTAAGCCTAGGGGTGCCCTAGCGTAAGCCTAGGGGTGCCTTAGCGTAAGCCTAGGGGTGCCCTATCCTTAGGCTAGGGGAGCCCTAGCCTTAGCCTAAGCCTAGGAGTGCCCTAGCCTAAACCTAGGTGTGCCCTAGCCTAAGCCAAGGGGTGCCCTAGCCTAAGCCTAGGGGAGCCCTGGCCTTAGCCTAAGACTAGGGGTGCCCTAGCCTAAGCCTAGGTGTGCCCTAGCCTAAGCCAAGGGGTGCCCTAGCCTAAGCCTAGGGGAGCCCTAGCCTTAGCCTAAGCCTAGGTGTGCCCTAGCCTAAGCCTAGGGATGCCGTAGCCTAAGCCTAGGGGTGACCTACCCTAATCCTCGGGGTACCCTAACCTAAGCGTAGAGGAGCCCTAGTCTTAGCCTACGCCTAGGGGTGCCCTAGCCTAAGCCTAGGGGTGCCCTACCCTAAGCCAAGGTGTGTCCTAGCCTAAGCCTAGGGGTGCCCTAGCGTAAGCCTAGGGGTGCACTAGCCTAAGCCTAGGGGTGCCCTAGCCTAAGCCTAGGGGTGCCCTAGCCTAAGCCTAGGGGTGCTCTAGCCTTAGGCTAGGGGAGCCCTAGCCTTAGCCTAAGCCTAGGTGTGCCCTAGCCTAAGCCTAGGGGTGCCCTAGCCTGAGCCTAGGGGTGCCCTAGCCTGAGACTACGGGTGCCGTAGCCTGAGGATAGGGGAGCCCTAGCGTTAGTCTAGCTTAGGATTGCCCTAGCCTAAGCCTAGGGGTGCCCTAGCCTAAGCCTAGGGGTGCCATAGCCTAAGCCTAGGGGTGCTCTAGCCTTAGGCTAGGGGAGCCCTAGCCTTAGCCTAAGCCTAGGGGAACCCTAGCTAAATCCTAGGGGTGCCCAAGCCTAAGCCTAGGGGTGCCCTAGCCTAAGGCTAGGGGTGCCCTAGCCTTAGGCTAGGGGAGCCTTAGCCTTTTCCTAAGCCTATGGGTGCCCTAGTCTAAGCCTAGGGGTGCCCTTTCCTGGGCCTAGGGGTGCCGTAGCCTTAGGCTAGGGGAGCCCTTGCCTTAGACTAAGCCTAGGGGTGCCCTAGTCTAAGCCTAGGGGTGCCCTAGCCTGAGCCTAGGGGTGCCCTAGTCTGAGGCTAGGGGAGCCCTAGCCTTATCCTAAGCCTAGGATTGCCCTAGCCTAAGCTTAGGCGTGCCATAACCTGAGTCTAGGGGTGCCCAAACCTGAGGCTAGTGGAGCCCTAGCCTTAGCCTAAGCCTAGGGGTGCCCTATCCTAAGCCTAGGGGTGCCCTACCCTAAGCCTAGGGTTGCCCTAGCCTAAGCCTAGGGTTGCCCTAGCCTAAGCCTAGGGGTGCCCTAGCCTTAGGCTAGGGGAGCTCTAGCCGTAGGTTAGGGGAGCCCTAGCCTTAGCCTAAGTCTAGGGGTGCCCTAGAAGAAGCCTAAGGGTGCCCTAACCTTAGGCTAGGGGAGCCCTAATCTTACCCTAAGCCTAGGGGTGCCCTAGTCTAAGCCTAGGGGTGCCCTTTCCTGAGCCTAGGGTTGCCGTAGCCTTAGGCTAGGGGAGCCATAGCATTAGCCTAAGCCTAGGGGTGCCCTTCCTCAGCCTAGTGGTGTCCTAGCCTAAGCCTAGGGGTGCCCTAGCCTAAGCCTAGGGGTGCCATAACCTAAGCCTAAGGGTGCCCTTGCCTTAGACTAGGGGAGCCCTAGCCTTAGCCTAAGCCTAGGGGTGCCCTTGGTGCCCTAGCCTAAGCCTATGGGTGCCCTAGCCTGAGCAAGGGGTGCCCTAGCCTGAGACTACGGGTGCCGTAGCCTGAGGATAGGGGAGCCCTAGCGTTAGTCTAGCCTAGGATTGCCCTAGCCTAAGCCTAGGGGTGTCATAGCCTGAGTCTAGGGGTGCACTTGCCTGAGGCTAGGGGAGCCTTAGCCTTAACCTAAGCCTAGGGGAACCCTAGCTAAACCCTAGGGGTGCCCAAGCCTAAGCCTAAGGGTGCCCTAGCCTAAGCTTAGGGGTTCCCTAGCCTTAGGCTAGGGGAGCCCTAGCCTTTTCCTAAGCCTATGGGTGCCCTAGTCTAAGCCCAGGGGTGCCCTTTCCTGAGTCTAGGGGGGCAGTAGCCTTAGGCTAGGGGAGCCCTAGCCTTAGACTAAGCCTAGGGGTGCCCTAGTCTAAGCCTAGGGGTGCCGTAGCCTGAGCCTAGGGGTGCCCTAGTCTGAGGCTGGGGAGCCCTAGCCTTATCCTAAGCCTTGGATTGCCCTAGCCTAAGCTTAGAGGTGCCATAACCTGAGTCTAGGGGTGCCCTAAGCTGAGGCTAGTGGAGACCAAGCCTTAGCCTAAGCCTAGGGGTGACCTATCCTAAGCCTAGGGGTGCCCTACCCTAAGCCTAGGGTTGCCCTAGCCTAAGCCTAGTTGTGCCCTAGGGTTAGGCTAGGGGAGCCCTAGCCTTAGCCTAAGCCTAGGGGTGCCCTAGACTAAGCCTAGGGTGCCCTAGCCTTAGGATAGGGGAGCCCTAGCCTTAACCTAAGCCTAGGGGTGCCCTAGCCGAAGCCTAGCGGTGCCCTAGCCTTAGGCTAGGGGAGCCCTAGCCTTAGAATAAGCCTAGGGCTGCCCTAGCCTAAGCCTAGGTGTGCCCTAGCTTAAGCCTAGGGGTGCCCTAGCCTAAACCTAGGGGTGCCCTAGCCTAAGCCTAGGGGTGCCCTAGCCTAAGCCTACGGGTGCCCTAGCCTGAGTCTAGGGGTGCCCGCGCCTTAGGCTAGGGGAGCCCTAGCCTTACCCTAAGCCTATGGGTGCCCTAGGCTCAGCCTAGGGGTGCCCTAGCCTAAGGCTAAAAGTGCCCTTGCCTAAGCCTACGGGTGCTCTAGCCTAAGCCTATGGGTGCCCTAGCCTTAGACTAGGCGAGCCCTAGCACTAGCCTAAGCCTAGGTTGCCCTAGCCTAAGCCTATGGCTGCCCTAGCCTAAGCCTAGGGGTAGCATAGCCTAAGCCAAGGGGTGCCTTAGCCTATGCCTAGGGGTGACCTAGCCTTAGTCTAGGGGAGCACTAGCCTTAGCCTAAGCCTAGGGGTGCCCTAGCCTAAGCCTAGGGGTGCCCTAGCCTAAGCCTAGGGGTGCCCTAGCCTATGCCTAGGGGTGCCCTAGCCAGAGGCTAGGGGAGCCGTAGCCTTAGCCTAAGCCTAGGGGTGCCCTAGCCTAAGCCTAGGGGTGGCCTAGCCTAAGCCTAGGGGTGTCCTAAACTAAGCCTAGGGGTGCATTAGCCTTAGGCTAGGGGTGCACTAGCCTTAGTATAAGCCTAGGGGTGTGCTAGCCTAAGCTTAGGGGTGCCGTAGCCTATGCCTAGGGGTGCCCTAGACTTAGGCAAGGTGAGCCCTAGCCTTAGTATAAACCTAGGGGTTCCCTAGCCTTAGGCTAGGGGAGCACTAGCCTTAGCCTAAGCCTAGGGGTGCCTAGCCTAAGCCTAGGGGTGCCCTAGCCTAAGTCTAGGGGTGCCCTAGTCTAAGCCTAGGGGTGCCCTAGCCTTAGGCTAGGTGATCCCTAGCCTTAGCCTAAGCCTAGGGGTGCCTTAGCCTAAGCCTAGGGTTGCCCAACCCTGAACCTAGGGGTGCCCTAGCCTAAGCCTAGGGGTGCCCTAGCCTTAGCCTAGGTGAGCCCTAGCCTTAGCCTAAGCCTAGGGGTGCCCTAGCCTAAGCATAGGGGTGCCCTAGCCTAAGCCTAGGTGTGCCCTATCCTAAGCCTAGGGGTGCCGTAGCCTAAGCCTAGGGGTGCCCAATCCTTAGGCTAGGGGAGCGCTAGCCTTAGCCTAAGCCTATGGCTGCCCTAGCCTAAGCCTTGGGGTGCCCTAGTCTAAGCCTAGGGGTGCCCTAGCCTATCACTAGGGATGCCCTAGCCTTAGGCTAGGGGAGCACTAGCCTTAGCCTAAGCCAAGGGGTGCCCTAGCCTATGCCTAGGGGTGCCCTAGCGTTAGGCTAGGGGAGCCGTAGCCTTAGCCTAAGCCTAGGGGTGCCCTAGCCTAAGCCTAGGGGTGCCCTAGCCTAAGGCTAGGGTTGCCCTAACCTAAGCCTAGGGGTGCCCTAGGCTTAGGCTAGGGGTGCACTAGCCTTAGCCTAAGCCTAGGGGTGCCCTAGCCTATGCCTAGGGGTGCCCTAGCCTTAGGCTAGGTCAGCCCTAGCCTTAGCTTAAGCCTAGGGGTGCCGTAGCCTAAGCCTAGGGGTGCCCAGGCCTTAGGCTAGGGGAGCGCCAGCCTTAGCCTAAGCCTATGGCTGCCCTAGCCTAAGCCTAGGGGTGCCCTAGTCTAAGCCTAGGGGTGCCCTAGCCTATCACTAGGGATGCCCTAGCCTTAGGCTAGGGGAGCACTAGCCTTAGCCTAAGCCAAGGGGTGCCCTAGCCCATGCCTAGGGGTGCCCTAGCCTTAGGCTAGGGGAGCCGTAGCCTTAGCCTAAGCCTAGGGGTGCCCTAGCCTAAGCCTAGGGGTGCCCTAGCCTAAGGCTAGGGTTGCCCTAACCTAAGCCTAGGGGTGCCCTAGCCTTAGGCTACGGGTGCCCTAGCCTTAGCCTAAGCCTAGGGGTGCCCTAGCCTATGCCTAGGGGTGCCCTAGCCTTAGGCTAGGTGAGCCCTAACCTTAGCTTAAGCCTAGGGGTGCCCTAGCCTAAGCCTAGGGGTGCCCTAGCCTAAGACTGTGGGTGCCCTAGCCTAAGCTTAGGGGTGCCCTAGCCTAAGCCTAGGGGTGCCTTAGCCTAAACCTAGGTGTGCCCTAGGGTTAGGCTACAGGGAGCCCTAGCCTTAGCCTAAGCCTAGGGGTGGCCTAGCATAAGCCTAGGGGTGCCCTAGCCTAAGCCGAGGGGTGCCCTAGCCTAAGACTAGGGATGCCATGGCCTAAGTTAGGGGTTCCCTAGCCTAAGCCTAGGGGTGCCTTAGCCTAAGCCTAGTTGTGCCCTAGGGTTAGGCTAGGGGAGCCCTAGCCTTAGCCTAAGCCTAGGGGTGCCCAAGCCTAAGCCTAGGGGTGCCCTAGCCTTAGGATACGGGAGCCCTAGCCTTAACCTAAGCCTAGGGGTGCCCTAGCCGAAGCCTAGGGGTGCCCTAGCCTTAGGCTAGGGGAGCCCTAGCCTTAGAATAAGCCTAGGGCTGCCCTAGCCCAAGCGTAGGGGTGCCCAAGCCTTAGGCTAGGGGAGCCCTAGCCTTAGCCTAAGCCTAGGGCTCCCCTAGCCTAAGCATAGGTGTGCCCTAGCTTAAGCCTAGGGGTGCCCTAGCCTAAACCTAGGGGTGCCCTAGCCTAATCCTAGGGGTGCCCTAGCTTTAGACTAAGCCTACGGGTGCCCTAGCCTAAGCCTAGGGGTGTCCTAGCCTAAACCTAGGAGTGCCCTAGCCTAAGCCTAGGGGTGCCCTAGCCTAAGCCTAGGGGCGCCCTAGCCTTAGGCTAGGGGAGCCCTAGCCTTATCCTAAGCCTAGGGACGCCTAGTCTAAAAGTAGGAGTGCCCTAGCCTAACCTTAGGGGTGCCCTAGCCTAAGGCTAGGGGAGCCCTAGCCTTAGTCTAAGGCTAGGGGTGCCCTATCCAAAGCCTAGGGGTGCCCTATCCTTAGGCTAGGGGAGTCCTCGCCTTAGCCGAAGCCTTAGGGTGCCCAGCCCAAGCCTAGGGGTGCCCTAGCCCAAGCCTAGGGGTGCCCTAGCGTTAGGCTAGAGGAGCCCTAGCCTTAGCCTAAGTCTAGGGTTGCCCTAGCCTAAGCCGAGGGGTGCCCTAGCCTAAGCCTAGGGGTGCCCTAGCCTAAGCCTAGGGTGTGCCCTAGACTAAGCATTGGGGTTCCCTAGCCTAGGCCTAGGGGTGCCATAACCTAAGCCTAAGGGTGCCCTAGCCTTAGACTAGGGGAGCCCTAGCCTTAGCCTAAGCCTAGGGGTGCCCTTCCTCAGCCTAGTGGTGTCCTAGCCTAAGCCTAGGGGTGCCCTAGCCTAAGCCTAGGGGTGCCATAACCTAAGCCTAAGGGTGCCCTAGCCTTAGACTAGGGGAGCCCTAGCCTTAGCCTAAGCGTAGGGGGGCCCTAGCCTTAGGTTAGGGGAGCCCTAGCCTTAACCTAAGCTTAGGGGTGCCTTAGCCTAAGCCTAGGGGTGCTCTTGCCTTAGGCTAGGGCAGCCCTAGCCTTAGCCTAAGCTTAGGGGTGCCCTAGCCTAAGCCTAGGGGTGCCCTAGCCTGAGCCTAGGGGTGTCCTAGCCTGAGACTACGGGTGCCGTAGCCTGAGGATAGGGGAGCCCTAGCGTTAGTCTAGCCTAGGATTGCCCAAGCCTAAGCCTAGGGGTGTCATAGCCTGAGTCTAGGGGTGCAGTAGCCTGAGTCTAGGGGAGCCTTAGCCTTAGCCTAAGATTAGGGGAACCCTAGCTAAACCCTAGGGGTGCCCAAGCCTAAGCCTAGGGGTGCCCTAGCATAAGCCTAGGGGTGCCCTAGCCTTAGGCTAGGGGAGCCCTAGCCTTTTCCTAAGCCTATGGGTGCCCTAGTCTAAGCCTGGCGGTGCCCTTTCCTGAGCCTAGGGGTGCCGTAGCCTTAGGCTAGGGGTGCCCTAGTCTGAGGCTAGGGGAGCCCTAGCCTTATCCTAAGCCTAGGATTTCCCTAGCCTAAGCTTAGGTGTGCCATAACCTGAGTCTAGGGGTGCCCTAACCTGAGGCTAGTGGAGCCCAAGCCTTAGCCTAAGCCTAGGGGTGCCCTATCCTAAGCCTGGGGGTGCCCTACCCTAAGCCTAGGAGTGCCCTAGCCTAAGCCTAGGGTTGCCGTAACCTAAGCGTAGGGTTGCCCTAGCCTAAGCCTAGGGTTGCCCTAGCCTAAGCCTAGGGGTTCCCTAGCCTTAGGCTAGGGGAGCTCTAGCCGTAGGCTAGGGGAGCCCTAGCCTTAGCCTAAGCCTAGGGGTGCCCTAGCCTAAGCCTAGGGGTGCCCTAGACTAAGCCTAGGGGTGCCCTAACCTTAGGCTAGGGGAGCCCTAATCTTATCCTAAGCCTAGGGCTTCCCTAGCCTAAGGCTAAGGGAGCCCTAGCCTTAGCCTAAGTCTAGGTGTGCCCTAGCCTAAGCCTAGGGGTGCCCTCGCCTAAGCCTCGGGGTACCCTAGCCCAAGCCAAGGGGTGCCCTAGCCTTAGGCTAGGGATGCCCTAGCCTAAGCCTAAGCCTAGGGGTGCCCTAGCGTAAGCCTAGGGGTGCCTTAGCGTAAGCCTAGGGGTGCCCTATCCTTAGGCTAGGGGAGCCCTAGCCTTAGCCTAAGCCTAGGAGTGCCCTAGCCTAAACCTAGGTGTGCCCTAGCCTAAGCCAAGGGGTGCCCTAGCCTAAGCCTAGGGGAGCCCTGGCCTTAGCCTAAGACTAGGGGTGCCCTATCCTAAGCCTAGGTGTGCCCTAGCCTAAGCCAAGGGGTGCCCTAGCCTAAGCCTAGGGGAGCCCTAGCCTTAGCCTAAGCCTAGGTGTGCCCTAGCCTAAGCCTAGGGATGCCGTAGCCTAAGCCTAGGGGTGACCTACCCTAATCCTCGGGGTACCCTAACCTAAGCGTAGAGGAGCCCTAGTCTTAGCCTACGCCTAGGGGTGCCCTAGCCTAAGCCTAGGGGTGCCCTACCCTAAGCCAAGGTGTGTCCTAGCCTAAGCCTAGGGGTGCCCTAGCGTAAGCCTAGGGGTGCACTAGCCTAAGCCTAGGGGTGCCCTAGCCTAAGCCTAGGGGTGCCCTAGCCTAAGCCTAGGGGTGCTCTAGCCTTAGGCTAGGGGAGCCCTAGCCTTAGCCTAAGCCTAGGTGTGCCCTAGCCTAAGCCTAGGGGTGCCCTAGCCTGAGCCTAGGGGTGCCCTAGCCTGAGACTACGGGTGCCGTAGCCTGAGGATAGGGGAGCCCTAGCGTTAGTCTAGCTTAGGATTGCCCTAGCCTAAGCCTAGGGGTGCCCTAGCCTAAGCCTAGGGGTGCCATAGCCTAAGCCTAGGGGTGCTCTAGCCTTAGGCTAGGGGAGCCCTAGCCTTAGCCTAAGCCTAGGGGAACCCTAGCTAAATCCTAGGGGTGCCCAAGCCTAAGCCTAGGGGTGCCCTAGCCTAAGGCTAGGGGTGCCCTAGCCTTAGGCTAGGGGAGCCTTAGCCTTTTCCTAAGCCTATGGGTGCCCTAGTCTAAGCCTAGGGGTGCCCTTTCCTGGGCCTAGGGGTGCCGTAGCCTTAGGCTAGGGGAGCCCTTGCCTTAGACTAAGCCTAGGGGTGCCCTAGTCTAAGCCTAGGGGTGCCCTAGCCTGAGCCTAGGGGTGCCCTAGTCTGAGGCTAGGGGAGCCCTAGCCTTATCCTAAGCCTAGGATTGCCCTAGCCTAAGCTTAGGCGTGCCATAACCTGAGTCTAGGGGTGCCCAAACCTGAGGCTAGTGGAGCCCTAGCCTTAGCCTAAGCCTAGGGGTGCCCTATCCTAAGCCTAGGGGTGCCCTACCCTAAGCCTAGGGTTGCCCTAGCCTAAGCCTAGGGTTGCCCTAGCCTAAGCCTAGGGGTGCCCTAGCCTTAGGCTAGGGGAGCTCTAGCCGTAGGTTAGGGGAGCCCTAGCCTTAGCCTAAGTCTAGGGGTGCCCTAGAAGAAGCCTAAGGGTGCCCTAACCTTAGGCTAGGGGAGCCCTAATCTTACCCTAAGCCTAGGGGTGCCCTAGTCTAAGCCTAGGGGTGCCCTTTCCTGAGCCTAGGGTTGCCGTAGCCTTAGGCTAGGGGAGCCATAGCATTAGCCTAAGCCTAGGGGTGCCCTTCCTCAGCCTAGTGGTGTCCTAGCCTAAGCCTAGGGGTGCCCTAGCCTAAGCCTAGGGGTGCCATAACCTAAGCCTAAGGGTGCCCTTGCCTTAGACTAGGGGAGCCCTAGCCTTAGCCTAAGCCTAGGGGTGCCCTTGGTGCCCTAGCCTAAGCCTATGGGTGCCCTAGCCTGAGCAAGGGGTGCCCTAGCCTGAGACTACGGGTGCCGTAGCCTGAGGATAGGGGAGCCCTAGCGTTAGTCTAGCCTAGGATTGCCCTAGCCTAAGCCTAGGGGTGTCATAGCCTGAGTCTAGGGGTGCACTTGCCTGAGGCTAGGGGAGCCTTAGCCTTAACCTAAGCCTAGGGGAACCCTAGCTAAACCCTAGGGGTGCCCAAGCCTAAGCCTAAGGGTGCCCTAGCCTAAGCTTAGGGGTTCCCTAGCCTTAGGCTAGGGGAGCCCTAGCCTTTTCCTAAGCCTATGGGTGCCCTAGTCTAAGCCCAGGGGTGCCCTTTCCTGAGTCTAGGGGGGCAGTAGCCTTAGGCTAGGGGAGCCCTAGCCTTAGACTAAGCCTAGGGGTGCCCTAGTCTAAGCCTAGGGGTGCCGTAGCCTGAGCCTAGGGGTGCCCTAGTCTGAGGCTGGGGAGCCCTAGCCTTATCCTAAGCCTTGGATTGCCCTAGCCTAAGCTTAGAGGTGCCATAACCTGAGTCTAGGGGTGCCCTAAGCTGAGGCTAGTGGAGACCAAGCCTTAGCCTAAGCCTAGGGGTGACCTATCCTAAGCCTAGGGGTGCCCTACCCTAAGCCTAGGGTTGCCCTAGCCTAAGCCTAGTTGTGCCCTAGGGTTAGGCTAGGGGAGCCCTAGCCTTAGCCTAAGCCTAGGGGTGCCCTAGACTAAGCCTAGGGTGCCCTAGCCTTAGGATAGGGGAGCCCTAGCCTTAACCTAAGCCTAGGGGTGCCCTAGACGAAGCCTAGCGGTGCCCTAGCCTTAGGCTAGGGGAGCCCTAGCCTTAGAATAAGCCTAGGGCTGCCCTAGCCTAAGCCTAGGTGTGCCCTAGCTTAAGCCTAGGGGTGCCCTAGCCTAAACCTAGGGGTGCCTTAGCCTAAACATAGGGGTGTCCTAGCCTATTCCTAGGGGTGCCCTAGCCTAAGCCTAGGGGTGCCCTAGCCTTAGGCTAGGGGTGCACTAGCCTTAGTCTAAGCCTAGTGGTGTCCTAGCCTAAGCTTAGGGGTGCCGTAGCCTATGCCTAGGGGTGCCCTAGACTTAGGCTAGGTGAGCCCTAGCCTTAGTTTAACCCTAGGGGTGCCCTAGCCTTAGGCTAGGGGAGCACTAGCCTTAGCCTAAGCCTAGGGGTGCTTAGCCTAAGCCTAGGTGTGCCCTATCCTAAGCCTAGGGGTGCCCTAGCCTAAGCCTAGGGGTGCCCTAGCCTAAGCCTAGGGGTGCCCTAGCCTTAGCCTAGGTGAGCACTAGCCTTAGCCTAAGCCTAGGGGTGCCCTAGCCTAAGCCTAGGTGTGGCCTATCCTAAGCCTAGGGGTGCCGTAGCCTAAGCCTAGGGGTGCCCAGGCCTTAAGCTAGGGGAGCGCTAGCCTTAGCCTAAGCCTATGGCTGCCCTAGCCAAAGCCTAGGGGTGCCCTAGCCTATCACTAGGGATGCCCTAGCCTTAGGCTAGGGGAGCACTAGCCTTAGCCTAAGCCAAGGGGTGCCCTAGCCTATGCCTAGGGGTCCCCTAGTCTTAGCCTAAGCCTAGGGGTACCCGAGCCTAAGCCAAGTGGTGCCATAGCCTAAGCCTAGGGGTGCCTTAGCCTAAGCCTAGGGGTCCCCTAGCCTTAGCCTAAGCCTAGGGGTGCCCTAGACTAAGCCTAGGGGTGCCCTAGCCTAAGCCTAGGGTTGCCTTAGCATAAGCCTAGGGGTCCCCTAGCCCTAGCCTAAGCCTAGGGGTGCCATAGCCAGAGCCTAGGGATGCCCTAGCCTAAACCTAGGGGAGCCCTAGCTTTTGCCTATGCCTTGGGGTGCCCTAGCCTAAACCTAGGTGTTCCCTAGCCTAAGCCTAGGGGTGCCTTAGCCTAAGCCTAGGGGTCCCCTAGCCATAGCCTAAGCCGTGGGGTGCCCGAGCCTAAGCCTACGGTTGCCCTATCCTAAGCCTAGCGATGCCCTAGCCTTAGGCTAGGGGACACCTAGCCTTAGCCTACGTCTAGGGGTGCCCTAGCCTAAGCTTAGAGGTGCCCTAGCCTAAGCCTAGGGGTGCCCTAGCCTAAGCCTAGGGGTGCCATTGCCTGAGCCTAGGGGTGCCCTAGCCTGAGCCTACGGGTGCCTTAGCCTGAGGTTAGGGAAGCCCTAGCCTTAGTCTAGCCTAGGATTGCCCTAGCCTAAGCCTAGGGGTGCCATAGCCTGAGTCTAGGGGTGCCCGCGCCTTAGGCTAGGGGAGCCCTAGCCTTAGCCTAAGCCTAGGGGTGCCCTAGCCTAAGAGTAGGGATGCCCTAGGCTGAGCCTAGGGGTGCCCTAGCCTTAGGCTAGGGGAGCCCTAACCTTAGCCTAAGCCTAGGGGTGTCCTAGCCTAAGCCTAGGGGTGCCCTAGCATAAGGCTAAAAGTGCCCTTGCCTAAGCCTATGGGTGCTCTAGCCTAAGCCTATGGGTGCCCTTGCCTTAGGCTAGGCGAGCCCTAGCCTTAGCCTAAGCCTAGGTTGCCCTAGCCTAAGCCTATGGCTGACCTAGCCTAAGCCTAGGGGTACCCTAGCCTAAGCCTAGGGGTGCCCTAGCCTATGCCTAGCGGTGACCTAGCCTTAGGCTAGGGGAGCACTAGCCTTAGCCTAAGCCTAGGGGTGCGCTAGCCTAAACTTAGGGGTGCCCTAGCCTAAGCCTAGGGGTGCCCTAGCCTATGCCTAGGGGTGCCCTAGCCTTAGGCTAGGGGAGCCGTAGCCTTAGCCTAAGCTAGGGGTGCCCTAGCCTAAGCCTAGGGTTGCCCTAGCCTAAGCCTAGGGGTGCCCTAGCCTATGCCTAGGGGTGCCCTAGCCTTAGGCTAGGGGAGCCGTAGCCTTAGCCTAAGCCCAGGGGTGCCCTAGCCTAAGCCTAGGGTTGCCCTAGCCTATGCCTAGGGGTGCCCTAGCCTAAGCCTAGGGTTGCCCTAACATAAGCCTAGGGGTGCCCTAGCCTAAGCCTAGTGGTGCCATAGCCGTAGGCTAGGGGAGCCCTAGCCTTAGCCTAAGCTAGGGGTGCCCTAGCCTAAGCCTTGGGATGCCCTAGCCTAAGCCTACGGGTGTCCTTGCCTAAGCCTTGGGGCGCCCTAGCTTAAACCTAGGGGTGCCCTAGTCTAAGCCTAGGGGTGTCCTAGCCTAAGCCTATGGGTGCCCTAGCCTAAGCCAAGGGGTGTCCCAGCCTAAGGCTAGGGGTGTCCTAGCCTTAGTCTAGTGGAGCCCTAGCCTTAGCCTAAGCCTAGGGGTTCCCTAACCTAAGCCTAGGGGTGCCCTAGCCTAAGCCTAGGGGTGAACTATCCTAAGACTAGGGGTGCCCTAGCCTAAGCCTAGGGGTGCTCTAGCCTAAGCCTAGGGGTGCCCTAGCCATAGGCTAGGGGAGCCCTAGCCTTAGCCGAAGCCTTGGGGTGCCATAGCCTAAGCCTAGGGGTGCCCTAGCCTAAGCCTAGGGGTGCCCTAGCCTAAACCTAGGGGTCCCCTAACCTTAGCCTAAGCCTAGGGGTCCCCTAGCCTAAGCCTAAGCCAAGGGGACCCCAGCCTAAGCCTAGGGGTGCCCTAGCCTAAGACTAGGGGTGCCATAGCCTAAGTCTAGGGGTCCCCTAGTCTTAGCCTAAGCCTAGGGGTGCCCTAGCCTAAGCCAAGTGGTGCCTTAGCCTAAGCCTACGGGTGCCTTAGACTAAGCCTATGGGTCCCCTAGCCTTAGCCTAAGCCTAGGGGTGCCCTAGCCTAAGCCTAGGGGTACCCTAGCCTAAGCCTAGGGGTGCCTTAGCCTAAGTCCTAGTCCTAGTCCTAGTCCTAGCCGAAGCCTAGGGGTGCCCTAGCCTAAACCTAGGCGCTTCCTAGACTAAGCGTATGGGTGCCTTAGCCTCAGCCTGGGGTCACCTAGCCTTAGCCTAAGCCTAGGGGTGCCTTAGCCTAAGCCTACGGTTGCCCTCGCCTAAGCCTAGCGATGCCCTAGCCTTAGGCTAGGGGACCCCTAGCCATAGCCTACGTCTAGAGGTGCCCTAGCCTAAGCCTAAGGGTGCCCTAGCCTAAGCCTACGGGTGCCCTAGTCTGAGTCTAGGGGTGCCCGCGCCTTATTCTAGGGGATCCCTAGCCTTAGCCTAAGCCTAGGGGTGTCCCAGCCTAAGCCTAGGGGTGCCTAGCTTAAGGCTAAAAGTGCCCTTGCCTAAGCCGACTAGTGCTCTAGCCTAAGCCTACGGGTGCCCTAGCCTTAGGCTAGGCGAGTCCTAGCCCTAGCCTAAGCCTAGGTTGCCCTAGCCTAAGCCTATGGCTGCCCTAGCCTAAGCCTAGGGGTACCATAGCCTAAGCCAAGGGGTGCCCTAGCCTATGCCTAGGGGTGACCTAGCCTTAGGCTAGGGGAGCACTAGCCTTAGCCTAAGCCTTGGGGTGCCCTAGCCTAAGCCTAAGGGTGCCCTAGCCTATGCCTAGGGGTGCCCTAGCCTTAGGCTAGGGGAGCCGTAGCCTTAGCCTAAGCCTAGGGGTGCCCTAGCCTAAGCCTAGGGGTGGCCTAGCCTAACCCTAGGGGTGCCCTAGCCTAAGCCTAGGGGTGCCCTAGCCCTAGGCTAGGGGTGCACTAGCCTTAGTCTAAGCCTAGGGGTGTCCTAGCCTAAGTTTAGGGGTGCCGTAGCCTATGCCTAGGGGTGCCCTAGACTTAGGCTAGGTGAGCCCTAGCCTTAGCCTAACCCTAGGGGTACCCTAGTCTTAGGCTAGGGGAGCACTAGCCTTTGGCTAGGTGAGCCCTAGCCTTAGCCTAAGCCTAGGGCTGCCCTAGCCTAAGCCTAGGGGAGCCCTAGTCTAAGACTAGGGGTGCCCTAGCCTATCACTAGGGATGCCCTAGCCTTAGGCTAGGGGAGCACTAGCCTTAGCCTAAGACAAGGGTTGCCCTAGCCTATGCCTAGGGGTGCCCTAGCCTTAGGCTAGGGGAGACGTAGCCTTAGCCTAAGCCTAGGGTTGCCCTAACCTAAGCCTAGGGGTTCCCTAGCCTTAGGCTAGGGGTGCACTAGCCTTAGCCTAAGCCTAGGGGTGCCCTAGCCTATGCTTAGGGGTGCCCTAGCCTTAGGCTAGGTGAGCCCTACCCTTAGCCTAAGCCTAGGGCTGCCCTAGCCTAAGCCTAGGGGTGCCCTAGCCTAAGCCTAGGGGTGCCTTAGCCTAAGCCTGGGTGTGCCCTAGGGTTAGGCTAGGGAAGCCCTAGCCTTAGCCTAAGCTTAGGGGTGCCCTAGCCTAAGCCTAGGGGTGCCTTAGCCTAAGCCTAGGTGTGCCCTAGGGTAGGGTAGGGGAGCCCTAGCCTTAGCCTAAGCCTAGGGATGCCCTAGCCTAAGCCTAGTGGTGCCCTAGCCTAAGTCTAGGGGTGCCCTAGCCTAAGCCTAGGGTTGCCTTATCCTAAGCCTAGGGGTTCCCTAGCCATAGCCTAAGCCTTGGGGTGCCCGAGCCTAAGCCTACGGTAGCCCTAGCATAAGCCTAGCGATGCCCTAGCATTAGGCTAGGGGACCCCTAGCCTTAGCCTACTTCTAGGGGTGCCCTAGCCTAAGCTTAGGGGTGCCCTAGCCTAAGCCTAGGGGTGCACTACCTAAGCCTAGGGGTGCCCAGCCTGAGCCTAGGGGTGCCCTAGCCTGAGCCTACGGGTGCCCTAGCCTGAGGCTAGGGGAGCCCTAGTTTACTCTAGCCTACGATTGCCCTAGCCTAAGCCTAGGGGTGCCATAGCCTGAGTCTAGTGGTGCCCGCGCCATAGGCTAAGGGAGCCCTAGCCTTAGCCTAAGCCTAGGGGGGCCCTAGCCTAAGCGTAGGGATGCCCTAGGCTTAGCCTAGAGGTGCCCTAGCCTTAGGCTAGGGGAGCCCTACCCTTAGCCTAAGCCTAGGGGTGTCCTAGCCCAAACCTAGGGGTGCCCTAGCCAAAGGCTAAAAGTGCCCTTGCCTAAGCCTACGGGTGCTCTAGCCTAAGCTTATGGGTGCCCTAGCATTAGGCTAGGCGAACCCTAGCCTTAGCCTAAGCCTAGGTTGCCCTAGCCTAAGCCTATGGCTGCCCTAGCCTAAGCCTAGGGGTAACCTAGCCTAAGTCTAGGGGTGCCCTAGCCTATGCCTAGGGGTGACCTAGCCTTAGGCTAGGGGAGCACTAGCCTTAGCCTAAGCCTAGGGGTGCCCTAGCCTAAGCCTAGGGGTGCCCTAGCCTAAGCCTAGGGGTGCCCCTAGCCTATGCCTAGGGGTGCCCTAGCCTTAGGCTAGGGGAGCCGTAGCCTTAGCCTAAGCCTAGGGGTGCCCTAGCCTAAGCCTAGGGTTGCCCTAGCCTAAGCCTAGGGGTGCCCTAGCCTAAGCCTAGGGGTGCCCTAGCCGTAGGCTAGGGGTGCACTAGCCTTTGTCTAAGCCTAGGGGTGTCTTAGCCTAAGCTTAGGGGTGCCCTAGCCTATGCCTAGGGGTGCCCTAACCTAAGCCTAGGGGTGCCCTAGCCTAAGCCTAGGGGTGTCCCAGCCTAAGGCTAGGCATGTCCTAGCCTTAGTCTAGTGGAGCCCTAGCCTTAGCCTAAGCCTAGGGGTGCCCTATCCTAAGCCTAGGGGTGCCCTAGCCTAAGCCTAGGGGTGAACTATCCTAAGCCTAGGGGTGCCCTAGCCTAAGCCGAGGGGTGCTCTAGCCTAAACCTAGGGGTGCCCTAGCCTTAGCCTAAGCCTAGGGATCCCCTAGCCTAAGCCTAAGCCTATGGGGCCCCAGCCTAAGCCTAGGGGTGCCCTAGCCTAAGCCTAAGCCTAGGGGGCCCCAGCCTAAGCCTAGGGGTGCCCTAGCCTAAGCCTAGGGGTGCCTTTGCCAAAGCCTAGGGGTCCCCTAGTCTTAGCCTAAGCCTAGGGGTGCCCTACCCTAAGCCAAGTGGTGCCCTAGCCTAAGCCTACGGGTGCCTTAGACTAAGCCTAGGGGACCCCTAGCCTTAGCCTAAGCCTAGGGGTGCCCTAGCCTAAGCCTAGTGGTGCCCTAGTCTAAGCCTAGGGGTGCCTTAACCTAAGCCTAGGGGTCCCCTAGCCTTAGCCTAAGCCTAGGGGTGCCCTAGCCTAAACCTAGGGGTTCCCTAGACTAAGCCTAGGGGTGCCTTAGCCTCAGCCTAGGGGTCCCCTAGCCTTAGCCTAAGCGTAGGGGTGCCTGAGCCTAAGCCTACAGTTGCCCTAGCCTAAGCCTAGCGATGCCCTAGCCTTAGGCTAGGGGACCCCTAGCCTTAGCCTACGTCTAGGGGTGCCCTAGCCTAAGCCTAGGGGTGCCCTAGCCTAAGCCTACGGGTGCCCTAGCCTGAGTCTAGGGGTGCCCGCGCCTTATGCTAGGGGAGCCCTAGCCTTAGCCTAAGCCTATGGGTGCCCTAGGCTCAGCCTAGGGGTGCCCTAGCCTAAGGCTAAAAGTGCCCTTGCCTAAGCCTACGGGTGCTCTAGCCTAAGCCTATGGGTGCCCTAGCCTTAGACTAGGCGAGCCCTAGCACTAGCCTAAGCCTAGGTTGCCCTAGCCTAAGCCTATGGCTGCCCTAGCCTAAGCCTAGGGGTACCATAGCCTAAGCCAAGGGGTGCCTTAGCCTATGCCTAGGGGTGACCTAGCCTTAGTCTAGGGGAGCACTAGCCTTAGCCTAAGCCTAGGGGTGCCCTAGCCTAAGCCTAGGGGTGCCCTAGCCTAAGCCTAGGGGTGCCCTAGCCTATGCCTAGGGGTGCCCTAGCCAGAGGTTAGGGGAGCCGTAGCCTTAGCCTAAGCCTAGGGGTGCCCTAGCCTAAGCCTAGGGGTGGCCTAGCCTAAGCCTAGGGGTGCCCTAAACTAAGCCTAGGGGTGCCCTAGCCTTAGGCTAGGGGTGCACTAGCCATAGTCTAAGCCTAGGGGTGTGCTAGCCTAAGCTTAGGGGTGCCGTAGCCTATGCCTAGGGGTGCCCTATACTTAGGCTAGGTGAGCCCTAGCCTTAGTATAAACCTAGGGGTGCCCTAGCCTTAGGCTAGGGGAGCACTAGCCTTAGCCTAAGCCTAGGGGTGCCTAGCCTAAGCCTAGGGGTGCCCTAGCCTAAGTCTAGGGGTGCCCTAGCCTAAGCCTAGGGGTGCCCTAGCCTTAGGCTAGGTGAGCCCTAGCCTTAGCCTAAGCCTAGGGGTGCCTTAGCCTAAGCCTAGGGTTGCCCAACCCTGAACCTAGGGGTGCCCTAGCCTAAGCCTAGGGGTGCCCTAGCCTTAGCCTAGGTGAGCCCTAGCCTTAGCCTAAGCCTAGGGGTGCCCTAGCCTAAGCATAGGGGTGCCCTAGCCTAAGCCTAGGTGTGCCCTATCCTAAGCCTAGGGGTGCCGTAGCCTAAGCCTAGGGGTGCCCAAGCCTTAGGCTAGGGGAGCGCTAGCCTTAGCCTAAGCCTATGGCTGCCCTAGCCTAAGCCTTGGGGTGCCCTAGTCTAAGCCTAGGGGTGCCCTAGCCTATCACTAGGGATGCCCTAGCCTTAGGCTAGGGGAGCACTAGCCTTAGCCTAAGCCAAGGGGTGCCCTAGCCTATGCCTAGGGGTGCCCTAGCGTTAGGCTAGGGGAGCCGTAGCCTTAGCCTAAGCCTAGGGGTGCCCTAGCCTAAGCCTAGGGGTGCCCTAGCCTAAGGCTAGGGTTGCCCTAACCTAAGCCTAGGGGTGCCCTAGGCTTAGGCTAGGGGTGCACTACCCTTAGCCTAAGCCTAGGGCTGCCCTACCCTATGCCTAGGGGTGCCCTAGCCTTAGGCTAGGTGAGCCCTAGCCTTAGCTTAATCCTAGGGGTGCCGTAGCCAAAGCCTAGGGGTGCACAGGCCTTAGGCTAGGGGAGCGCTAGCCTTAGCCTAAGCCTATGGCTGCCCTAGCCTAAGCCTAGGGGTGCCCTAGTCTAAGCCTAGGGGTGCCCTAGCCTATCACTAGGGATGCCCTAGCCTTAGGCTAGGGGAGCACTAGCCTTAGCCTAAGCCAAGGGGTGCCCTAGCCTATGCCTAGGGGTGCCCTAGCCTTAGGCTAGGGGAGCCGTAGCCTTAGCCTAAGCCTAGGGGTGCCCTAGCCTAAGCCTAGGGGTGCCCTAGCCTAAGGCTAGGGTTGCCCTAACCTAAGACTAGGGGTGCCCTAGCCTTAGTCTAGGGGTGCCCTAGCCTTAGCCTAAGCCTAGGGGTGCCCTAGCCTATGCCTAGGGGTGCCCTAGCCTTAGGCTAGGTGAGCCCTAACCTTAGCTTAAGCCTAGGGGTGCCCTAGCCTAAGCCTAGGGGTGCCCTAGCCTAAGACTGTGGGTGCCCTAGCCTAAGCTTAGGGGTGCCCTAGCCTAAGCCTAGGGGTGCCTTAGCCTAAGCCTAGGTGTGCCCTAGGGTAGGGTAGGGGAGCCCTAGCCTTAGCCTAAGCCTAGGGATGCCCTAGCCTAAGCCTAGTGGTGCCCTAGCCTAAGTCTAGGGGTGCCCTAGCCTAAGCCTAGGGTTGCCTTATCCTAAGCCTAGGGGTTCCCTAGCCATAGCCTAAGCCTTGGGGTGCCCGAGCCTAAGCCTACGGTAGCCCTAGCATAAGCCTAGCGATGCCCTAGCATTAGGCTAGGGGACCCCTAGCCTTAGCCTACTTCTAGGGGTGCCCTAGCCTAAGCTTAGGGGTGCCCTAGCCTAAGCCTAGGGGTGCACTACCTAAGCCTAGGGGTGCCCAGCCTGAGCCTAGGGGTGCCCTAGCCTGAGCCTACGGGTGCCCTAGCCTGAGGCTAGGGGAGCCCTAGTTTACTCTAGCCTACGATTGCCCTAGCCTAAGCCTAGGGGTGCCATAGCCTGAGTCTAGTGGTGCCCGCGCCATAGGCTAAGGGAGCCCTAGCCTTAGCCTAAGCCTAGGGGGGCCCTAGCCTAAGCGTAGGGATGCCCTAGGCTTAGCCTAGAGGTGCCCTAGCCTTAGGCTAGGGGAGCCCTACCCTTAGCCTAAGCCTAGGGGTGTCCTAGCCCAAACCTAGGGGTGCCCTAGCCAAAGGCTAAAAGTGCCCTTGCCTAAGCCTACGGGTGCTCTAGCCTAAGCTTATGGGTGCCCTAGCATTAGGCTAGGCGAACCCTAGCCTTAGCCTAAGCCTAGGTTGCCCTAGCCTAAGCCTATGGCTGCCCTAGCCTAAGCCTAGGGGTAACCTAGCCTAAGTCTAGGGGTGCCCTAGCCTATGCCTAGGGGTGACCTAGCCTTAGGCTAGGGGAGCACTAGCCTTAGCCTAAGCCTAGGGGTGCCCTAGCCTAAGCCTAGGGGTGCCCTAGCCTAAGCCTAGGGGTGCCCCTAGCCTATGCCTAGGGGTGCCCTAGCCTTAGGCTAGGGGAGCCGTAGCCTTAGCCTAAGCCTAGGGGTGCCCTAGCCTAAGCCTAGGGTTGCCCTAGCCTAAGCCTAGGGGTGCCCTAGCCTAAGCCTAGGGGTGCCCTAGCCGTAGGCTAGGGGTGCACTAGCCTTTGTCTAAGCCTAGGGGTGTCTTAGCCTAAGCTTAGGGGTGCCCTAGCCTATGCCTAGGGGTGCCCTAACCTAAGCCTAGGGGTGCCCTAGCCTAAGCCTAGGGGTGTCCCAGCCTAAGGCTAGGCATGTCCTAGCCTTAGTCTAGTGGAGCCCTAGCCTTAGCCTAAGCCTAGGGGTGCCCTATCCTAAGCCTAGGGGTGCCCTAGCCTAAGCCTAGGGGTGAACTATCCTAAGCCTAGGGGTGCCCTAGCCTAAGCCGAGGGGTGCTCTAGCCTAAACCTAGGGGTGCCCTAGCCTTAGCCTAAGCCTAGGGATCCCCTAGCCTAAGCCTAAGCCTATGGGGCCCCAGCCTAAGCCTAGGGGTGCCCTAGCCTAAGCCTAAGCCTAGGGGGCCCCAGCCTAAGCCTAGGGGTGCCCTAGCCTAAGCCTAGGGGTGCCTTTGCCAAAGCCTAGGGGTCCCCTAGTCTTAGCCTAAGCCTAGGGGTGCCCTACCCTAAGCCAAGTGGTGCCCTAGCCTAAGCCTACGGGTGCCTTAGACTAAGCCTAGGGGACCCCTAGCCTTAGCCTAAGCCTAGGGGTGCCCTAGCCTAAGCCTAGTGGTGCCCTAGTCTAAGCCTAGGGGTGCCTTAACCTAAGCCTAGGGGTCCCCTAGCCTTAGCCTAAGCCTAGGGGTGCCCTAGCCTAAACCTAGGGGTTCCCTAGACTAAGCCTAGGGGTGCCTTAGCCTCAGCCTAGGGGTCCCCTAGCCTTAGCCTAAGCGTAGGGGTGCCTGAGCCTAAGCCTACAGTTGCCCTAGCCTAAGCCTAGCGATGCCCTAGCCTTAGGCTAGGGGACCCCTAGCCTTAGCCTACGTCTAGGGGTGCCCTAGCCTAAGCCTAGGGGTGCCCTAGCCTAAGCCTACGGGTGCCCTAGCCTGAGTCTAGGGGTGCCCGCGCCTTATGCTAGGGGAGCCCTAGCCTTAGCCTAAGCCTATGGGTGCCCTAGGCTCAGCCTAGGGGTGCCCTAGCCTAAGGCTAAAAGTGCCCTTGCCTAAGCCTACGGGTGCTCTAGCCTAAGCCTATGGGTGCCCTAGCCTTAGACTAGGCGAGCCCTAGCACTAGCCTAAGCCTAGGTTGCCCTAGCCTAAGCCTATGGCTGCCCTAGCCTAAGCCTAGGGGTACCATAGCCTAAGCCAAGGGGTGCCTTAGCCTATGCCTAGGGGTGACCTAGCCTTAGTCTAGGGGAGCACTAGCCTTAGCCTAAGCCTAGGGGTGCCCTAGCCTAAGCCTAGGGGTGCCCTAGCCTAAGCCTAGGGGTGCCCTAGCCTATGCCTAGGGGTGCCCTAGCCAGAGGTTAGGGGAGCCGTAGCCTTAGCCTAAGCCTAGGGGTGCCCTAGCCTAAGCCTAGGGGTGGCCTAGCCTAAGCCTAGGGGTGCCCTAAACTAAGCCTAGGGGTGCCCTAGCCTTAGGCTAGGGGTGCACTAGCCATAGTCTAAGCCTAGGGGTGTGCTAGCCTAAGCTTAGGGGTGCCGTAGCCTATGCCTAGGGGTGCCCTATACTTAGGCTAGGTGAGCCCTAGCCTTAGTATAAACCTAGGGGTGCCCTAGCCTTAGGCTAGGGGAGCACTAGCCTTAGCCTAAGCCTAGGGGTGCCTAGCCTAAGCCTAGGGGTGCCCTAGCCTAAGTCTAGGGGTGCCCTAGCCTAAGCCTAGGGGTGCCCTAGCCTTAGGCTAGGTGAGCCCTAGCCTTAGCCTAAGCCTAGGGGTGCCTTAGCCTAAGCCTAGGGTTGCCCAACCCTGAACCTAGGGGTGCCCTAGCCTAAGCCTAGGGGTGCCCTAGCCTTAGCCTAGGTGAGCCCTAGCCTTAGCCTAAGCCTAGGGGTGCCCTAGCCTAAGCATAGGGGTGCCCTAGCCTAAGCCTAGGTGTGCCCTATCCTAAGCCTAGGGGTGCCGTAGCCTAAGCCTAGGGGTGCCCAAGCCTTAGGCTAGGGGAGCGCTAGCCTTAGCCTAAGCCTATGGCTGCCCTAGCCTAAGCCTTGGGGTGCCCTAGTCTAAGCCTAGGGGTGCCCTAGCCTATCACTAGGGATGCCCTAGCCTTAGGCTAGGGGAGCACTAGCCTTAGCCTAAGCCAAGGGGTGCCCTAGCCTATGCCTAGGGGTGCCCTAGCGTTAGGCTAGGGGAGCCGTAGCCTTAGCCTAAGCCTAGGGGTGCCCTAGCCTAAGCCTAGGGGTGCCCTAGCCTAAGGCTAGGGTTGCCCTAACCTAAGCCTAGGGGTGCCCTAGGCTTAGGCTAGGGGTGCACTACCCTTAGCCTAAGCCTAGGGCTGCCCTACCCTATGCCTAGGGGTGCCCTAGCCTTAGGCTAGGTGAGCCCTAGCCTTAGCTTAATCCTAGGGGTGCCGTAGCCAAAGCCTAGGGGTGCACAGGCCTTAGGCTAGGGGAGCGCTAGCCTTAGCCTAAGCCTATGGCTGCCCTAGCCTAAGCCTAGGGGTGCCCTAGTCTAAGCCTAGGGGTGCCCTAGCCTATCACTAGGGATGCCCTAGCCTTAGGCTAGGGGAGCACTAGCCTTAGCCTAAGCCAAGGGGTGCCCTAGCCTATGCCTAGGGGTGCCCTAGCCTTAGGCTAGGGGAGCCGTAGCCTTAGCCTAAGCCTAGGGGTGCCCTAGCCTAAGCCTAGGGGTGCCCTAGCCTAAGGCTAGGGTTGCCCTAACCTAAGACTAGGGGTGCCCTAGCCTTAGTCTAGGGGTGCCCTAGCCTTAGCCTAAGCCTAGGGGTGCCCTAGCCTATGCCTAGGGGTGCCCTAGCCTTAGGCTAGGTGAGCCCTAACCTTAGCTTAAGCCTAGGGGTGCCCTAGCCTAAGCCTAGGGGTGCCCTAGCCTAAGACTGTGGGTGCCCTAGCCTAAGCTTAGGGGTGCCCTAGCCTAAGCCTAGGGGTGCCTTAGCCTAAGCCTAGGTGTGCCCTAGGGTAGGGTAGGGGAGCCCTAGCCTTAGCCTAAGCCTAGGGATGCCCTAGCCTAAGCCTAGTGGTGCCCTAGCCTAAGTCTAGGGGTGCCCTAGCCTAAGCCTAGGGTTGCCTTATCCTAAGCCTAGGGGTTCCCTAGCCATAGCCTAAGCCTTGGGGTGCCCGAGCCTAAGCCTACGGTAGCCCTAGCATAAGCCTAGCGATGCCCTAGCATTAGGCTAGGGGACCCCTAGCCTTAGCCTACTTCTAGGGGTGCCCTAGCCTAAGCTTAGGGGTGCCCTAGCCTAAGCCTAGGGGTGCACTACCTAAGCCTAGGGGTGCCCAGCCTGAGCCTAGGGGTGCCCTAGCCTGAGCCTACGGGTGCACTAGCCTGAGGCTAGGGGAGCCCTAGTTTACTCTAGCCTACGATTGCCCTAGCCTAAGCCTAGGGGTGCCATAGCCTGAGTCTAGTGGTGCCCGCGCCATAGGCTAGGGGAGCCCTAGCCTTAGCCTAAGCCTAGGGGGGCCCTAGCCTAAGCGTAGGGATGCCCTAGGCTTAGCCTAGAGGTGCCCTAGCCTTAGTCTAGGGGAGCCCTACCCTTAGCCTAAGCCTAGGGGTGTCCTAGCCCAAACCTAGGGGTGCCCTAGCCAAAGGCTAAAAGTGCCCTTGCCTAAGCCTACGGGTGCTCTAGCCTAAGCTTATGGGTGCCCTAGCATTAGGCTAGGCGAACCCTAGCCTTAGCCTAAGCCTAGGTTGCCCTAGCCTAAGCCTATGGCTGCCCTAGCCTAAGCCTAGGGGTAACCTAGCCTAAGTCTAGGGGTGCCCTAGCCTATGCCTAGGGGTGACCTAGCCTTAGGCTAGGGGAGCACTAGCCTTAGCCTAAGCCTAGGGGTGCCCTAGCCTAAGCCTAGGGGTGCCCTAGCCTAAGCCTAGGGGTGCCCCTAGCCTATGCCTAGGGGTGCCCTAGCCTTAGGCTAGGGGAGCCGTAGCCTTAGCCTAAGCCTAGGGGTGCCCTAGCCTAAGCCTAGGGTTGCCCTAGCCTAAGCCTAGGGGTGCCCTAGCCTAAGCCTAGGGGTGCCCTAGCCTAAGCCTAGGGGTGCCCTAGCCGTAGGCTAGGGGTGCACTAGCCTTTGTCTAAGCCTAGGGGTGTCCTAGCCTAAGCTTAGGGGTGCCCTAGCCTATGCCTAGGGGTGCCCTAACCTAAGCCTAGGGGTGCCCTAGCCTAAGCCTAGGGGTGTCCCAGCCTAAGGCTAGGCATGTCCTAGCCTTAGTCTAGTGGAGCCCTAGCCTTAGCCTAAGCCTAGGGGTGCCCTATCCTAAGCCTAGGGGTGCCCTAGCCTAAGCCTAGGGGTGAACTATCCTAAGCCTAGGGGTGCCCTAGCCTAAGCCGAGGGGTGCTCTAGCCTAAACCTAGGGGTGCCCTAGCCTTAGCCTAAGCCTAGGGATCCCCTAGCCTAAGCCTAAGCCTATGGGGCCCCAGCCTAAGCCTAGGGGTGCCCTAGCCTAAGCCTAAGCCTAGGGGGCCCCAGCCTAAGCCTAGGGGTGCCCTAGCCTAAGCCTAGGGGTGCCTTTGCCAAAGCCTAGGGGTCCCCTAGTCTTAGCCTAAGCCTAGGGGTGCCCTACCCTAAGCCAAGTGGTGCCCTAGCCTAAGCCTACGGGTGCCTTAGACTAAGCCTAGGGGTCCCCTAGCCTTAGCCTAAGCCTAGGGGTGCCCTAGCCTAAGCCTAGTGGTGCCCTAGCCTAAGCCTAGGGGTGCCTTAACCTAAGCCTAGGGGTCCCCTAGTCTTAGCCTAAGCCTAGGGGTGCCCTAGCCTAAACCTAGGGGTTCCCTAGACTAAGCCTAGGGGTGCCTTAGCCTCAGCCTAGGGGTCCCCTAGCCTTAGCCTAAGCGTAGGGGTGCCTGAGCCTAAGCCTACAGTTGCCGTAGCCTAAGCCTAGCGATGCCCTAGCCTTAGGCTAGGGGACCCCTAGCCTTAGCCTACGTCTAGGGGTGCCCTAGCCTAAGCCTAGGGGTGCCCTAGCCTAAGCCTACGGGTGCCCTAGCCTGAGTCTAGGGGTGCCCGCGCCTTATGCTAGGGGAGCCCTAGGCTTAGCCTAAGCCTATGGGTGCCCTAGGCTCAGCCTAGGGGTGCCCTAGCCTAAGGCTAAAAGTGCCCTTGCCTAAGCCTACGGGTGCTCTAGCCTAAGCCTATGGGTGCCCTAGCCTTAGACTAGGCGAGCCCTAGCACTAGCCTAAGCCTAGGTTGCCCTAGCCTAAGCCTATGGCTGCCCTAGCCTAAGCCTAGGGGTACCATAGCCTAAGCCAAGGGGTGCCTTAGCCTATGCCTAGGGGTGACCTAGCCTTAGTCTAGGGGAGCACTAGCCTTAGCCTAAGCCTAGGGGTGCCCTAGCCTAAGCCTAGGGGTGCCCTAGCCTAAGCCTAGGGGTGCCCTAGCCTATGCCTAGGGGTGCCCTAGCCAGAGGTTAGGGGAGCCGTAGCCTTAGCCTAAGCCTAGGGGTGCCCTAGCCTAAGCCTAGGGGTGGCCTAGCCTAAGCCTAGGGGTGCCCTAAACTAAGCCTAGGGGTGCCCTAGCCTTAGGCTAGGGGTGCACTAGCCATAGTCTAAGCCTAGGGGTGTGCTAGCCTAAGCTTAGGGGTGCCGTAGCCTATGCCTAGGGGTGCCCTAGACTTAGGCTAGGTGAGCCCTAGCCTTAGTATAAACCTAGGGGTGCCCTAGCCTTAGGCTAGGGGAGCACTAGCCTTAGCCTAAGCCTAGGGGTGCCTAGCCTAAGCCTAGGGGTGCCCTAGCCTAAGTCTAGGGGTGCCCTAGCCTAAGCCTAGGGGTGCCCTAGCCTTAGGCTAGGTGAGCCCTAGCCTTAGCCTAAGCCTAGGGGTGCCTTAGCCTAAGCCTAGGGTTGCCCAACCCTGAACCTAGGGGTGCCCTAGCCTAAGCCTAGGGGTGCCCTAGCCTTAGCCTAGGTGAGCCCTAGCCTTAGCCTAAGCCTAGGGGTGCCCTAGCCTAAGCATAGGGGTGCCCTAGCCTAAGCCTATGTGTGCCCTATCCTAAGCCTAGGGGTGCCGTAGCCTAAGCCTAGGGGTGCCCAAGCCTTAGGCTAGGGGAGCGCTAGCCTTAGCCTAAGCCTATGGCTGCCCTAGCCTAAGCCTTGGGGTGCCCTAGTCTAAGCCTAGGGGTGCCCTAGCCTATCACTAGGGATGCCCTAGCCTTAGGCTAGGGGAGCACTAGCCTTAGCCTAAGCCAAGGGGTGCCCTAGCCTATGCCTAGGGGTGCCCTAGCGTTAGGCTAGGGGAGCCGTAGCCTTAGCCTAAGCCTAGGGGTGCCCTAGCCTAAGCCTAGGGGTGCCCTAGCCTAAGGCTAGGGTTGCCCTAACCTAAGCCTAGGGGTGCCCTAGGCTTAGGCTAGGGGTGCACTAGCCTTAGCCTAAGCCTAGGGCTGCCCTACCCTATGCCTAGGGGTGCCCTAGCCTTAGTCTAGGTGAGCCCTAGCCTTAGCTTAATCCTAGGGGTGCCGTAGCCAAAGCCTAGGGGTGCACAGGCCTTAGGCTAGGGGAGCGCTAGCCTTAGCCTAAGCCTATGGCTGCCCTAGCCTAAGCCTAGGGGTGCCCTAGTCTAAGCCTAGGGGTGCCCTAGCCTATCACTAGGGATGCCCTAGCCTTAGGCTAGGTTAGCCCTAACCTTAGCTTAAGCCTAGGGGTGCCCTAGCCTAAGCCTAGGGGTGCCCTAGCCTAAGACTGTGGGTGCCCTAGCCTAAGCTTAGGGGTGCCCTAGCCTAAGCCTAGGGGTGCCTTAGCCTAAGCCTAGGTGTGCCCTAGGGTTAGGCTACAGGGAGCCCTAGCCTTAGCCTAAGCCTAGGGGTGGCCTAGCATAAGCCTAGGGGTGCCCTAGCCTAAGCCTAGGGGTGCCCTAGCCTAAGACTAGGGGTGCCATGGCCTAAGTTAGGGGTTCCCTAGCCTAAGCCTAGGGGTGCCTTAGCCTAAGCCTAGTTGTGCCCTAGGGTTAGGCTAGGGGAGCCCTAACCTTAGCCTAAGCCTAGGGGTGCCCTAGCCTAAGCCTAGGGGTGCCCTAGCCTTAGGATACGGGAGCCCTAGCCTTAACCTAAGCCTAGGGGTGCCCTAGCCGAAGCCTAGGGGTGCCCTAGCCTTAGGCTAGGGGAGCCCTAGCCTTAGAATAAGCCTAGGGCTGCCCTAGCCCAAGCGTAGGGGTGCCCAAGCCTTAGGCTAGGGGAGCCCTAGCCTTAGCCTAAGCCTAGGGCTCCCCTAGCCTAAGCCTAGGTGTGCCCTAGCTTAAGCCTAGGGGTGCCCTAGCCTAAACCTAGTGGTGCCCTAGCCTAATCCTAGGGGTGCCCTAGCTTTAGACTAAGCCTACGGGTGCCCTAGCCTAAGCCTAGGGGTGTCCTAGCCTAAACCTAGGAGTGCCCTAGCCTAAGCCTAGGGGTGCCCTAGCCTAAGCCTAGGGGCGCCCTAGCCTTTGGCTAGGGGAGCCCTAGCCTTATCCTAAGACTAGGGACGCCTAGCCTAAAAGTAGGAGTGCCCTAGCCTAACCTTAGGGGTGCCCTAGCCTAAGGCTAGTGGAGCCCTAGCCTTAGTCTAAGGCTAGGGGTGCCCTATCCAAAGCCTAGGGGTGCCCTATCCTTAGGCTAGGGGAGTCCTCGCCTTAGCCGAAGCCTTAGGGTGCCCAGCCCAAGCCTAGGGGTGCCCTAGCCTAAGCTTAGGGGTGCCCTAGCCCAAGCCTAGGGGTGCCCTAGCGTTAGGCTAGAGGAGCCCTAGCCTTAGCCTAAGCCTAGGGTTGCCCTAGCCTAAGCCGAGGGGTGCCCTAGCCTAAGCCTAGGGGTGCCCTAGCCTAAGCCTAGGGGTGCCCTAGCCTAAGCATAGGGGTTCCCTACCTAAGCCTAGGGGTGCCCTAGCCTAAGCCTAGGGGTGCCTTGGCCTAAGGCTAGCGGTGCCCTAACCTAAGACTAGGGTTGCCCTAGTCTAAGCCTAGGGGTGCCCTAACCAAAGTCTAGGGGTGCCCTAGCCTTAGGCTAGGGGAGCCCTAGCCTTAGCCTAAGCCTAGGGGTGCCCTTCCTCAGCCTAGTGTGTCCTAGCCTAAGCCTAGGGGTGCCCTAGCCTAAGCCTAGGGGTGCCATAACCTACGCCTAAGGGTGCCCTAGCCTTAGACTAGGGGAGCCCTAGCCTTAGCCTAAGCGTAGGGGGGCCCTAGCCTTAGGTTAGGGGAGCCCTAGCCTTAACCTAAGCTTAGGGGTGCCTTAGCCTAAGCCTAGGGGTGCTCTAGCCTTAGGCTAGGGCAGCCCTAGCCTTAGCCTAAGCCTAGGGGTGCCCTAGCCTAAGCCTAGGGGTGCCCTAGCCTGAGCCTAGGGGTGTCCTAGCCTGAGACTACGGGTGCCGTAGCCTGAGGATAGGGGAGCCCTAGCGTTAGTCTAGCCTAGGATTGCCCAAGCCTAAGCCTAGGGGTGTCATAGCCTGAGTCTAGGGGTGCAGTAGCCTGAGTCTAGGGGAGCCTTAGCCTTAGCCTAAGATTAGGGGAACCCTAGCTAAACCCTAGGGGTGCCCAAGCCTAAGCCTAGGGGTGCCCTAGCATAAGCCTAGGGGTGCCCTAGCCTTAGGCTAGGGGAGCCCTAGCCTTTTCCTAAGCCTATGGGTGCCCTAGTCTAAGCCTGGCGGTGCCCTTTCCTGAGCCTAGGGGTGCCGTAGCCTTAGGCTAGGGGTGCCCTAGTCTGAGGCTAGGGGAGCCCTAGCCTTATCCTAAGCCTAGGATTTCCCTAGCCTAAGCTTAGGTGTGCCATAACCTGAGTCTAGGGGTGCCCTAACCTGAGGCTAGTGGAGCCCAAGCCTTAGCATAAGCCTAGGGGTGCCCTATCCTAAGCCTAGGGGTGCCCTACCCTAAGCCTAGGGGTGCCCTAGCCTAAGCCTAGGGTTGCCGTAACCTAAGCGTAGGGTTGCCCTAGCCTAAGCCTAGGGTTGCCCTAGCCTAAGCCTAGGGGTTCCCTAGCCTTAGGCTAGGGGAGCTCTAGCCGTAGGCTAGGGGAGCCCTAGCCTTAGCCTAAGCCTAGGGGTGCCCTAGCCTAAGCCTAGGGGTGCCCTAGACTAAGCCTAGGGGTGCCCTAACCTTAGGCTAGGGGAGCCCTAATCTTATCCTAAGCCTAGGGCTTCCCTAGCCTAAGGCTAAGGGAGCCCTAGCCTTAGCCTAAGTCTAGGTGTGCCCTAGCCTAAGCCTAGGGGTGCCCTCGCCTAAGCCTCGGGATACCCTAGCCCAAGCCAAGGGGTGCCCTAGCCTTAGGCTAGGGATGCCCTAGCCTAAGCCTAAGCCTAGGGGTGCCCTAGCGTAAGCCTAGGGGTGCCTTAGCGTAAGCCTAGGGGTGCCCTAGCCTTAGGCTAGGGGAGCCCTAGCCTTAGCCTAAGCCTAGGAGTGCCCTAGCCTAAACGTAGGTGTGCCCTAGCCTAAGCCAAGGGGTGCCCTAGCCTAAGCATAGGGGAGCCCTGGCCTTAGCCTAAGCCTAGGGGTGCCCTAGCCGAAGCCTAGGTGTGCCCTAGCCTAAGCCAAGGGGTGCCCTAGCCTAAGCCTAGGGGAGCCCTAGCCTTAGCCTAAGCCTAGGTGTGCCCTAGCCTAAGCCTAGGGATGCCCTAGCCTAAGCCTAGGGGTGACCTACCCTAATCCTCGGGGTACCCTAACCTAAGCGTAGAGGAGCCCTAGTCTTAGCCTACGCCTAGGGGTGCCCTAGCCTAAGCCTAGGGGTGCCCTAGCCTAAGCCAAGGTGTGTCCTAGCCTAAGCCTAGGGGTGCCCTAGCGTAAGCCTAGGGGTGCACTAGCCTAAGCCTAGGGGTGCCCTAGCCTAAGCCTAGGGGTGCCCTAGCCTAAGCCTAGGGGTGCTCTAGCCTTAGGCTAGGGGAGCCCTAGCCTTAGCCTAAGCCTAGGGGTGCCCTAGCCTAAGCCTAGGGGTGCCCTAGCCTGAGCCTAGGGGTGCCCTAGCCTGAGACTACGGGTGCCGTAGCCTGAGGATAGGGGAGCCCTAGCGTTAGTCTAGCCTAGGATTGCCCTAGCCTAAGCCTAGGGGTGCCCTAGCCTAAGCTTAGGGGTGCCATAGCCTAAGCCTAGGGGTGCTCTAGCCTTAGGCTAGGGGAGCCCTAGCCTTAGCCTAAGCCTAAGGGAACCCTAGCTAAATCCTAGGGGTGCCCAAGCCTAAGCCTAGGGGTGCCCTAGCCTAAGCCTAGGGGTGCCCTAGCCTTAGGCTAGGGGAGCCTTAGCCTTTTCCTAAGCCTATGGGTGCCCTAGTCTAAGCCTAGGGGTGCCCTTTCCTGGGCCTAGGGGTGCCGTAGCCTTAGGCTAGGGGAGCCCTAGCCTTAGAATAAGCCTAGGGGTGCCCTAGTCTAAGCCTAGGGGTGCCCTAGCCTGAGCCTAGGGGTGCCCTAGTCTGAGGCTAGGGGAGCCCTAGCCTTATCCTAAGCCTAGGATTGCCCTAGCCTAAGCTTAGGCGTGCCATAACCTGAGTCTAGGGGTGCCCTAACCTGAGGCTAGTGGAGCCCTAGCCTTAGCCTAAGCCTAGGGGTGCCCTATCCTAAGCCTAGGGGTGCCCTACCCTAAGCCTAGGGTTGCCCTAGCCTAAGCCTAGGGTTGCCCTATCCTAAGCCTAGGGGTGCCCTACCCTAAGCCTAGGGTTGCCCTAGCCTAAGCCTAGGGTTGCCCTAGCCTAAGCCTAGGGGTGCCCTAGCCTTAGGCTAGGGGAGCTCTAGCCATAGGTTAGGGGAGCCCTAGCCTTAGCCTAAGTCTAGGGGTGCCCTAGAAGAAGCCTAAGGGTGCCCTAACCTTAGGCTAGGGGAGCCCTAATTTTACCCTAAGCCTAGGGGTGCCCTAGTCTAAGCCTAGGGGTGCCCTTTCCTGAGCCTAGGGTTGCCGTAGCCTTAGGCTAGGGGAGCCATAGCATTAGCCTAAGCCTAGGGGTGCCCTTCCTCAGCCTAGTGGTGTCCTAGCCTAAGCCTAGGGGTGCCCTAGCCTAAGCCTAGGGGTGCCATAACTTAAGCCTAAGGGTGCCCTTGCCTTAGACTAGGGGAGCCCTAGCCTTAGCCTAAGCCTAGGGGTGCCCTTGGTGCCCTAGCCTAAGCCTAGGGGTGCCCTAGCCTGAGCAAGGGGTGCCCTAGCCTGAGACTACGGGTGCCGTAGCCTGAGGATAGGGGAGCCCTAGCGTTAGTCTAGCCTAGGATTGCCCTAGCCTAAGCCTAGGGGTGTCATAGCCTGAGTCTAGGGGTGCACTTGCCTGAGGCTAGGGGAGCCTTAGCCTTAACCTAAGCCTAGGGGAACCCTAGCTAAACCCTAGGGGTGCCCAAGCCTAAGCCTAAGGGTGCCCTAGCCTAAGCTTAGGGGTTCCCTAGCCTTAGGCTAGGGGAGCCCTAGCCTTTTCCTAAGCCTATGGGTGCCCTAGTCTAAGCCCAGGGGTGCCCTTTCCTGAGTCTAGGGGGGCAGTAGCCTTAGGCTAGGGGAGCCCTAGCCTTAGACTAAGCCTAGGGGTGCCCTAGTCTAAGCCTAGGGGTGCCGTAGCCTGAGCCTAGGGGTGCCCTAGTCTGAGGCTGGGGAGCCCTAGCCTTATCCTAAGCCTTGGATTGCCCTAGCCTAAGCTTAGAGGTGCCATAACCTGAGTCTAGGGGTGCCCTAACCTGAGGCTAGTGGAGCCCTAGCCTTAGCCTAAGCCTAGGGGTGCCCTATCCTAAGCCTAGGGGTGCCCTACCCTAAGCCTAGGGTTGCCCTAGCCTAAGCCTAGGGTTGCCCTATCCTAAGCCTAGGGGTGCCCTACCCTAAGCCTAGGGTTGCCCTAGCCTAGGCCTAGGGTTGCCCTAGCCTAAGCCTAGGGGTGCCCTAGCCTTAGGCTAGGGGAGCTCTAGCCATAGGTTAGGGGAGCCCTAGCCTTAGCCTAAGTCTAGGGGTGCCCTAGAAGAAGCCTAAGGGTGCCCTAACCTTAGGATAGGGGAGCCCTAATCTTACCCTAAGCCTAGGGGTGCCCTTTCCTGAGCCTAGGGTTGCCGTAGCCTTAGGCTAGGGGAGCCATAGCATTAGCCTAAGCCTAGGGGTGCCCTTCCTCAGCCTAGTGGTGTCCTAGCCTAAGCCTAGGGGTGCCCTAGCCTAAGCCTAGGGGTGCCATAACCTAAGCCTAAGGGTGCCCTTGCCTTAGACTAGGGGAGCCCTAGCCTTAGCCTAAGCCTAGGGGTGCCCTTGGTGCCCTAGCCTAAGCCTAGGGGTGCCCTAGCCTGAGCAAGGGGTGCCCTAGCCTGAGACTACGGGTGCCGTAGCCTGAGGATAGGGGAGCCCGAGCGTTAGTCTAGCCTAGGATTGCCCTAGGCTAAGCCTAGGGGTGTCATAGCCTGAGTCTAGGGGTGCACTTGCCTGAGGCTAGGGGAGCCTTAGCCTTAACCTAAGCCTAGGGGAACCCTAGCTAAACCCTAGGGGTGCCCAAGCCTAAGCCTAAGGGTGCCCTAGCCTAAGCTTAGGGGTTCCCTAGCCTTAGGCTAGGGGAGCCCTAGCCTTTTCCTAAGCCTATGGGTGCCCTAGTCTAAGCCCAGGGGTGCCCTTTCCTGAGTCTAGGGGGGCAGTAGCCTTAGGCTAGGGGAGCCCTAGCCTTAGACTAAGCCTAGGTGTGCCCTAGCTTAAGCCTAGGGGTGCCCTAGCCTAAACCTAGGGGTGCCTTAGCCTAAACATAGGGGTGCCCTAGCCTATTCCTAGGGGTGCCCTAGCCTAAGCCTAGGGGTGCCCTAGCCTTAGGCTAGGGGTGCACTAGCCTTAGTCTAAGCCTAGTGGTGTCCTAGCCTAAGCTTAGGGGTGCCGTAGCCTATGCCTAGGGGTGCCCTAGACTTAGGCTAGGTGAGCCCTAGCCTTAGTTTAACCCTAGGGGTGCCCTAGCCTTAGGCTAGGGTAGCACTAGCCTTAGCCTAAGCCTAGGGGTGCCTAGCCTAAGCCTAGGTGTGCCCTATCCTAAGCCTAGGGGTGCCCTATCCTAAGCCTAGGGGTGCCGTAGCCTAAGCCTAGGGATGCCCTAGCCTTAGGCTAGGGGAGCACTAGCCTTAGCCTAAGCCAAGGGGTGCCCTAGCCTATGCCTAGGGGTGCCCTAGCCTAAGGCTAGGGGTGCCCTAGCCTAAGGCTAGGGTTGCCCTAACCTAAGCCTAGGGGTGCCCTAGCCTTAGGCTAGGTGAGCCCTAGCCTTAGCCTAAGCCTAGGGGTGCCCTAGCCTAAGCCTAGGGGTGCCCTAGCCTAAGACTAGGGGTGCCCTAGCCTAAGCTTAGGGGTGCTCTAGCCTAAGCCTAGGGGTGCCTTAGCCTAAGCCTAGGTGTGCCCTAGGGTTAGGCTAGGGGAGCCCTAGCCTTAGCCTAAACCTAGGGGTGCCCTAGCCTAAGAGTAGGGGTGCCCTAGCCTTAGGATAGGGGAGCCCTAGCCTTAACCTAAGCCTAGGGGTGACCTAGCCGAAGCCTAGGGGTGCCCAAGCCTTAGGCTAGGGGAGCCCTAGCCTTAGAATAAGCCAAGGGCTGCCCTAGCCTAAGCCTAGGTGTGCCCTAGCTTAAGCCTAGGGGTGCCCTAGCCTAAGCCTAGGGGTGCCCTAGCCTAAGCCTTGGGGTGTCCTAGCCTAAGCCTAGGGGTGCCCTAGCCTAAGCTTAGGGGTGCTCTATCCTATGCCTAGGGGTGCCCAAGCCTTAGGCTAGGTGAGCCTTAGGCTTAGCCTAAGCCTAGGGGTGCCCTAGACTAAGCCTAGGGGAGCCCTAGCCTAAGAATAGGGGTGCCCTAGCCTAAGCCTAGGGGTGCCCTAGCATAAGCCTAGGGGTGCCCTAGCCTAAGCCTAGGGGTGCCATAGTCGTAGGCTAGGGGAGCCTTAGCCTTAGCCTAAGACTAGGGGTCCCCTAGCCTAAGCCTAGTGGTGCCCTAGCCTAAGCCTAGGGGTGTCCTAGCCTAAGCTTGGGGTGCCCTAGCCTTAGGCTAGGCGAGCCCTAACCTTAGCCTAAGCCTAGGGCTGCCCTAGACTAAGCCTAGGGGAGCCCTAGCCTTAGCCTAAGCCTAGTGCTACCCTAGCCCAAGCGTAGGGGTGCCCAAGCCTTAGGCTAGGGGAGCCCTAGCCTTAGCCTAAGCCTAGGGCTCCCCTAGCCTAAGCCTAGGTGTGCCCTAGCTTAAGCCTATGGGTGACCTAGCCTACACCTAGGGGTGCCCTAGCCTAATCCTAGTCGTGCCGTAGCTTTAGACTAAGCCTACGGGTGAGCTAGCCTAAGCCTAGGGGTGTCCTAGCCTAAACCTAGGAGTGCCCTAGCCTAAGCCTAGGGGCGCCCTAGCCTTAGGCTAGGGGAGCCCTAGCCTTAGCCTAAGCCTAGGGCCGCCTAGCCTAAAAGTAAGTGTGCCCTAGCCTAAGCTTAGGGGTACCCTAGCCTAAGTCTAGTGGTGCTCTGGCATAGGCGTAGGGGTTCCCTACCTAAGCCTAGGGGTGCCCTAGCCTAAGTTTAGGGGTGCCTTGGCCTAAGGCTAGCGGTGCCCTAACCTAAGCCTAGGGTTGCCCTAGTCTAAGCCTAGGGGTGCCCTAGCCTAAGCTTAGGGGTGCCATAACCTAAGCCTAAGGGTGCCCTAGCCTTAGACTAGGGGAGCCCTAGCCTTAGCCTAAGTCTAGGGGTGCCCTAGCCTTAGGTTAGGGGAGCCCTAGCCTTAACCTAAGCCTAAGGGTGCCCTAGCCTAAGCCTAGGGGTGCTCTAGCCTTAGGCTAGGGGAGCCCTAGCCTTAGCCTAAGCCTAGGGGTGCCCTAGCCTAAGCCTAGGGGTGCCCTACCCTTGCCAAGGGGTGTCCTAGCCTGAGACTACGGGTGCCGTAACCTGAGGATAGGGGAGCCCTAGTGTTAGTCTAGCCTAGGATTGCCCAAGCCTAAGCCTAGGGTTGCCCTAGCCTAAGCCTAGGGGTGCCATAACCTAAGCCTAAGGGTGCCCTAGCCTTAGACTAGGGGAGCCCTAGCCTTAGCCTAAGCCTAGGGGTGCCCTAGCCTTAGGTTAGGGGAGCCCTAGCCTTAACCTAAGCCTTGGGGTGCCCTAGCCTAAGCCTACGGGTGCCCTAGCCTTAGGGTAGGGGTGCAATAGCCTTAGCCTAAGCCTAGGGGTGCCCTAGCCTAAGCTTAGGGGTGCTCTATCCTATGCCTAGGGGTGCCCAAGCCTTAGGCTAGGTGAGCCTTAGGCTTAGCCTAAGCCTAGGGGTGCCCTAGACTAAGCCTAGGGGTGCCCAAGTCTAAGCCTAGGGGTGCCCTAGCCTATCACTAGGGATGCCCTAGCCTTAGGCTAGGGGAGCACTAGCCTTAGCCTAAGCTTAGGGGTGCCCTAGCCTATGCCTAGGGGTGCCCTAGCCTAAGGCTAGGGGTGCCCTAGCCTAAGGCTAGGGTTGCCCTAACCTAAGCCTAGGGGTGCCCTAGCCTTAGGCTAGGGGAGCCCTAGCCTTAGCCTAAGCATAGGGGTGCCCTAGCCTTAGGTTAGGGGAGCCCTAGCCTTAACCTAAGCCTTGGGGTGCCCTAGACTAAGACTAGGGGTGCCCTAGCCTAAGCTTAGGGGTGCTCTAGCCTAAGCCTAGGGGTGCCTTAGCCTAAGCCTAGGTGTGCCCTAGGGTTAGGCTAGGGGAGCCCTAGCCTTAGCCTAAACCTAGGGGTGCCCTAGCCTAAGACTAGGGGTGTCCTAACCGTAGGATAGGGGAGCCCTAGCCTTAACCTAAGCCTAGGGGTGACCTAGCCGAAGCCTAGGGGTGCCCTAGCCTTAGGCTAGGGGAGCCCTAGCCTTAGAATAAGCCAAGGGCTGCACTAGCCTAAGCCTAGGTGTGCCCTAGCTTAAGCCTAGGGGTGCCCTAGCCTAAGCCTAGGGGTGCCCTAGCCTAAGCCTTGGGGTGCCCTAGCCTAAGCCTAGGGGTGCCCTAGCCTAAGCTTAGGGGTGCTCTATCCTATGCCTAGGGGTGCCCAAGCCTTAGGCTACGTGAGCCTTAGGCTTAGCCTAAGCCTAGGGGTGCCCTAGACTAAGCCTAGGGGAGCCCTAGCCTAAGAATAGGGGTGCCCTAGCCTAAGCTTATGGGTTCCCTAGCCTAAGCGTAGGGGTGCCCTAGCCTAAGCCTAGGGGTTCCATAGTCGTAGGCTAGGGGAGCCTTAGCCTTAGCCTAAGCCTAGGGGTGCCCTAGCCTAAGCCTAGGGGTGCCCTAGCATAAGCCTAGGGGTGCCCTAGCCTAAGCCTAGGGGTTCCATAGTCGTAGGCTAGGGGAGCCTTAGCCTTAGCCTAAGCCTAGGGGTCCCCTAGCCTAAGCCTAGTGGTGCCCTAGCCTAAGCCTAGGGGTGTCCTAGCCTAAGCTTGGGGTGCCCTAGCTTTAGGCTAGGCGAGCCCTAACCTTAGCCTAAGCCTAGGGCTGCCCTAGACTAAGCCTAGGGGAGCCCTAGCCTTAGCCTAAGCCTAGTGCTGCCCTAGCCCAAGCGTAGGGGTGCCCAAGCCTTAGGCTAGGGGAGCCCTAGCCTTAGCCTTAGCCTAGGGCTCCCCTAGCCTAAGCCTAGGTGTGCCCTAGCTTAAGCCTAGGGGTGACCTAGCCTACACCTAGGGGTGCCCTAGCCTAATCCTAGGGGTCCCGTAGCTTTAGACTAAGCCTACGGGTGCCCTAGCCTAAGCCTAGGGGTGTCCTAGCCTAAACCTAGGAGTGCCCTAGCCTAAGCCTAGGGGTGCCCTAGCCTAAGCCTAGAGGCGCCCTAACCTAAGCCTTGGGGTGCCCTAGCCTAAGCCTAGGGGCGCCCTAGCCTAAGCCTAGGGGTGCCCTAGCCTAAGCCCTGGGGTGCCCTAGCCTAAGCCTAGGGGTGCCCTAGCCTTAGGCTAGGGGTGCAAAAGCCTTAGCCTAAGCCTAGGGGTGCCCTAGCCTAAGCTTAGGGGTGCTCTATCCTATGCCTAGGGGTGCCCAAGCCTTAGGCTAGGTGAGCCTTAGGCTTAGCCCAAGCCTAGTGGTGCCCTAGACTAAGCCTAGGGGAGCCCTAGCCTAAGCGTAGGGTTGCCCTAGCCTAAGCCTAGGGGTGCCCTAGGGTTAGGCTAGGGGAGCCCTAGCCTAAGCCTAAGCCTAGGGGTGCCCTAGCCTAAGCCTAGGGGTGCCCTAACATAAGCCTAGGGGTGCCCTAGCCTAAGCCTAGGGGTGCCATAGTCGTAGGCTAGGGGAGCCTTAGCCTTAGCCTAAGCCTAGGGGTCCCCTTGCCTAAGCCTAGTGGTGCCCTAGCCTAAGCCTAGGGGTGTCATAGCCTAAGCTTGGGGTGCCCTAGCCTTAGGCTAGGCGAGCCCTAACCTTAGCCTAAGCCTAGGGCTGCCCTAGACTAAGCCTAGGGGAGCCCTAGCCTAAGCCTAAGCCTAGTGCTGCCCTACCCCAAGCGTAGGGGTGCCCAAGCCTTAGGCTAGGGGAGCCCTAGCCTTAGCCTAAGCCTAGGGCTGCCCTAGCCTAAGCCTAGGTGTGCCCTAGCTTAAGCCTATGGGTAACCTAGCCTACACCTAGGGGTGCCCTAGCCTAATCCTAGGGGTGCCGTAGCTTTAGACTAAGCCTACGGGTGCCCTAGCCTAAGCCTAGGGGTGTCCTAGCCTAAACCTAGGAGTGCCCTAGCCTAAGCCTAGGGGCGCCCTAGCCTTAGGCTAGGGGAGCCCTAGCCTTAGCCTAAGCCTAGGGCCGCCTAGCCTAAAAGTAGGTGTGCCCTAGCCTAAGCTTAGGGGTACCCTAGCCTAAGTCTAGGGGTGCTCTGGCCTAAGCGTAGGGGTTCCCTACCTAAGCCTAGGGGTGCCCTAGCCTAAGTTTAGGGGTGCCTTGGCCTAAGGCTAGCGGTGCCCTAACCTAAGCCTAGTGTTGCCCTAGTCTAAGCCTAGGGGTGCCCTAGCCTAAGCCTAGGGGTGCCATAAACTAAGCCTAAGGGTGCCCTAGCCTTAGACTAGGGGAGCCCTAGCCTTAGCCTAAGCCTAGGGGTGCCCTAGCCTTAGGTTAGGGGAGCCCTAGCCTTAACCTAAGCCTTGGGGTGCCCTAGCCTAAGCCTACGGGTGCCCTAGCCTTAGGGTAGGGGTGCAATAGCCTTAGCCTAAGCCTAGGGGTGCCCTAGCCTAAGCTTAGGGGTGCTCTATCCTATGCCTAGCGGTGCCCAAGCCTTAGGCTAGGTGAGCCTTAGGCTTAGCCTAAGCCTAGGGGTGCCCTAGACTAAGCCTAGGGGTGCCCAAGTCTAAGCCTAGGGGTGCCCTAGCCTATCACTAGGGATGCCCTAGCCTTAGGCTAGGGGAGCACTAGCCTTAGCCTAAGCCAAGGGGTGCCCTAGCCTATGCCTAGGGGTGCCCTAGCCTAAGGCTAGGGGTGCCCTAGCCTAAGGCTAGGGTTGCCCTAACCTAAGCCTAGGGGTGCCCTAGCCTTAGGCTAGGTGAGCCCTAGCCTTAGCCTAAGCCTAGGGGTGCCCTAGCCTAAGCCTAGGGGTGCCCTAGCCTAAAGACTAGGGGTGCCCTAGCCTAAGCTTAGGGGTGCTCTAGCCTAAGCCTAGGGGTGCCTTAGCCTAAGCCTAGGTGTGCCCTAGGGTTAGGCTAGGGGAGCCCTAGCCTTAGCCTAAACCTAGGGGTGCCCTAGCCTAAACTAGGGGTGCCCTAGCCGTAGGATAGGGGAGCCCTAGCCTTAACCTAAGCCTAGGGGTGACCTAGCCGAAGCCTAGGGGTGCCCTAGCCTTAGGCTAGGGGAACCCTAGGCTTAGAATAAGCCAAGGGCTGCCCTAGCCTAAGCCTAGGTGTGCCCTAGCTTAAGCCTAGGGGTGCCCTAGCCTAAGCCTAGGGGTGCCCAAGCCTAAGCCTTGGGGTGCCCTAGCCTAAGCCTAGGGGTGCCCTAGCCTTAGGCTAGGGGTGCAAAAGCCTTAGCCTAAGCCTAGGGGTGCCCTAGCCTAAGCTTAGGGGTGCTCTATCCTATGCCTAGGGGTGCCCAAGCCTTAGGCTAGGTGAGCCTTAGGCTTAGCCTAAGCCTAGGGGTGCCCTAGACTAAGCCTAGGGGAGCCCCAGCCTAAGAATAGGGGTGCCCTAGCCTAAGCTTATGGGTTCCCTAGCCTAAGCGTAGGGGTGCCCTAGCCTAAGCCTAGGGGTGCCCTAGGGTTAGGCTAGGGGAGCCCTAGCCTTAGCCTAAGCCTAGGGGTGCCCTAGCCTAAGCCTAGGGGTGCCCTAGCATAAGCCTAGGGGTGCCCTAGCCTAAGCCTAGGGGTGCCATAGTCGTAGGCTAGGGGAGCCTTAGCCTTAGCCTAAGCCTAGGGGTCCCCTAGCCTAAGACTAGTGGTGCCCTAGCCTAAGCCTAGGGGTGTCCTAGCCTAAGCTTGGGGTGCCCTAGCCTTAGGCTAGGCGAGCCCTAACCTTAGCCTAAGCCTAGGGCTGCCCTAGACTAAGCCTAGGGGAGCCCTAGCCTTAGCCTAAGCCTAGTGCTGCCCTAGCCCAAGCGTAGGGGTGCCCAAGCCTTAGGCTAGGGGAGCCCTAGCCTTAGCCTTAGCCTAGGGCTCCCCTAGCCTAAGCCTAGGGGCGCCCTAGCCTAAGCCTTGGGGTGCCCTAGCCTAAGCCTAGGGGCGCCCTAGCCTAAGCCTAGGGGTGCCCTAGCCTAAGCCCTGGGGTGCCCTAGCCTAAGCCTAGGGGTGCCCTAGCCTTAGGCTAGGGGTGCAAAAGCCTTAGCCTAAGCCTAGGGGTGCCCTAGCCTAAGCTTAGGGGTGCTCTATCCTATGCCTAGGGGTGCCCAAGCCTTAGGCTAGGTGAGCCTTAGGCTTAGCCTAAGCCTAGGGGTGCCCTAGACTAAGCCTAGGGGAGCCCTAGCCTAAGAATAGGGGTGCCCTAGCCTAAGCTTATGGGTTCCCTAGCCTAAGCGTAGAGGTGCCCTAGCCTAAGCCTAGGGGTGCCCTAGGGTTAGGCTAGGGGAGCCCTAGCCTTAGCCTAAGCCTAGGGGTGCCCTAGCCTAAGCCTAGGGGTGCCCTAACATAAGCCTAGGGGTGCCCTAGCCTAAGCCTAGGGGTGCCATAGTCGTAGGCTAGGGGAGCCTTAGCCTTAGCCTAAGCCTAGGGGTCCCCTAGCCTAAGCCTAGTGGTGCCCTAGCCTAAGCCTAGGGGTGTCCTAGCCTAAGCTTGGGGTGCCCTAGCCTTAGGCTAGGCGAGCCCTAACCTTAGCCTAAGCCTAGGGCTGCCCTAGACTAAGCCTAGGGGAGCCCTAGCCTTAGCCTAAGCCTAGTGCTGCCCTAGCCCAAGCGTAGGGGTGCCCAAGCCTTAGGCTAGGGGAGCCCTAGCCTTAGCCTAAGCCTAGGGCTCCACTAGCCTAAGCCTAGGTGTACCCTAGCTTAAGCCTAGGGGTGACCTAGCCTACACCTAGGGGTGCCCTAGCCTAATCCTAGGGGTGCCGTAGCTTTAGACTAAGCCTACGGGTGCCCTAGCCTAAGCCTAGGGGTGTCCTAGCCTAAACCTAGGAGTGCCCTAGCCTAAGCCTAGGGGTGCCCTAGCCTTAGGCTAGGGGAGCCCTAGCCTTAGCCTAAGCCTAGGGCCGCCTAGCCTAAAAGTAGGTGTGCCCTAGCCTAAGCTTAGGGGTACCCTAGCCTAAGTCTAGGGGTGCCCTAACCTAAGCCTAGGGTTGCCCTAGTCTAAGCCTAGGGGTGCCCTAACCAAAGTCTATGGGTGCCCTTCCTCAGCCTAGTGGTGTCCTAGCCTAAGCCTAGGGGTGCCCTAGCCTAAGCCTAGGGGTGCCATAACCTAAGCCTAAGGGTGCCCTAGCCTTAGACTAGGGGAGCCCTAGCCTTAGCCTTAGCCTAGGGGTGCCCTAGCCTTAGGTTAGGGGAGCCCTAGCCTTAACCTAAGCCTAAGGGTGCCCTAGCCTAAGCCTAGGGTTGTTCTAGCCTTAGGCTAGGGGAGCCCTAGCCTTAGCCTAAGCCTAGGGGTGCCCTAGCCTAAGCCTAGTGGTGCCCTACCCTTGCCAAGGGGTGTCCTAGCCTTAGACTACGGATGCCGTAACCTGAGGATAGGGGAGCCCTAGTGTTAGTCTAGCCTAGGATTGCCCAAGCCTAAGCCTAGGGTTGCCCTAGCCTAAGCCTAGGGGTGCCATAACCTAAGCCTAAGGGTGCCCTAGCCTTAGACTAGGGGAGCCCTAGCCTTAGCCTAAGCCTAGGGGTGCCCTAGCCTTAGGTTAGGGGAGCCCTAGCCTTAACCTAAGCCTTGGGGTGCCCTAGCCTAAGCCTACGGGTGCCCTAGCCTTAGGGTAGGGGTGCAATAGCCTTAGCCTAAGCCTAGTGGTGCCCTAGCCTAAGCTTAGGGGTGCTCCATCCTATGCCTAGGGGTGCCCAAGCCTTAGGCTAGGTGAGCCTTAGGCTTAGCCTAAGCCTAGGGGTGCCCTTGACTAAGCCCAGGGGAGCCCTAGCCTAAGAATAGGGGTGCCCTAGCCTAAGCTTATGGGTTCCCTAGCCTAAGCGTAGGGGTGCCCTAGCCTAAGCCTAGGGGTGCCCTAGGATTAGGCTAGGGGAGCCCTAGCCTTAGCCTAAGCCTAGGGGTGCCCTAGCCTAAGCCTAGGTGTGCCCTAGCATAAGCCTAGGGGTGCCCTAGCCTAAGCCTAGGGGTGCCCTAACCAAAGTCTTTGGGTGCCCTTCCTCAGCCTAGTGGTGTCCTAGCCTAAGCCTAGGGGTGACATAACCTAAGCCTAAGGGTGCCCTACCCTTAGAGTAGGGGAACCCTAGCCTTAGCCTAAGCCTAGGGTTGCCCTAGCCTTAGGTTAGGGGAGCCCTAGCCTTAACCTAAGCCTAAGGGTGCCCTAGCCTAAGCCAAGGGGTGCTCTAGGCTTAGGCTAGGGGAGCCCTAGCCTTAGCCTAGTCCTAGGGGTGCCCTAGCCTAAGCCTAGGGGTGCCCTACCCTTGCCAAGGGGTGTCCTAGCCTGAGACTACGGGTGCCGTAACCTGAGGATAGGGGAGCCCTAGCGTTAGTCTAGCCTAGGATTGCCCAAGCCTAAGCCTAGGGGTGTCATAGCCTGAGTCTAGGGGTGCAGTAGCCTGAGGCTAGGGGAGCCTTAGCCTTAGCCTAAGATTATGGGAACCCTAGCTAAACCCTAGGGGTGCCCAAGCCTAAGCCTAGGGGTGCCCTAGCCTATGCCTAGGGGTGCCCTAGCCTTAGGCTAGGGGAGCCCTAGCCTTTTCCTAAGCCTATGGGTGCCCTAGTCTAAGCCAAGGGGTGCCCTTTCCTGAGTCTGGGGGTGCCGTAGCCTTAGGCTAGGGGAGCCCTAGCCTTAGACTAAGCCTAGGGGTGCCCTAGTCTAAGCCTAGGGGTGCCGTAGCCTGAGCCTAGGGGTGCCCTAGTCTGAGGCTAGGGGAGCCCTAGCCTTATCCTAAGCCTATGATTGCCCTAGCCTAAGCTTAGGTGTGCCATAACCTGAGTCTAGGGGTGCCCTAACCTGAGGCTAGTGGAGCCAAAGCCTTAGCCTAAGCCTAGGGGTGCCCTATCCTAAGCCTAGGGGTGCCCTACCCTAAGCCTAGGGGTGCCCTAGCCTAAGCCTAGGGTTGCCCTAGCCTAAGCCTAGGGGTTCCCTAGCCTTAGGCTAGGGGAGCTCTAGCCGTAGGCTAGGGGTGCCCTAGCCTTAGCCTAAGCTAGGGGTGCCCTAGCCTAAGCCTAGGGGTGCCCTAGACTAAGCCTAGGGGTGCCCTAACCTTAGGCTAGAGGAGCCGTAATCTTACCCTAAGCCTAGGGCTGCCCTAGCCTAAGGCTAAGGGAGCCCTAGCCTTAGCCTAAGCCTAGGGGTGCCCTAGCCTAAGACTAGGGGTGCCCTAGCCTTAGGCTAGGGGACCCCTAGCCTTAGCCTAAGCCTAGGTGTGCCCTAGCCTAAGCCTAGGGGTGCCCTCGCCTAAGCCTCAGGGTACACTAGCCCAAGCCAAGGGGTGCCCTAGCCTTAGGCTAGGGATGCCCTAGCCTAAGCCTAAGCCTAGGGGTGCCTTAGACTAAGCCTAGGGGAGCCCTAGCCTAAGAATAGGGGTGCCCTAGCCTAAGCTTATGGGTTCCCTAGCCTAAGCGTAGGGGTGCCCTAGCCTAAGCCTAGGGGTGCCCTAGCCTTAGGCTAGGGATGCCCTAGCCTAAGCCTAAGCCTAGGGGTGCCCTAGACTAAGCCTAGGGGAGCCCTAGCCTAAGAATAGGGGTGCCCTAGCCTAAGCTTATGGGTTCCCTAGCCTAAGCGTAGGGGTGCCCTAGCCTAAGCCTAGGGGTGCCCTAGGATTAGGCTAGGGGAGCCCTAGCCTTAGCCTAAGCCTAGGGGTGCCCTAGCCTAAGCCTAGGTGTGCCCTAGCATAAGCCTAGGGGTGCCCTAGCCTAAGCCTAGGGGTGCCCTAACCAAAGTCTTTGGGTGCCCTTCCTCAGCCTAGTGGTGTCCTAGCCTAAGCCTAGGGGTGACATAACCTAAGCCTAAGGGTGCCCTAGCCTAAGCCAAGGGGTGCTCTAGCCTTAGGCTAGGGGAGCCCTAGCCTTAGCCTAGCCCTAGGGGTGCCCTAGCCTAAGCCTAGGGGTGCGCTACCCTTGCCAAGGGGTGTCCTAGCCTGAGACTACGGGTGCCGTAACCTGAGGATAGGGGAGCCCTAGCGTTAGTCTAGCCTAGGATTGCCCAAGCCTAAGCCTAGGGGTGTCATAGCCTGAGTCTAGGGGTGCAGTAGCCTGAGGCTAGGGGAGCCTTAGCCGTAGCCTAAGATTATGGGAACCCTAGCTAAACCCTAGGGGTGCCCAAGCCTAAGCCTAAGGGTGCCCTAGCCTATGCCTAGGGGTGCCCTAGCCTTAGGCTAGGGGAGCCCTAGCCTTTTCCTAAGCCTATGGGTGCCCTAGTCTAAGCCAAGGGGTGCCCTTTCCTGAGTCTGGGGGTGCCGTAGCCTTAGGCTAGGGGAGCCCTAGCCTTAGACTAAGCCTAGGGGTGCCCTAGTCTAAGCCTAGGGGTGCCGTAGCCTGAGCCTAGGGGTGCCCTAGTCTGAGGCTAGGGGAGCCCTAGCCTTATCCTAAGCCTATGATTGCCCTAGCCTAAGCATAGGTGTGCCATAACCTGAGTCTAGGGGTGCCCTAACCTGAGGCTAGTGGAGCCAAAGCCTTAGCCTAAGCCTAGGGGTGCCCTATCCTAAGCCTAGGGGTGCCCTACCCTAAGCCTAGGGGTGCCCTAGCCTAAGCCTAGGGTTGCCCTAGCCTAAGCCTAGGGGTTCCCTAGCCTTAGGCTAGGGGAGCTCTAGCCGTAGGCTAGGGGTGCCCTAGCCTTAGCCTAAGCTAGGGGTGCCCTAGCCTAAGCCTAGGGGTGCCCTAGACTAAGCCTAGGGGTGCCCTAACCTTAGGCTAGGGGAGCCGTAATCTTACCCTAAGCCTAGGGCTGCCCTAGCCTAAGGCTAAGGGAGCCCTAGCCTTAGCCTAAGCCTAGGGGTGCCCTAGCCTAAGACTAGGGGTGCCCTAGCCTTAGGCTAGGGGACCCCTAGCCTTAGCCTAAGCCTAGGTGTGCCCTAGCCTAAGCCTAGGGGTGCCCTCGCCTAAGCCTCAGGGTACACTAGCCCAAGCCAAGGGGTGCCCTAGCCTTAGGCTAGGGATGCCCTAGCCTAAGCCTAAGCCTAGGGGTGCCCTAGCCTAAGCCTAGGGGTGCCTTAGCGTAAGCCTAGGGGTGCCGTAGCCTTAGGCTATGGGAGCCCTAGCCTTAGACTAAGCCTAGGGATGCCCTAGTCTAAGCCTAGGGGTGCCGTAGCCTGAGCCTAGGGGTGCCCTAGCCTAAGCCTAGGGGTGCCTTGGCCTAAGGCTAGCGGTGCCCTAACCTAAGCCTAGGGTTGCCCTAGTCTAAGCCTAGGTGTGCCCTAACCAAAGCCTAGGGGTGCCCTAGCCTAATCCTAGGGGTGCCCTAGCCTTAGGCGAGGGGAGCCCTAGCCTTTTCCTAAGCCTATGGGTGCCCTAGTCTAAGCCTAGGAGTGCCCTTTCCTGAGTCTACGGGGGCAGTAGCCTTAGGCTAGGGGAGCCCTAGCCTTAGACTAAGCCTAGGGGTGCCCTAGTCTAAGCCTAGGGGTGCCGTAGCCTGAGCCTACGGGTGCCCTAGTCTGAGGCTGGGGAGCCCTAGCCTTATCCTAAGCCTAGGATTGCCCTAGCCTAAGCTTAGGGGTGCCATAACCTGAGTCTAGGGGTGCCCTAACCTGAGGCTAGTGTAGCCCTAGCCTTAGCCTAAGCCTAGGGGTGCCCTATACTAAGCCTAGGGGTGCCCTACCCTAAGCCAAGGGGTGCCCTAGCCTAAGCCTAGGGTTGCCCTAGCCCAAGCCTAGGGGTGCCCTAACCAAAGCCTAGGGGTGCCCTAGCCTTAGGCTAAACCTAGGGGTGCCTTTCCTCAGCCTAGTGGTGTCCTTGCCTAAGCCTAGGGGTGCCATAACCTAAGCCTAAGGGTGCCCTAGCCTTAGACTAGGGGAGCCTTAGCCTTAGCCTAAGCCTAGGGTTGCCCTAGCCTAAGCCTAGGGGTGCCCTAGCCTAAGCCTAGGGGTGTCATAGCCTGAGTCTAGGGGTGCAGTAGCCTGAGGCTAGGGGAGCCTCAGCCTTAGCCTAAGATTATGGGAACCCTAGCTAAACCCTAGGGGTGCCCAAGCCTAAGCCTACGGGTACCCTAGCCTAAGCCTAGGGGTGCCCTAGCCTTAGGGTAGGGGAGCCCTAGCCTTTTCCTAAGCCTATGGGTGCCCTAGTCTAAGCCTAGGGGTGCCCTTTCCTGAGTCTAGGGGTGCCGTAGCCTAGGCTAGGGGAGCCCTAGCCTTAGACTAAGCCTAGGGGTGCCCTAGTCTAAGCCTACGGGTGCCGTAGTCTGAGCCTATGGGTGCCCTAGTCTGAGGCTAGGGAAGCCCTAGCCTTATCCTAAGCCTAGGATTGCTCTAGCCTAAGCTTAGGGGTGCCATAACCTGAGTCTAGGGGTGCCCTAACCTGTGGCTAGTGGAGCCCAAGCCTTAGCCTAAGCCTAGGGGTGCCCTATCCTAAGCCTAGGGGTGCCCTTCCCTAAGCCTAGGGGTGCCCTAGCCTAAGCCTAGGGTTGCCGTAGCCTAAGCCTAGGGGTGCCTTAGCGTAAGCCTAGGGGTGCCCTAGACTAAGCCTAGGGGTGCCCTAACCTTAGGCTAGGGGAGCCCTAATCTTACCCTAAGCCTAGGGCTGCCCTAGCGTAAGGCTAAGGGAGCCCTAGCCTTAGCCTAAGCCTAGGGGTGCCCTAGCCTAAGACTAGGGGTGCCCTAGCCTAAGCCTAGGGGAGCCCCAGCCTTAGCCTAAGCCTAGTTGTGCCCTAGCCTAAGCCTACGGGTGCCCTCGCCTAAGCCTCGGGGTACCCTAGCCCAAGCCAAGGGGTGCCCTAGCCTTAGGCTAGGGATGCCCTAGCCTAAGCCTAAGCCTAGGGGTGCCCTAGCCTAAGCCTAGGGGTGCCTTAGCGTAAGCCTAGGGGAGCCCTAGCCTTAGGCTAGGGGAGCCCTAGCCTTAGCCTAAGCCTAGGAGTGCCCTAGCCTAAGCCTAGGTGTGCCCTAGCCGAAGCCAAGGGGTGCCCTAGCCTAAGCCTAGGGGAGCCCGAGCCTTAGCCTAAGATTAGGTGTGCCCTAGCCTAAGCCTAGGGATGCCCTAGCCTAAGCCTAGGGGTGACCTACCCTAAGCCTCGGGGTACCCTAACCTAAGCGTAGAGGAGCCCTAGTCTTTGCCTAAGCCTAGGGGTTCCCTAGCCTAAGCCTAGGGGTGCCCTAGCCTAAGCCAAGGTGTGTCCTAGCCTAACCTAGGGGTGCCCTAGCGTAAGCCTAGGGGTGCACTAGCCTAAGCCTAGCGGTGCCCTAGCCTAAGCCTAGGGGTGCCCTAGCCTAAGCCTAGGGGTGCTCTAGCCTTAGGCTTGGGGAACCCTAGCCTTAGCCTAAGCCTAGGGGTGCCCTAGCCTAAGCCTAGGGGTGCCCTAGCCTGAGCCTAGGGGTGCCCTAGCCTGAGACTACGGGTGTCGTAGCCTGAGGATAGGGGAGCCCTAGCGTTAGTCTAGCCTAGGATTGCCCTTGCCTAAGCCTAGGGGTGTCATTGCCTGAGTCTAGGGGTGCACTAGTCTGAGGTTTGGGTAGCCTTAGCCTTAGCCGAAGCCTAGGGGAACCCTAGCTAAACCCTAGGGGTGCCCAAGCCTAAGCCTAGTGGTGCCCTAGCCTAAGCCTAGGGGTGCCCTAGCCTTAGGCTAGGGGAGCCTTAGCCTTTTCCTAAGGCTATGGGTGCCTAAGTCTAAGCCTAGTGGTGCCCTTTCCTGAGCCTAGGGGTGCCCTAGTCTGAGGCTAGGGGAGCCCTAGCCTTTTCCTAAGCCTAGGATTGCCCTAGCCTAAGCTTAGGGGTGCCATAACTTGAGTCTAGGGGTGCCCTAACCTGAGGCTAGTGGAGCCCTAGCCTTAGCCTAAGCCTAGGAGTGCCCTATCCTAAGCCTAGTGGTGCCCTACCCTAAGCCTAGGGGTGCCCTACCCTAAGCCTAGGGGTGCCCTAGCCTAAGCCTAGGGTTGCTCTAACCTAAGCCTAGGGTTGCCCTAGCCTAAGCCTAGGGTTGCCCTAGCCTAAGCCTAGGTGTGCCCTAGCCTTAGGCTAGGGGAGCTCTAGCCGTAGGTTAGGGGAGCCCTAGCCTTAGCCTAAGTCTAGGGGTGCCCTAGACGAAGCCTAGGGGTGCCCTAACCTTAGGCTAGGGGAGCCCTAATCTTACCCTAAGCCTAGGGGTGCCCTAGTCTAAGCCTAGGGGTGCCCTTTTCTGAGCCTTGGGCTGCCGTAGCCTTAGGCTAGGGGAACCCTAGCCTTAGACTAAGCCTAGGGGTGCCTTAGTCTAAGCCTAGTGGTTCCCTAGCCTTAGGCTAGGGGAGCTCTAGCCGTAGTCTAGGGGTGCCCTAGCCTTAGCCTAAGCCTAGGGGTGCCCTAGCCTAAGCCTAGGGTTGCCCTAGCCTAAGCCTAGGGGTTCCCTAGCCTTAGGCTAGGGGAGCTCTAGCCGTAGGCTAGGGGTGCCCTAGCCTTAGCCTAAGCCTACGGGTGCCCTAGCCTAAGCCTAGGGGTGCCCTAGACTAAGCCTAGGGGTGCCCTAACCTTAGGCTAGGGGAGCCGTAATCTTACCCTAAGCCTAGGGCTGCCCTAGCCTAAGGCTAAGGGAGCCCTAGCCTTAGCCTTAGCCTAGGGGTGCCCTAGCCTAAGACTAGGGGTGCCCTAGCCGTAGGCTAGGGGACCCCTAGCCTTAGCCTAAGCCTAGGTGTGCCCTAGCCTAAGCTTAGGGGTGCCCTCGCCTAAGCCTCGGGGTACACTAGCCCAAGCCAAGGGATGCCCTAGCCTTAGGCTAGGGATGCCCTAGCCTAAGCCTAAGCCTAGGGGTGCCCTAGCCTAAGCCTAGGGGTGCCTTAGCGTAATCCTAGGGGTGCCGTAGCCTTAGGCTATGGGAGTTTAGCCTTAGACTAAGCCTAGGGGTGCCCTAGTCTAAGCCTAGGGGTGCCGTAGCCGGAGCCTAGGGGTGCCCTAGCCTAAGCCTAGGGGTGCCTTGGCCTAAGGCTAGCGGTGCCCTAACCTAAGCCTAGGGTTGCCCTAGTCTAAGCCTAGGTGTGCCCTAACCAAAGCCTAGGGGTGCCCTAGCCTTAGGCTAGGGAAGCCCTAGCCTTAGCCTAAGCCTAGGGGTGCCCTTCTTCAGCCTAGTGGTGTCCTAGCCTAAGCCTATGGGTGCCCTAGCCTAAGCCTAGGGGTGCCATAACCTAAGCCTAAGGGTGCCCTAGCCTTAGACTAGGGGAGCCCTAGCCTTAGCCTAAGCGTAGGGGTGCCCTAGGCTTAGGTTAGGGGAGCCCTAGCCTTAACCTAAGCCTAGGGGTGCCCTAGCCTAAGCCTAGGGGTACTCTAGCCTTAGGCTAGGGGAGCCCTAGCCTTAGCCTAAGCCTAGGGGTGCCCAAGCCTAAGCCTAGGGGTGTCCTAGCCTGAGCCTAGGGGTGCCCTAGCCTGAGACTACGGGTGCCGTAGCCTGAGGATAGGGGAGCCCTAGCGTTAGTCTAGCCTAGGATTGCCCTAGCCTAAGCCTAGGGGTGTCATAGCCTGAGTCTAGGGGTACACTAGCCTGAGGCTAGGGGAGCCTTAGCCTTAACCTAAGCCTAGGGGAACCCGAGCTAAACCCTAGGGGTGCCCAAGCCTAAGCCTAGGGGTGCCCTAGCCTAATCCTAGGGGTGCCCTAGCCTTAGGCTAGGGGAGCCCTAGCCTTTTCCTAAGCCTATGGGTGCCCTAGTCTAAGCCTAGGGGTGCCCTTTCCTGAGTCTACGGGGGCAGTAGCCTTAGGCTAGGGGAGCCCTAGCCTTAGACTAAGCCTAGGGGTGCCCTAGTCTAAGCCTAGGGGTGCCGTAGCCTGAGCCTACGGGTGCCCTAGTCTGAGGCTGTGGAGCCCTAGCCTTATCCTAAGCCTAGGATTGCCCTAGCCTAAGCTAAGGGGTGCCCTAACCTGAGTCTCGGGGTGCCCTAACCTGAGGCTAGTGGAGCCCAAGCCTTAGCCTAAGCCTAGGGGTGCCCTATCCTAAGCCTAGGGGTGCCCTACCCTAAGCCTAGGGGTGCCCTAGCCTAAGCCTAGGGTTGCCGTAGCCTAAGCCTAGGGTTGCCCTAGCCTAAGCCTAGGGTTGCCCTAGCCTAAGCCTAGGGGTGCCTTAGCGTAAGCCTAGTGGTGCCCTAGAATAAGCCTAGGGGTGCCCTAACCTTAGGCTAGGGGAGCCCTAATCTTACCCTAAGCCTAGGGCTGCCCTAGCGTAAGGCTAAGGGAGCCCTAGCCTTAGCCTAAGCCTAGGGGTGCCCTAGCCTAAGACTAGGGGTGCCCTAGCCTAAGCCTAGGGGAGCCCGAGCCTTAGCCTAAGCCTAGTTGTGCCCTAGCCTAAGCCTACGGATGCCCTCGCCTAAGCCTCGGGGTACCCTAGCCCAAGCCAAGGGGTGACCTAGCCTTAGGCTAGGGATGCCCTCGCCTATGCCTAAGCCTATGTGTGCCCTAGCCTAAGCCAAGGGGTGCCCTAGCCTAAGCCTAGGGGTGACCTACCCTAAGCCTCGGGGTACCCTAACCTAAGCGTAGAGGAGCCCTAGTCTTTGCCTAAGCCTAGGGGTGCCCTAGCCTAAGCCTAGGGGTGCCCTAGCCTAAGCCAAGGTGTGTCCTAGCCTAAGCCTAGGGGTGCCCTAGCGTAAGCCTAGGGGTGCACTAGCCTAAGCCTATGGGTGCCCTAGCCTAAGCCTAGGGGTGCCCTAGCCTAAGCCTAGGGGTGCCCTAGCCTGAGACTACGGGTGCCGTAGCCTGAGGATAGGGGAGCCCTAGCGTTAGTCTAGCCTAGGATTGCCCTTGCCTAAGCCTAGGGGTGTCATAGCCTGAGTCTAGGGGTGCACTAGCCTGAGGCTAGGGGAGCCTTAGCCTTAGCCTAAGCCTAGGGGAACCCTAGCTAAAGCCTAGGGGTGCCCAAGCCTAAGCCTAGGGGTGCCCTAGCCTAAGCCTAGGGGTGCCCTAGCCTTAGCCTAGGGGAGCCTTAGCCTTTTCCTAAGGCTATGGGTGCACTAGTCTAAGCCTAGTGGTGCCCTTTCCTGAGCCTAGGGGTGCCGTAGCCTTAGGCTAGGGGAGGCCTAGCCTTAGACTAAGCCTAGGATTACCCTAGCCTAAGCTTAGGGGTGCCATAACCTGAGTCTAGGGGTGCCCTAACCTGAGGCTAGTGGAGCCCTAGCCTTAGCCTAAGCCTAGGGGTGCCCTATCCTAAGCCTAGGGGTGCCCTACCCTAAGCCTAGGGGTGCCCTACCCTAAGCCTAGGGGTGCCCTAGCCTTAGGCTAGGGGAGCTCTAGCCGTAGGTTAGGGGAGCCCTAGCCTTAGCCTAAGTCTAGGGGTGCCCTAGACGAAGCCTAGGGGTGCCCTAACCTTAGGCTAGGGGAGCCCTAATCTTACCCTAAGCCTAGGGGTGCCCTAGTCTAAGCATAGGGGTGCCCTTTCCTGAGCCTAGGGCTGCCAAGCCTTAGGCTAGGGGAGCCCTAGCCTTAGACTAAGCCTAGGGGTGCCCTAGTCTAAGCCTAGGGGTGCCGTAGCCTGAGCCTAGGGGTGCCCTAGCCTAAGCCTAGGGGCCCCTTGGCCTAAGGCTAGCGGTGCCCTAACCTAAGCCTAGGGTTGCCCTAGTCTAAGCCTAGGGGTACCCTAACCAAAGCCTAGGGGTGCCCTAGCCTTAGGCTAGGGGAGCCCTAGCCTTAGCCTAAGCCTAGGGGTGCCCTTCCTCAGCCTAGTGGTGTCCTAGCCTAAGCCTAGGGGTGCCCTAGCCTAAGCCTAGGGGTGCCATAACATAAGCCTAAGGGTGCCCTAGCCTTAGACTAGGGGAGCCCTAGCCTTAGCCTAAGCCTAGGGTGCCCTAGCCTTAGGTTAGGGGAGCCCTAGCCTTAACCTAAGCCTAGGGGTGCCCTAGCCTAAGCCTAGGGGTGCTCTAGCCTTAGGCTAGGGGAGCCCTAGCCTTAGCCTAAGCCTAGGGGTGCCCTAGCCTAAGCCTAGGGGTGCCCTAGCCTGAGCCTAGGGGTGCCCTAGCCTGAGACTACGGGTGCCGTAGCCTGAGGATAGGGGAGCCCTAGAGTTAGTCTAGCCTAGGATTGCCCTAGCCCAAGCCTAGGGGTATCATAGCCTGTGTCTAGGGGTGCACTAGCCTGAGGCTAGGGGAGCCTTAGCCTTAAACTAAGCCTAGGGGAACCATAACTAAACCCTACGGGTGCCCAAGCCTAAGCCTAGGGGTGCCCTAGCCTAAGCCTAGGGGTGCCATAGCCTTAGGCTAGGGGAGCCCTAGCCTTTTCCTAAGCCTATGGGTGCCCTAGTCTAAGCATAGGGGTGCCCTTTCCTGAGTCTAGGGGTGCAGTAGCCTTAGGCTAGGGGAGCCCTAGCCTTAGACTAAGCCTAGGGGTGCCCTAGTCTAAGCCTAGGGGTGCCGTAGCCTGAGCCTAGGGGTGCCCTTTTCTGAGGCTAGGGGAGTCCTAGCCTTATCCTAAGCCTAGGATTGCCCTAGCCTAAGCTTAGGGGTGCCATAACCTGAGTCTAGGGGTGCCCTAACCTGAGGCTAGTGTAGCCCTAGCCTTAGCCTAAGCCTAGGGATGCCCTATCCTAAGCCTAGGGGTGCCCTACCCTAAGCCTAGGGGTTCCCTCGCCTAAGCCTAGGGTTGCCCTAGCCTAAGCCTAGGGTTGTCCTAGCCTAAGCCTAGGGTTGCCCTAGCCTAAGCCTAGGAATTCCCTAGCCTTAGGCCAGGGGAGCCCTAGCCTTAGCCTAAGCCTAGGGGTGCCCTAGCCTAAGCCTAGGGGTGCCCTAGACTAAGCCTAGGGGTGCCCTAACCTTAGGCTAGGGGAGCCCTAATCTTACCCTAAGCCTAGGGTGCCCTAGCGTAAGGCTAAGGGAGCCCTAGCCTTAGCCTAAGCCTAGGGGTGCCCTAGCCTAAGACTAGGGGTGCCCTAGCCTAAGCCTAGGGGAGCCCGAGCCTTAGCCTAAGCCTAGTTGTGCCCTAGCCTAAGCCTACGGATGCCCTCGCCTAAGCCTCGGGGTACCCTAGCCCAAGCCAAGGGGTGACCTAGCCTTAGGCTAGGGATGCCCTAGCCTATGCCTAAGCCTATGTGTGCCCTAGCCTAAGCCAAGGGGTGCCCTAGCCTAAGCCTAGGGGTGACCTACCCTAAGCCTCGGGGTACCCTAACCTAAGCGTAGAGGAGCCCTAGTCTTTGCCTAAGCCTAGGGGTGCCCTAGCCTAAGCCTAGGGGTGCCCTAGCCTAAGCCAAGGTGTGTCCTAGCCTAAGCCTAGGGGTGCCCTAGCGTAAGCCTAGGGGTGCACTAGCCTAAGCCTAGGGGTGCCCTAGCCTAAGCCTAGGGGTGCCCTAGCCTAAGCCTAGGGGTGCCCTAGCCTGAGACTACGGGTGCCGTAGCCTGAGGATAGGGGAGCCCTAGCGTTAGTCTAGCCTAGGATTGCCCTTGCCTAAGCCTAGGGGTGTCATAGCCTGAGTCTAGGGGTGCACTAGCCTGAGGCTAGGGGAGCCTTAGCCTTAGCCTAAGCCTAGGGGAACCCTAGCTAAAGCCTAGGGGTGCCCAAGCCTAAGCCTAGGGGTGCCCTAGCCTAAGCCTAGGGGTGCCCTAGCCTTAGCCTAGGGGAGCCTTAGCCTTTTCCTAAGGCTATGGGTGCCCTAGTCTAAGCCTAGTGGTGCCCTTTCCTGAGCCTAGGGGTGCCGTAGCCTTAGGCTAGGGGAGGCCTAGCCTTAGACTAAGCCTAGGATTACCCTAGCCTAAGCTTAGGGGTGCCATAACCTGAGTCTAGGGGTGCCCTAACCTGAGTTTAGTGGAGCCCTAGCCTTAGCCTAAGCCTAGGGGTGCCCTATCCTAAGCCTAGGGGTGCCCTACCCTAAGCCTAGGGGTGCCCTACCCTAAGCCTAGGGGTGCCCTAGCCTAAGCCTAGGGTTGCTCTAGCCTAAGCCTAGGGTTGCCCTAGCCTAAGCCTAGGGTTGTCCTAGCCTAAGCCTAGGGGTGCCCTAGCCTTAGGCTAGGGGAGCTCTAGCCGTAGGTTAGGGGAGCCCTAGCCTTAGCCTAAGTCTAGGGGTGCCCTAGACGAAGCCTAGGGGTGCCCTAACCTTAGGCTAGGGGAGCCCTAATCTTACCCTAAGCCTAGGGGTGCCCTAGTCTAAGCATAGGGGTGCCCTTTCCTGAGCCTAGGGCTGCCAAGCCTTAGGCTAGGGGAGCCCTAGCCTTAGACTAAGCCTAGGGGTGCCCTAGTCTAAGCCTAGGGGTGCCGTAGCCTGAGCCTAGGGGTGCCCTAGCCTAAGCCTAGGGGCCCCTTGGCCTAAGGCTAGCGGTGCCCTAACCTAAGCCTAGGGTTGCCCTAGTCTAAGCCTAGGGGTACCCTAACCAAAGCCTAGGGGTGCCCTAGCCTTAGGCTAGGGGAGCCCTAGCCTTAGCCTAAGCCTAGGGGTGCCCTTCCTCAGCCTAGTGGTGTCCTAGCCTAAGCCTAGGGGTGCCCTAGCCTAAGCCTAGGGGTGCCATAACCTAAGCCTAAGGGTGCCCTAGCCTTAGACTAGGGGAGCCCTCTCCTTAGCCTAAGCCTAGGGTGCCCTAGCCTTAGGTTAGGGGAGCCCTAGCCTTAACCTAAGCCTAGGGGTGCCCTAGCCTAAGCCTAGGGGTGCTCTAGCCTTAGGCTAGGGGAGCCCTAGCCTTAGCCTAAGCCTAGGGGTGCCCTAGCCTAAGCCTAGGGGTGCCCTAGCCTGAGCCTAGGGGTGCCCTAGCCTGAGACTACGGGTGCCGTAGCCTGAGGATAGGGGAGCCCTAGAGTTAGTCTAGCCTAGGATTGCCCTAGCCCAAGCCTAGGGGTATCATAGCCTGTGTCTAGGGGTGCACTAGCCTGAGGCTAGGGGAGCCTTAGCCTTAAACTAAGCCTAGGGGAACCCTAGCTAAACCCTACGGGTGCCCAAGCCTAAGCCTAGGGGTGCCCTAGCCTAAGCCTAGGGGTGCCATAGCCTTAGGCTAGGGGAGCCCTAGCCTTTTCCTAAGCCTATGGGTGCCCTAGTCTAAGCCTAGGGGTGCCCTTTCCTGAGTCTAGGGGTGCAGTAGCCTTAGGTTAGTGGAGCCCTAGCCTTAGACTAAGCCTAGGGGTGCCCTAGTCTAAGCCTAGGGGTGCCGTAGCCTGAGCCTAGGGGTGCCCTTTTCTGAGGCTAGGGGAGTCCTAGCCTTATCCTAAGCCTAGGATTGCCCTAGCCTAAGCTTAGGGGTGCCATAACCTGAGTCTAGGGGTGCCCTAACCTGAGGCTAGTGTAGCCCTAGCCTTAGCCTAAGCCTAGGGATGCCCTATCCTAAGCCTAGGGGTGCCCTACCCTAAGCCAAGGGGTTCCCTCGCCTAAGCCTAGGGTTGCCCTAGCCTAAGCCTAGGGTTGTCCTAGCCTAAGCCTAGGGTTGCCCTAGCCTAAGCCTAGGAATTCCCTAGCCTTAGGCCAGGGGAGCCCTAGCCTTAGCCTAAGCCTAGGGGTGCCCTAGCCTAAGCCTAGGGGTGCCCTAGACTAAGCCTAGGGGTGCCCTAACCTTAGGCTAGGGGAGCCCTAATCTTACCCTAAGCCTAGGGTGCCCTAGCCTAAGGCTAAGGGAGCCCTAGCCTTAGCCTAAGCCTAAGGGTGCCCTAGCCTAAGACTAGGGGTGCCCTAGCCTTAGGCTAGCGGACTCCTAGCCTTAGCCTAAGCCTAGGTGTGCCCTAGCCTAAGCCTAGGGGTGCCCTCGCCTAAGCCTCGGGGTACCCTAGCCCAAGCCAAGGGGTGCCCTAGCCTTAGGCTAGGGATGCCCTAGCCTAAGCCTAAGCCGAGGGGTGCCCTAGCCTAAGCCTAGGGGTGCCTTAGCCTAAGCCTAGGGGTGCCCTAGCCTTAGGCTAGGGGAGTCCTAGCCTTAGCCTAAGCCTATGAGTGCCCTAGCCTAAGCCTAGGTGTGCCCTAGCCTAAGCCAAGGGGTGCCCTAGCCTAAGCGTAGGGGAGCCCTAGCCTTAGCCTAAGCCTAGGGGTGCCCTAGCCTAAGCCTAGGTGTGCCCTAGCCTAAGCCAAGGGGTGCCGTAGCCTAAGCCTAGGGGAGCCTTAGCCTTAGCCTAAGCCTAAGTGTGCCCTAGCCTAAGCCTAGGGATGCACTAGCCTAAGCCTAGGGGTGACCTACCCTAAGCCTCGGGGTACCCTAACCTAAGCGTAGGGGAGCCCTAGCCTTAGCCTAAGCCTAGGGGTGCCCTAGCCTAAGCCAAGGTGTGTCCTAGCCTAAGACTAGGGGTGCCCTAGCGTAAGCCTAGGGGTGCACCAGCCTAAGTCTAGGGGTGCCCTAGCCTAAGCCTAGGGGTGCCCTAGCCTAAGCCTAGGGGAGCCCTAGCCTTAGGCTAGGGGAACACTAGCCTTAGCCTAAGCCTAGGGGTGTCCTAGCCTAAGCCTAAGGGTGCCCTAGCCTAACCCTAGGGGTGCCCTAGCCTAAGCCTAGGGGTGCCCTAGCCTTAGGCTAGTGGAGCCCTAGCCTTAGCCCTAGCCTAGGGGTGCCGTAGCCTGAGCCTAGGGGTGCCCTAGTCTGAGGCTAGGGGAGCCCTAGCCTTATCCTAAGCCTAGGATTGCCCTAGCCTAAGCTTAGGGGTGCCATAACCTGAGTCTCGGGGTGCCCTAACCTGAGGCTAGTGGAGCCCAAGCCTTAGCCTAAGCCTAGGGGTGCCCTATCCTAAGCCTAGGGGTGCCCTACCCTAAGCCTAGGGCTGCCCTAGCCTAAGCCTAGGGTTGCCGTAGCCTAAGCCTAGGGTTGCCCTAGCCTAAGCCTAGGGTTGCCCTAGCCTAAGCCTAGGGGTGCCTTAGCGTAAGCCTAGTGGTGCCCTAGACTAAGCCTAGGGGTGCCCTAACCTTAGGCTAGGGGAGCCCTAATCTTACCCTAAGCCTAGGGCTGCCCTAGCGTAAGGCTAAGGGAGCCCTAGCCTTAGCCTAAGCCTAGGGGTGCCCTAGCCTAAAACTAGGGGTGCCCTAGCCTAAGCCTAGGGGAGCCCGAGCCTTAGCCTAAGCCTAGTTGTGCCCTAGCCTAAGCCTACGGATGCCCTCGCCTAAGCCTCGGGGTACCCTAGCCCAAGCCAAGGGGTGACCTAGCCTTAGGCTAGGGATGCCCTAGCCTATGCCTAAGCCTATGTGTGCCCTAGCCTAAGCCAAGGGGTGCCCTAGCCTAAGCCTAGGGGTGACCTACCCTAAGCCTCGGGGTACCCTAACCTAAGCGTAGAGGAGCCCTAGTCTTTGCCTAAGCCTAGGGGTGCCCTAGCCTAAGCCTAGGGGTGCCCTAGCCTAAGCCAAGGTGTGTCCTAGCCTAAGCCTAGGGGTGCCCTAGCGTAAGCCTAGGGGTGCACTAGCCTAAGCCTATGGGTGCCCTAGCCTAAGCCTAGGGGTGCCCTAGCCTAAGCCTAGGGGTGCCCTAGCCTGAGACTACGGGTGCCGTAGCCTGAGGATAGGGGAGCCCTAGCGTTAGTCTAGCCTAGGATTGCCCTTGCCTAAGCCTAGGGGTGTCATAGCCTGAGTCTAGGGGTGCACTAGCCTGAGGCTAGGGGAGCCTTAGCCTTAGCCTAAGCCTAGGGGAACCCTAGCTAAAGCCTAGGGGTGCCCAAGCCTAAGCCTAGGGGTGCCCTAGCCTAAGCCTAGGGGTGCCCTAGCCTTAGCCTAGGGGAGCCTTAGCCTTTTCCTAAGGCTATGGGTGCCCTAGTCTAAGCCTAGTGGTGCCCTTTCCTGAGCCTAGGGGTGCCAAAGCCTTAGGCTAGGGGAGGCCTAGCCTTAGACTAAGCCTAGGATTACCCTAGCCTAAGCTTAGGGGTGCCATAACCTGAGTCTAGGGGTGCCCTAACCTGAGGCTAGTGGAGCCCTAGCCTTAGCCTAAGCCTAGGGGTGCCCTATCCTAAGCCTAGGGGTGCCCTACCCTAAGCCTAGGGGTGCCCTACCCTAAGCCTAGGGGTGCCCTAGCCTAAGCCTAGGGTTGCTCTAGCCTAAGCCTAGGGTTGCCCTAGCCTAAGCCTAGGGTTGTCCTAGCCTAAGCCTAGGGGTGCCCTAGCCTTAGGCTAGGGGAGCTCTAGCCGTAGGTTAGGGGAGCCCTAGCCTTAGCCTAAGTCTAGGGGTGCCCTAGACGAAGCCTAGGGGTGCCCTAACCTTAGGCTAGGGGAGCCCTAATCTTACCCTAAGCCTAGGGGTGCCCTAGTCTAAGCATAGGGGTGCCCTTTCCTGAGCCTAGGGCTGCCAAGCCTTAGGCTAGGGGAGCCCTAGCCTTAGACTAAGCCTAGGGGTGCCCTAGTCTAAGCCTAGGGGTGCCGTAGCCTGAGCCTAGGGGTGCCCTAGCCTAAGCCTAGGGGCCCCTTGGCCTAAGGCTAGCGGTGCCCTAACCTAAGCCTAGGGTTGCCCTAGTCTAAGCCTAGGGGTACCCTAACCAAAGCCTAGGGGTGCCCTAGCCTTAGGCTAGGGGAGCCCTAGCCTTAGCCTAAGCCTAGGGGTGCCCTTCCTCAGCCTAGTGGTGTCCTAGCCTAAGCCTAGGGGTGCCCTAGCCTAAGCCTAGGGGTGCCATAACCTAAGCCTAAGGGTGCCCTAGCCTTAGACTAGGGGACCCCTAGCCTTAGCCTAAGCCTAGGGTGCCCTAGCCTTAGGTTAGGGGAGCCCTAGCCTTAACCTAAGCCTAGGGGTGCCCTAGCCTAAGCCTAGGGGTGCTCTAGCCTTAGGCTAGGGGAGCCCTAGCCTTAGCCTAAGCCTAGGGGTGCCCTAGCCTAAGCCTAGGGGTGCCCTAGCCTGAGCCTAGGGGTGCCCTAGCCTGAGACTACGGGTGCCGTAGCCTGAGGATAGGGGAGCCCTAGAGTTAGTCTAGCCTAGGATTGCCCTAGCCCAAGCCTAGGGGTATCATAGCCTGTGTCTAGGGGTGCACTAGCCTGAGGCTAGGGGAGCCTTAGCCTTAAACTAAGCCTAGGGGAACCCTAGCTAAACCCTACGGGTGCCCAAGCCTAAGCCTAGGGGTGCCCTAGCCTAAGCCTAGGGGTGCCATAGCCTTAGGCTAGGGGAGCCCTAGCCTTTTCCTAAGCCTATGGGTGCCCTAGTCTAAGCCTAGGGGTGCCCTTTCCTGAGTCTAGGGGTGCAGTAGCCTTAGGCTAGGGGAGCCCTAGCCTTAGACTAAGCCTAGGGGTGCCCTAGTCTAAGCCTAGGGGTGCCGTAGCCTGAGCCTAGGGGTGCCCTTTTCTGAGGCTAGGGGAGTCCTAGCCTTATCCTAAGCCTAGGATTGCCCTAGCCTAAGCTTAGGGGTGCCATAACCTGAGTCTAGGGGTGCCCTAACCTGAGGCTAGTGTAGCCCTAGCCTTAGCCTAAGCCTAGGGATGCCCTATCCTAAGCCTAGGGGTGCCCTACCCTAAGCCTAGGGGTTCCCTCGCCTAAGCCTAGGGGTGCCCTAGCCTAAGCCTAGGGTTGTCCTAGCCTAAGCCTAGGGGTGCCCTAGCCTAAGCCTAGGTGTGCCCTAGACAAAGCCTAGGGGTGCCCTAACCTTAGGCTAGGGGAGCCCTAATCTTACCCTAAGCCTAGGGTGCCCTAGCCTAAGGCTAAGGGAGCCCTAGCCTTAGCCTAAGCCTAGGGGTGCCCTAGCCTAAGACTAGGGGTGCCCTAGCCTTAGGCTAGCGGACTCCTAGCCTTAGCCTAAGCCTAGGTGTGCCCTAGCCTAAGCCTAGGGGTGCCCTCGCCTAAGCCTCGGGGTACCCTAGCCCAAGCCAAGGGGTGCCCTAGCCTTAGGCTAGTCATGCCCTAGCCTAAGCCTAAGCCGAGGGGTGCCCTAGCCTAAGCCTAGGGGTGCCTTAGCCTAAGCCTAGGGGTGCCCTAGCCTTAGGCTAGGGGAGTCCTAGCCTTAGCCTAAGCCTATGAGTGCCCTAGCCTAAGCCTAGGTGTGCCCTAGCCTAAGCCAAGGGGTGCCCTAGCCTAAGCGTAGGGGAGCCCTAGCCTTAGCCTAAGCCTAGGGGTGCCCTAGCCTAAGCCTAGGTGTGCCCTAGCCTAAGCCAAGGGGTGCCGTAGCCTAAGCCTAGGGGAGCCTTTGCCTTAGCCTAAGCCTAAGTGTGCCCTAGCCTAAGCCTAGGGATGCACTAGCCTAAGCCTAGGGGTGACCTACCCTAAGCCTCGGGGTACCCTAACCTAAGCGTAGGGGAGCCCTAGCCTTAGCCTAAGCCTAGGGGTGCCCTAGCCTAAGCCAAGGTGTGTCCTAGCCTAAGCCTAGGGGTGCCCTAGCGTAAGCCTAGGGGAGCCCTAGCCTTAGGCTAGGGGAACACTAGCCTTAGCCTAAGCCTAGGGGTGTCCTAGCCTAAGCCTAGGGGAGCCCTAGCCTTAGGCTAGGGGAACACTAGCCTTAGCCTAAGCCTAGGGGTGTCCTAGCCTAAGCCTAAGGGTGCCCTAGCCTAACCCTAGGGGTGCCCTAGCCTAAGCCTAGGGGTGCCCTAGCCTTAGGCTAGTGGAGCCCTAGCCTTAGCCCTAGCCTAGGGGTGCCGTAGCCTGAGCCTAGGGGTGCCCTAGTCTGAGGCTAGGGGAGCCCTAGCCTTATCCTAAGCCTAGGATTGCCCTAGCCTAAGCTTAGGGGTGCCATAACCTGAGTCTCGGGGTGCCCTAACCTGAGGCTAGTGGAGCCCAAGCCTTAGCCTAAGCCTAGGGGTGCCCTATCCTAAGCCTAGGGGTGCCCTACCCTAAGCCTAGGGCTGCCCTAGCCTAAGCCTAGGGTTGCCGTAGCCTAAGCCTAGGGTTGCCCTAGCCTAAGCCTAGGGTTGCCCTAGCCTAAGCCTAGGGGTGCCTTAGCGTAAGCCTAGTGGTGCCCTAGACTAAGCCTAGGGGTGCCCTAACCTTAGGCTAGGGGAGCCCTAATCTTACCCTAAGCCTAGGGCTGCCCTAGCGTAAGGCTAAGGGAGCCCTAGCCTTAGCCTAAGCCTAGGGGTGCCCTAGCCTAAAACTAGGGGTGCCCTAGCCTAAGCCTAGGGGAGCCCGAGCCTTAGCCTAAGCCTAGTTGTGCCCTAGCCTAAGCCTACGGATGCCCTCGCCTAAGCCTCGGGGTACCCTAGCCCAAGCCAAGGGGTGACCTAGCCTTAGGCTAGGGATGCCCTAGCCTATGCCTAAGCCTATGTGTGCCCTAGCCTAAGCCAAGGGGTGCCCTAGCCTAAGCCTAGGGGTGACCTGCCCTAAGCCTCGGGGTACCCTAACCTAAGCGTAGAGGAGCCCTAGTCTTTGCCTAAGCCTAGGGGTGCCCTAGCCTAAGCCTAGGGGTGCCCTAGCCTAAGCCAAGGTGTGTCCTAGCCTAAGCCTAGGGGTGCCCTAGCGTAAGCCTAGGGGTGCACTAGCCTAAGCCTATGGGTGCCCTAGCCTAAGCCTAGGGGTGCCCTAGCCTAAGCCTAGGGGTGCCCTAGCCTGAGACTACGGGTGCCGTAGCCTGAGGATAGGGGAGCCCTAGCGTTAGTCTAGCCTAGGATTGCCCTTGCCTAAGCCTAGGGGTGTCATAGCCTGAGTCTAGGGGTGCACTAGCCTGAGGCTAGGGGAGCCTTAGCCTTAGCCTAAGCCTAGGGGAACCCTAGCTAAAGCCTAGGGGTGCCCAAGCCTAAGCCTAGGGGTGCCCTAGCCTAAGCCTAGGGGTGCCCTAGCCTTAGCCTAGGGGAGCCTTAGCCTTTTCCTAAGGCTATGGGTGCCCTAGTCTAAGCCTAGTGGTGCCCTTTCCTGAGCCTAGGGGTGCCGTAGCCTTAGGCTAGGGGAGGCCTAGCCTTAGACTAAGCCTAGGATTACCCTAGCCTAAGCTTAGGGGTGCCATAACCTGAGTCTAGGGGTGCCCTAACCTGAGGCTAGTGGAGCCCTAGCCTTAGCCTAAGCCTAGGGGTGCCCTATCCTAAGCCTAGGGGTGCCCTACCCTAAGCCTAGGGGTGCCCTACCCTAAGCCTAGGGGTGCCCTAGCCTAAGCCTAGGGTTGCTCTAGCCTAAGCCTAGGGTTGCCCTAGCCTAAGCCTAGGGTTGTCCTAGCCTAAGCCTAGGGGTGCCCTAGCCTTAGGCTAGGGGATCTCTAGCCGTAGGTTAGGGGAGCCCTAGCCTTAGCCTAAGTCTAGGGGTGCCCTAGACGAAGCCTAGGGGTGCCCTAACCTTAGGCTAGGGGAGCCCAAATCTTACCCTAAGCCTAGGGGTGCCCTAGTCTAAGCATAGGGGTGCCCTTTCCTGAGCCTAGGGCTGCCAAGCCTTAGGCTAGGGGAGCCCTAGCCTTAGACTAAGCCTAGGGGTGCCCTAGTCTAAGCCTAGGGGTGCCGTAGCCTGAGCCTAGGGGTGCCCTAGCCTAAGCCTAGGGGCCCCTTGGCCTAAGGCTAGTGGTGCCCTAACCTAAGCCTAGGGTTGCCCTAGTCTAAGCCTAGGGGTACCCTAACCAAAGCCTAGGGGTGCCCTAGCCTTAGGCTAGGGGAGCCCTAGCCTTAGCCTAAGCCTAGGGGTGCCCTTCCTCAGCCTAGTGGTGTCCTAGCCTAAGCCTAGGGGTGCCCTAGCCTAAGCCTAGGGGTGCCATAACCTAAGCCTAAGGGTGCCCTAGCCTTAGACTAGGGGAGCCCTAGCCTTAGCCTAAGCCTAGGGTGCCCTAGCCTTAGGTTAGGGGAGCCCTAGCCTTAACCTAAGCCTAGGGGTGCCCTAGCCTAAGCCTAGGGGTGCTCTAGCCTTAGGCTAGGGGAGCCCTAGCCTTAGCCTAAGCCTAGGGGTGCCCTAGCCTAAGCCTAGGGGTGCCCTAGCCTGAGCCTAGGGGTGCCCTAGCCTGAGACTACGGGTGCCGTAGCCTGAGGATAGGGGAGCCCTAGAGTTAGTCTAGCCTAGGATTGCCCTAGCCCAAGCCTAGGGGTATCATAGCCTGTGTCTAGGGGTGCACTAGCCTGAGGCTAGGGGAGCCTTAGCCTTAAACTAAGCCTAGGGGAACCCTAGCTAAACCCTACGGGTGCCCAAGCCTAAGCCTAGGGGTGCCCTAGCCTAAGCCTAGGGGTGCCATAGCCTTAGGCTAGGGGAGCCCTAGCCTTTTCCTAAGCCTATGGGTGCCCTAGTCTAAGCCTAGGGGTGCCCTTTCCTGAGTCTAGGGGTGCAGTAGCCTTAGGCTAGGGGAGCCCTAGCCTTAGACTAAGCCTAGGGGTGCCCTAGTCTAAGCCTAGGGGTGCCGTAGCCTGAGCCTAGGGGTGCCCTTTTCTGAGGCTAGGGGAGTCCTAGCCTTATCCTAAGCCTAGGATTGCCCTAGCCTAAGCTTAGGGGTGCCATAACCTGAGTCTAGGGGTGCCCTAACCTGAGGCTAGTGTAGCCCTAGCCTTAGCCTAAGCCTAGGGATGCCCTATCCTAAGCCTAGGGGTGCCCTACCCTAAGCCTAGGGGTTCCCTCGCCTAAGCCTAGGGGTGCCCTAGCCTAAGCCTAGGGTTGTCCTAGCCTAAGCCTAGGGTTGCCCTAGCCTAAGCCTAGGAATTCCCTAGCCTTAGGCCAGGGGAGCCCTAGCCTTAGCCTAAGCCTAGGGGTGCCCTAGCCTAAGCCTAGGTGTGCCCTAGACAAAGCCTAGGGGTGCCCTAACCTTAGGCTAGGGGAGCCCTAATCTTACCCTAAGCCTAGGGTGCCCTAGCCTAAGGCTAAGGGAGCCCTAGCCTTAGCCTAAGCCTAGGGGTGCCCTAGCCTAAGACTAGGGGTGCCCTAGCCTTAGGCTAGCGGACTCCTAGCCTTAGCCTAAGCCTAGGTGTGCCCTAGCCTAAGCCTAGGGGTGCCCTCGCCTAAGCCTCGGGGTACCCTAGCCCAAGCCAAGGGGTGCCCTAGCCTTAGGCTAGGGATGCCCTAGCCTAAGCCTAAGCCGAGGGGTGCCCTAGCCTAAGCCTAGGGGTGCCTTAGCCTAAGCCTAGGGGTGCCCTAGCCTTAGGCTAGGGGAGTCCTAGCCTTAGCCTAAGCCTATGAGTGCCCTAGCCTAAGCCTAGGTGTGCCCTAGCCTAAGCCAAGGGGTGCCCTAGCCTAAGCGTAGGGGAGCCCTAGCCTTAGCCTAAGCCTAGGGGTGCCCTAGCCTAAGCCTAGGTGTGCCCTAGCCTAAGCCAAGGGGTGCCGTAGCCTAAGCCTAGGGGAGCCTTAGCCTTAGCCTAAGCCTAAGTGTGCCCTAGCCTAAGCCTAGGGATGCACTAGCCTAAGCCTAGGGGTGACCTACCCTAAGCCTCGGGGTACCCTAACCTAAGCGTAGGGGAGCCCTAGCCTTAGCCTAAGCCTAGTGGTGCCCTAGCCTAAGCCAAGGTGTGTCCTAGCCTAAGCCTAGGGGTGCCCTAGCGTAAGCCTAGGGGAGCCCTAGCCTTAGGCTAGGGGAACACTAGCCTTAGCCTAAGCCTAGGGGTGTCCTAGCCTAAGCCTAGGGGAGCCCTAGCCTTAGGCTAGGGGAACACTAGCCTTAGCCTAAGCCTAGGGGTGTCCTAGCCTAAGCCTAAGGGTGCCCTAGCCTAACCCTAGGGGTGCCCTAGCCTAAGCCTAGGGGTGCCCTAGCCTTAGGCTAGTGGAGCCCTAGCCTTAGCCCTAGCCTAGGGGTGCCGTAGCCTGAGCCTAGGGGTGCCCTAGTCTGAGGCTAGGGGAGCCCTAGCCTTATCCTAAGCCTAGGATTGCCCTAGCCTAAGCTTAGGGGTGCCATAACCTGAGTCTCGGGGTGCCCTAACCTGAGGCTAGTGGAGCCCAAGCCTTAGCCTAAGCCTAGGGGTGCCCTATCCTAAGCCTAGGGGTGCCCTACCCTAAGCCTAGGGCTGCCCTAGCCTAAGCCTAGGGTTGCCGTAGCCTAAGCCTAGGGTTGCCCTAGCCTAAGCCTAGGGTTGCCCTAGCCTAAGCCTAGGGGTGCCTTAGCGTAAGCCTAGTGGTGCCCTAGACTAAGACTAGGGGTGCCCTAACCTTAGGCTAGGGGAGCCCTAATCTTACCCTAAGCCTAGGGCTGCCCTAGCGTAAGGCTAAGGGAGCCCTAGCCTTAGCCTAAGCCTAGGGGTGCCCTAGCCTAAAACTAGGGGTGCCCTAGCCTAAGCCTAGGGGAGCCCGAGCCTTAGCCTAAGCCTAGTTGTGCCCTAGCCTAAGCCTACGGATGCCCTCGCCTAAGCCTCGGGGTACCCTAGCCCAAGCCAAGGGGTGACCTAGCCTTAGGCTAGGGATGCCCTAGCCTATGCCTAAGCCTATGTGTGCCCTAGCCTAAGCCAAGGGGTGCCCTAGCCTAAGCCTAGGGGTGACCTACCCTAAGCCTCGGGGTACCCTAACCTAAGCGTAGAGGAGCCCTAGTCTTTGCCTAAGCCTAGGGGTGCCCTAGCCTAAGCCTAGGGGTGCCCTAGCCTAAGCCAAGGTGTGTCCTAGCCTAAGCCTAGGGGTGCCCTAGCGTAAGCCTAGGGGTGCACTAGCCTAAGCCTATGGGTGCCCTAGCCTAAGCCTAGGGGTGCCCTAGCCTAAGCCTAGGGGTGCCCTAGCCTGAGACTACGGGTGCCGTAGCCTGAGGATAGGGGAGCCCTAGCGTTAGTCTAGCCTAGGATTGCCCTTGCCTAAGCCTAGGGGTGTCATAGCCTGAGTCTAGGGGTGCACTAGCCTGAGGCTAGGGGAGCCTTAGCCTTAGCCTAAGCCTAGGGGAACCCTAGCTAAAGCCTAGGGGTGCCCAAGCCTAAGCCTAGGGGTGCCCTAGCCTAAGCCTAGGGGTGCCCTAGCCTTAGCCTAGGGGAGCTTTAGCCTTTTCCTAAGGCTATGGGTGCCCTAGTCTAAGCCTAGTGGTGCCCTTTCCTGAGCCTAGGGGTGCCGTAGCCTTAGGCTAGGGGAGGCCTAGCCTTAGACTAAGCCTAGGATTACCCTAGCCTAAGCTTAGGGGTGCCATAACCTGAGTCTAGGGGTGCCCTAACCTGAGGCTAGTGGAGCCCTAGCCTTAGCCTAAGCCTAGGGGTGCCCTATCCTAAGCCTAGGGGTGCCCTACCCTAAGCCTAGGGGTGCCCTACCCTAAGCCTAGGGGTGCCCTAGCCTAAGCCTAGGGTTGCTCTAGCCTAAGCCTAGGGTTGCCCTAGCCTAAGCCTAGGGTTGTCCTAGCCTAAGCCTAGGGGTGCCCTAGCCTTAGGCTAGGGGAGCTCTAGCCGTAGGTTAGGGGAGCCCTAGCCTTAGCCTAAGTCTAGGGGTGCCCTAGACGAAGCCTAGGGGTGCCCTAACCTTAGGCTAGGGGAGCCCTAATCTTACCCTAAGCCTAGGGGTGCCCTAGTCTAAGCATAGGGGTGCCCTTTCCTGAGCCTAGGGCTGCCAAGCCTTAGGCTAGGGGAGCCCTAGCCTTAGACTAAGCCTAGGGGTGCCCTAGTCTAAGCCTAGGGGTGCCGTAGCCTGAGCCTAGGGGTGCCCTAGCCTAAGCCTAGGGGCCCCTTGGCCTAAGGCTAGCGGTGCCCTAACCTAAGCCTAGGGTTGCCCTAGTCTAAGCCTAGGGGTACCCTAACCAAAGCCTAGGGGTGCCCTAGCCTTAGGCTAGGGGAGCCCTAGCCTTAGCCTAAGCCTAGGGTGCCCTAGCCTTAGGTTAGGGGAGCCCTAGCCTTAACCTAAGCCTAGGGGTGCCCTAGCCTAAGCCTAGGGGTGCTCTAGCCTTAGGCTAGGGGAGCCCTAGCCTTAGCCTAAGCCTAGGGGTGCCCTAGCCTAAGCCTAGGGGTGCCCTAGCCTGAGCCTAGGGGTGCCCTAGCCTGAGACTACGGGTGCCGTAGCCTGAGGATAGGGGAGCCCTAGAGTTAGTCTAGCCTAGGATTGCCCTAGCCCAAGCCTAGGGGTATCATAGCCTGTGTCTAGGGGTGCACTAGCCTGAGGCTAGGGGAGCCTTAGCCTTAAACTAAGCCTAGGGGAACCCTAGCTAAACCCTACGGGTGCCCAAGCCTAAGCCTAGGGGTGCCCTAGCCTAAGCCTAGGGGTGCCCTAGCCTTAGGCTAGGGGAGCCCTAGCCTTTTCCTAAGCCTATGGGTGCCCTAGTCTAAGCCTAGGGGTGCCCTTTCCTGAGTCTAGGGGTGCAGTAGCCTTAGGCTAGGGGAGCCCTAGCCTTAGACTAAGCCTAGGGGTGCCCTAGTCTAAGCCTAGGGGTGCCGTAGCCTGAGCCTAGGGGTGCCCTTTTCTGAGGCTAGGGGAGTCCTAGCCTTATCCTAAGCCTAGGATTGCCCTAGCCTAAGCTTAGGGGTGCCATAACCTGAGTCTAGGGGTGCCCTAACCTGAGGCTAGTGTAGCCCTAGCCTTAGCCTAAGCCTAGGGATGCCCTATCCTAAGCCTAGGGGTGCCCTACCCTAAGCCTAGGGGTTCCCTCGCCTAAGCCTAGGGTTGCCCTAGCCTAAGCCTAGGGTTGTCCTAGCCTAAGCCTAGGGTTGCCCTAGCCTAAGCCTAGGAATTCCCTAGCCTTAGGCCAGGGGAGCCCTAGCCGTAGGCTAGGGGAGCCCTAGCCTTAGCCTAAGCCTAGGGGTGCCCTAGCCTAAGCCTAGGGGTGTCCTAGACTAAGCCTAGGGGTGCCCTAACCTTAGGCTAGGGGAGCCCTAATCTTACCCTAAGCCTAGGGTGCCCTAGCCTAAGGCTAAGGGAGCCCTAGCCTTAGCCTAAGCCTAGGGGTGCCCTAGCCTAAGACTAGGGGTGCCCTAGCCTTAGGCTAGCGGACTCCTAGCCTTAGCCTAAGCCTAGGTGTGCCCTAGCCTAAGCCTAGGGGTGCCCTCGCCTAAGCCTCGGGGTACCCTAGTCCAAGCCAAGGGGTGCCCTAGCCTTAGGCTAGGGATGCCCTAGCCTAAGCCTAAGCCGAGGGGTGCCCTAGCCTAAGCCTAGGGGTGCCTTAGCCTAAGCCTAGGGGTGCCCTAGCCTTAGGCTAGGGGAGTCCTAGCCTTAGCCTAAGCCTATGAGTGCCCTAGCCTAAGCCTAGGTGTGCCCTAGCCTAAGCCAAGGGGTGCCCTAGCCTAAGCGTAGGGGAGCCCTAGCCTTAGCCTAAGCCTAGGGGTGCCCTAGCCTAAGCCTAGGTGTGCCCTAGCCTAAGCCAAGGGGTGCCGTAGCCTAAGCCTAGGGGAGCCTTAGCCTTAGCCTAAGCCTAAGTGTGCCCTAGCCTAAGCCTAGGGATGCACTAGCCTAAGCCTAGGGGTGACCTACCCTAAGCCTCGGGGTACCCTAACCTAAGCGTAGGGGAGCCCTAGCCTTAGCCTAAGCCTAGGGGTGCCCGAGCCTAAGCCAAGGTGTGTCCTAGCCTAAGCCTAGGGGTGCCCTAGCGTAAGCCTAGGGGTGCACCAGCCTAAGCCTAGGGGTGCCCTAGCCTAAGCCTAGGGGTGCCCTAGCCTAAGCCTAGGGGAGCCCTAGCCTTAGGCTAGGGGAACACTAGCCTTAGCCTAAGCCTAGGGGTGTCCTAGCCTAAGCCTAAGGGTGCCCTAGCCTAACCCTAGGGGTGCCCTAGCCTAAGCCTAGGGGTGCCCTAGCCTTAGGCTAGTGGAGCCCTAGCCTTAGCCCTAGCCTAGGGGTGCCCTAGCCTAAGCCTAGGGGTGCCCTAGCCAAAGCCTAGGGGTGACTTAGCCTTAGACTAGGGGACCCCAAGCCTAAGCCTAAGCCTAGAGTTGCCCTAGCCTAAGCCTACGGCTGCCCTAGCCTTAGGCTAGGGGAGTCCTAGCTTTAGCTTAAGCCTAGGGGCGCCCTAGCCTAAGCCTAGGGGTGCTCTAGCCTTAGGCTAGGGGAGCCCTAGCCTTATCCTAAGCCTAGGGGTGCGCTAGCCTCAGCCTACGGGTGCCCTATCCTAAACTTAGGGGTGCCCTAGCCTGAGGCTATGGGAGCCCTAGCTTTAGCCTAAGCCTAGGGGTGCCCTAGCCTAAGCCTAGGGGTGCCCTAGCCTAAGCCTAGGGGTGCCATAGCCTGTGGATAGGGGAGACGTAGCCTAAGCCTAAGCCTAGGGGTGCCCTAGCCTAAGCCTTTGGTTGTCCTAGCCTAAGCAAAGGGGTGCCCTAGCCTAAGTCTAAGCCTAGGGGTGCCCTAGCCTAAGCCTAGGGGTGCCCTAGCCTAAGCCTAGGGGTGCTCTAGCGTTAGGCTAGGGGAGCCCTAGCCTTAGCCTAAGCCTAGGGGTGCCCTTGCCTAAGCTCAGAGGTGCCCTAGCCTGAGCCTACGGGTTCCCTAGCCTGAGGATAGGGGAGCCCTAGCGTTAGTCTAGCCTAGGATTGCCCTAGCCTAAGCCTAGGGGTGTCATAGCCTGAGTCTCGGGTGGCAGTAGCCTGAGGCTAGGGGAGATTTAGCATTAGCCTAAGCCTAGGGGAACCCTAGCTAAAGCCTTGGGGTGCCCAAGCTTAAGCCTAGGGGTGCCCTAGCCTAAGCCTATGGGTGCCCTAGTCTAAGCCTAGGTGTGCCCTTTCCTGAGCCTAGGGGTGCCATAGCCTTAGGCTAGGGGAGCCCTAGCCTTAGCCTAAGCCTAGGGGTGCCCTAGTCTAAGCCTAGGGGTGCCCTAGCCTGAGCCTAGGGGTGCCCTAGTCTGAGGCTAGGGGAGCCCTAGCCTTAGCCTAAGCCTAAGATTGCCCTAGCCTAAGCTAAGGGGTGCCCAAGCCTGAGGATAGGGGAGCCCTAGCGTTAGTCTAGCCTAGGATTGCCCTAGCCTAAGCCAAGGGGTGTCATAGCCTGAGTCTAGGGGTGCAGTAGCCTGAGGCTAGGGGAGACTTAGCATTAGCCTAAGCCTAGGGTTGCCCTAGCATAAGCCTAGGGGTGCCCTAGCCTTAGCCTAGGGGAGCCCTAGCCTTAGCCTAAGCCTAGGGGTGCCCTAGCCTAAGCCTAGGGGTCCCCTACCCTAAGTCTAGGGGTGCCCTAGCCAAAGCCTAGGGGTACCCTAGCCTTAGGCTAGGGGAGCCCTAGCCTTAGCCTAAGCCTAGGGGTCTCCTAGCCTAAGCCTAAGCCTAGGGGTGCCCCAGCTTAAGCCTAGGGGTGCCCTAGCCTAAGCCTAGGGGTGCCTTAGCCTAAGCCTAGGGGTCCCCTAGTCTTAGACTAAGCCTAGGGGTGCCCTAGTCTAAGCCAAGTGGTGCCCTAGCCTAAGCCTAGGGGTGCCCTAGCGTAAGCCTAGGGGTGCCTTAGACTAAGCCTAGGGGTCCCCTAGCGTAAGCCTAACCTTAGGGGTTCCCTAGCCTAAGCCTAGGGGTGCCCTAGCCTAAGCCTAGGGGTGCCTTAGCCTAAGCCTATGGTTCCCCTAGCCCTAGCCTAAGCCTAGGGGTGCCATAGCCAGACCCTAGGATGCCCTAGCCTAAGCCTAGGGGAACCCTAGCTTTAGCCTAAGCCTAGGGGTGCCCTAGCCTAAACCTAGGGGTGCCCTAGCCTAAGCTTAGGGGTGCCCTAGCCTAAGCCTAGGGGTGCCCTTTCCTGAGCCTAGGGGTGCCCTTGCCTGAGCCTAGGGGTGCCCTAGCCTGAGCCTACGGGTGCCGTAACCTGAGGCTAGGGGAGCCCTAGCCTTAGTCTAGCCTAGGATTGCCTTAGCCTAAGCCTATGGGTGCCCTAACCTAAGCCAACGGGTGTCCTAGCCTAAGCCTAGGGGTGCCCTAGCCTAAGCCTCGGGGTGCCATAGCCTTAGGCTAGGGGAGCCCTAGCCTTAGCCTAAGCCTTGGGGCGCCCTAGCCTAAACCTAGGGGTGTCCTAGCCTTAGTCTAGTGGAACCCTAGCCTTAGCCTAAGCCTAGGGGTGCCCTATCCTCAGCCTAGGGGTGCCCTAGCCTAAGCCTAGGGGTGAACTATCCTAAGCCTAGGGGTGCCCTAGCCTAAGCCTAGGGGTGCCCGAGCCTTAGGCTAGGGGAGCCCTAGCCTTAGCCTAAGCCTAGGGGTGCCCCACCCTAAGTGTGGGGGTGCCCTAGCCTAAGCCTAGGGGTGCCCTAGCCTAAGCCTTGGGGTGCCCTAGCCTAAACCTAGGGGTCCCCTAGCCTTAGCCTAAGTTTAGGGGTCCCATAGCCTAAGCCTAAGCCTAGGGGTGCCCCAGCCTAAGACTAGGGGTGCCCTAGCCTAACCCTAGGGGTGCCCTAGCCTAAGCCTAGGGGTCCCCTAGTCTTAGCCTAAGCCTATTGGTGCCCTATCCTAAGCCAAGTGGTGCCCTAGCCTAAGCCTACGGGTGCCTTAGCCTAAGCTTAGGGGTCCCCTAGCCTTAGCCTAAGCCTAGGGGTGCCATAGCCTAAGCCTAGGGGTGCCCTAGCCTAAGCCTAGGGGTGCCTTAGCCTAAGCCTAGGGGTCCCCTAACCCTAGCCTAAGCCTAGGGGTGCCATAGCCAGAGTCTAGGGATGCCCTAGCCTAAGCCTAGGGGACCCCTAGCTTTAGCCTAAGCCTAGGGGTGCCCTAGCCTAAACCTAGGGGTTCCCTAGACTAAGCCTAGGGGTGCCTTAGCCTCAGCCTAGGGGTCCCCTAGCCTTAGCCTAAGCCTAGGGGTGCCTGAGCCTAAGCCTACGGTTGCCCTAGCCTAAGCATAGGGATGCCCTAGCCTTAGGCTAGGGGACCCCTAGCCTTAGCCTACGTCTAGGGGTGCCCTAGCCTAAGCCTAGGGGTGTCCTAGCCTAAGCCTACGGGTGCCCTAGCCTGAGTCTTGGGGTGCCCGCGCCTTAGGCTAGGGGAGCCCTAGGCTTAGCCTAGGGATGCCCTAGGCTGAGCCTAGGGGTGCCCTATCCTTGGGCTAGGGGTGCCCTAGCCTTAGCCTAAGCCTAGGGGTGTCCTAGCCTAAGCCTAGGGGTGCCCTAGCCTAAGGCTAAAAGTGCCCTTGACTAAGCCTACGGGTGCTCTAGCCTAAGCCTCTGGGTGCCCTAGCCTTAGGCTAGGCGAGCCCTAGCCTTAGCCTAAGCCTAGGTTGCCCTAGCCTAAGCCTAGGTGTACCCTAGCCTAAGCCAAGGGGTGCCCTAGCCTATGCCTTGGGGTGACCTAGCCTTAGGCTAGGGGAGCACTAGCCTTAGCCTAAGCCTAGTGGTGCCCTAGCCTAAGCCTAGGGCTGCCCTAGCCTAAGCCTAGGGGTGCCCTAGCCTATGCCTAGGGGTGCCCTAGCCTTAGGCTAGGGGAGCCGTAGCCTTAGCCTAAGCCTAGGGGTGTCCTAGCCTAAGCCTAGGGTTGTCCTAGCCTAAGCCTAGGGGTGGCCTAGCCTAAGCCTAGGGGTGCCCTAGCCTAAGCCTAGGGGTGCCCTAGCCTTAGGCTAGGGGTGCACTAGCCTTAGTCTAAGCCTTGGGGTATCCTAGCCTAAGCTTAGTGGTGCTGTAGCCTATGCCTAGGGGTGCCCTAGCCTAAGCCTAGGGGTGCCCTAGCCTTAGGCTAGGTGAGCCCTAGCCTTAGGCTAGGTGAGCCCTAGCCTTAGCCTAAGCCTACGGGTGCCCTAGCCTAAGCCTAGGGTTGCCCTACCCTAAGCCTAGGGGTGCCCTAGGCTAAGCCGGGGTGCCTTAGCCTTAGCCTAGGTGAGCCCTAACCTTAGCCTAAGCCTAGGGGTGCCCTAGCCTAAGCATAGGGGTGCCCTAGCCTAAGCCTAGGTGTGCCCTTTCCTAAGCCTAGGGGTGCCCTAGCCTAAGCCTAGGGGTGCCCTAGTCTAAGCCTAGGGGTGCCCTAGCCTATCACTAGGTATACCCTAGCCTTAGGCTAGGGGAGCACTAGCCTTAGCGTAAGCCAAGGGGTGGCCTAGCCTATGCGTAGGGGTGCCCTAGCCTTAGGCTAGGGGAGCTGTAGCCTTAGCCTAAGCCTAGGGGTGCCCTAGCCTAAGCCTAGGTGTGACCTAGCTTAAGGCTAGGGTTGTCCTAACCTAAGCCTAGGGGTGCCCTAGCCTTAGGCTAGGGGTGCACTAGCCTTAGCCTAAGCTTAGGGGTGCCCTAGCCTAAGCTTATGGGTGTCCTAGCCTATGCCTAGTGGTGCCCTAGCCTTAGGCTAGGTGAGCCCTAGCCTTAGCCTAAGCCTAGGGGTGCCATAGCCTAAGCCTAGGGGTGCCCTAGCCTAAGACTAGGGGTGCCCTAGCCTAAGCTTAGGGGTGCCCTAGCCTAAGCCTAGGGGTGCCTTAGCCTAAGCCTAGGTGTGCCCTAGGGTTAGGCTAGGGGAGCCATAGCCTTACCCTAAGCGTAGGGGTGACCTAGCGTAAGCCTAGGGGTGCCCTAGCCTAAGCCTAGGGGTGCCCTAGCCTAAGACTAGGGGTGCCTGAGCCTAAGCTTAGGGGTGCCCTAGCCTAAGCCTGGGGGTGCCTTAGCCTAAGCCTAGGTGTGCCCTAGCTTAAGGCTAGGGTTGCCCTAACCTAAGCCTAGGGGTGCCCTAGCCTTAGGCTAGGGGTGCACTAGCCTTAGCCTAAGCTTAGGGGTGCCCTAGCCTAAGCTTATGGGTGTCCTAGCCTATGCCTAGGTGTGCCCTAGCTTAAGCCTAGGGGTGCCCTAGCCTAAACCTAGGGGTGCCCTATCCTAAACATAGTGGTGCCCTAGCCTATTCCTAGGGGTGCCCTAGCCTTAGTCTAGGAGAGCAGTAGCCTTAGCCTAAGCCAGGGGTGCCCTAGCCTAAGCCTAGGGGTGCCCTAGCCTAAGCCAGGGGATGCCCTAGCCGAAGCCTAGGGGTGCCCTAGCCTTAGGCTAGGGGTGCACTAGCCTTCGCCTAAGCCTATCGGGGCCCTAGCCTAAGCTTAGGGGTGCCCTAGCCTAAGCCTAGGGGTGCCCTAGCCTAAGCCTAGGGGTGCCCTAGCCTAAGCCTAAGGGTGCCCTAGTCTTAGGCTAGGGGAGCCTTAGCCTTAGCCTAAGCCTAGGGGTGCCCTAGCCTAAGCCTAGTGGTGCCCTAGCCTAAGCCTAGGGGTGTCCTAGCCTAAGCCTAGGGGTGCCCTAGCCTAAGCCTGGGGGTGCCCTAGCCTAAGCCTTGGGGTGCCCTAGCCTTAGGCTAGGGGTGCACTAGCCTTAGCCTAAGCCTAGGGGTGCTCTAGCCTAAGCCTAGGGGTGCCCTAGATTAAGCCTAGGGGTGCCCTAACCTAAGAATAGGGGTGCCCTAGTCTAAGCTTATGGGTTCCCTAGCCTAAGCGTAGGGGTGCCCTAGCCTAAGCCTAGGGGTGCCCTAGTGTTAGGCTAGGGGAGCGCTAACCTTAGCCTAAGCCTAGGGGTGCCCTAGCCTAAGCCTAGGGGTGCCCTAGCCTAAGCCTAGGGGTGCCCTAGCCTAAGCCTAAGGGTGCCCTAGTCTTAGGCTAGGGGAGCCTTTGCCTTAGCCTAAGCCTAGGGGTGCCCTACCCTAAGCCTAGTGGTGCCCTAGCCTAAGCCTAGGGGTGTCCTAGCCTAAGCTTAGGGATACCCTAGCCTTAGTCTAGGCGAGTCCTAACCTTAGCCTAAGCCTAGGGCTGCCCTAGACTAAACCTAGGGGAGGCCCAGCGTTAGGCTAGAGGAGCCTAGCCTTAGCCTAAGCCTAGGGCTACACTAGCCTAAGCCTAGGTGTGCCCTAGCTTAAGCCTAGGAGTGCCCTATCCTAAACCTAGGGGTGCCCTAGCCTAATCCTAGGGGTGCCCTAGCTTTAGACTAAGCCTACGGGTGCCTTAGCCTAAGCCTAGGGGTGTCCTAGCCTAAACCTAGGAGTGCGCTACCCTAAGCCTAGGGGTGCCCTAGCCTAAGCCTAGGGCGCCCTAGCCTTAAGCTTGGGGAGCCCTAGCCTTAGCCTAAGCCTAGGGCCGCCTAGCCTAAAGTAGGAGTGCCCTAGCCTAAGATTAGGGGTGCCCTAGCCTAAGGCTAGGGGAGCCCTAGCCTTAGTCTAAGCCTAGGGTGCCCTATCCAAAGCCTAGGGGTGCCCTATCCTTAGCTAGGGGAATCCTCGCCTTAGCCGAAGCCTTAGGGTGCCCTAGCGTAAGGCTAGGGGTGCCCTAGCCTAAGCTTAGGGGTGCCCTAGCCCAAGCCTAGGGGTGCCCTAGCGTTAGGCTAGAGGAGCCCTAGCCTTAGACTAAGCCTAGGGGTACCCTAGCCTAATCCGAGGGGTGCCTTAGCTAAGCCTAGGGGTGCCCCAGCCTAAGCCTAGGGGTACCCTAGCCTAAGTCTAGGTGTGCCCTAGCCTAAGCATAGGGGTTCCCTACCTAAGCCTAGGGGTACCCTAGCCTAAGCCTAGGGGTGCCTTGGCCTAAGGCTAGCGGTGCCCTAACCTAAGCCTAGGGTTGCCCTAGCCTAAGCCTAGGGGTGCCCTAACCAAAGCCTAGGGGTGCCCTAGCCTTAGGCTAGGGGAGCCCTAGCCTTAGCCTAAGCCTAGGGGTGCCCTTCCTCAGCCTAGTGGTGTCCTAGCCTAAGCCTAGGGGTGCCCTAGCCTAAGCCTAGGGGTGCCTTAGCCTAAGCCTAAGGGTGCCCTATCCTTAGACTAGGGGAGCCCTAGCCTTAGCCTAAGCCTAGGGGTGCCCTACCCTAAGCCTAGGGGTGCCCTACCCTAAGCTTAGGGGTGCCCTAGCCTTAGGCCAGGGGAGCCCGAGCCTTAGCCTAAACCTAGGGGTGCCCTAACCTAAGCCTAGGGTTGCCCTAGCCTAAGCCTATGGGTGCCCTAGCCTTAGGCTAGGGTAGCCCTAGCCTTAGCATAAGCCTTTGGGTGCCCTAGCCTAAGCCTAGGTGTAACCTGGCCTTAGGCTAGGGGAGCTCTAGCCTTAGCCTAAGCCCAGGGGTGCCCTAGCCAAGCCTAGGGTTGCCCTAGCCTAAGCCTAGGGATGCCCTAGCCTATGCCTAGTGGTGCCTTAGCCTTAGGCTAGGGGTGCACTAGCATTAGCCTAAGCCTAGGGGTGCCCTAGCCTAAGCTTATGGGTGCCCTAGCCTATGCCTAAGGGTGCCCAAGCCTAAGCCTAGGGGTGCCCTAGCCTAAGCCTAGGTGTGCCCTAGCTTAAGCCTATGGGTGCCCTAGCCTAAGCCTAGGTGTGCCCTAGCTTAAGCCTATGGATGCCCTAGCCTAAACTTGGGGTGCCCTTGCCTAAACCTAGGGGTGCACTAGCCTATCCCTAGGGGTGCCCTAGCCTTAGGCTAGTGGAACATTAGCCTTAGCCTAAGCCTAGGGGTGCCCTAGCCCATGCCTAGTGGTGCCCTAGCCTATGCCTAAGGGTGCCCTATCCTTAGTCTAGGAGAGCCGTAGCCTTAGCCTAAGCCTAGGGGTGCCCTAGCCTAAGTCTAGGGGTGTCCTACCCTAAGCCTAGCGGTACCCAAACCTAAGCCTCGGGTTGCCCTAGCCTAAGCCTAGGGGTGCCCTAATCAAAGCCTAGGGGTGCACTAGCGTTAGGCTAGGGGAGCCCTAGCCTTAGCCTAAGCCTAGGGGTGCCCTTGCTAAGCCTAGTGGTGTCCTAGCCTAAGCCTAGGGATGCCCTAGCCTAAGCCTAGGGGTGCCTTAACCTAAGCCTAGGGGTGCACTAGCCTAAGCCTAAGGGTGCCCTAGCCTTAGACTAGGGGAGCCCTAGCCTTAGCCTAAGCTTAGGGGTGCCCTACCCTAAGCCTAGGGGTGCCCTAGCCTTAGGCTAGGGGAGCCCAAGCCTTAGCCTAAACCTAGGGGTGCCCTAGCCTAAGCCTAGGGTTGCCCTAGTCTAATCCTACCGGTGCCCTAGCCTAAGCTTCGGGGTTCCCCAGCCTTAGGCTAGGGTAACCCTAGCCTTAGCCTAAGCCTTGGGGTGTCCTAGCCTAAGCCTAGGGATTCCATAGCCTAAGCCTTTGGGTGCCCTAGCCTAAGCCTAGGGGTGCCCTAGTCTAAGCCTAAGGGTACCCTGGCCTTAGGCTAGGGGAGCCCTAGCCTTAGCCTAAGCCTAGGGGTGCCCTAGCCTGAGCCTCAGCCTAGGGGTGTCCTAGCCTAATCCTAGCGGTGCCCTAGCCTAAGCTTAGGGGTTCCCTAGCCTAAGCCTAGGGGTGCCCTAGCCTAAGCCTAGGGGAGCCCTAGCCTAAGCCTAGGGGTGCCCTAGCCTTAGGCTGGGAGCCCTAGTCTTAGCCTAAGCCTAGGGGTGCACTAGCCTAAGCCTAGGGGTGCCCTAGCCTAAGACTAGGGGTGCCCAAGCCTTAGGCTAGGGGAGCCGTAGCCAAAGCCTAGGGGTGCCCTGGCCTAAGGATAGGGGTGCCCTAGCCTTAGGCTGGGAGTCCTAGCCTTAGCCCAAGCCTAGGTGTGCACTAGCCTAAAACTAGGGGTTCCCTAGCCTAAGCCTAGGTGTGCCCTAGCCTTAGGCTAGGGGAGCCCTAGCCAAAGCCTAGGGGTGCCCTAGCCTAAGGATAGGGGTGCCCTAGCCATAGGTTGGGGAGCCCTAGGCTTAGCCTAAGCCTAGGGGTGCACTAGCATAAGCCTAGGGGTGCCCTAGCCTAAGCCTAGGGGTGCCGTAGCCTTAGGCTAGGAGTGCCCTAGCCAAATCCTTGGGGTGCCCTTGCCAAGCATAGGGGTGGCCCAGCCTGACGCTAGGGGAGCCCTAGCCTTAGCCTAAGCCTAGGGGTGCCCTAGTCTAAGTCTAGTGGTGCCTGAGCCTCAGCCTAGGGGTGCCCTAGCCTGAGATTAGTGGAGCCCTAGCCTGAGGCTAGGGGATCCCTAGCCTTAGCCTACACCTAGTGGTGCCTTAGCCTAAGCCTAGGGGTGCCCTAGCCTAAGCCTAGGGGTGCCCTAGCCTTAAGCTAGGGGAGCCCTATCCTTAGCCTAAGCCTAGGGGTGCCCTAGCCTAAGCCAACGGGTGCCCTAGCCTGAGGCTAGGGGAGCCCTAGCCTTAGTCTAGGCTAGGATTGCCCTAGCCTAAGCCTAGGGGTGCCATAGCCTGAGTCTAGGGGTGCCCGCGCCTTAGGCTATGGGAGCCCTAGCCTTAGCCTAAGCCTAGGGGTGTCCTAGCCTAAGCCTAGGGTTGCCCTAGCCTAAGGCTAAAAGTGCCCTTGCCTAAGCCTACGGGTGCTCTAGCCTAAGCCTATGGGTACCCTAGCCTTAGGCTAGGCGAGCCCTAGCCTTAGCCTAAGCCTAGGGGTGCCCTAGCCTAAGATGAGGGGTGCCCTAGCCTAAGCCTAGGGGTACCCTAGCTTAAGTCTAGGGGTGCCCTAGCCTAAGCATAGGGGTTCCCTACCTAAGCCTAGGGGTGCCCTAACCTAAGCCTAGGGTTGCCCTAGCCTAAGCCTAGGGGTGCCCTAACCAAAGCCTAGGGGTGCCTTAGCCTTAGGCTAGGGGAGCCCTAGCCTTAGCTAAGCCTTGGGGTGCCCTTCCTCAGCCTAGAGGTGTCCTAGCCTAAGCCTAGGGGTGCCATAGCCTAAGCCTAGGGGTGCCTTAGCCTAAGCCTAAGGGTGCCCCAGCCTTAGACTAGGGGAGCCCTAGCCTTAGCCTAAGCCTAGGGGTGCCCTACCCTAAGCCTAGGGGTGCCCTACGCTAAGCCTAGGGTGCCCTGGCCTTAGGCTAGGGGAGCCCTAGCCTTAGCCTAAGCCCAGGGGTGCCCTAGCCAAGCGTAGGGGTGCCCTAGCCTAAGCCTAGGGGTGCCCTAGGGTAAGGCTAGGGGAGCCCTAGCCTTAGCCTAAGCCTAGGCGTGCCCTAGCCTAAGCCTAGTGGTGCCCTAGCCTAAGCCTAGTGGTGCCCTAGCCTAAGCCTAGGGGTGTCCTAGCCTAAGCCTAGGGGTGCCCTAGCCTTAGGCTACGCGAGCCCTAACCTTAGCCTAAGCCTAGGGCTGCCCTAGCCTAAGCCTAGGGGTGCCCTAGCCTTAGGCTAGGGGAGCCCTAGCCTTAACCTAAGCCTAGGGCTGCCCTAGCCTAAGCCTAGGTGTACCCTAGATTAAGGCTATGGGTGCCCTAGCCTAAACCTAGGGGTTCCCTTGCCTAAATCTAGGGGTACACTAGCGTATCCCTAGGGATGCCCTAGCCTATGCCTAAGGGTGCCCTAGCCTTAATCTAGGAGAGCCGTAGCCTTAGCCTAAGCCTAGGGGTGCCCTAGCCTAAGTCTAGGGGTGCCCTAGCCTAAGCCTTGCGGTGCCCGAACCTAAGCCTAGGGTTGCCCTAGCCTAAGCCTAAGGGTGCCCTAACCAAAGCCTAAGGGTGCCCTAGCCTTAGGCTGGGGGAGCCCTAGCCTTAGCCTAAGCCTCGGGGTGCCCTTCCTAAGCCTAGTGGTATCCTAGCCTAAGCCTAGGGTTGCCCTAGCCTAAGCTTAGGGGTGCCTTAGGCTAAGCCTAGGGGTGCACTAGCCTAAGTCTAAGGGTGCCCTAGCCTTAGACTAGGGGAGCCCTAGCCTTAGCCTAAGCCTAGGGTTGCCCTAGCCTAAGCCTATGGGTGCCCTAGCCTAAGCCTAGGGATTCCATAGCCTAAGCCTTTGGGTGCCCTAGCCTAAGCCTAGGGGTGCCCTAGTCTAAGCCTAGGGGTGCCCTGGCCTTAGGCTAGGGAAGCCCTAGCCTTAGCCTAAGCCTAGGGGTGCCCTAGCCTGAGCCTCAGCCTATGGGTGCCCTAGCCTAAGCCTAGGGTTGCCCTAGCCTAAGGCTAAAAGTGCCCTTGCCTAAGCCTACGGGTGCTCTAGCCTAAGCCTATGGGTACCCTAGCCTTAGGCTAGGCGAGCCCTAGCCTTAACCTAAGCCTAGGGGTGCCCTAGCCTAAGAAGAGGGGTGCCCTAGCCTAAGCCTAGGGGTACCCTAGCCTAAGTCTAGGGGTGCCCTAGCCTAAGCATAGGGGTTCCCTACCTAAGCCTAGGGGTGCCCTAACCTAAGCCTAGGGTTGCCCTAGCCTAAGCCTAGGGGTGCCCTAACCAAAGCCTAGGGGTGCCTTAGCCTTAGGCTAGGGAAGCCCTAGCCTTAGCCTAAGCCTTGGTGTGCCCTTCCTCAGCCTAGAGGTGTCCTAGCCTAAGCCTAGGGGTGCCCTAGCCTAAGCCTAGGGGTGCCTTAACCTAAGCCTAGGGGTGCCCTAGCCTATGCCTAGGGGTGCCCTAGCCTATGCCTAAGGGTGCCCTAGCCTTAATCTAGGAGAGCCGTAGCCTTAGCCTAAACCTAGGGGTGCCCTAGCCTAAGTCTAGGGGTGCCCCAGCCTAAGCCTTGCGGTGCCCGAACCTAAGCCTAGGGTTGCCCTAGCCTAAGCCTAAGGGTGCCCTAACCAAAGCCTAAGGGTGCCCTAGCCTTAGGCTGGGGGAGCCCTAGCCTTAGCCTAAGCCTCGGGGTGCCCTTCCTAAGCCTAGTGGTATCCTAGCCTAAGCCTAGGGTTGCCCTAGCCTAAGCCTAGGGGTGCCTTAGCCTAAGCCTAGGGGTGCACTAGCCTAAGTCTAAGGGTGCCCTAGCCTTAGATTAGGGGAGCCCTAGCCTTAGCCTAAGCCTAGGGTTGCCTAGCTTAAGCCTATGGGTGCCCTACCCTAAGCCTAGGGGTGCCCTAGCCTAAGCCTACGGGTGCCCTAGTCTAAGCCTAGGGGTGCCCTAGCCTATCACTAGGTATACCCTAGCCTTAGGCTAGAGGAGCACTAGCCTTAGCCTAAGCCAAGGGGTGGCCTAGCCTATGCGTAGGGGTGCCCTAGCCTTAGGCTAGGGGAGCCGTAGGCTTAGCCTAAGCCTAGGGGTGCCCTAGCCTAAGCTTAGGTGTGCCCTAGCTTAAGGCTAGGGTTGCCCTAACCTAAGCCTAGGGGTGCCCTAGCCTTAGGCTAGGGGTGCACTAGCCTTAGCCTAAGCTTAGGGGTGCCCTAGCCTAAGCTTATGGGTGTCCTAGCCTATGCCTAGGGGTGCCCTAGCCTTAGGCTAGGTGAGCCCTAGCCTTAGCCTAAGCCTAGGGGTGCCCTAGCCTAAGCCTAGGGGTGCCCTAGCCTAAGCCTAGGGGTGCCTTAGCCTAAGCCTAGGTGTGCCCTAGGGTTAGGCTAGGGGAGCCCTAGCCTTAGCCTAAGCCTAGGGGTGACCTAGCATAAGCCTAGGGGTGCCCTAGCCTAAGCCTAGTGGTGCCCTAGCCTAAGACTAGGGGTGCCGGAGCCTAAGCTTAGGGGTGCCCTAGCCTAAGCCTAGGGGTGCCTTAGCCTAAGCCTAGGTGTTCCCTAGCTTAAGGCTAGGGTTGCCCTAACCTAAGCCTAGGGGTGCCCTAGCCTTAGTCTAGGGGTGCACTAGCCTTAGCCTAAGCTTAGGGGTGCCCTAGCCTAAGTTTATGGGTGTCCTAGCCTATGCCTAGGGATGCCCTAGCCTTAGGCTAGGGGAGCCCTAGCCTTAGCCTAAGCCTAGGGGTGCCCTAGCGTAAGCCTAGGGGTGCCCTAGCCTTAGGATAGGGGAGCCCTAGCCTTAACCTAAGCCTAGAGGTGCCCTAGCCGAAGACTATTGGTGCCCTAGCCTTAGGCTAGGGGAGACTTAGCCTTAGACTAAGCCTAGGTCTGCCTTAGCCTAAGCCTAGGTGTGCCCTAGCTTAAGCCTAGGGGTGCCCTAGCCTAAACCTAGGGGTGCCCTAGCCTAAACATAGTGGTGCCCTAGCCTATTCCTAGGGGTGCCCTAGCCTTAGGCTAGGGGAGCACTAGCCTTAGCCTAAGCCTAGGGGTCCCCTAGCCTATGCCTAGGGGTGCCCTAGCCTTAGTCTAGGAGAGCAGTAGCCTTAGCCTAAGCCTAGGGGTGCCCTAGCCTAAGCCAGGGGGTGCCCTAGCCTAAGCCTAGGGGTGCCCTAGCCTTAGGCTAGGGGTGCACTAGCCTACGCCTAGGCCTATCAGGGCCCTAGCCTAAGCTTAGGGGTGCCCTAGCCTATGCCTAGGGGTGCCCAAGCGTTAGCCTAGGTGAGCCTTAGCCTTAGCCTAAGCCTAGGGGTGCCCTAGACTAAGCCTAGGGGTGCCCTAGCCTAAGAATAGGGGTGCCCTAGCCTAAGCTTATGGGTTTCCTAGCCTAAGCGTAGGGGTGCCCTAGCCTAAGCCTAAGGGTGCCCTAGGGTTAGGTTAGGGGAGCCCTAGCCTTAGCCTAAGCCTAGGGGTGCCCTAGCCTAAGCCTAGGGGTGCCCTAGCCTAAGCCTAGGGGTGCCCTAGCCTAAGCCTAAGGGTGCCCTAGTCTTAGGCTAGGGGAGCCTTAGCCTTAGCCTAAGCCTAGGGGTGCCCTAGCCTAAGCCTAGTGGTGCCCTAGCCTAAGCCTAGGGGTGTCCTAGCCTAAGCCTAGGGGTGCCCTAGCCTAAGCCTGGGGGTGCCCTAGCCTAAGCCTTGGGGTGCCCTAGCATTAGGCTAGGGGTGCACTAGCCTTAGCCTAAGCCTAGGGGTGCCCTAGCCTAAGCTTAGGGGTGCCCTACCCTATGCTTAGGGGTGCCCAAGCCTTAGGCTAGGTGAGCCCTAGCCTTAGCCGAAGCCTAGGGGTGCCCTAGACTAAGCCTAGGGGTGCCCTAGCCTAAGAATTGGGGTGCCAGAGCCTAAGCTTATGGGTTCCCGAGCCTAAGCGTAGGGGTGCCCTAGCCTAAGCCTAGGGTTGCCCTAGGGTTAGGCTAGGGGAGCCCTAGCCTTAGCCTAAGCCTAAGGGTGCCTTAGCCTAAGCCTAGGGGTGCCCTAGCCTAAGCTTAGGGGTTCCCTAGCCTAAGCCTAGTGGTGCCCTAGCCTAAGCCTATGGGTGTCCTAGCCTAAGCTTAGTGGTGCCCTAGCCTTAGGCTAGGCGAGCCCTAAGCTTTGCCTAAGCCTAGGGCTGCCCTAGAATAAGCCTAGGGGAGCCCTAGCCTTAGCCTAAGCCTAGGGCTGCCCTAGCCCAAGCGTAGGGGTGCCCAAGAATTAGGCTAGGGGAGCCCTAGCCTTAGCCTAAGCCTAGGACTGCCCTAGCCTAAGCCTAGGTGTGCCCTAGCTTAAGCCTAGGCGTGCCCTAGCCGAAACCTAGGGGTGCCCTAGCCTAATCCTAGGGGTGCCCTAGCTTTAGACTAAGCCTACGGGTGCCCTAGCCTAAGCCTAGGGGTGTCCTAGCCTAAACCTAGGAGTGCCCTAGCCTAAGCCTAGGGGTGCCCTAGCCTAAGGCTAGGGGCGCCCTAGCCTTAGGCTAGGGGAGCCCTAGCCTTAGCCTAAGCCTAGGGCCGCCTAGCCTAAAACTAGGGGTGGCCTAGCCTAACCTTAGGGGTGCCCTAGCCCAAGCCTAGGGGTGCCCTAGCGTTAGGCTAGAGGAACCCTAGCCTTAGCCTAAGCCTAGGGCTGCCCTAGCCTAAGCCGGGGGGTGCCCTAGCCTAAGCCTAGGGGTGCCCTAGCCTAAGCCTAGGGGTACCCTATCCTAAGTCTAGGGGTGCCCTAGCCTAAGCATAGGGGTTCCCTACCTAAGCCTAGGGGTGCCCTAGCCTAAGCCTAGGGGTGCCCTAGCCTAAGCCTAGGTGTGCCCTAGCCTAAGGCCAGCGGTGCCCTAACCTAAGCCTAGGGTTGCCCTAGCCTAAGCCTAGGGGTGCCCTAGCCTTAGGCTAGGAGAGCCCTAACCTTAGCCTAAGCCTACGGGTGCCTTCCTCAGCCTAGTGGTGTCCTATCCTAAGCCTAGGGGTGCCCTAGCCTAAGCCTAGGGGTGCCTTAGCCTAAGCCTAAGGGTGCCCTAGCCTTAGACTAGGGGAGCCCTAGCCTTAGCCTAAGCCTAGTAGTGCCCTACCCTAAGCCTAGGGGTGCCCTAGCCTTAGGCTAGGGGAGCCCGAGCCTTAGCCTAAACCTAAGGGTGCCCTAACCTAAGCCTAGGGTTGCCCTAGCCTAAGCCTATGGGTGCCCTAGCCTTAGGCTAGGGTAGCCCTAGCCTTAGCCTAAGCCTTTGGGTGCCCTAGCCTAAGCCTGGGGGTGCCCTGGCCTTAGGCTAGGGGAGCCCTAGCCTTACCCTAAGCCCAGGGGTGCCCTAGCCAAGCCTATTGTTGCCCTAGCCTAAGCCTAGGGGTGGCCTAGCCTGTGCCTAGTGGTGCCCTAGCCTTAGGCTAGGGGTGCACTAGCCTTAGCCTAATCCTAGGTGTGCCCTAGCCTAAGCTTATGGGTGCCCTAGCCTATGCCTAGGGGTGCCCTAGCCTAAGCCTAGGGGTGCCCTAGCCTAAGCCTAGGGGTGTCCTAGCCTAAGCCTTGGGGTGCCCTAGGGTTAGGCTAGGCGAGCCCTAACCTTAGCCTAAGCCTAGGGCTGCCCTAGCCTAAGCCTTGGGGTGCCCTAGCCTTAGGCTAAGGGAGCCCTAGCCTTAGCCTAAGCCTAGGGCTGCCCTAGCCTAAGCCTAGGTGTGCCCTAGCTTAAGCCTAGGGGTGCCCTTGCCTAAAACTAGGGGTGCCCTTGCCTAAACCTAGAGGTGCACTAGCCTATCCCTAGGGGTGCCCTAGCCTTAGGCTAGGGGAGCACTAGCCTTAGCCAAGCCTAGGGGTGCCCTAGCCTATGCCTAGGGGTGCCCTAGCCTATGCCTAAGTGTGCCCTGGCCTTTGGCTAGGGTAGCCCTAGCCTTAGCCTAAGCCTAGGGGTGCCCTAGCCTGAGCCTCAGCCTAGGGGTGCCCTAGCCTAATCCTAGCGGTGCCCTAGCCTAAGCTTAGGGGTTCCCTAGCCTTAGGCTAAGGGAGCCCTAGCCTTAGCCTAAGCCTAGGGGTGCACTAGCCTAAGCCTAGGGGTGGCCTAGCCTAAGCCTAGGCGTGCCCTAGCCTTAGGCTAGGGGAGCCTTACCCAAAGCCTAGGGGTGCCCTAGCCTAAGCCTAGGGGTGCCCTAGCCTTAGGCTAGGGGTTCCCTAGCCAAAGCCTAGGGGTGCCCTAGCCTAAGGATAGGGTGCCCTAGCCTTAGGCTGGGAGTCCTAGCCTTAGCCTAAGCCTAGGGGTGCACTAGCCTAAGCCTAGAGGTGCCCTAGCCTAATCCTAGGGGTGCCCTAGCCTTAGGCTAGGGGAGCCCTAGCCAAAGCCTAGGGGTGCCCTAGCCTAAGCCTAGAGGTGCCCTAGCCTTAGGCTAGGGGTTCCCTAGCCAAAGCCTTGGGGTGCCCTAGGGTAAGGATAGGGGTGCCCTAGCCATAGTTTGGGGAGCCCTAGCCTTCGCCTAAGCCTAGGGATGCACTAGCGTAAGCCTATGGGTGCCCTAACCTAAGCCTAGGGGTGCCCTAGCCTTAGGCTAGGAGTGCCCTAGCCAAATCCTTGGGGTGCCCTTGCCAAGCATAGGGGTGCCCCAGCCTGACACTAGGGGAGCCCTAGCCTTAGCCTAAGCCTAGGGGTGCCCTAGTCTAAGCCTAGTGGTGCCTTAGCCTAAGCCTAGGGGTGCCCTAGCCTGAGCCTCAGCCTAGGGCTGCCCTTGCCTGAGCCTAGGGGTTCCCTAGCCAGAGGCTAGGAGAGCTCTAGCCTGAGCCTCAGCCTAGGGGTGCCCTAGCCTGAGCCTAGGGGTGCCCTAGCCTGAGGTTAGGGGAGCCCTAGCCTGAGGCTAGGGGATCCCTAGCCTTAGCCTACGCCTAGTGGTGCCTTAGCCTAAGCCTAGGGGTGCCCTAGCCTTAGCCTAAGCCTAGGGGTGCCGTAGCCTAAGCCTAGGGGTGCCCTAGCCTTAAGCTAGGGGAGCCCTATCCTTAGCCTAAGCCTAGGGGTACCCTAGCCTAAGTCTAGGGGTGCTCTAACCTGAACCTAGAGGAGCCATAGCCTTAGCCTACGCCTAGTGGTGCCCTAGCCTAAGCCTAGGGGTGCCCTAACCTAAGCCTAGGGGTGCCCTGGCCTAAGCGTAGGGGTGCCCTAGCCTTAGGCTAGGTTAGCTGTAGCCTTAGCCTAAGCTTAGGGGTACCCTAGCCTAAGCCTAGAGGTGCCCTAGCCTAAGCCTGTTCTGTCTGACTTCCACGTTAGGACACATAGACCATCTGAGTAAACCCTTTGATTCTGTGTCCTTCTCCTTCCCATAGACAAAACTGCAGCCAGCACCAGACGTTAAACCTGCAGACTAAAGGTTTGTCAAAAGTCTGGAAAGAGCAGTCATACCTTGAAAACCTAGCCTGAAGAAGAGAAGACACAGAATCAAAAGCTACAACTGAAAAAAAAAGAAAAAAAAAAAGCTCCAGGTGGGTGTCATTCAGACAACCGATTCCAATGAGTACACTTGAGCTTCTCACAGTGTAAAATTGCTTTTACTTTCATACTATTGTAATTCAAACAGTTTCCCATATCTCACCTCCAAATGTAACTCCAGCAGATTCAAGTATATTAAGGAAGAGGCAATTATTCTGGTGTTTCCCTTGCACCGATTACTGTAGCCTCAATCAGTTTTACTATTCTCAGCTTATGCCTTAGATTTTCAAGAACTTGAATGTGAAGGAAATCTTAACATGCCGCATTTCACAGGCTGCCTTCTGTGTTGCCTCACCCAGATTTACGTTTTTCATTTCTAGTGTGCCTCAACATGAGTTTTTTTTGGGGTGTCAAAGAGCATTATCATTTTCCATCATCAGATGTTTATGGGAAATTTTACATCCTGCAGGTCCCCGTATACAATAATTACATTAAACAATGGAGATTTCTGTATCTTCCTGTTTTTCACAACAGGTTATGCTCACTCATATTGTTAGCTTATCACGCCAAATGTCCAAGATGCACAGGTGGTGTTAATTGAAGAGCGGAATGATTCATGCATTGGTCACTTTAGCATTGCAAGTTCATGAGCATCTTGATTTTGAAATTCATTAAAGGGAGATGATGCCTTAGCCAGTTAAATGCTACTCCTTCCAAACCTCACGTACACTCAGACATATCTGAGCAGAAGCCACATTATCTACGTGAAACAGCTTTGGGTGCTCCCCAGCTATATGCAGATGCCCAGCAAACATGAGATTATTTTGCTTTCTCTGACTTGGCTCTTACTAGCATTCAGCCTCATTCCATCTCTTTTGTAGATGGTTGTGGATTCTGGGGGGCCTATGGCATAATGGTGGGCTTATGAGGTTAAAAAAATCTTGTAGCGAAGTTTTCTTGATGTGCATTTAATATTTATTTACAATTCTCTTTTATATACGTGTGTCTGTGGATTTCAACATTTAAGTGCACAGATTAGCATATTCCCATAGCGGAGTGAACCTCCCTTCCGTCATGTCTATAGGTATTTCTCCTTCCTATGGGCAGCTGGACAATAATTTATCTGGGGAACGTCTGGTAAACCATGACAATGGTGCTTCCCCAGCTTTCTGGGATGAAGGGCCAGGCCATTGGTTACCTTTATAGAAGTCTCCTGACACTTCCTAGTGATGTCTGTTTCTGGGATCATAGTGGCTTCCTCTTCCTCGGTTGCTCTTGTTGGTAGGTGCTGTCCAGTTGGTCTGCTTCAAAGCAACCGCAATGTACAGGACAAGGAAAGGCTTGCCAGTCCTGGGCCACCCTCATTTCTTTCTGATGTTTGAACCCACCGTTGCAGCTCCCTTGGCTATGCATTCTTCAAACGGCCTGGCTCTTTGTCACTGATCCTCCCCTTTAATCTAACCAAAAGTATTCGTATTTTGGTCCTCTTCCTGAGAAGGTTCTGCCTAGTTTTACTAGTCCTCCACTACCGGACAGAGTATCAATGATTAGCATAAGGTTTTCAGTGGTGTATTTCGTCATCCTCAGTGTGTCCTTATTGGGGGCTCTTACAACTCTTGTTATAATCCATACACCAATTGTATCTGACATAGTCATACGTATATTGCCATCATTCTTTTCTAGACATTTACTTTCTATTGAGCCCTTGGGATCAGCTCCCCTTTCTTTCCTCCTCCCCCACTCGTGGTTACTTGATAGATTATAGATTGTTATTATTTTCATATCTCACATCGACCATTACCTCTTTTATCCTAAGCTTTCTGTTGCTCCTCTCCCTGCGAGGGGTGTGTGGTTATATGTCATTCATTGCTATCGGTTCCCCTTCCTTCCATCCTCTACCCTCCTTCCCCTACCCTTTTGGTATCTCTATTCCCATTCCTGTTCCTGGGTTCCATGTGTTGTGAGTTTTATCTCTTGCTAATACCTATGCAGTCTAGTCCAGAGTGGGAAGCGGCACTGGGGTGATGATATTGGGGGGGTGAGGAGGCCTCAAGGGGTCAGAGGCAGATTGTGTGATTCATTGGTGTGATCCATGTCTCCTTAGGGGGGCCTCCACCCAGTGGGACACAGCATCTGGGATACTTGTGGCTTTCTCCTGAGACAGCATGGTGGCCAAGGGACCGGGCATTGAGGGTGGGACTCGGCCTGGGGTGGCAGCACTTGCAGAAGCCACCCCCTCCCCCAGGCACCCACCTGTATATGGACGAGCACGTGAGACAGTTGGCTGTGAACTTTGAGGGTGGCCTCAGCGTCTCAGAGCAGGTGGGGTCTGGCTTGAGTCAGCTCCCACAGCTCCAACCTGGAAGCCCTGCCCCAGGCGGGGGTCAGCAGTTATCCCAGCATGCTCTTTCCTCCCCCTCAGCTTCTCTCTGGTCAGCCCTTCAGCTTCCTGGCTGGGTTTAGAACTTGTCCAAAGCTCCCTGAGGGCCACCGTCCTGAGATCTTGCTCAGCGCTTCAGGCCTTTCTGCAAACTCTCCTCCCAGGAGCCCAGTATTACTAGCAGTTTACCCCTTGCTCTAATGATGCTCCAGGAGGCCTGCTTGGGAAGTGTTGGGCTGTTGCCTGGTTCAGTCCCACTAACTGCTCCTCAGGAGATAGAAGAGGTTCCCTGATCCTGGAAAGATTTACTGGCTTTCAAACCCTCTGGAGGATCCCCATGAGTCAGCAGGTGGGGTCATTCTAAAGCCCGGCACTCCACAGGTAGCCACGTTGTGTGCCACCCAGGCATGCTGTGTGTTTGGAGGAGACTGTACACCCTTCAAAGGTAGAAGCTGCACCCCTCCATGGTTCTTGCATGCAGCAAATGCAGGGCCCCTGAGACTCCGGGCCCGCCTCAGGGCTAGGATCATGGGCAAATCGTTATCTCGCCTAAACTCCATCTGGGCTGGAAACGCAGTAGCTTCTACTGTGACCTGGGTCAGTCTGGGGCTGTGCAGGGCATCCTCAGCCCAGCTCAACTCTTCCCAGAACGCCCCTGCAGGTGCAGGGAGCCCCTGGCTTGGGAAAGTGACCCTGCTAAGTGGGCTTTGTGACCAGGCTCCCTGATCCACCGACCCAGCTTTGCCTCCTCCACAGGCCGCAGACAGCAGGGGCTGCCCTGGGTTCCCTGAACTCGGGCCCTCTCCAGAGACAGTGTGGGCAGGACCTGGAGGGTGTGGAAGTGAGACGTGCCGGGAAAGTGGATGGAGGAACGGAGGGTAGGGTAGATGCTGGGTGGGCTGAGGGGGCAGGAGATGCCCTGCAGAGTTCTAGAACCAGGGCTGAGGGATGTGGGAGCTGTTGGGGCCAGCTGGCCCTTTCGTGAGTTTTAGGAGCTGCCTGAACCCCATCCACATTGACCCTCTCCATCCCCACCTTTGGCAGATGCTGGCAGAGAAGTTCAAGGTCTTCCAGGAGAAAGGGCAGAGTGTGGGGCTGCCAGGGTTCAGGCCCTGAGGGAGCTGGCAGGTTCCCTGGAACTCGCCTCCCCCAGCTCCATGGCCTAGAGTCAAGTCCACAGGAGCTGCGTAGAGGCCGCATGGGTGAGGCTGGACAAGGCAATGAAAGCCCGCACAGAGGTGGGTGCCCAGAGGGACAGGCCAGCGACAGCCAAAGGGCTCGGGACACAGGGGCCTACCCCAGATGTGTGTGCGTGTGTGTGCTTGTGTGTGTGTGCGCTCATGTGTAGGGGTGGGCATGTGGGTGTGTGCATGCGTACTTCTGTGTGTATTCTCGTGTGCGCATGTGTGTATGAAGGGGCATGGCTGACTCCAGCTCCCAGCATCAATCAGCCTTCCCCGTCCAACCATGCTCCTTCCTGCTCCCAGTTTGGAGTCCTTCAGCGCAGGTCACTCCTTGTGGCAGGAGCACGAAGTGTGCTCTCCCAATGCTCCCTGAGCACGGTCCACAGTTTCGTTTGGGGCACAGGCCCTGCTGGTCTTCTTGCTGACCGCCACTCTTAGAGCTCCCTGCCTCCCCTCCCCACACCCTCTTTTCTCAGGATCTGGTGTCTCAGTGCACTGAGCACCTGACAGGTCCTGCAACCGAAATCCTGGGGCTGGGTGGCTCCGGGGCCAGCCCTCTCCTCACTGACTGTTGGAGTTGCTACAGGCAGACCCCCTGACAGGCAGCCCACTCGCTCCCTGAGCCGCAATCCTCATGTGCTCAGGGCTCCCCATCTTTTTGCCTTCCTCCCAACATGCGTGTCAAGACCCTTTCCTCCCTCGGGCCCTGTCTGTGGGCCCCGGGCCTCATCAGGAACCTGCTGTGATCAGAGGAAACCATCCATCTTCTAACCACCGAAGGGCAAGAAGGCGCGAATGTACAGCGATGATAATAGGTAAAGGTCGTGGTAAAGTCATAGAGGACAGGAAAGACAGGGTCGAGAGAATACAATACAGAGTCAGACATGTTTTATTAAGCATGCTCACTTCAGCTCCTCTTGATGGACCACGTGGAACTGGGAGAAGTGGAACCTTTGCTATCTTGGGACGTGTATAGGGAGCATGGAGACACACCTCTTCAGTAGTGACATGGGTCACAAGGTGGGCGGTATCTATCGTAAGGCCCCTGTACTTGAGCTCACCAAGGTGAGGAAAGCTAATACCTGCATTGGGGGAAGCTACCAGGGGGGCTGGGTGTCACGTTGGGAAGAGAGGGCAAAAGGACCATATCTGCTTCTACACAGAGATACAATCTGTCATGTGCTCACATTAAGGCAGCCTAGCTGTTAACGGAGAATCCGTGGGAATGATTTTTAAAGCAGGATAATGTACTTGGACTTTACCTCTAACTTACCAAAGTAGAGGCTTTCCTACCGTGGAATACCAGCTTTCCAGATTCTCCCTGTTATAAGTTAGGGAATAGAGTCTTCGTCCTATTTCCCTCCGTGTTAACGCCCCACAAATCCCCAAGCCACAGTCTTTGCCCAAAAGGGGTGGCCCTGTTCTCAGGGAGAAAGTTGCTGGCCTTCCTTCCCGCTGTGCCCTCGATTTCCACCAGGCGGCGCTAGAGCTGTGGGGCCACATGCAGAAGGTGGTCCTGGTGGAGGGTGCTGTCCTTGGCCATGACCTGGCGTCTGTGGAGGTCCTGCAGCGCCAGCACCGCCTCCTGCAGGGGAGGGCCCCAGTCCCTCCCCACCGCAAGAACCCCTCTTTGTAGGCAATGGATGGATGAGGAGCCCTCACCCCCAGCTGACCCCAGGCAGGACTGCAGCCTGCCCCTGACCCCTCTGGGATGGGGGGTGACGGGCCTGGGCTTGACCTAGGCTGGGGTACAGCCAGGATGGCCTGCAGAGTCCTGGGTGGAGGAGCATTCAGCCTGCTCTCTGCCAGCTGCAGAGGGAGTTGGTGGCTGTGGACAAGGTGGTGGTTCAGATGGGGATGGAGTCCATCCAGGTACACCCTGCGGTCCAGGAGAGCCTGGCCTGGCAGCTGGCTGAGGTGCAGGAGGCCTGGGCCACCTGGACATGAAGGCCTGGGAGCAGGGCCAGCAGCTGGATTGGGTAGCCCATGGCCACGCCTTCCTCAGGCACTGCCAGGAACTGCTGTATGTGCCAGCCCACCTGTATGGGGGCTCGCTCTGTTCCATGCGGGTGGGGGCACCCAGCTCTTCCCTGCCTCCTCCCTGTTCTGCCCTCTGGCCCTGAGACCTGTTCCCATGCCCTGTCCCCCACCCAGCACTCGAGCTCAAGAGAAGCAGGCGCTAGTCTATATCCTCAGAAAGGCCAGCTGGGGCCAAGGAGACACTGGGGCAGGAGCTCTGCCTGAGAGCCCAGGCAGTGCGGCCGGCGGGGTAGCAGCTGCTGGACACCAGCCACGTCATGGCCCCAGAGATGTGCGCGCTGAGGGCTAGCGCCAGGGTGGTGCTTGGCCAGAGCTCCCTTTCCTGCTTCTCCCTGCTCCATGGTAACCCAGCCCTGCCCCACCCAGGCGACACCCTGCGCCCCTCCCAAAAGACCTCTGCCCCCCAGGTCACAGTGTCTCCGGGAGCTGGACAGGCAGCTGCAGGAGCTCTGGACGGCCTGGGCCCTTCACCAGGAACACTGCCAGGTGAGCCAGGACCAGGAGGAGCTGCGGGGAATGCTGGGTCAGGCCGAGGTCTGGCTGGCCTCCTGAGAGGACCTCCCACTATATCCTGACTGTGGGGTGAGCAGGGATCCGCCCCTTAGAGGGCCACATGCCTGGCACCAGGACTTGGAAAGGCAACTGGCAGCCCAGGAGGAGAAGCTCACCCAGCTCCAAATGTAGGTGAGGGTGTGGAGGGCGGGACTGAGGAGGGGCCGAGGGGCCTCCACCTGCGGTGGGGTCTCCAGAGCATTGATCTGCCCTGAGGGGCACCCATTTGGGGAAACAGCCGCAGGGTCCTGTCCTCCATGGGCAGTCTGGCTCTGTGGGGTCCATCACAGCTTCTTCTGCCCAACTGTTCCCTCCCCTCCTCCTCCTGGTTTTCCCCTCTGAGAGCTGCCCCCAGAGCAAGCCCTGTGGGACACAGAGGGTCATATGGGTGGAAACCAATCAATAATCTCATGGGTGCAGAGCACACTCTGAGGAACACAGGGGAGGTGACACTAGCTACAGAGAATCTGAGTGGAGCGAGGGTTTGTAATCCTTGTGTAGGCTGGGGGTGGGGCTGATAACGGGGTGGGGGGGATTGATACCACAGGATCCTGTGGGACTGAAAGTGAGGACCTGAGGGTGGACGGGCAGAGGGAGTGCCCCATCCTCTGAGGTAGGAAGGTGGTCAGCTAGGGTGAGCATGGAGGAAGATGAGCAGGGGCTGCTGCAGTCACGCAAATGTCACGTAAGAATCTCACTTTAGTATAAAATGTTTGTCTCCATTGCAAAGCCACCTCTAGCAACTAGGATCCGCACTCTCTCCATCTGGAGTTGACGAGTGAAGAAAATCAAAAACTGAAGCAAAGCAGTCCACAGGACTAACGGACCACCAACACCACAGGCCTCCATCCTTGTCCTGGAGACCAGGAGAGTTAGATGGTGCCCAGCCACTGCCTCAAACTGCTCTGGTTGAGCTCAAACTGGCAACTTGTGCACAGCTTGAAAGCCAATGGAAGTTGACTTCATGAAGAGAGGGCATTACAAGTTTGACAGGGACTGCTGGAACCCCGAGACCAGGGCCCTTCAAATCCAAAACAGAGCCCAGCTCCGGGAATCACCCCTGCCCAAGCAACAGTCGAGCTGATAAAGTGAACGCATGGCACCTGTGAGGCAAGTGCTTCCCAGAGCAAACGGGAGCATTTGCCCTCAAAAATCAGGAGGGAGGGAGGGGTCAGGGAGGAGGCAAGAAGAGTGCTGTGTTATATTATTGTTAAACTGCTCTGCATGTTTCCATTTAAAACAAAAACCCTCTATATTAAAATTCATATATATATGTGCATTATATGTGTATATATATATATATTAGTCAAACCCAAGGACAGAAAAAGGCATGCCCCGGGCTACTGCTCGTGGCAAGGTCAGTGATCTGAAACCCATCAGAAAGACGTGGCTCAGCTGTCTGCTCCCGTAGTGACAGCCTCAGAGAGCCGCAGGGGCCGTCGTGTGCTGTCCTACAGGGCCTCAATGATAGAAATCGACTCGATGGCAATGTTTTGAGTGCTTTGAAGGTCAGAAACTGTAGACAGTGATCTATAAACGTCCTTCTCTTCTGTAAGGTGTCTGTAACACAATCAAAGGAAAACAATCGGTCTGCTCTCCAGATCTTCAATGGGACCATTTCCAGGGAGCCTGGCCACACACTGCCAGGCTGTGCCTCCTCAGATCCGCTGGCACTGCTAGGAAGGTTGTGGGCCCTGCAGGGGTGGGGGACTCTCCAGCCTGCTCCCCAGCAATAGAGGCACTAGGCCAAGACTGGAAGAGCCCCGGCGGGGGGAGAGTGGGGAGGTTGAGGCAGTCACTGTGCCCTGCTTCTGACACTCTTCATGTGGCTGCTATGGTCACCCTTGACCTCAGGGAAGGCCAAGGGTCACCAGGGTAGAAAACACTTCCTTTTCATGGTGAGGGCCATATGGGGTCTCAACTCCACTGCTAATTAGCTGTGGTCTCTAGCAAGTAACCCAGCCTCTCGGTGCACCCAGTTTCCCCAGTGCTATCTGGAGTCCCCAGAAGGGCCAGGTACAGCCAGGCTGCTTGCAGCTGGGCCAGAACCAGCAGCTGCCCTCACCGTGCCCTGAAGCCAGAAGCCCAGAACTCAAAGGCTGAGCTTTGCTGAAGGTCGTCCGACATGGCCTCTCAGCTTAAGTAAGGGGTCCCAAGCTCCAGGCTGCACAAGTTGCTCCCTGGAACACGTGGCCCGGGCCCCCAATGTGGGCACACAGAAAGCCAGTTCACCTCTCAGGGGTTTGGCAAAGCCGCAGCACAGCAAGGGTCTCCCTGGAAGCCCCTCCACCCCATGCCCAGCACCTCCCCCAAACTCATCCCTGCTCCAGGCAGCTGGTACTCACTGTAGGTCCTGTCACCACTGCTGGGCCCTGGGGGCACTGCTGGGCCACCACTCCAGCAGGCTCTCCACTAGTGGGGCAGGCTGCCCCCTGGTGGCCACCCATCTTGACTTGGTGCCGAAACATTGCAAACTTGGTTAAGAGGAGCTGAGAAGAGAGGAGAGGGGTGACAGGGGGCCCTGGCTGGTGGGCTGTGAGACACCTCAGTGAGTGACTGGGCAGGGCAGGACTGGGCAGCCACAGAACTTGCCCCTCTATGCAGAGAGGGGAATAGGAAGCCACAGCTGTCCTCAGTCCAGACTGATGTTCCCCATCAGCCTATTGTGCATGCAGCACCCCCTCCACCACCCGTCTTCATTCGGCTCCAGGGCACCTTCCTTGCCACTAGCCCCTTCCTCACTAGGGTGTGCTCATAGTCCTCTCTCCTCTGGCCACCTGCTGCTGGCTGCTCAGCCAGCTCTGCAAGTTCTCAGCTTCCCTCAGGAAGCCCTGCAGTGCCAGCATCCTCTTCAGATCCTGGCCCCTATGGTGACAGCCTGAGTCCCAAAACAGTTAGTGTGCATGTGTCCACACTCTGCAGGACAAGGGACCCAATCAAAGGGGCTGCCTGAAGGACAAGGTTCTTCATGGTCTTTGCCCAGGCTGCTCCTCTGGATACAAGAAGCAAACCCAGGCCAGGGGGAGTTGGGCCTGGCGAGGGTGTGGCTGTGGGGAAGGGCAGGTGACTGGAGCCAGGGAGCCGAGCCCCTGCCCTGCAGGCTCTCCTCAAAGGTTTGTGGGAAGAGGAAACAGTGAAGGCCTCATCTATTCCTGCCACATGTCTACAGGCCTCTGTCACGGTTCTCTTCAAGGCAGGAGTAGCATCTAGGGGAATAAGCAACCCCAGCCAGTTTTCTGGTACCCATGGATGCAGTGACCCTCACTGTTGGGCTGCCAACTCCCGCAGTGTCTGCAGCTGCTTCCAGAGCCTCCCCTGCATCACATCCAGCTGCTCTGAGACCTCAGTTACAAGGATCTACATATAACTTCCTCCCTGGGGGATGGACAACAGAAAAGTGGGTGAAGGGAGACAAAATATGTAAGATCTGACAAATTATCAAGGGTTCATGAGTGAGGGGGAAACAGGGAGGGCGAAGAGAAAAATGTGGACATGATGCCAGGGCCTTAAGTGGAGAGCAAATGTTTTGAGAATGATGAGGGCAATGAATGTACGGATGTGCTTTACACAACTGATGTATGTATGGATTGTGATAAGAGTTGTATGTGCCCCTAATAAAATGATTTAAAAAAATTAAATCATTTAAATTTCTTAGGACAATGCCATTTGTATTTCAAAGCAACATTCACGAAAGCTATTTTTTCACCTTCACTATCTTCTATTTAGTGTTAGATAGTGCAAAAACAATTCTTATGCCTTTTTATGAGATGTAATGAGTGTAGACATAAATTTATGCATAATTAAAAATTTGAATGAACAAAATATTTTGTTAAAGAATTTGAACTTTTGTGAAAATCATAGAAAGCATATAGCATTTTATTGAAGGGTTGGGAATTTTTTCCTCTATTTTATTCTAGTATTTGGTCTGAGGTTCTTACCGCATATTCTGATTGTTGTCATGTAAGAGAATGTACATTCCATATAAGAGAAAACTTTCCTTATAATATTTTCCTATCCATTGCTTCTTGCTGTATCTCTCATTTGTTCTTTTATCATTTTTCCTATAAAAACCCAGGATGCTTAATTTTATTCTTATTAATCATTTATATAAGTTAGGAAAATATTTATTATATATACATTTTTATTAAAAATCTTTTCTTGGAGACTCTTACAACTTTTGTTGCAATCCATATTGATTGCATCAGGCTTTTTGTACATATGTTGCCTTCATTCATTTATACACATTTCTTTCCTTTTCTTTTTTAAAATCATTTTATTGGGGCTCATACAACTCATCACAATCCATACATACACCAATTGTGTAAAGCACACTTATACATTCGTTGCCTTCATCATTCTCAAAATTTGCTTTCCGCTTGGGTTCCTGGAATCAGCTCATTTCCCCTTTCCCCTCTCCCCCTCTCACCCTGCTCCTCTTCCCTCATGAACCCTTAATAATTTATACATTATTATTTTCTCTTATCTTACACTGCGCGGCGTCTCCCTTCACCCAATTTTCTGTTGCCCATCTCCCAGGGGGGAAGTTATATGTAGATCCTTGTGATCGGTTTCCCATTTCTACACCCACTTCCCTCCCAGTATCGCCACTCTCACCGCTAGTCCTGGGGGGTTCATCTGTCCTGGATTCCCTGTGTTTCCAGTTCCCATCTGTACCGCTGTGTATCTTCTGGTCTAATCAGGTTTGCAAGGTAGAATTGGGATCATGAGAGGTGGGGGGAGGAAGAGTTTAATAACTAGAGGAAGGTTGTGAGTTTCATTATTGCTACACTGAACCCTGAGTGACTCATCTCCTTCCCACTACCCCTCCGTAAGGGATGTCCAGTTGTCTACAGGTGGGCATTGGTCCCCCGTCATGCACTCCCCTCATTCACGATGATATAATCCCCCCTCCCGCCTTTGTTGCTTGAAAACTGGTCCCCTCAGCCCTTCATGATCACACATGTTGGTGTGATGCTTCCATGTGGGCTTTGTTGCTTCTGGGCCAGCTTTTTTACTTTCAAGCCTCTAAGACCCGGGACGCTATATCGCTTGATAGCCAGCCACCATCAGCCTTCTTCACCACACTTACTTATGCACACATTCATCTTCAGCGTTTATGTGGGGAAGGTGATCACACAATGATGGTTTTTGTTCTTTGTTGTCTGCTACCTGATCCCTTCAACACCTCATGTTCACTTAGGCTTGTGTGCTTCTTCTCTGTGGGCTTTGTTGCTTCTGAGCTAGATTTCAGCCTGTTTGCCTTCAAGCCTTTAAGACCCCCAGAGTTTCATTATATTGTGCAGAGAGTGGCTATGAGCCAAACTCACTCGACTGCACCCAACAACAATAACAACAGGACTTGTGCTTCTAACAATATGCTGAAGAAGACCTAAAGAGAATCTCCTCTTCGTTTAGAGCAGTGGCTCTCGACCTGTGGGTCGTGTCTATTTAGGGGGTCAAACAGCCCTTTCATGGGGTGGCCTGAATTATAGCAGTAGCAAAATTATAGCTATGATGTAGCAACAAAAAAAATTTTATGGTTGGTTGGTCACGACTACATGAGGAACTGTATGAAAGGGTCGTGAGTAAGAATGTTGAAAACCACTGTCCAAGAGGAAGACTCAATTCTTGATACAGTTGAAGGGCAACAAAATAGACTCAGCCCCAATATAGATGGGATAGCACAGTGGCTGCAACAATAAACACAAGCCAAAGAAACACTGCAAGGATGGCACAAGACGGGACAGTGTTTCATTATATTGACATAGAGTTGCTATGAGTCAAAACCCACAAGAAAAAAAAACGGGACTTGTTTTTCTAACACTGTACCTAAGTAGACCTTAAGAGAATCTCCTATTAGTTTAGCGCAGCGGGCCTCAAACTGAGGGTCGTGACCCCTTTTGGGGGATGAATGACCCTTTCACGGCAGTGGACCGTTCATTAAAGTGGAAAAATTAGAGTTATGATGTAGCAATGAAAATAATTTCATGATTTGGCAGTCACCACTACATGAGGAATGGTATGAAAGAGTCGTGGCATTAGGAAGGTTGAGAACCACTTCCCTAGAGGAAGACAGAATTCTTGGTAGAGTAGAAGGGCAGCAAAGGAGAGGCAGCCCCTACAAGATTGATTAGCCCAGTGGCTGCAACAATGAGCACAGGCAAATGAACAACTCTGAGCATGGCATTGGACTGGGCAGCATTTCATTATATTGTGCATAGAGTTGCTGTGACCAGAAACCCACTCGACAGCACTCAACAAAAATAACTACAGGACTTGTGCTTCTAAAATATGGTGAAGTAGGACTTCAGAGAAAGTCCTTTAACTTTAGAGCAGCAGTTCTCAACCTGTGGGTCGCGCCCGTTGGGAGGGTAGAATGACCCTTTCACGGGGGTGGTCGGATTCATAACGGTAGTTCAATTAGGGTGACAAAGTACCAATGAAAATAATTTTATGGTTGCTGGTCCCCACTAAATGAGAATCGATATGAAAGGGTAGTGGCATTAGGAAGGTTAAGAACCACTTCTCTAGGGAAAGACACAAATTTGGTACAGAAGGGAAGGAAGAGAGCGGCAGTCTCCAACAAGTTGGATTAGCACAGTGGCTGCAACACTGAAGCCAAGCACACAAGCACGGTGAGGGTGGCACAGGGCAGGGCAGCGTTTCATTATATTGTGCATAGAGTTGCTAAGAGTCAAAACCCACTCGACGGAGCTTAACGACAATAACTACAGGACGTGTACTTCTAACAATATGCTGAACTAGATCTTAAGAGAAACTCCTCTAAATTTAGAGCAGTGGTTCTTAACTTGTGGGTCGTGACCCCTATGGGGTTTCAGACGAGCCTCTCACAGGTGTTGCCCAATTCATAACAGTAGTGAAATCACAGTAATGGAGTAACAATGAAAAAAATTTACTGTTGGAGGATCACCACAACATTAAGAATTGTATAAAGGAGCCATGCCATTAAGAAGGTTCAGAAACACTGCCTGAGAGGAATACACAAAACGTGGTACTGCAGAAGGGCAGCAAGTGAGAGGCAGACCCGACAAGATGGAATAGCTCAGTGGCTGCAACAATGAATGCCATCAACGAACCACTGTGAGGACGGCACAGGACGGGGCAGCGTTTCATTATATTGTGCGTAGAGTTGCTGAGAGTCAAAACGCACTCGACGGCAACTAACAGCAACACAAAAAGAACTTGAGCTTCTAACAATATGCTGACGTAGATCTTAAGAGAAACGCCTCCTAGTTTAATGCAGGCTTCTCAGCCTATGAATCACGAACCCTTTTGGGGAGTGAGTGGGTTGAATGACCCTTTCACAAGGGTTGCCTGATTCATAAGATTAGCAAAATTACAGTTATGAAATATCAGCGAAAATTTTGTATGACTGGGGGTCCACCACTATTTTGGGAACTGCATGAAAGGGTCGTGGATTTAGGAAGATTGAGAACCACTGTCCGAGAGGAAGGCACAAATGTTGGTAGAGTAGAAGGGCAGCAAAGGAGAGGCAGCCCCTCCAAGTTGGAATAGCTCAGTGGCTGCAACAACCAGCGCAAGCAAAGAACCACTGTGAGGAATGCACAGGATGGGGGAGCGTTTCGTTATATTTTGCATGGAGTTGCTATGAGCCAAAACCCACTTGAAGGCACCTAAATACAATAACAACAGGACTTTTGCTTCTAACAATGTGCTGAAATATATCTTAAGAGACATTCTTCATAGTTTGGAGCAGAGATTCTCAACCTGTGGGTCATGACTCCATTAGGGTGATGAACTACCCTTGCACAGGGGTGCCCCAATTCATAGCAGTAGCTACATTACAGTTATGAAGTAGCAATGATGATAAATTTATGACTGGGATTGAACCCACTACATGAGGAATGGTATAAAAGGCCTGTGGCATTAGAGGAAGGTTGAGAGCCACTGTCCTCGAGCAAGACAGAAACCTTGGCAGAGCAGAAAGGCAGCAAATGAGAGGCAGACCCCCAGATGATAGATTAGCGCAGTGGCTGCAACAATGAGTGCAGACAAGAAACCACTGTGAGGATGGCACAGGACGGGGCAGCGTTTCATTATCTTGTGTGTGGAGTTGCTGAGAATCGAAACCCACAGGACAACACCTAACAACAATCACTGTAGGACTCATGCTTTTCACAATACGGTGCTGTAGATCCGAAGAGAAAATCCTCTTAGTTTAGAGCAGTGGTTCTCAACCTGTGGGTCGCGAGCCCTTTGGGAGGGTCAAATGACCCTTTCACAGTGGAGGCCTGATTCATGACTGTAGCAAAATTAAAGTTACGAAGTAGCAATGAAAATAATTTTATGATTGGGGGTTCATCACTACATGAGGAAATGATGAAAGGGCAGTAGAGGGGCAGCAAAAGAGAGGCAGCCCCCCAAAAGTTGGATTAGCCCATGGTTGCAACAATGACAACAAGCAAACTAACCACTGTGAAGGTGGCATGAGATGGGGTCACGTTTCATTATATTGTGTATAGAGTTGCTATGAGCCAGCACACACTCAAAGGCACCAAACAATAACAACAGGACTGTGCGTCTATGAATATGCTGAAGTAAACCTTAAGAGAAACTCCCCTTAGTTTAGACCAGTGGTTCTCAAACTGTGTCACAGTGCCTTTAGAAGACTAATGAACCTTTCACATGGGTGGCCTGATCCATAACAGAAGCGGAATTACAGTGATGATGTAGCAATGAAAATATTTTATGGTTGGGGAGTCACCACTACATGAGGACTGGTATGAAATAGTAGTGGCATTCAGAAAGTTGAGAACCACTATTCTTGAGGAAGACACAAATCTTGGTACGGAAGGGCAGGAAAAGAGAGGTAGTCCCTAACAAGATGGATTACCACAGTGGCCGCAACAATGACCGCAAACAGAAGAACCACCGTGAGGATGCACAGGGCAGGACAACGTTTCATTACATTGTGCATAGGGTTGTTATGAGCCAAAACCCATTCGAAGGCAGCCAAAAACAAGAACAGGATTTGTGCTTCTAACAATATGCTGAAACATCCCTTAAAAAGAAACTCCTCTTAGTGTAGAATAGCAGTTCTCAAACTGGGTCGTGATGCCTTTTGGGGGGTGGGGTGGAGAAGGACTATATCACATGGTGGCCTGATTCATAACAGTAGCATAAGTTTAGTTATAAGGTAACAAGGAAAGTAATTTTATGATTGGGGGGGGGGAAGGTCACCAATACATGAGGAATGGTGTGAAAGAGTCGTGCATTAGGAAGTTTGAGAACCACTGCCCTAGAGGAAGACACAAATCTGGGTTCAGTAGAGTGTCAGTAAATGAGAGTCAGTCCCCCAAAAGATGGATTAGCACAGAGACTGCAACAATGAGTGAAAACAAAAGAAAAGTGTGAGGGTGTTAGAGGATGGAACAGTGTTTCATGATACTGTGCATAGAGTTGTTATGAGCCAACTTTGAGCCAAACCCACTCGACAGCCCCTAACAACAATAAGAAAAGGACTCGTGCGTGTAATAATATACTGAGCTATACCACAGTAGAAACTCCTCTTAATTTAGAACAGCGGTTCTCAACCTGTGATTTGTGACCACTTTGGTTGGTTGAACAACCCTTTCACAGGGTGACTAGATTCATAAGACTTGCAAAATTACAGTTATGGAATAACAGTAGAAAAAAACTATTATGCTTTGGGGACCACCACTACACACTGGGAAGTGTATGGAAAGGTTGTAGAAATAGGAAGGGTGAGAAACACTGTCCTAGAGGAAGACGCAAGTACAGTAGAAGGGCAGCAGAAGAGAGGAAGTCCCTACAAGACAGATTTGCACGGTGGCTGCAACAATGAGCGCAAGCAAAGAACCACCGTGAGGATGATGCAAGACTGGGCAGGCCTTTATTATATTGTGCACAGGGTTGCTATGAGCCCAAACCCTCTCCACGGCCCGAACAACAATAACAGGAGATATCATACATCTAAGAGTATGCTCAACTAAACCTTGAGAGAAACTGCTCTTAGTTTAGAGCAGCCGTTCTCAACTTGTGAGTGGTAAATCCTTTGGGGGTGTTCGAATGACCCTCCCATAGGCGTGGCCAGATACGTAACAGTAGCAAAATTACAGTTATGAAGTAGCAACAGTATAATTTTTTGGTTGGGGGGTCATTACTAGAGGAGGCACTGTATGAAAGGGTCGTGGCATTAGGATTGCTGAAAACCACAGTCCTACAGGAAGACACAAGTCTTGATACAGTTGAAGGGCCGCAATATAGAGTCAGCCCCCAAATAGATGGAATAGCATAGTGGCTGCAGCAATGAACTCAAGCTAAGGGAACACTGTGAGGATGGCACAAGATGGGGCAGCGTTACATTATATGGAGCATAGAGTTGCTATGAGTCAAAACCCACTCGACTGCACCTGACAACAAAACAACAGGACTTGTGTTTCTTATAATGTGCTGAAGTAGACCTTAAGAGAAACTCCTATTAGTTTAGTGCAGCGGTTCTCAACTTTTGGATCACGAGCCCTGTTGGGGGATGGATGAACCTTTCATAGTGGTCGCCCAGTCATAACAATAGAAAAATTAGAGTTACAAAGTTGCAATGAAAATAATTTTATGATTTGGCAGTCAGCACTATATGAGGAACGGTATGAAAATGTTGTGGCATTAGGAAGGTTGAGAACCACTGCCCTAAAGGAAGACACACATCTTGGTAGAGTAGAAGGGCAACAAAAAATAACCAGCCCCCCCAAATATGGCTCCAACAATGAGCACTAGCAAACAACCACTGGCAGGATGGCACAGGTCTGGGAAGCATTTCATGATATTGTGCATAGAGATGCGATGAGCCAAAACCCCCTCCGTGGAACTTAACAACAATAACAACAGGGCTTGTGTGTTTAACAATATGCTGAAGTAAATCTTAACAGCAACTCTTCTTAGTTTACAGCAGGGTTCTCAACATTGGGTCGTGAACACTTTCAGGTGGGGGGTGTTTCAAATCACCCCTTCACAGTAATGGCCTGATTCATAACAATAGCAAAAGAACAGTTATGAAATATCAATGAATATAATTTTATGATCCATAACAGAGGCAAAATTACAATTATGATGTAGCAATGCAAATATTTTATGGTTGGATGTCACCACTACACGAGGAATGGTGTGAAGTGGTTGTGGCATTTGGAAAGTTGAGAACCACTGCTCTAGAGGAAGACACATATCTTGGTACAGAAGGGCAGGAAACGAGAGGCAGTGCCCAACAAGATGGATTAGCACAGTGGCTGCAAAAATGAGTGTGAGCAAAAGAACCACTGTATGGAAGGCACAGGACGGGAAAGCATTTCATTACATGGTGCATAGAGTTGGTATGAGCCTAAACCCATTTGAAGGCACCAAACAACAGGATTTGTGCCTCTAACAATATGCTGAAGAAGACTTTAAAAGAAACTCTTAGTGTAGAGTAACAGTTCTCTAACTGTGGGTCACGACGTCTTAGGAGGGAACAATGAGCATTTCACATGGGTGACCTGATTCATAACAATAGCAAATTTATAGTTATGGAGTAACAAGGAAAATAATTTTATGACTGGGGGGGTCACTAGTACATGAGGAATGGTGTGAAAGAGTCATGACATTAGGAAGGTTGAGAACCACCGCCCTAGAGGGAGACATAGATCTGGGTACAGTAGAAGGGCAGCAAAAAGAGGCAGCCCACAGCACGATGGAATACAACAGTGACTGCAACAATCCGCGCAAGCAAAAGAACCACTGGGAGGATGGCACAGGACAGGACACCTTTCCATCATATTGTGCTTAGAGTTGCTAGGCGTCGAAAGCTACACAATAGAATCTAACAATAACTATAGGATTTGTGCTTCTGACAATAGGATGAAGTAGATATTAAGAGAAACTCCTCTTACTTTAGACCAGCGGTTTTTAACCTATGGTTCGCGACAACTTTTGGCGATCGAATGACCTTTCACAGGTGTGAAATGATTCATAACTGTAGGAAAATTACAGTTACGAAGTAACAATAATGTTATGATGGGGGTCACCACTACATGAGGAACTGTATGAAAGGGTCATGGCATTAGGAAATTTGATAACCACTGCCCTAGAGGAAGACACAAGTCTTGGTACAGTAGAAAGGCCACAAAAAAGAGGCAGCTACCCAAAAGTTGGATTAGCACAGTGGCTGCAACAATGCGCACAAGCAAAAGAACCACTGTGAGGATGGCATAGGATGGGAAAGCGTTTCATTATATTGTACATAGAGTTACTATGAGCCAAAACCCACTCGATGGTACCTAACACCAATAACAACAGAACTTGTGCATCTACCAGTATGCTGAATTCTATCTTAAGAGAATCTCCTCTTAGTTTAGAGCAGGGGATCTTCACCTGTGTGTCGCAACCCCTTTGTGGATATGGAATGAAAATTTCACAGGGGTGTCGTGACTCATAACAGTAACAAAATTACAGTTATGAAGCTGCAATGAAATCATTTTATGGTTGGGGGGGGTCACCACTAAATGAGAATCGGTATGAAAATATCATGGCATTAGGAAAGTTGAGAACCACTGCTCTAGAGGAAGTCCCAAATCTTGGTATGAAAGGGCAGGAAAAGAGAGGCGGTCCCCAACAAGATGCATTAGCACAGTGGCTGCAACAATGAGCACAAGCAGAGAACCACTGTGAGGATGTCACAGGACAGGGCGGCGTTTCATTATATTGTGCGTAGTGTTGCTATGAGACATACCCACTCGACGGCACCTAACAACAACAACCAATGGACTTGAGCTTCTAACAGTATGGTGAAATAGACCTGAAGAGAAACTCCTCTCAATTTAGAGCAGCGGTTCTCACCATGTGTGTCGTGACCCCTTTGGGGCTTAGACGAACCCTTTACAGGGTTGCACTATTCATAACTTGTAACAAAACGAGAGTTACGAAGTAGCAAAGAATATAATTTTATGATTGGGGGGTCTACCACTACAAAGGAAACTGTATGAAAGTGCCGTGGATTTAGGAAGGTTGAGAAGCACTGTCCTAGAGGAAGACACAGATATTGGTAGAGTAGAAGGGCAGCAAAGGAGAGGCAGCCCCTACAATTTGGAATAGCTCAGTGGCTGCAATAATGAGCGCAAGCAAAGAACCACTGTGAGGAATGCACAGGACGGGGCAGCGTTTCAGTACATTGTACATAGAGTTGCTGTGAGCCAAAATCCACTCGACGGCACCTAACAACAACAACAGGACTTGGGCGTCTAACAATATACTGAACTACATCTTAAAGAAACACCTCTTAGTTTAGAGCAGCGGTTCTCAACCTGTGGATCGGGCCCTCTTTGGGGGTTGAGATACCCATTCACAGGGGTCGGTCTCTTCTTCATAGTAGCAAAATTACAGTTATGAAGTAGCAACGAAAATATTTTTACGAATGGATGTTCACCACAACATCAGGAACTTCATTGTAGTGCTAAGGCATTAGGAAGGTTGAGAACCACTGGTTTAGAGCATAGGAAATCTGATGCAATACTGCATATTTTAACACACATGAAGTTGGAAAATAAAGGAAATTGGGAGAGGACAGTAGTATCAAATTCCTATGAGTCAGAATTGCTCTATATCATAGAGTAGCTAAGACAATGAGAAGAAATGACAAAGTCAAAGAGCTGAAGAGAAAATTCCATAGGACACGTGGCAACAGCTTTATGCTCTTGTTAGACCCTCGAGGCCTCCTTATTTTTGTTGGCTTTCTTAAGCCCATCCCCACCACTGTGAATAGTCTTCATTAAACTCTCTTTAATTAAACCTTCTGCATGGTTTGTTTTCTGCTGGAACCCTCAGAGATATCATTTAATTTTCTGGATTGCAATTCATCTCTAGCATACAGAAATCTTTCAAGAGTTTGTTTTATGTTTTGTTTTCATCCACAATAGCATTTCCTTCCAGATTTGTTTGTCCTTGAGACATGATCAGTAGTTCTTTCCTCTCCAATGAAACCCAAGTGATACGCTGCCTGACTGCAGGAAGTTCATGTGTAGCCTACATGGAGATCCCAACCATTCCCTAGACAAGTGTTTCTCAAACTTCCGAATGCCATGATTCTTTCATACAGTTCCTCAGGTTGTGTTTACCCCGATCATAAAAATTATTTCATTGCTAATTCATCACTGTAATTTTGCTACTGCGATATACCAGGCAACCCCTGTGAAAGTGTCATTGGACCCCCAAATGTGTCGTGACCCACTGGTTGAGATCCACTACCTTAGACCAACATATGGCCCGAGGGCTGTATAGGGCCCCCCAAATAATCAATTGCTGCCAGCATCACACATCTCACCAACGAGAAGCATTTGTAGCCATCACCTTAGGGGTGCGTTCATTAAATATTTGACCTCTATGGCCCCATGAATGATGTTATAAATCACCACATGGTCCTTGGCAGAAAAACAGGTTTCCAGTTCCTGCTCCAGACCAAAGGTTCCCAAACGTATTCTGCCTACTGTCCTCTTTTCAGAAAAAGAAA